>NC_087362.1:12507500-13132500 GCF_030014295.1 Loxodonta africana
CTTTAAACAGAGAGGAAAATATTTGATGGTTACGAGAGGTGGGAGGGAGAGAGGGTGGGAGAGGGTTATTCACTAATTAGATGGTAGAAAAGAACTACTTTAGGTGACAGGAAAGACAACACGTAATACAGGTAAGGTCAGCACAACTGGACTAAATCAAAAGCAAAGAAGTTTCCTAAATACACTGAACTCTTCGAAGGCCAGCATAGCAGAGGCGGGGATTTGGGGACCATGGTTTCAGGGGACATCTAAGTCAATTGGCATAATAAAATCTATTACAGAAACATTCTGCATCCCGCCTTGGAGATAGGCGCCTGGGGTCTTAAATGCTAGCAAGTGGCCATCTAAGATGCATTGATTGGTCTCAACCCACCTGGATCAAAGGAGAACGAAGGACACAAGGTAATTAATTACAAGGCCAAGAGACAGAAAGGGCCACATAAACCAGAGACTACATCAGCCTGACACAAGAAGAGCTAGATTGTGCCCAGCTACAACCAATGACTGCCCTGACAGGGAACACAACAGAGAACCCCTGAGGGAGCAGGAGGGCAGTGTGATGCAGACCCCAATTTCTCATAAAAAGGCCAGACTTAATGGCCTGACTGAGTCTAGAAGGACCCCGGTGCTCATGGCCCCCAGACCTTCTGTTGGCCCAGGACAGGAACCATTCAAAAAGCCAACTCTTCAGGCAGGGATTGGACTGGACGATGGTTTGGAAAGGGATGCTGGTGAGGAGTGAGCTTCATGGATCAGGCGGACATTTGAGACTTGTTGGTATCTCCCCCCTGGAGCGGAGATGAGAGGGTAGAGAGGGTTAGAAGCTGGTGAAATGGACACGAAAAGAGAGAGTGGAGGGAGGGAGCAGGTTGTCTTATTAGAGGGAGAGCAATTGGGAGTATGTAGCAAGGCGTATATTAGTTTTTGTGAGAGAGACTGACTTCATTTTTAGACTTTCACTTAAACCACAATCTAAAAAAAAAAAAAGTTGGCAGTTCGAGCTCACCAGCCACTCCTTGGAAACCCTATGGGGCAGTTCTACTTTGTCGTATAGGGACACTGTGAGTCAGAATCAACTCAGCAGCAACAGGTTTGGTTTTTAGTTTGTTCATTTGTTTTTGGTTTGTTGTTGTTGTTGTTAGGTGCCGTCGAGTCGGTCTGACTCATAGCGACAGCGACCCTATGCACAACAGAACAAAACACTGCCCGGTCCTGAGCTATCCTTACAATTGTTGTTATGCTTGAGCTCATTGTTGCAGCCACTGCGTCAACCCACCTCGTTGAGGGTCTTTCTCTTTTTCGCTGACCCTGCACTCTGCCAAGCGTGATGTCCCTCTCCAGGGAGTTTAGAGATGATTTAAAAATATATGGGAGGATGTGGGTAAGTTATATGCAAACACTACACCATTTTACATAAGGAACTTGAGCATCCACGGACTTGGTATCCCTAGGGGTCCTGGAACCAATCCCCCATGATACCAAGGGACAATTATAAATGAAATATTATTGTTTTAAATTAATGACTGTCAGTTTTAAGAATCACTCAGGATTCTGGAATCCCAGGCTGTAGAATTCCTCTAAGCCAACAAGCATTTAAAGATGTTTCCCCAGCTTTGGATTTCTCTATTTTATACAAAAACCATTCAAATTTTAATAATTTCTTTCAAATTAGGTGAAAAAAATAAACCTCTGACTTGTAAAACACCCCAATTTTGCCTTGCCATTTTTATCTTCTTAACATTAAAAGGAGTTATAGTGTAGTATTTCACATATCTCAAACTATAAAATTTGAGTCTAAATCAAAGCTTCCAACCCATCAATAAACAGCAGCTATCTGGTCCTTTATTTATAGTTGGCATTACATTTTCAATAAAGAAAATATATTCATATTTGCTGCTATTGTCAGGGTCCAGTCAGGAGAGAGAAATCTCACTAGTTATCTCTTTAAAAACCCAATCGTGTTTGGCTTTGAATTTCTTGTTGATACCATGTATTTCCATCAATGGAAGCATGCTGAGTCATTTATTGGTAATATAGATTTTGAGAAATATTATGGGGAATATATGTTATCTCAAAACTTGGAGGATACTCAGGCACCATGATTTGTTGGCACCTGTCTGGCTCACTGGTCATGGGTGGTAGGACTAATTGTGGGGCACCTTCCATTTGGTTACATTGGGCACCTCTGGTTTTCCAAACATCACACACACACACACCTTCCAGGACTTCCTAATTATCACACAGGAAAGCATAAATATGCTTACAAGGCTTATCTAGCATTACAACGGCCAAAGTAGACAAAAGTTTTACCCAGTCACACTTCCTGGATGCACTAGCTCACATTTATGCCTGATACCACAGCTATTTTGCGCCAACTAACATTTCTTGCATTTTTCAGCATTGCACAAGTCCCTACTGGAGGAAGGGCAGCAAATACTTTGAATGGGAAAAAGGAGACCCAAGAAGCCTGTGAGGCAGAAAATGTGGGTGGGCAGCCGTATATCCCATGGGTTTTTTAAAGGGAGAAAGGAGCCTTGATGGTGCAGTGGCTAAGCGCTTGGCTGCTAATGCAAAGGTGGGCAGTTTGAGCCCCCCAGCAGTTCATGGAAGAAAGATGTGGCGGTCTGCTTCCATAAAGATTATTGCCTAGGAAACCCTATGAGGCAGTTTTCCTGTGTCCTATAGGGTTGCTATGTAAGAATTGACTCGACAGCAACGGGTATTTAAAGAGTTATGAATTTAATATATGGATTTGTCAACTAGGTATAAAATAAAGCTTTCAACTAGGTAAATGAATGGGGTAACAGGCAATTTTAAGGCACCGTGGAAGTAACAAACTGCTACCAAAGAAAATTTTATCTCATATCCCTGGGCAACTAACTTAGAGCTAAAAAATAAAGAGAAGAGGTGAAGGCTATTAAAATTCAGGAGATTTAGAGGAGGAGGCCATGAAGGTGAAACTCAGGCTTCTGATGAAGAGGTACTTGCTACTGGAATGATGCTGGTGACTCTGAGCTTGGAGAAGGGCTCCTTAGGCCTGCCACTCTGACCTCTGCAAAGTGGAGTGGCCACCTGCAGGATGGTGCCAAAATCTATGAGGTGAGATGTGATGGAGCTGGCTCTACAAGTGGAAAAATGGCAAACTGAATTCAGGTTCCACTATGAGAAGAAACTGCTGCCACTGGGTAAAAAACATTGTTAGGGTGACACACAGAGGAAAGGAAAACAGACAGAAAATCCCCATGTTGCAAACAGGAAGGAGCTGTCCAGTTTTGTAGTCTCTCTATACCTCTCCCTATTGGCAAAACCCAACAGTTGGCAAAACAAAAATGTGGTTTTCAGAGTCCTGTTCCCATTATCTCAAAGCCAAGTACAGAAGGGCTGTCTTGGATCTAAAAAGCTATAATTTAATAGCTGATGCACTAGAATTTTTCAAAACATACAATTATCTCATTATTATTTAAGTGGCACCTCGAACAGATCAAAACAGCAGATGCTAGTTTTTGTAGGAATCCAGCCAGCCTCCCACTCCCCCCAAAAAGGCTTCGAAAGAAGTCAGTCAATTGAATATATTATTTTGAAGGAATACATTTATTTTGAAAATGTAAAATTTGTGTCACAAATTGTATTACTGTATTGTTTAAAAGATGAGTAAACTATTATGGAAGCTCATAACTAAAGCAAAACAGAATTTATTAGCATCATTATTAAAAACAAACAGCATCTGAGTTATAAAATGTGGAAAAAAAAGCCATGAGCATTAAAGCAGAATTAACAAAAGCTACCTTTGCTTTATTGTTTAAAAAAATACATATACCCCAACTCTTGACACAAAAAAAATGTACATTGTTTTTAACAATATAGGAAACAGACTGGAAATTATACATAAAAATTAAGAATAAAATATTTTCAAAACAGCTATGTAGATGAAAGGGTTTTACACAAATTTGTTTCAGAGTGTACCAGTGACAAAGGAAAATTGGCCACTTGATATTTTTTGCCTTGCCAATGCATATAAAGAACATCAAATTCAGTGGAATAAGGGCATTTTTTGGCAATTAAGTCTGGAAGAAGTTTCTCCATTAATTCTTTAATATTGGTTTTTCTGAGTGATATAATGAATAATATTTTCTATACTATTCCAGTATTGCAATAATGGATTTCATATTACTGTTGTTTATAGAATTTCTCAATTCACAGTAATTTAGAAATGTCTTTGGATTACAAGTTCTTTCAAACTCTCCTTAATAAATTTAATTGCTCTAACTTAAAATGTCTAATCTGCAACTTATTTGTCAGTTTGTCATACTATGGTAGCTTGCACATTGCTGTGATGCTGGAAGCTATGCCACTGGTATTTCAAGTATCAGCAGGGCCACCCAACAGGATGTGGAAATTGTCAATTAATACCACACACAAGTAAAATTTTCCTGAAGATCATTCAAAAGCTGTTGTACCAGTACATCGACAGGGAATTGTAAAAATTCAAGCTGGATTCAGAAGAGAACTTGAATGGGAGATACCATTGTTGATGTCAAATGGATCTTGTCTGAAAATAGAGAATACCAGAAAGACGTTTAACCTCTGTTTTATTGACTATATGCGAAAGCATTTGACTACGTGGATCATAACAAAAAATAGATAACATTTCGAAGAATGGGAATTCCAGAGCACTTAATTGTGCACATGAGGAACCTGTATGTAGTTCAAGAGGCTGTCATTTGAACACGGCAAGGCGATACCACATGGCTTAAAGTCAGGAAAGGTGTGCATCAGGGCTGCATCCTTTCACCATACTTATTCAAACTGTATGATGATCAAATAATCTGAGAAGTTGGACTATAAGAAAGAACACGGCATCGGGATTGGAGGAAGACTTGCTAACAGCCTGCAATATGCAGATGACACAGCCTTCCTTGCTGAAAGCGAAGAGGACTTGAAGCACTTGCTAACGAAGATCAAAGATTACAGCCTTTAGTATGGGTTACGCCTCAACATAAAGAAAACAAAAATCCTCATGACTGGACCAATAAGCCACATAGTGATAAAGTTGTCAAAGGTTTCATTTTACTTGGAGCCTCAATCAACGCCAATGGAAGCAGCAGTCAAGAAATCAAATGACACATTGCATTGGGCAAATCTGCAGCAAAAGACTTCTTTAAAGTGTCAAAATGCAAAGATGTCACTTTGAGAACTAAGGTGCACCTGACCCAAGCAATAGTCTTTTCAATCACTGCATGTGCATGTGAAAGTGGGACAATGAATAAGGAAGACCAAAGAAGAATTGACACCTTTGAGTCATAGTGCTGAAGGATATTGAACATTCCATGGGCTGCCAGAAGAACAAACAAATCTGTCTTGGAAGAAGTACAGCCAGAATGCTCCTTAGAAGCAAGGATGGCAAGACTTTGTCTCATGTACTTTGGACATGTTATCAGGATGGATCAGTCCCTGGAGAAGGATGTCATGCTTGGTAGAGGATTAGTTAGATGAAGACCCTCAATGAGATGGATTAATACAGTGCTGCAACAATGGACTCAAGCATAACGATGATTGTTAGCATGGCGCAGGACGGGCACTGTTTCATTCTGGAGTACATAGGTTCACTATGAGTCAGAACCGACTCAATGACATCTACCAAAAACAATTTTCTAATAAAATTTGGGCAGTTTTAAGATTATGTTCCTTGATAAAGCTTTGAGCAAATCAATATAAAAACATTAAAGACCAAATACCTGCAGGCTAAAGTAATCTTTCTTTTGTGAAACTAAAGAAGCCAAACAAAATTCTGGCCCAAATTCAGGGTTAAAGTTGACACTGGGAACTTATCTGATCTAGAGTGAGTTGAAATTAAGGTTAACCTTGTATTTAGAAAGAATTTTAGTTCTCTCTTGCATTCAAAGATGGTTGCTGGTGTCCAAGTGGTTAAGTGCCTGGCTGCTAACCTAAAGGTTGGGGATTCAAACCCATCTTCCTCTCCATGGGTGAAAGATATGGCAGTCTGCCTCTGTAAAGATCACAGCATTGGTACACTATGGGGCAGTTCTGCTCTGTCCTACTGGGTCACTATGAGTCGGAATCGGCTTGATGGCAGTGGGTGGGTGGATGCAAAATAAATGAAAAGTCAAGGCCAGAAAGTTCTAGAACATAAGGTATAGCTGACTTTGGTCCAGATTTTCAGAGATGGAGTTACTAATCCACCAACATGGTCAATAAAAATAAAAAAATAAAAAAAAAACTGCTAGAAAATCTTCTCATTAAATATCTGATTTTGAGTAAAGAGGCACCTTCAGATTGAATATTTCAGTTGATTCAGACTTGCATGTGTTGAAAAGGCAATGTTATCTAAGAAATGACAATACAAATGATAAAATATCTTCTTTTCTTGTAAAATTATTGAAATTTAAAAAATAATACTCAATCTAGTAGGTCTTGGTGATACTAGTACTCATACATTCTGGTGTAATCTGGATAATAAATTGTAGATATCTTTCAAGAAGCTCAAAATGTTCATATCCTATGATTATCATTGTCAGTATACATTTTAAGCTAATAAAGCTATATACAAAGAAATTCATTGGTATGTTTATTATAAAAAAGGCTGGACACTATACACTGTTTAACAATAGAGAGATGATAAAATATATGATGTTACAATTATATTACAGGATTTTCTTCAGCCATTAAAATATACTGACTATATGTCTCCTTCATTATTATATATTAATGCTAATACGCAATATTAAATTTAAAAGTAGTATTAACTATATTTACATAATATAATCTTATTAATAGAAAGAAATATGCATTGTGAAACTAGAAACTGGAAGAATATACACCAAAATTTTATAAGAAATTATTCTTGATTTTTTGAACTCTTGATGGTTTCAATCTTCTTGGCATGTATTTCTGTATTTTTCAATTTTATGCACTGAGTATTTACTACTTTTATAGTCAAGTCAAAATTATTGAAGACCGCTTTTGAAGTTACATGTTTATACTGTTGAAGAATATTTCAGTCTCATTGATAGCTACAGCTCATTACAGAACCCTCGGCTTAATTTTTTTTATATGTATATCATTACAAAGGAAAATGATGTAACAGTCACATGTATACGGTAACCTTAATAAAAAAGTAGGCTCTTCAACCACCAAAAAAATGAAAGCAGCATAGCTCATAGTGAATTGATATTTCATTACTATCTGTATATTAGTATCATTAATAATTTTTCAGAACTTCACGATATATTTAATCTTTCTTTTGTAATATTAAGATTTCAAATATATTATCATTAATGTACTACTTATCAGAAATTTGTTATGACCTATTTTTGCTATCTATACAACTTTGTTATTATGTGTAACACATTTTTATTGCTTTACTTTGAGCTGAGCTTCTACAACAGAGAATAAAGGATTTCAAAGACACATACAGTCTAAAGACAAGTTCCAGAATCAATATGAAACTTGCTAGTGGAATGATAAAAATAAACATACAGATACTAACAGGCCCCATGATCCTTAGCTCATTGTTATCTCAAAAGAATACAAAGAGAGGCTTGAAGATTGAGAGACAGAAGAGCATGGATTTCTTCAGAGAGTTTTCAAAATGAGAGGAATTCACAGATGCTTCCTTTCCCACACCCAGCCCCAAACACCCATGCTAATGAAGGATGAATTGAGAATTGTCTGGTGACTTCCGGAATTTGGGGAATGCAGGGTCTGGTATTGGGACTCCTGCTTGAGACATCTAGAAGCAACAGGCTTAGCAAAGCAACGTGTGGCAAAGATCAAAGATGGATGCTTTGAGCGTGGTCTGCTCTCCGAGAGCTACAAATTCGTTTTCCATAGGCTAGATGAGGGCTGTATGAGAGAATCTGGGTTTGTGCTACTTTGAAAAGGAGTTAGCATACAATACCCCCTAGAATTAAAGTGACCTAACAGGTGGATTGAGTGAGTGTGGCTGTCAGAAGCCAAGGTTGAAGACAGGGTCATAAGAGGCCAGCTTGTCTACCTCAGGGAACAGCCAGTGGGGGGGGTTCCAATAGTGGAACTTCAAAGAAACCACAAGATTGCCTCGTGAGAGAAATAATTTGCTTTTGGGGTCTTCCACACCACAGGACTCCAATGTGAGGTTATGCCTGTACTGATCGAGTAAGCATTTTCATGCTTTTAACACTCCTCCATTCCCCAGTCTCCGCTCTAATACCCTATCCCTGATGAGTCGGATGTTGATTGGTGAATCGAGGGGGAGAAGTACAAGAAAGAGATGGAAAGTCGTGCAGAAATAACAGTACCCTCCTCCCTGCTGCAGGTTCCCCTGCCAGCAACACCGAGCTGGTGAAGGGGAAAAGCCTTAAATCTGATGACAGACTGAAGGTTTTAAACTAAGCTGGGTTGCACTTTCTACCGACTGAAAATGAACAGTATTTGTTAACTCCTAAGAGTGGCTAAAAAAACTGTGGCATCTTCAATCGGTGGTAGAAAAGAAGAATTTTACAGATTAAGTCAAAAGGAGAATTTAGAGAGAAGGAACAAAGTTGCTTTATGATTGTGCCTGTTCAGATCCAGTTGATGCAATAAACTGGTTGCATAATTGTAACATAACTGGGTACCTTGTAAACAACTACCAACAACACTTCATGTTATGGAAATGCAGGAGAAAAGAAGAGAGAGAGAAAAGAGGCTTATACTGCAAAATGTTAGACAATAATTATTTCAGAAAGATTTTTTGTTCAAATTCCACAGAAATTTTCAGTAAGGAAGATATATATTCTGAGAAATATTTGTTTACAATGCCAGAATTTTTTTTTTTATTGAACGTATACTTGTATAAATGTGATGGAAGTTGAAACTCAGCCATAAAAAAGCAGTTTCAGAAACAAAACGACAACCACTTCACACAAAATAAACCACGTATACGTTTGAGTCCAGAGAAATTTTACATTGTATGACTGAATAGACCTGTCAGTGTTTATAGTTTTCATCTGTAATTGGAAGGGCACATATTATTTATGTGCAGAAAGGCTCATTAAACCAAGGGTACAAAGGCTAAATATAAAGGAGCTGAAGGGTTTTTCCAGCCATCTAGAGAATAAAGGGTGCTCACGCAACCCCTGATGGTTGAGAAGGAGGGAGGTTGTGATTCCAAGGGCTATCATATCGGAAGAGAACAGCAAACCAAGAATCTTGAAAGCAGCAAGGTAAGGGATCATGTGTCTCTGAAGAGCAGGCTATGTATCATATTTAGAGTTCAAGCCCTAGATCTCTGGTCATTTAAAATAGAAAAATGGGCCTGTACTTGACTGTGAGACATGGAATAGACTTTTCGGATGATGCATATAACGAATGTGGTTATAATAGCAAGAGTAGTGATAATACTAGTATTAATGATAATTATTGAGTGTCTTGGTTATACAGTGCTGCTATAACAGAAATACCACAGATGGATGGCTTTAACAAATAGAAATTTATTCTCTTACAGTTTAGGATGTTAGAACTCTGAATTCAAGATGTCTCTAGAGAAGAGCTTTCTGGGGGGGGGGAGGTGCCCAGGGACTGATAAAAGCCTTAGAATCTGAAGGTGGATCAACAAGAGCCAAGAAGAGTATGCATTCTTTGGACATGGGGCTGAGCACTGAGAACCTCCTAGAAGAGTCATAACACAGGCCAAGGGCTATAACACTGAGCTGGTAACATTGGCAAGCACAGCAGAGCTGAACGACAGAGAAATGGCAGCAGCAGTGTAAATGGCAGGAACCTTGAGACTGGTAGACAGCACTTTTGGGTAGCCTGCCCATGGGTCAGAACGGGACAACTTTGGACAGGGGCTCATCAGTGGTGCAGAAGCTTGGGCATACACCATAAAGGGTTGCCAGTAAAATGGCTTTGCCTCAAGAGCTGCTTTAATGCCGGCCTAACCCTGGCGTTAGCCCAGGGTTTTCTGGAAGCTGATGGTTGGGAGCCAGACCAGCCAGAGATAGAGAGAGAGAAAACAAACACAGCCACACCCTGTCTTATTTGACCTGACGGCACACCTGTTGAGAGACACCAGCTGACACTTGATCACAGCGTGCCTGCCCAGTGACACAGAAATGGACATGGGCAATTTGGAAAGGGTGAGCAGGTCCCCTTTTAGACATAAGTGGTTTTCTCTCCTAAGGTGCTAAGTGGGATACTTATGGGGATGGGGGTGGCCAGTTCACCTCAAATCTGTTCCGGTTGTTTATTTACCCTTTGCTTTCTGTAAGTAATCTGTTTCTGTTATTTTGGTTTACTTTCTGTAAA
Source organism: Loxodonta africana (assembly GCF_030014295.1). Classification (NCBI taxonomy): domain Eukaryota; kingdom Metazoa; phylum Chordata; class Mammalia; order Proboscidea; family Elephantidae; genus Loxodonta; species Loxodonta africana. The sequence continues at coordinate 12,517,788 of NC_087362.1, forward strand.
TAATAATACCTTTCAGTTACCAACACTTTTGTGAACAGTCTTTGTGTGTATACCCCATTTAGATCGGATAGTTGAGTCCTCATCCCAACAGTCTTATCGCTGCATGTAATTTTGAGGTAACTGTCATGTGTTTTTTGCACACAGTGCAGGGCCTTTCATCAACTAATTTAAATGACCCACTAAAGTGGAGAGAGCAAGGGTAGAAAGGAAATAGAAAGGAGGAAGGGCAGGAACTAGTTTTTTGCTTTTTTAAGTATGTGCTCTAAGCAAAGTGATAACAGAGAAACAAAACCAAACCTGTTGCAGTTGAGTCAACTCTGACTCATAGTGGCCCTATAAAACAGAGTAGAACTCCCCCGTAGGGTTTCCAAGGAGCAGCTGGTGGATTCGAACTGCCAATCTTTTGTTTAGCAGCCAAGTATTAACCGCTATGCCACCAGGACTCCAAGCAAAGTGATAAGTGCCTTATAATTAACAAAATAATGCTATACTATAGATATCAATACTCATTGTTACCATCAGAGTTAACAGAGGCTCAGGAAATGACTTGCCTAATTTCACACAGCTAGGAAGTGGAGGGGCTTCAGTACAAAGCCAAGTCTGTTTGACTCCAAAATGTTCTTTCCACTACATGAAAGGACAAGTTTTCCAAGGGACTTATTGATGGTAAGAAAGAAGTCATGGAGGTACTCAAGTTTATAGAAGGGCAGAAAGTCATGGAGATGATCTGAAGTTAAGGGTCTGTTCCTAAGTTAAAAAATAATGAAGCCTGGAAAGTTTTATGAAGAGCTAATAGGAGATCGGAAATTTCTTTTCAACCAGACAAGAGTCCAGGCCCACATACCAACAGCAATGGCACATTGTATTCATCTTCCTCCTCCTCATACTTGTCTTCCTCCTCTTCATCTTCTTAATATTATCATCAGCATTACTAGAGTTTGTGATAATGACAAATAGGTGTCTCAAAGGTAATTACTTACTTTCCTGTTCTGAAATAAAGGAACCCCATAACTGTATCGCTAGATAGTAATGTCACTTGTCTATAGTACAATACTTTCAGTTTTATCTGCATTGTAGAAAAGCAGAATCTAGGGCAGGGCAGGTATGGGTATTAGTTCAGGTTATCCTAAGAGTTAATAAGCATGATGCATGGAAGCTGATGGCATACAAACGGGAAACATTTAAACATGAAAAGAAAGCCAAATTTCAGCCAACTGTTAAGAAGATAGACAAATGAAACAAATTGGAGACAGTACACCAGAGAAGGAATTTTTACAATTGAATGAAGCGTAAGAGTTCCGTAACATACCGTAAGCCTCTAGAACAGCTATTCTCAACAAAGGTGACATGTGCAGCTGAGAGTGTCTCCAAACCAGTCAGTTTTGTGTTTTCTCTCCCAAGTGTGACGAGAAGAAAATTGAGGCCTTTTGCTCCTGAGCACAGGTGTTGTTTACATCAATTCACTGCAAATGTGTTGCCATGATTGATGAGTTAAAATCAGTTGTCATTGTATCACAAATAAATTTTCTACAAGTAAAAACAAATTGTTTCTGAATGATTTCATTTTTTTAAGCAAAGTTTTTATTGGACTATAGCAGAAACACAAGAATGTGTACAAATCAAATGATAAGGCTATACAGCTTGATAATTTTACAAAATAAACACACCCATGTAACTAATACCCAAACCAAGAAATCAAGCACCAAAAATCCCACGTGTCTTTTCCCAGTAACCACCCATCTCAAGCTAACAATTACTTTGATTTCTAAAAATATGGACTAGCTATGCTTATCTTAAAACTTTACACAGTTCCTGCCAACATGGTGCTATAGACAGAAGTATCATGCTGTCCCTCCACAGCAAAGACACAAAAAACTAAGTAAAAGAGAGAAAAAAACAATCCTTGAACCTTAAGCATCAAATGAAGAGATAAAGAACACAGTCAAGCACTGAATGGAATAAGAAACTGACAGAGAAAAAAAGAGTGAGGAGAGATACATGTGGAAGTCCCCTATCAGTTAATGCAGCACGGATTTGCCGTCTTGGATCCCTGACAGAGATAGGTGGACAGGGAGTACGGGAAAGTAGCTTCGAAAAGCTCTCATCAGGAGATGGAACACCCAGTAACCAGCAATATATGTTTCGCCACCCCCTCTCCTTCTCCCGCCTGCTCAACCTCTCCCACTTCATAGCTGGCTGCAGTTGCTCCACCAGCCAAGAAGTGCAGGGTCCATGCCACTTGGATTCACCCCACCTGCATCAGAGATCAGCAGACGGGGAATATGAGAAAGCAGCTTCCAGGAGCTCCCAGCAGGAGACAGAGCACCTGGTAACCAGCGATATATGCTTTCCCATCCCCCATCCTTCTCCCCCCTGCTGCTCAGCTTCCTCTGCTTCCTGCTGGCCACAGTCTCTTGGTCAAGAGGCACTGGCATCAGCCCCTTGCCACTTAGATTCGCCCCACCCACACTGGCCAGCTCCTGGAGTGCCATTTGTTTGTTGCTGGTGTTCTTTTCTGCTTCTTTTGGTTTCTTCTGTGCTTCCCCCCACCTCCCCCTCCTTTCTCTCAAACACCTGGCTCTGTGTGCCATTTTTGCTTCTTCTTGTAAAGCTGTGAAGCACAGCTCAACTGAGGAACAGCTTCCCTGGACCACCGCCACACTGGTGAGATCCCTGGGCCTTTTTTTTTTTTTTTTTTTTGCCTCTTTGTTTGTTTCCTTTTTCTTTTTGAGGCTTGGGAGCCTCTTCTAGCTGGGCTGTACTGTGTGGCTTGGGAGCTACTTCCCCAGTCTGTGCAGCTGCATCACTGGGCTCCCTGGGGGCATTTCTTTTTTTCATTTTTTTTTTCTTTTTCAATGTTGTCTTTCTTCATTTCTGAGTTTCTCATCTCTCTATACTTACCTTCTTTTCCTGTCTTCTAAATACCTGGCACTGTATGACGTCTCTAACCCTTCTAGCCAGGCTGTACTGTGCAGCCTGGGAGCCACTTCCTCAGTTCTCACTGCCTCATTGGTGGGAGCCCTGAAGGTTTTTTCTTTTCATTTTAATTTCTAATTCTTATTTATTTTTTTCTTTTTCCCTTTTTCTTTTTCCACTTTTATTTTTCTCCATTTCTCAGTTTCTCACCTCTCCACTCCAATGGCAAGATCCCTTAGCACTTTTTGATTTGTTTGTTTGTTTTTGGCTCGTTTCTCTTTCCTCTGTCTCCTCTTTCCCATAACCATCTTAGCTCCACATATCACAACCTCCACCTCCTACCTGCCTATCTGCATAATGCACGTAACCTCACACCCCTGAGCAGCACAAGCACAGACTGCTGGAGCCTGCTCTTCACTGATTGCCAGCCAGCCTGTTGGCCCTAGTACATGCCACAAATCAACCCATCCCAAGCCCTCCACTTCAGCTGGACCTGCCCTGCTGCACCATAGCTGAGTGACTGGCCCTGCTTGTTGGGCAAGGAGGTGAAAAGTATTGTGACCACAAGGGAGCAAACAACAAAGAATGAAGAGCCCATCTGCTCAGACATAACCAAATATAACAAAAAATCAGGATGAAACTAACAGATTTACAATCGATAAATGAAGAAAATGACACTGAATGTCCCAAAGGCAGCAGACAATATCAAAACATATTAAAGAAACAAGAGAGGATGGTTCCAGTAGGTGTCCAAAATAAACCACCAGATGACCTTCCAGTAGATGAAGATGCAGTAGAACTACCTGATAGGGAATTCACATCTCTGATAGTCAAAGCTACCCAAGACTTGAAGAAAAAGCAGACAAAAATAAGGAAAAAATAAACAAATGCATGGAAAAGACAGACAAATTCATTGGAAATACAGACAGAAAAATGGAAGAATTCAGGAAAATAACATAGGAAAAAAATATGCCAAAATAAATTCACAACTAGAAATCCAAAAGATAAACAACAAGATTTCAGAAATGGACAGTGTCATAGAAGGGCACTGAAACAATGGAGGACAGAATCAGTAAAGTTGAAAACAAATACTTGGGTACAACTCTGCTCTGTTTGAGGAAAAATCAGAAAAAAAGAATGAAGAAAAATGAAGAAAACCTGAGAATTATGTGGGATAAAGTCAAAAGTAAAAATTCATGAGTGATCAGAGTTCCAGGACAGGGGGAGAAAATGGAAAACACAGAGGATCATTTAAGAGTTGCTGACAGAAAATTTCCCTAAAATCATGAAAGATGAAAAGCTGACCATCCAAGAAGCTCAACCAACCCCATATAAGGTAGACGCCAAAAGAAAATCACTAAGACATATCATAGTCACACTAACTAGAACCAAAGACAAAGAAAGAATCTTGAGAGCAGCTCGAGAAAAACAAAAAAAGTCACATACAGAGGAGAAACAGTAAGACTAAGCCCTGATTATTAAGCAGAACCCATGAAGGCAAGAAGACAATGGGATGACATATATAAAATCTTGACAGAAAAAAATTGCTAACCAAGAATAATATACCTTGCAACACTCTCGTTCAAATATGATGGTGAAATTAGGATATTTACAGATAAACAGAAATTAAGAGAATATGTTAAAAAACAAACCAAGCTTACAAGAATTATTAAAGGGATTCCTTCTGTCTGAGAACAAACATCAGACCACAGCCTGAATCTAGGAAGCAAGATGGCACCAGACAGATGCCAACCTTGGAAATAAACTCTCGAGGACTATCCAAAACCAAAAGAATTGCAACAGGGAACCAGACAGGTTAATCTGTAATGACAACAGCATCAGAACAATAAAAGAGGGAATAAATGGTGTAGGTTTAAAACTTTCTAATGGAGAGGAAGGCAAGGCAATACCAAGTAATGATAGGCTGGTTCAAACCTAGGAAGATATGGGTAAATTTCAAGGTAACCACAAAGAAGGCTAACAAACCTACTCATCAAATTAAGAATAAAAACATAAAGTCTCAGTAAAATCAAAATCTGCAAAAACAAAAGAAATGAAAAACAAACCCATAAACAAAAGGAATTCAGCAGAGGAGAATAAGAGGGACAATGAAAATATCAGCACCATAAAAAGAAAGCACTACAAAATGACAGCAATAAACTCACACCTATCAATAACTACACTGAATGTAAATGGCCTAAATGCACTCATAAAGAGACAGTGACAGAATGGATTTAAAAAACGGAATCCATCAATATGCTGCCTACAAGAGAAGCACCTTAGAAACAAAGACATAAATTTACTAAAGATCAGAGAATGTAAAAAAATAGATCAAGCAAACAACTCCCAAAAAAGAGCAAGAGTGGCAATACTAATCTTGGATAAAATACATTAAAACAAAATGCATCATAAAAGACAAAGATGGGTACCATATAATGATTAATGGGATGATCCATCATGAAGACACAACCATAATAAACATCCACACACCCAATGACAGGACTTCAAAATACATAAAACAAACTCTAACAGCACTGAAAAGAAAAATTGACAGTTCCACAATAATAGTAGAAGACTTCAACACACCACTCTCAGTAAAGAACAGAACACCTAGAAAGAACCTCAGCAAAGATACAGAATAGCTAAAGGGCACAATTAACCAACTTGACTTCGTATACCTATATAGAACACTCCACCCAACAGCTGTAAAGTACACATTCTTCTCCAATGCAACATGGAACTTTCACCAGAATAGACAACATCTTAGGCCACAGAGCAACCGTCAATAAAATCCAAAACATTGAGATAATACAAAGTATCTTCTCTGACCACAATGCCATCAAGGTAGAAATTAACAACAGGAAGAGCAAGGAAAAAGTCAATTACATGGAAACTAAATAATACCCTGTTTAAAAACAACAGGGTAATAGAAGAAATCAGAGATGGAATCAAAAAATTTCTAGAATTAAATGAGAATGAGAACACATCATACCAAAACCTTTGGGACACAGCAAAGGCAGTTCTCAGTGCTCAATTTGTAGCTCTATATGCACACATCAAAAAAGAAGAAAGGGACAAAGTGAAAACATTAGCTATACAACTCAAATAGAAAGAGATCAGCAAAAAAAAAAAAAGCCCACAGCCACCAGAAAAAGGAAATAATAAAGATCAGAGCAGAGAGATATGAAATAGAGAACAGAAAAACAATGGAAAGAATCAACAAAACCAAAAGCTGGTTCTTTGAAAAGATCAACAAACCACTGGCCAAACTGACAAAAGAAAAATAGGAGAAGATGCAAATAACACAAATAAGAAATGAAATGAGGGACATTACAAGAGACCCAACCGAAATAAAAAGGATCATAACAAGGTATTATGAAAAACCATACTCCAAAAAAAATTGAAGACCTAGAGGAAATGGAAAAATTTCTAGAATCATACTACCTACCCAAACTAACGCAAAATGGTGTGGAAAATCTGAACAGACCCATAACAAGAGAAAAGATAGAAAAGGTAAAAAAACAAAAACAAAAAAAACCTCCCAACAACAAAAAAAAAAAGCCCTGGTCCAGATGGCATCTCTGCAGAATTCTACCAATTCAGAGAAGAGCTTATGCCAGTACTAATCAAACTACTTCAGAACATAGAAGAAGATACGATACTTCCAAATTCATTCTATGAAGCCAGCATAACCCCAATACCAAAACAGGGCAAAGACACCACAAAAAAAAAAAAAAAGAAAGAAAACTACAGACCAAAATCTCTTATGAATATAGAAGCAAAAATTCTCAACAAAATCCTACCTAATAGAATTTAGCATCATATCAAAAAAAAAAAAAAATACACGAAGACCAAGTAGGATTCATATCAGGTATGCAAGGATGGTTCCATATTAGAAAATCAATCATCATAATCCACCACATAAGTAAAAGGAAAGAAAAGATTCACATGATCATCTCAGTTGATGCAGAAAAGGTATTCAACAAAGCCTAACACCCATTCCTGATAAAAACTCTCAATAAAACAGGTATAGAAGTGATATTTCTCCATAATAAGTGTCACCTATGCAAAACCGATGGCCAACACCATCCTTAAAGGAGAGAGGCTGAAAACATTCCCCTTAAGAACAGGAAGAAGACAAGGATGCCCTTTATCACCACTCCTACTTAACATTGTGCTGTTCTTTTTTTTTTTTTTTTTTTTGAAAGTTCTAGCTAGAGCAATAAAGCAAGAAAAAGAAACAAATGGCATCCTAATTGGTAATGAAAAGAAACTCTCCCTATTTGTGGAAGATATGATACTATACATAGAAAGCCCAAAAGACTCCATGAGAAAACTACTGAAACTAATAGAAAGATCCAGCAAAGTTAGAGGATACAAGATAAACACAGAAAAATCAGTTGGATTCCTATACACCAGTAAAGAGAATGATGAAAAGGAAATCAGGAAAATACCTTTTATAATAGCCCCTAAAAAAATAAAATACTTGGGAATAAATCTAACCAGGGATGTAAAAGGCCTTTACAAAGAAAACTACAAAACACTTTTATGAGAAAACAAAAATATCTATAAAAATGCAAAAACATACCATGCTCATGAATAGGTAGATTCAACATTGTGAAAATGAAAATTCTAACCAAAGCAATTTACAAATTCAATACAATCCTGATCCAAATACCAACAACATTCTTTAAAGAGATGGAAAAACTAATTACTATATGGAAAGGGAAGAAGCCCTGAATAAGTAAAGCACTATTGAGGAAGAAGAATAAAGTAGGAGAATTTACACTACCTGACTGCAGAATGTACTACAGCTACAGTAGTCAGAACAACGAGAGACACATTGCCCAACGTAACAGAATTGAGAACCCAGACGTAAATCCATCCACCTACTGTCACCTAATCTTCAACAAGGGCCAAAAGTCCATTAAATGGGAAAAAGATAGGTTTTCTTTTTTGTTTTTAAACAAATGGTGCTGGCAAAACTCGATGTCCATCTAGAAAAAAAATGAAACAGGACTCATACCTCACACCATATACAAAAAGTAATCCAAAATGGATCAAAGACTTAAATATAAAGCCAGAAACTATAACGTTCATAGAAGAAAAAATAGGATCAACACTAGGGGCCCTAATACATGCCATTAACAGGCTACAAACCATAAGCAACATACACAAACTCCAGAAGATAAGCTAGATCACTGGGATCTTCTAAAAATTAAACACTTATGATCATCAAAATGTTCCTCATTGGTCCAGTTGTGAGGATTTGTGTTTCTTTATGTTGAGGTGTAATCCCTACTGAAGGCTGTGGTCTTTGATATTCATCAGTAAGTGCTTCAAGTCCTCTTCACTTTCAGCAAGCAAGGTTGTGTCATCTGCATAATGCGGATTGTTAATGAGTCTTCCTCCAATCTTGATGCCCCGTTCTTCTTCATATAGGCCAGCTTCTCAGATTATTTGCTCAGGACACAGATTAAATAGGTATGGTGAAAGAATACAACCCTGACGCACACCTTTCCTGACTTTAAGCCAATCAGTATCCCCTTGTTCTGTCCAAACAACTGCCTCTTGATCCATGTAAAGGTTCCTCATGAGCACAATTAAGTGTTCTGGAATTCCCATTCTTCCCAGTCTTATCCATAGTTTGTTATGATCCACACAGTCAAAAGCTTTTGCATAATGAATAAAACACAGGTAAACATCCTTCTGGTATTCTCTGCTTTCAGCCAGGATCCATCTGACATCAGCAGTGATATCCCTGGTTCCATGTCCTCTTCTGAAACCGACCTGAATTTCTGACAGTTCCCTGTCGATATACTGCTGCAGCCATTTTTGAATGATCTTCAGCAGAATTTTGCTCGCGTGTGATATTAATGATATTGTTCTATAATTTCCACATTCAGTTGGATCACCTTTCTTGGGAATAGGCATAAATATGGATCTCTTCCAGTCAGTTGGCCACAAAGCTGTCTTCCATATTTCTTAGCATAGACGAATGAGCACCTCCAGCGCTGCATCTGTTTGTTGAAACATCTCGATTGATATTCCATCAATTCCTGAAGCCTTGTTTTTCGCCAATGCCTTCAGAGCAGCTTGGACTTCTTCCTTCAGGACCATCAGTTCCTGATCATATGACACCTCTTGAAATGGTTGAACATTGACTAGTTCTTTTGGGTATAATGACTCTGTGTATTCCTTCCATCTTCTTTTGATGCTTCCTGCATCATTTAATATTTTCCCCATGGAACCCTTCAGTATTACAACTCGAGGCTTGAATTTTTTCTTCAGTTCTTTCAGCTTGAGAAATGCCCAGCATGTTCTTCCCTTTTGGTTTTCCATCTCCAGCTCTTTGCACATGTCATTGTAATAGTTTACTTTGTCTTCTCAAAAGGCCCTTTGAAATCTTCTGTTCAGTTCTTTTACTTCATCAATTCTTTCTCTTACTTTAGTTGCTCAACGCTCAAGAGCAAGTTTCAGAGTCTCCTTTGACATCCACCTTGTTCTTTTCTTTCTTTCCTGTCTTTTCAGTGACCTCTTGCTTTCTTCATGGATGATGTCCTTGATGTCATTCCACAACTCGTCTGGTCTTCAGTCACTAGTGTTCAATGTGTCAAATCTATTCTTCAGATGGTCTCTAAATTCAGGTGGAATATATTCAAGGTCATATTTTGGCTCTCATGGACTTGCTCTAATTTTCTTCAGTTTCAGCTTGAAGTTGCATATGAGCAATTGATGGTCTGTTCCACAGTCGGCCCCTGGCCATGTTCTGACTGATGATATTGAGCTTTTCCATCGTCTCTTTCCACAGATGTAGTCAATTTGATTTCTGTTTGTTCCATCTGGCGAGGTCCATAGTCACCGTTTATGTTGGTGAAAGAAGGTATTTGCAATGAAGAAGTCGTTGGTCTTGCAAAATTCTATCATTCGATCTCTGGCATTGTTTCTATCACCAAGGCCATATTTTCCAACTACGGATCCTTCTTCTTTTTACTTGGATCCACAATCAACAGCCATGGAAGCAGCAGTCAAGAAATCAAAAGATGCATTGCATTGGGCAAATCTGCTGCAAAGGACCTCTTCAAAGTGTTGAAGAGCAAAGAGGTCACCCTGAAGACTAAGGTGCACCTGACTCAAGCCACGGTATTTTCAATCGTATCATATGCATGTGAAAGCTGGACAATGAATAAGGAAGACCGAAGAAGAGTTGATCCCTTTGAACTGTGGTGTTGGCAAAGAATATTGAATATACTATGGACTACCAGGAGAACGAACAAATCTGTCTTAGAAGAAGTACAACCAGAATGCTCCTTAGAGGCAAGGATGGCGAGACTGCGTCTTACATACTCTGGACATGTTGTCAGGAGGGATCAGTCCCTGGAGAAGGACATCATGCTTCGCAGAGTACAGGGTCAGTGGAAAAGAGGAAGGCCCTCTACAAGGTGGATTGACACAGTGGCTGCAACAATGACCTTAAGCATAACAACAATTGTAAGGATGGCGCAGGACCGGGCAATGTTTCTTTCTGTTGTGCATAGGGTCGCTATGAGTCAGAACCAACTCGACGGCATCTAACAACAACAACAATCTCATCAAAAGACTTCACCAAAAGAGTAGAGAGAGAGCCTACAGATTGGGAAAATATTTTTGGCTATTAGAAGGTCTGATCTCTAAAATCTTCAAGAAAATCCAACACCTCTACAACAAAAAGACAAATAATCCAATTAAAAAATGGGCAAAGGAAATGAACAGACACTTCACCAAAGAAGACATTCAAGCGGCCAACACACACATGAGGAAATGCTCCCGATCACTAGCCATTAGAGAAATGCAAATTAAAACCACAATGAGATACCACCTCACCCTGGCATTATTGGCACGAATCAAAAAAAAAAAAAACAGGAAATAATAAATGTTGGAGAGGCTGTGGGGAGATTGGAACTCTTATGCACTGTTGGTGGGAATGCAAAACATTATGACCATTTTGGAAAATGATATGGGGCTTTCATAGAAAGCGAGAAATACAAACAGCATATGATCCATCAATCCCAGTCTTGGAATATATCCTACAGAGATAACAGCCATCACAGGAATAGTCATATGCACACCCATGTTCATTGCAGTATTGTTCACAACAGCAAAAAAATGGAAACAACCTAGATGCCCATCAACAGATGAATGGATGAAGAAACAGTAGTACATACACACAATGGAGTATTACACAAGGATAAAGAACAATGATAAATATGTGAAGCACCCCATAACATGGATGAATCTAGTGGGCAGTATGCTGAGTAAAATAAGTCAATTACAAAAAGACAAATATTATTTGAGACCACTACTCTAAAAACTCATGAAAAGGTTTACACACAAAAAGAAAACATCCTTGATGGTTACAACGGAGGGAAGGGGTGGGAATGGAAAAACACTAACTAGACAATAGATAAATGGTAACTTTGGTGGAGGGTAACACAGCACATCTTGTGCAAGGCAAGGTCATGGAAGCTCCATAGACATATCCAAACTCCCTGAGAGACCAAATTCCTGGGCTGAGGGCTGTGGGGACCATGGTCTCGGGGAATATCTAGCTCAACTGGCATAACATAGCTTATAAAGAAAATGTTCTACATTCTACTTTGGTGAGTAGCATCTGGAGTCTTAAAAGGCTGTGAGCAGCCATCTAAGATACAGCACTGGTCTCACCCCTTCAGGAGCAAGGAAGAATGAAGAAAACTCAAGATACAAGGGAAAGGTTAGTCTAAAGGACTAATAGACCACTTCTACCAGGGCTTCCACCAGACTGAGTCAGTAGAACTAGATGGTGCCCAGGTACCACCACCAACCCCTCTGACAGGGATCACAATAGAGGGTCCCAGATAGAGCTAGAGGAAAATGTAGAATGAAACTCTAACTCACAAAAAAAGACCAGATTTACTGGTGTGACAGAGACTGGAGAAACACCAAGAGTATGGCCCCCAGACACCGTTTTAACTCAGTAATGAAGTCATTCCTGAGGTTCACCCTCCAGTCAAAGATTAGACAAGCCCATAAACAAAATGAGACTAAAGGAGCATACCAGCCCATGAGCAAGGACTAGAAGGCAGGAGGGAACAGGAAAGCTGGTAACAGGGAACCCAAGTTTGAGAATGGAGAGCATTGACATGCCATGGGGTTGTTAACCAATGTTATAAAACAATATGTGTGCTAACTGTTTAATGAGAAAATAGTTTGTTCTGTAAACCTTCATCTAAAGTACAATTTAAAAAAGTTACTTAAAAAAAAGGACTTTATATAGATGGGAGCACACAAAATTTACTATTTTGTATCTGGCTTTTTTCATTCATCAGTATGTTTGAGAGAGTCATCAGTGTTATTGGGTGTTGTCAATAGTTTGTTCTTCTGTTTTCTATTTGATATCCAATTGTATGATTTTACTATAATTTATTATTTATTACACTGTTAATGGACATCTTTTTAAAGTGACTTTTTATTAGCTTTTAATACAAAGAGTGCTGCTGTGAACATTCTCATACATGCCTTTTAGTATACTCTTTAGAAAGGAGTTGCTGGGTCCAAGGATTTATGATATTCATTTTTAATAAGTATTCTCAAATAGTTTTCCAGAATTATTTTTTACTAATTTCCACTCCACCCAGAGCATTTGAACTTCCAGTTGCTTCGCATTGCCACCAATATTTGGCATTGCTAATAGTTTTAATTATCATCTTTCTGGTTATTATTATCAGATAAAACACAGGATGTCCATTTACACTTGAAATATTTGGGATATACTTTCACTAAAAAAATCATTCGCTGTTTATCTGAAACTCAAATGTAACTGGGAGTTTTGAATTTTTATTGCTATGTCTGGCAATCCTATTCTGGTGCATGTATAGTGGTATCTCATGGTGGTTTTAGTCTACACTAACCTGACAACGAATAGGTTGAGTATATTTTCATAAGTATTTTGGCCATTTGGTTGTCCTCTTTTTTGTGAAGTTCTTGCTCCAATTTTCTGTCCATTGTTCTATTAGAATATTTACTTTTTCTTGTTGATTTCTAGGAGTTCTTTCAATATTTTCTATTCAGATTCTGTGTCAGATAAATAAGTTGCAAATATTTTCTTCCACTCTGTCTCTTGTCTACCGAATGTCTCAATGGTATTTTTTGATAAATAAAGTTTTTGGTTTTAATATACCCTAATTATTTTATACGCATTTTTGATACATATTTCTTTATATATAGTGGTATTTATGTCCTGTTTAAGAATATTTGCTTCTCCAAAGATTGTGAAAAAATATTTTTATGTCTTCTTCTATAAGCTTTATTTTTTTTGCCTTTCACATTTAGATCAAGAACCCATCTGGAATTGGTTTTGTGTTTGATATGAGGTAGGCAGTCATTTTTTTTCCCAAAAGGATAAGTGATTCAGCTTAAGACACAAATATGAAAACACTAAATTTATTAATAATGTCACCTACAATCATTTGCATACAAATGTACTTTCTTCAGTGAGAGAGAAAGTGGTGAAGTTCCCACTAGGAGCAAGATGTTGCAAATAACTCTAGTTATGTCCAAGAGAATAATTCACACCTGTCTCTTTTATCAAGTATATGTTGGGGCAAATTGGTTTAAGTGGTGCGTGTATCCTCAGCGTAGCCTTTTAATGGAGCTAGTTCAAACAAAGTACTGGAACATTTTTCCCACATTTCTTTTCAAATTAATCAAGCATTGTTTGCAAACAATTTTATATTTAATGCACCTTTATTTGGATAGGCTCCAGAAGTCTAGAAAAAATATTTTTACCTTGAAATTCAGAACTGTTTTGGAGATGACTCTCCGTTCTTGAACCACAGAAATCTCTTCTTGGGTATGAATCGACAAGAGATTTAAAGCAATAATACATTTGAAATAGCATATATAATGAGGTAGCTGTGGAAAGGAGAGTCAATGTAGGCAACCATGTAGTCACAGGTAACACCTAAGTTTTAAAACCTAGATTGGGCTATTGGATTCTTGAAGAATTTCTAAGTTGTGGACTATCTTTACACGTATTTCCACCAATAGGTATTATTTTTACTTTCGAAGATATTTTAAACAAGGAAATAGATAAATATGAACTCCTGTGAAATACACTTATCCAAGAATATTAATAATATTGGCAGTATCCTGAACCCAATATGTGAGAAGAGCTGCTATCTACACTATCATGAATTTATGGTTGTATGATTATGATAAGGTCTTAAGAAGAAGAGAATAGAGATGCATAAAAACAAATAGTAGATGCATTATATTTTTATTATGTTTCACTATATATGTAATAAATCAGGAAATAACAGTAGTAGTATAACATGCGTAAATTAAGAAGAAAGTGCTTTAAAAATAGCTAAGTGTTGACGGTGTGTTCCTCTGAGGAATGGTGCTTGTGTGTAGACAGGATAAGGCCAAGAAATTGCTATTTATTTTCATTCAGTACTTCTTAATTTTTAAATTATGATACATGTCACTTTGACTAAAAAAGATTTTAGCATTTTAAAAAGAAAACCCTAGCAATACTCTAAATTCATGCAGCATTTCTCACAAAAAACTTAAAGCAAAATATAATACTACATACTGTCCTTCCTTAAAGACCACTGCACTGCATTGTATCTTGTTTGCCTGCGTTAAATAAAACTTTTTTCCAGGTTCCGAATTAAATATTTCAGAGGAGCATTCATTATCCTCCTCTATCTTTGATAAAAATTAATACCTAAGGTGTAAAAATTCCTCAAAAACAGAACCTATTATACTGCCACAGTAGTCAAAAAGAGAACCTATTATACCACCACAGTAGTCAAAACAGCCTGGTACTGGTACAACAACAATACACAGACCAATGGAACAGAATTGAGAATATAGACATAAATCCATTCACATATGAATAGCTGATATTTGACAAAGGCCCCAGATCAGTTAAATGAGGAAAAGACAATCTTTTTAACAAATGGTGCTGGCATCAAAAAAAAAAAAAAAAACAACTTTTGCTTTTGCTGGCATAACTTGATATCCGTCTGCAAAAAAATGAAACAAGACCCATACCTCACTCTATGCACACACACAAAAAAAATGCACAAAAGCTAACTCAAAATGGATCAAAGACCTAAATATAAATTCTAAAATGATAAAGATCATGGAAGAAAAAATAGGGACAACATTAGCAGCCCTAATACATGGCATAAACAGTATCCAAAAATATTACTCACAGTGCAGAAGAAAAACTAGATAACTGAGAGCTCCTAAAAATCAACCACCTATGTTCATCCAGAGACTTCACCAAAAGAGTAAAAAGACCACCTAAAGACTGGGAAAAAGTTTTTTGCTATGACGTTTCCAATCAGCGCCTGATCTCTAAAATCTACATGATACTGCAAATACTCAACTACACAAAGACAAATAACCCAATTAAAAAATGGGCTAAGGATATGAACAGACACTTCACTAAAGAAGACATTCAGGTAGCTAAAAGATACATGAGGAAATGCTCAGGATCATTAGCCATTAGAGAAATGCCAATCAAAACTACAGTAAGATTCTATCTCACTCCAATAAAGCTGGCATTAATCCAAAAAACACAAACTGATAAACGTTAGAGAGACTGGAACATTTATACACTGCTGGTGGGAATGCAAAATGGTACAACCACTTTGGAAATCAATCTGGCACTTCCTTAAAAAGCTAAAAATAGAATTATCGTATGACCCAGCAATCCCACTCCTTGGCATATATCGTAGAGAAATAAGAGCCTTTACACAAACAGATATATGCACACCCATGTTCATTGAACACAGTTTACAATAGCAAAAAGATGGAAGCAACCAAGGTGGCCATCAACAGATAAATGGATAAATAAATTATGGTATATTCATACAATAGAATACTACGCATCGATAAAGAACAGTGATGAATCTGTGAAACATTTCATAACGTGGAGGAATCTGGAAGGCATTATGCTGAGTGAAATTAGTCAGTTGCAAAAGGACAAATATTGTAATGGGACCACTATTATAAGAACTAGAGAAATAGTTTAAACATAGAAGAAAATATTCTTTGATGGTTACAAGAGGGGGGAAGGACGGAGGGAGAGAGAAGGATATTCACTAATTAGTAGATTAGAACTACTTTAGGTGAAGGGAAAGGCAACACATAATACAGGTGAGGTCAGCACAACTGGACTAAACCAAAAGCACAGAAGTTTTCTGAATAAACTGAATGCTTGGAAGGCCAAAGTAGCAGGGGCGGAGGTTTGGGGACCATGGTTTCAGGGGACATCTAAGTCAATTGGCATAATAAAATCTATTAAGAAAATATTTCTCATCCCACTTTGGAGAGTGGTGTCTGGGGTCTTAAATGCTAGCAAGCGGCCTTCTAAGATGTGTCAATTGTTCTCAACCCACGTGAACCAAAGGAGAATGAAGAACACCAAGGACACAAGGTAATTTTATGAGCCCAAGAGACAGAAAGGGCCACATAAACCAGAGACTATATCAGCCTGAGACCAGAAGAACCTAGATGGTGCCTGGCTACAACCGATGACTGCCCTGACAGGGAACAGAGAGCACCTGAAGGAACAGGAGAGCACTGGGACGCAGACCCCAAATTCTCGTAAAAAGACCAGACTTAATGGTCTAACTAAGACTAAAAGGACCCAGGAGGTCATGGTCCCCAGACCTTCTGTTAGCCCAAGACAGAAACCATTCCCAAAGCCAACTCTTCAGACAGGAATTGGACTGGACACTGGGATAGAAAAACATGCTGGTGAAGAATGAGCTTCTTGGATCAAGTAGACACTTGGTACTATGTTGGCATCTCCTATCTGAAGGGAAGATGAGAGGGAAGAGGGGGTCAGAAGCCGATGGATGGACACGAAAAGAGAGAGTGAGGGAAAGAGCGGGCTGTCTCGTTAGGTGGAGAGCAATTAGGAGTATATAGCAAGGTATTTGTAGATTTTTGTATGAGAGACTGACTTGATTTGTAAACTTTCACTTAAAGCACAATAAAAAATTTTTTTAAAATTCCTCAAAATGTACATTATAAAAGACTCTGGATGGAGAGAGGTTAGAGGAGATTTCATAAAGATTATCTCAGTCTCAGATGCTTTAAACTTTCCCTGATCTCCTTATATTAAATGAATTGTATAAATCAAAATTAATATGTCCTTCTTAAGAGGAATAAATTGAAAAGTAAGCATATCTGAAAATTTCAGGGAAGTGGGAACGTTGTTTATTATGAGGCAGTTTAATTTTTTTAACCTAAATACATAATAGGGGAATGTAAAGGGCTGATTGAGATCAATGCATGAAACGGAGGCAGGGGCAGAAAAAGCATCTACCCTTTGCCTTGAATAACTTGGCACAACACCTTTTCCAATATTTCCTCAGCTATTCTACAGAGACTTGCTAATTGTTGTTCAAAGCATATTTGTGAAAATAATTTCTTGAGAAAAGAGAGTGTTGACCTTGTGAAAACATAAGGACCATATAAATCAACTTGTTGCTATTGAATGTCAAGTAGCACTCAGTGGCCTAAAGAGTTATTTTTACTTATCATGGGCTCGCATTCATGTTGGTTGACTTGGCTTGGTTTCTAGAATTCTTTGGATTTCATGTGGAGGCGCCACAAATCTATTTCCATTAATTGAGCCATATACCACTCTTTGTAGCAAAATGTCACTTGTGGTCAACTCAGTTAGCTAGAATTCAATGGGGCTAAAGCGAGTAAAAATGCCACAAGAACAGAAAACATCATGATCAGATTTATAACAGCTCTCCACAAGCCTTCCAACCTCCTGGTTCTTTGCAAAGACAGAGAATCCTCAAATAGAAGGTAGAAAACACAACTATATATGAACTGTCCAGAGCATTTCCTGCTTGAAATATATCAACATTTGATTTAACCTGAAATGCCCATTGCATTCCTAGTTTCAAAAATGCCAAATGTATGGATTTTAAAAGAAAAGTTAGTATCTCTTATTAGAAGGAAATTTGACCATGTCTGTTTGGAAACCCTGGTGGCGTAGTGGTTAAGACCTGCAGCTGTTAACCAAAAGGTCAGCAGTTCTACTCTGACCTATAGGGTTGCTACGAGTTGGAATCAACTCGATGGCAACGGTTTGGTACCAGGTACCTCACTTTCACCTATTTTCTGTTGTGAGCACCTCTCGTCTTTCTCCTGACCACAGCCTGTTGTCCCGTTTGCTTGCCACACATTGATCCTCCATTTCCAATCCCGAGTGTCTGGGAATCCACATTTGCTCCAAACCTTCCCTGTAAATGAGTAAATAGCATATTTTCCACATGTTTAAAAATGTAAACTACTATTTTAAACGTGTGCATATACTGTTATGGTTCATAAAATACTGATTCATTTAAAATGGTTTATTGATTCATAGTAGACAACTGTCATGATGCATTTGTGTTTTTAATAAAGTGATTCTAAAATGTTTGACATACTTCAAAATATTCTGAAAGTTATAATATCGATACTATGTTTAGTCAGTCACAGTTAACAATAATATTTCCGTTAAATATAATGGGGGAAGTTTCAAAGTGACATTTGGAAGCATGTAATCAAGAGAAAAATACTACTCTGTTACTTTTAATTGTTGTATTAGTCTCGGATAAAAGTACATTTGATTTTTTATTTTAGTCTCTTTCATTGAGTTGAAAGTTTCAACAAGTATCACATTGCTCTGACTATAAACCCACACCAAAATAAATAACCTAGCTTGACTTTTATCTAAAATACCATGAAAGGAAAACAAAACAAAACAAAAAAACTACTCATTACCTTTATGCCCTTCTCCGTATTTTCAAATCTAATGACAACTGTTCATAGTACCAGCAGAATGGTTCTTTGGATCCAAATAGTCCGTGAAGTCATGTCAGAAAATCAGTGTCAAAAGATTAGAATTGTGTTTGGTAGGCAGTGATTTAATATGAACTGTGTCTTAAGAAATGCTGGAGTCAAGTATGTATAAAAGGTTAAAGACGGTAAGCAGTATATTTGCAAGACGTGGAATTTGGGCAAATTGACCTTTACTGCTTAGCCAGAAAAGTGTGTTCTAAAATCCCACAGCAATTTTGAAAAACATGGCATTTGAAAGTATCTGGATAATTTGAATAATCCTTGCGTGGTGCAAATGGTTAATGGGCTTGAGGGCTGGGCTGCTAACTGAAAGGTTGGAGGTTTGAGTCCACGCAGAGGCACCCCAAAGGAAAAGCCTGGCTATCTGTTTCTGAAAAATCGGCCATTGAAAACCTTATTAAGCACAGTTCTACCCTGACACACATGGGGACGCCATGAGTAAGAATCAGCGGGGCAGCAGTTGGAGCAGAGGGTAAATTGAATCATTAGGTCTGATCAGAAATATCCTTTCAACTTTGTCAATTGATACAAACAACACTGATGTGGCTGTGAAGATGGGTTGTTTTGAGGTCAACGAGGAGCCTGCTCACCTAGAAGAACCAGATGTCAGAGAAGAAGAGAGGAAGAGAGTCAACAGCCAAAATAAATTATGTAGGAAGAGAAAAATTAAGAAATAAATTTTAACTAGAAAGATTAGGGCTTTTTGATTTTTGTTTTGTTTGTTTTCTTTTCGAAACGGTAGAAACAACTCTGAAATATAAAAGTGCAGAAAGGACTGCGACTGGGAATTAAAAGGATAGATTTTACTGTCTCTAACCCTTGATTCAATTGTCAGCCCATGAAACCTGTTATTAACTTGTTAGCATTCACTATGTAATCCTCGCTGTCCATGGTAAAATAGACCCATTTGCATTATAGAAGATTAACAAAATGCATGTTAATAGCCTGATTTTTTTTTAAGGAAGGTACAGGAATTCAAACCAAAACCAAACTCTGCTATCGAATCGATTCTGACTCATAGAGACCCTATAGGAGACAGTAGAACTGCCCCATAGGGTTTCTAAGGAGCAGGTGATGGATTTAAACTGCCCATTTTTGGTTCGCAGCCATAGCTCTTAACCACTACGCCACCAGGTTTCTACAGGAATTCAAGGAACCATTAATGAAGCCTGTCTTCCCACATTCAGTTAGGTTGCAGTGAAGGTTTCTTGTTGTTGTTTTTGTTAACTGCATTCTAATCAGCCCCTGACTCAATGACCCCACATACAAGGAAACTAAAATGCTATCTGTCCTATGCCATCCCCACAATCTGAGGCAGATCAAACTATTGTGACCCATAGAGTTTTCACTGGCTGATTTTCAGAAGTAGAATGCCAGGCCTTTCTTCCTAGCCCATCTTAGTCTGGAAGTCCCTCTGAAATATGTTCAATATCATAGCAACACACAAGCCTCCACTGATAGAAGGTGGTGGCTGTGATTGCAATGTATTGGCCAGGAATAGAAACCAGGTCTCCCACATGGAAGGAGAGAATTCTACCACTGAACCATCAGTGCCCTCATGGTGAAGACAGGAAGTGAGCAAAACGGCAGAACAGTCATTGCTCTGGAGCGGAAAGCCTAAAAAGGAAAAGCCACTGAATTAGTTGGGTTGTTGTCAGGTGCTTTTGAGTCATTTTTGACTCATAGCAACCCCATGTATAGAGTGTAAATTCCCAGACACGCTGTAATAGAAAGCCATCTTAACTGTTTAATTACGTAAGTGGCACGGTAGTGTGAAAAAGACAACTTTGGTGGCAAATTTGCGTATGGACAAGCATTAACAATAAGGAATATATAAAGAGAAATAATTTAAGTTAATAAGTGCACAAGGGAATTTGTAACTGAGCATAATAAAAGTTATAACTGAGCATAATAAAAGCAACAATAGCAATAACAGCAACATAAGAAAAATATTGAAGACTTTTTGTGCAGTTAGATGAAAATGAGAGTGAATATTTGAAAAGAACTGAAACCATAGAAAATATGATAACTTTAGGATCTGGTATAGAGTGAGGTTTAAACTTGCTTACCAGAGTAAATGTAAGTGTAAATAAAGCTAAGATGTATTTTTTAAGACTGAAAAAAAAGAGACAAATTTAAGTAAGACAAAATGAAATTTATACAGTACACATGAAATTCCACAACACATGAAATTCCACAAATATGGAGACATTTCCCTCAGGAGCTGATGCACACTAAGGTATAAATAGCTTTAAGAATGATTAAACAAATCATTCAGCTTCCAGAGTGATCTTTTAAACATACAAGTGTTACTTCTCTACTCGAAATCCTTCAATACCACCCATTGCTCACAGGATAAAAACTAATTGCCTTCCAGAGGCACACAAAACAAGGCTCTAGCCGCACATCTCCCTTCATTTTCCCCACATGCATCAATAATTTCAAATATGCCAAGCCATAACTACCCGCCAACTTTTAAATGCAGATTTTTAATCCTAACTCACTCTCCCACGCTTCTGTACTTCTTTGCTCTCCAAGCTCACTTATTCACCTAATGATTGCCTGTTTGCTGCAAGAGTCAGAATAAGGGTTAACTTCCCTTCAAAAATTTCTCTGACAGGATGAATTTCATAGGCTTTTCTTGGTAAGCCCGTGGATTTATTACAATGATTTGCTTGTTGTTGTTGCTAATTGCCATCAAGTCAGCACAGACTTACGGCAATTCTGTGTACAACAGAATAAAAGGTTGCCTGGCCCTGAACCATCTTCATCCTCCTTTGTCTGCCTCCATCCATTGTTGTGGCCTCTGTGTATTTCATGTACCTTCCAACCTGGGGTGCTCATCTTCCAGCACTAAATTGGACACTGTTCTGTTGTGATGGAGTTTTCATTGGCTACTTTTCAGAAGCATATCACCAGGCCTTTCTTCCCAGTTTCTCTTCGTTTCTGGATGGTTTGCTGAAATCTGTCCACCATGGGTGACTCTGCTAGTATGTGAAATACCAGTGGTATAGCTTCTAGCACCGTAGAAACACACAAGCCAGCACAGAACAACAAAATGATGAACAGGTGGTAGAATGGTTTGTTTACAGGTTTACAGTATCTGTATAAATTAAAGAAACTAAAGAAGTCCTAAATAAATGGAGAGATATCCCTTGTTCTTAGGTCTAAAGATTCAATATTGTTAAGAAGCCAATTGTTCCCAAATTGCTCTACAGGTTCAATATAATCCCAATCAAAATCCTGTCAAAATTCTGTGGAAATTAAAAAGCTGTTTCTTAAAATTTGTAAGGAAATGTAAAGGACTTAAAATAGCCAAAACGACTTTGAAAAAGAACAAAGTTGGAGTACAGACACTACTTGTTTCCAAAATGCATAAACCTACAAAAATCAAAATGCTATGGATTAAATATAGTGTGGAAGTAAATTAAGATAACTATAACAACAAATCAGAATAGAAAATCCAGAAATAGATACTCACATATATGGGCAATGGGACTTTAACAAAGGTACAAAGGCATTTCAGTGGACAAAGGAGTCTTTTCAGTAAATGTTGCTGGAACAATTGTATACCTGTGTGAAATTAAAAAATAAGAACTTCAACTCATACTTTGCACTCTATACAAAAAAATACAGGTCAAAGTGTATTTTAGGCTTAAATGTAAAACCTAAAACTATAAAACTTTTATAGGAAAACATTGGGGAAAATGTTTGCAAATTTGTGTTAGTCAACTTTTTTTAAGATGTGACACCAAAAGTACAATCCATAAAGAACAAAATGAAAAATTAGACTTTGTCAAAATTATAAACTTTTGATCTTCAAAAATCACTATTAAGAGAATGAAAAGATAAGCCACAGACTAGGATAAGGTCTTTACAAAGCATAAATCAGATAAAGGATTTGTATCCAGAATATATAAAGAATTCTCAAAACTCAGTAATAAGAAAACAAACAACCCAGAGGCAGAGCCAACACGGCGCTATAGACAGAAGCACCACGCCATCCCTCTGCAGCAAAGACTCAAAAAACTAAGTAACGCAGATAAAAATGTCAATCGTGGAACCCTAAGGCATCAACTGCATTAAGCGCTGAATGGAAGAAGAAACTGACAGAGAACAGAGAAGTAGGATAGCTTTGGAGTGGAGATCTCCTGCCAGCCAACACAGCATGGATCCACTACCTTGGAGTACAGCCACCAACAACCCCAGACAGGGAGTACAGGAAGACAATTTCATGAAGCTCCCAACAGGAGACAGATTACCTGGTAACCAGCGATACACACTTTCCCACCCCTCACTGTTCTGCCCCATATACTGCCTCCCCTAGTTTCCAGTGAGCCACAGTCATTTGGCCAGAGAGACATCAGCTCACAGCCACCCTAGGACCCTCAGCACCATATTTTTTGTTTTGGTTTGTTGCTTGTTTGCTTTTTTATTTCTTCTCTTTCTCCCTTCCTTCCTTTCCTTTCTCCTCCCCACTTAGCCCCACGTGCTGCCCCTGCCCCTTCTCAGTGAGCCATTCCACACTGCTCAGCTAGAGAACCACTGGCACACAGCCTCCCAGTGTCTGCCCCAGCCCCAACAGCCAGTTATCTCAGTGCCATATTTTTTTCTTCTCTCTCTCTCTTTCCTTCCTTCCCCTTTTCCTGCCCACCTAGCCCCATGCACTGCCCCCACCCCCTCTCAATGGGCCTTGCAAAGCCACTTGGCTAGAGAGCCACTGGCACACAGCCTCCCCAGTTCTACCCCAACCACTCCTTCAACACCATGTTTTTTTACTCAATCTTTCCCTTTCTCCCTTTTCCTTCTCCCTCCCACCTAGGCCCGGCACTGCCTCCACCCCTTCCTGATGGGCTGTGCCATGCCACCCAGCAAGAGAGACACCAGCTCACCACCATCAAGTTCCAACCTGCCCCCAATGGCCAGTTGCCTCAACACCATACTTTTTGTGGTGGTTGTCGTTTTTCTTTCTCTCTCTTTCTTCTTTCCTTTCCTTTCTTCAGCCCACCTAGCACCAGGCACTCCCCCTGCTCCTTCTTGACAGGCCATGCTGCACCACTCGTCTAGGCAACCACCAGCACATGACCTCCCTGGATCTGCCCCACACTCACCCAAGAACTCCCACCACACTGTCATTTTATTTATTTACTTTTCTTCACTGTTTTTGCTTCTGTTCCTCTCCCTTTTTTCTCTGTCTCACTTAGCTCCATGCATCACATTCTCTCCCTTCCCTCTTGCCTCTCTGCATTGTGCACTGAGCATCATGCCCCACAGCGGCACTTGCATGGACCTCTGGAACCCTATGCCCCACCCCATGCTGCTCCCAGCCCTGACCCACTGAACACCACATTGCAGAGCAGGACTGATGCAGACCTCTGGACCCCCCAGATCCTACCCCTCTGTACCACCCTCAGGCCTGCACAGCCAATCCCAGTTTGTGTGGCAAAAGTTCCTTCCCCTCCCTTCCCCACCTCCACTGGACCTGCTCTGCTGTGCCATAGCTAAGCAACTGTCCCTGCCTACCTGGACAAGGTGGTGAGAACTATCATGCCCACAGACAAGTAAGTAACAAAACATGCCCAGCCATCCACCCAGACATAACCAAATAAAACAAAAAAGGAGGATGAAACAAACAAACCTTTAATCAATGAATGAAGAAAATAATTACTGAATGCCTTGTAGACAGCAGACAATATCAAAACACATAATAAGGACAGGATGGCTCCAGTAAGTGAACAAAATAAAACACCAGATGACCTTCCAGTAGAAGAAAAGTCACTGTAACTACATGATAGGGAATTCAAAAGTCTAATATTCAGGGCTTTCCAAGAGATTAGGAAAGAGATAAAAGAAATGACAGACAAAACTACAGAAAAAATAGACAAAAATCATGGAAAATACAGATAAAATCAGGGAAAACACAGACAAAGCAATGGAAGAATTCAGGAAAGCAATACAGGAGCAAAATGTCAAAATAATTAAACAATTGGGAATAATACAGCTATTAGAAATCCAAAAGGTAAACTACAAGATTTCAGAAATAATCTCTATAATGGAACATTTTATGTTCAAATCTGAAACAATGGAAATCAGGATCAGTGAAATTGAAGACAAATCCTTCGATAACATTTGGTTTGAGAAATGAAAAGAATGAAAAAAACCTAAGAACTAAGGTGCACCTGAACAAAACCATGGTGTTTTCAATCATCTCATATGCATGCAAAACTGGACAATGAATAAGGAAGGCTGAAGAAGAACTGATGCCTTTGAACTGTGGTGTTGGAGAAGAATATTGAATATACCTGCACTGCCAAAAGAATGAACAAACCTGTCTTGGGAGAAGTACAACTACAGTGTCCCTTAGAAGCAAGGATGGCTAGGCTTCATCTCACATACTTTGAACATGTTACCAGTAGGGATCAGTCCCTAAAAAATGACATCATGCACGGTAAATTGGAAGGTCAGCAAAAAAGAGGAAGACCCTCAACAAGATGGATTGACACGGTGGCTACGACAATGGGCTGAAGCATAACAATGATTGTAAGAATGGCTCAGGACTGGGCAATGTTTCTTTCTGTTGTTGTTATGAGTCAGAACAGACATGATGGTCCTAACAACAACAACTACAGAATTCAGCATCATATCAAAAACAAAACACACCACGAACAAGTGAAAGTCATACCAGGTATGCAAGAATGGTCCAACATTAGAAAGTCAATCAATAGAATCCACCATATAAATAAAACAAGAGTCACATGATCATATCAATTGATGCAGAAAAGACATTTGATAAAGCCCAAAACCCATTCCTTATAAAAAAAAAAAAAACTCTTGCTAAAATAGGAATAGAAGAAAAATTTCACAACATAAAAAAGGGCATCTATACAAAACCAACAGCCAACATCCTTCCCAATAGAGAGAAGCTGAAAACACTCTCGCTGAGAACAGGAACAAGACAAAGATGTCTTTTATCAGCACTCCCATTTAATATTGTGTAAAAGTCTTAGATTGAGCAATTAGGTAAGAAAAAAGAAATAAAGGCATCAAAATTGGTAAGGAAGAGGTAAATTATCCCTACTCTAGGATGATACGATACCACACATAGGGAACTCAAAAGACTCCACAAGAAAACTACTGGAACTAACAGATTCAGCAGAGTAGCAGGATATAAGATAAACATACACAAAGCAGTTGGATTCCTATACACCAATAAAGAGAACTATGAAAAGTAAATCAAGAAAGCAATACGATTTATACTAGCCCTTAAAAAAATAAAATACTTAGGAATAAATCTAACAAGGGACTCAAAAGGCCTATACAAAGAAAATTACAAAACACTATTGCAAGAAACCAAAGGAGATCTATATAAATGGAAAAACATACCATGCTCATGGACAGGTAGACTCAACATTGTGAAAATATCAATTCTGCTCAAAGCAATCTACAAATACCATGCAATCCCAATCCAAATACCAACAGCATTCTTCGATGAGATGGAAAACTAATCATTAACTTTATACGGAAGGGGAAGAGGCCCGAGGTAACTACAGCATTATTAAAGAAGAACAAAGTAGGAGGACTTGCACCATCTGACCTCAGAACTACTATATGGCTACGGTAGTCAAAACAGCCTGGTACTGGCACAACAGACATATTAACCGATGGAACCCAATCTTAAACTAAGATGTAAATTCATCCACCTATTTTCACCTGATCTGTAACAAAGGCCCAAAGTCCATTAAATGGGGAAAAGATAGTCCTTTTAACAAACAGTGCTGGCAAAACTGGATGTCCATCTGTAAAAACAGGACCCATACCTTACACCATACACAAAAAACTAATTCAAAATGGATCAAAGACCTGAACATAAATGCAAAAACTATAAAGATCATAGAAGAAAAAAATAGGATCAATGCTAGAGGCCCTAATACATGGCATTAACAGGATAAAACCATAATTAACAACACACAGACTCCAGGAGACAAACTAGATAACTGGGATTTTCTAAAAATTAAACACTTACGTTCATCAAAAGACTTCACCAAAAGAGTAAAAACAGAACCTACAGACTGGAAAAAAAAATTTGGCTATGACATATCTTGCAAAGATCTAATCTCTAAAATCTATAGGAAAATCCAACACCTCTACAACAAAAAGACAAATAATCCAATTAAAAAATAGTCAAAGGATATGAACAGACACTTCACCAAAGAAGACATTCAAGCAGCTAGCAGACATATGAGAAAATGCTCACAATCACTGAGATATAAATCAAAACTACAATGACATAGCATCTCATCCCAACGTTACTGGCACACATACACACACACACAAAAAAAAAAAACTCCAGAAAATAACAAATGTTGGAGAGGCTTTGGGGAGATTGGAACTCTTATGCACTGCTGGTTATAATGTAATATGGTAAAACAATTTTGGAAAACGATATGGTGCTTCCCTAAAAAGCTAGAAATAGAAATACCATATGATCCAGAAATCCCGCTCCTAGGAATATATCCTAGAGAAATAAGAGCCGTCACACAAATAGACACCTGTTAATTGCAGCGTTATTCACAATTGCAAAAAGATGGGAACAACTTAAGTGCCTGTCAGCAGATGAATGGAAAAACAATCTGTAGTACGTATACACGATGGAATACTACACAACATTAAAGAACAATGGCGAATCTGTAAAACATCTCATAACATGGATGAATCTGGAGGGCCATTATGCTGAGTGAAATAAGTCTTTCACAAAAGGACAAATATTGTATGAGACCACTATTACAAAAACTCATGAAAAGGTTTACACACACAAAGAAATAATCTTTGATGGTTACGAGGGAGGGGAGGGGTGTAGAGGGGAAAACACTAAATAGACAAAAGATAAGAAGTAACTTTGGTGAAGGGTAAGACAGTACACAATACTGGGGAAGCCAGCATAACTTGACCAAGGCAAGGTCATGGACGCATCATAGATACATCCAAACTCCCTGAGGGACCAATTTACTGGGCTGAGGGCTGGGGACTGGGGACCATTGTCTCAGAGGACATCTAGCTCGATTGGCATAACATAGTTTATAAAGAAAATGTTCTACATCCTACTTTGGCGTGTAGCATCTGGGGTCTTAAAAGCTTATGAGCAGCCATTTAAGATACATCTACTGGACCCACTCTGTCTGGAGCAAGGGAGAATAAAGAAAATCAAAGATACAAGGGAAAGATTAGTCCAAAGGACTAATGGACCACAACTACCACAGCCTCCACCAGACCGAGTCCAGGACAACTGGATGGTGTCCGGCTACCACCACCAACTACTCTGACAGGGGTCGCTAGAGGGTTCCGGACAGAGCTGGAGAAAAATGTAAAATAAAATTCAAATTCACACACACAAAAAAAACCCGAAGACCTAACTTCCTGGCCTGACAGAAATTGGAGAAACCTTTGAGAGTATGGCCCCCAGACACCCTTTTAATTCATTACTGAAGTCACCCTGAGATTCACCCTTCAGCCAAAGATTAGACAGGCCTATAAAACAAACAATAGCACACATAGTTTAACCATATGCATGACACTAAATTGGCACACCAGCCCAGAGGCAATGACAAGAAGGCAAAAGGGGACAGGAAAGCTGGATGAATGGAAATGGGGAACCTGAGGTTGAGAAGCGGAGGAGTGTTGATGTTTGCAGGATTGGCAACCAATGTCACAAAACAATAAGCGTGTTAATTGTTTAATGAGAAACTAATTTGCTCTGTAAAGTGTCACCTAAATCACAAAAAAAGAAAAAGCAAACAACTCAATTTTTAAAAAGTGGGCAAAATTTTCACCAAAGAGGATATATTGATGGCAAGGAAGCCATTAATATACGAATAATGAAAACATGTATATATTCAATATGATTACCATTAAAAAAAATTTTTTTAGGGAAATGCAAATTAATACCACAATGCGATATCACTACACACCTATAAGAATGGCTAAATTTTTTTTTTTTTTTTAAACTGACCACACCAAGTGTTGGAGAGGAGGCAGAGGAATGAGGACTCAAATACGCAGGTCATGGGTATTTAAAAATGATACAACCACTTTAAAAAACAGCTAAAGAATTCGTTAAATACACACCCAGCACATACTTCAACCATTTCACTCCCAGGTGCTTACTGAAAAGGAAGCACGTATCCACCCAAAGATCTGTGCGTGGGTATTCACAGCAGTTTTATTTGTAATAGTCAAAACGCTAGAAACAACTCGGATTTCCGTGGACAGGTGAATGCGCTAACACACCGTGCCGGCCCTGCGACAGAACACTACTCAGTAACAAGAGGCTTGGCCGGTTGTTACATGCAACAGTATGGGTGAATCTCAAAACAATTACGCTGAGTGAAAAGCAACACATGAACAAGTGCGTCCTACCTGATTTGATTTATATAAAACTCTAGAAAATGAAATTCGTCTATAGGTACAGAAACAGAGCAGTTCAATGTGTGCCCGGGAAGGGAAAGGCAGTGAGAGAGAGTGATTACAACGAGGCAGAAGAGAACTGTTCTGGGTGAGGAACATGTTCACTATCTTGATTGTGGTGATGGTTTCAGGGATGTATCATAGGCCAAAACATCAAACTGTGTAACTTTAAATATGTGCAGTGTTCATTATACCTCAATAAAGCTGTGAAAAAAAAGAAAGAAAGAAAGAAAGTAGCTTTCAAGATAATTAAGCAGGGAAGGGGGAAGTTACTATATTTCACTGGGCAGATAAATTCACTCTTTTAAGCTTAACTTTTAAACAGAATCAAAGTAAATTTAGTCACTTCTTTGGCCTTTGCCTTCCACAGTTAAAATTATAAAGCAAAATATTGTTGTATTATTTTCCCGTAGAACATAATTGCCAAGGAAGAGTCATACCTGTTTTAAAAAGGGTGGTGATATCCTTAAAAATGTGTAACCATGCCCTTTTATCAGTTAGAACCATCCCTCTCAACTTGCTAATTTCATAGAACATTATTACCTGATTCCAGAAGTTTCCCTACCAACAAAACAATTTATACATTTTACATAAATATTTTGTAAAAGAAAATACAGTGGAGAACTTGAGTTTATTTTAGTTTATTTAGTCTTTCTATCTCATTTTCAGTGAGATAAATCCAATTCTGTATAGAACTAGCCTTTTGAGCAATTATGATTAGAATGATTACTGTTAATATGTTATGCTAATATGTTTCTTTTCATACTTAATGGATTTGTTTGATTTAGCACAAATACTATGTGTTTCTGATGGATTTGATTTAAATTTCAGTGGCTTTTGCCCTCAAGTGAAGACATTAGGAAGTAGCTAAGTACAGGTAATCGAAACATGCAGCTAATTTTTTAACACAAATTTCTATGTAAATCAATTTGGATTTATTTGTAAAGCAATTATGAAGATAAAGAGGAAGCCTATTCTTTGTTGATATACATACACACACACAAACTCACAGAAAGTAATCTCTGACCATTGACAATAATTATCTTCTGTTGTCTAGTGGAGATCTGTATCAAATTCCTAGCTGATTAAATTCCCTGGTAAGATTAGAGCAAGGTTAAAAAACATTCTATGGCTGAAAATAACAGCTCTTCAGAGTTAAGTATCGTAGCTATTATGTGTGCCAAACAATCAACTGAAAAGAGGAATATTCACTCAAACTGTACAAAATACGGAACCCTGGTGGGGCAGTGGTTAAGAGCTTGACTGCTAACCAAAAGGTCGCCAGTTCAAATCCATCAGCCACTCCTTGGAAATTCTAAGGAGCAGTTCTACTCTGTCCCATAGGGTGACTATGAGTTGGAATCAACTCAACATGTCTCCTCAATTTTAAGTTGTTTTAAGTTCTGAGAGTCTATAATTCCTATAAATAAAAAAATATATGTCTTAAAACCAAAATCAAACCCAACCTGTTGCTGTCAAGTGGATTCCAGATCATATAAGCCTTAAAGCATAGAAAAAGAGCAACGGTCCTACATGTATGGCTGTAGACCAGAATCTAGCAGGATAAGTTAATAAGTTGTAGGTCAAAAATTAATTCAGCTATTCAGCATCTATTAAAAAAAACAGTGCGTTTAAAAAAAAAAAAAAACTGAACCGAAAATATATGTAAGGCTTGGACTCTGCAGAAGAGCTAATACAAATACAAATTAACTAAAAGCCAAAGAAGAAATATGACAATCCATACAGGAGCTACAAATAAAAAGATATGGCAATTAATAAGAAGGAGAATCATAGTGAGGTTGCAACATTTCCCAAATAACAGACTCCCTGATTTAGAGCCTGACTTCTGCCAGATCTCCCTGGGGAGATGCGGCTTCACTATCTCTTTTAATCTTCACTACAACACTATTGGCATTAATTAGGGTTATAAACCTACTACAAAAAAAGAATGGAGTTCAAATCTGCCTGGAAGCGCTATAAGAACCTTCCATCCATCCCCAAACACTACACAGAATTTCACGCTTATTTTAGAAGAAGACCGCTTTAAACGGACAGACATACACATTACATATCTTCTTTTAGTTTTCTTCCTTTTTGTGTTGTCTGGTCAATTTTAATCTCATGGCAACCCCATGTAACAGAGTAGAATTGTCCCATAGGGTTTCCAATGCTGCAATCCTTTTTTTAATAATTTTTATTGTGCTGTAAGTGAAAGTTTACAAATCAAGTCAGTCTTTCACACAAAAACTTATATACGCCTTGCTACATACTCCTAATTACTCTCCCTCTAATGAGACAGCCTGCTCTCTCCCTCCACTCTCTCTTTTCGTGTCCATTTCGCCAGCTTCTAACCCCCTCCACCCTCTCATCTCCCCTCCAGGCAGGAGATGCCAACATACTCTCAAGTGTCCACCTGATCCAAGAAGCTCACTCTTCACCAGCATCCCTCTCCAACCCATTGTCTGGTCCAATCCCTGTCTGAAGAGTTGGCTTTGGGAATGGTTCCTCTCCTGGGCCAACAGAAGGTCTGGGGGCCATGACCACCGGGGTCCTTCTAGTCTCAGTCAGACCATTAAGTCTGGTCTTTTAACGTGAATTTGGGGTCTGCATTCCACTGCTCTCCTGCTCCTTCAGGGTTCTCTGCTGTGTTCCCTATCAGGGCAGTCATTGGTTGTAGCCAGGTACCATCGAGTTCTTCTGGTCTCAGGATGATGTAGTTTCTGGTTCATGTGGCCCTTTCTGTCTCTT
This sequence comes from Loxodonta africana, assembly GCF_030014295.1. Classification (NCBI taxonomy): domain Eukaryota; kingdom Metazoa; phylum Chordata; class Mammalia; order Proboscidea; family Elephantidae; genus Loxodonta; species Loxodonta africana. The sequence goes on from NC_087362.1 coordinate 12,549,816, forward strand.
GGGCTCACAATTATGTTGTGTCCTCGGTGTTGTTCATTCTCCTTTGATCCAGGTGGGTTAAGACCAATTGATGCATCTTAGATGGCTGCTTGCTAGTGTTTAAGACCCCAGACACCACTCTTCAAAGCGAGATGCAGAACGTTTTCTAATAGATTTTATTATGCCAATTGACTTAGATATCCCCTGAAACCATGGTCCCCAAACCCCCACCCCTGCTACGCTGGCCTTCAAAGCATTCAGTTTATTCAGGAAACTTCTTTGCTTTTGGTTTAGTCCAGTTGTGCTGACCTCGCCTGTATTGTGTGCTGTCTTTCCCTTCACCTAAAGTAGTTCTTATCTACTATCTAAGTAGTGAACACCCCTCTTCCACCCCCACTCCCTCCCCCTTCTCATAACCACAAAAGAATGTTTTCTTCTCAGTTTAAACTATTTCTCAAGTTCTTAGAATAGTGGTCTTATACAATACTTGTCCTTTTGCAACTGACTAATTTCACTCAGCATAATGCCTCCCAGGTTCCTCCATGTTATGAAATGTTTCACATTGTCCTTTATCGATGTGTAGTATTCCATTGTGTGAATATGCCATAATTTATCCATTCATCTGTTGATGGGCACCTTGGTTGCTGCCATCTTTTTGCTACTGTAAACACTGCTGCAATAAACATGGGTGTGCATATATCTGTTCATGTAAAAGCTCTTATTTCTCTAGGATATATTCCAAGGAGTGGGATTGCTGGATCGTATGGTAGTTCTATTTCTAACTTTTTAAGGAAGCGCCAACTCGATCTCCAAAGTGGTTGTACCATTTTACATTCCCACTAGCAGTGTATAAGTGTTCCAGTCTCTCCACAGCCTCTCCAACATTTATTATTTTGTGTTTTTGGATTAATGCCAGCCTTGTATTTTGTTGTTGCTGTTGGAGTGAGATGAAATCCCATTGTAGTTTTGATCCGCATTTCTCTAATGGCTAATGATTGTGAACATTTCCTCACGTATCTGTTAGCTACCTGAATGTCTTCTTTAGTGAAGTGTCTATTCATTTCTTTCGCCCATTTTTTAATTGGATTATTTGTCTTTTTGTAGTTGAGCTTTTGCAGTATCATGTAGATTTTAGAGATCAGGTGCTAATGGGAAACATCATAGCTAAAAACTTTTTCCCGGTCTGTAGGTAATCTTTTTACTCTCTTGGTGAAGTCTTTGGATGAGCATAGGTGTTTGATTTTTAGGAGCTCCCAGTTATCTAGTTTTTCCTGAGCATTGTTAGTAATGTTTTGTATACTGTTTATGCCATGTATTAGGACTCCTAACATTGTCCCTATTTTTCTTCCACGAGCTTTATTGTTTTAGATTTTATATTTAGGTGTTTGATCCATTTTGAGCCTGTTTTTGTGCTTAGAGTGATGTATGGGTTTCTTTCATTTTTTTGCAAATGGATATACAGTTATGCCAGCACCATGTGTTAAGAAGACTGTCTTTTCCCCGTTTAACTGTTTTGGGGCCTTTGTCAAATATCAACTGCTCATATGGGGGTGGATTTATGTCTGGATTCTCAATTCTGTTCCATAGGTCTATGTATCTGTTGTTTTACCAGTACCAGGCTGTTTTGACTACTGTGACGGTAGAATAGGTTCTAAAATCAGGTAAAGTAAGGCTTCCCGCTTTGTCCTCCTTTTTCAGTAATGCCTTATTTATCCGGGGCCTCTTTCCCTTCCATGTGAAGTTGGTGATTTGTTTCTTCATCTCATTAAAGAATGTCGTTGGGATTTGGATCAGAATTGCATTAAATGTATAGATCATTTTTGGTAGAATAGACATTTTTATAATGCTAAGTCTTCCTATCCATGAGCAAGGTATGTTTTTCCACTTATGTAAGTCTCTTTTGGTTTCTTGCAGAAGTGTACTGTAGTTTTCTTTGTATAAGTCTTTTACATCTCTGGTAAGATTTATTCCTAACTGTTTTATCTTCTTGGGGGCTACTGTAAATGGCATTGATTTGGTGATTTCCTCTTTGATGTTCTTTTTCTTAGTGTAGAGGAATCCAACTGATTTTTGTATGTTTATCTTGTATTCCGATGCTCTGCCAAACTCTTCTATTAGTTTCAGTGGTTTTCTTGAGGATTCCTTGGGTTTTCTGTGTGTAAGATCATGTCATCTGCAAATAGAGATACCAAGGCTACAATCTTTACAGAAACAGATTGCCAGGTCTTTCTCCCAAGGAGCTGCTGGGTGAGTTCAAACCACCAACATTTTGTTTGACAACCAAGCGCTTAACCATTACACCACCAGCGTTCCTTTAGTCTAGCTTACTAATCCCCATATTTTATTGTATATATTGTCGTATTGCTATTTGACCTTTATATGCATAAAACAATGTTTACTGTGCTTCATAGTCTATTTGAAATATTCTCAAGGGTGATTTTCAATCACATTATATGCGTGCAAAAGGTGGGCAATGAATAAGGAAGAATGAAGAATAATTGATTCATTTGAATTATGGTGTGGGGGAAAAATTTTGAATATATGATGGAATGCCAAAAGAACAAACAAATCTGTCTTGGAAGAAGTACAGTCAGAATGCTCCTTAGAAGTGAGAATGGCAAGACTCCCTCTCTCATACTTGGGAGATGTTATCAGGAAGGAAGGGTACCTAGAGAAGGACATCATGCTTGGTAAGGTAGAGGGTCAGTGAAAAGAGGAAGACCCTCAAATGGAATGGATTGACACAGTGGCTGTAACAATGGGTTCAAACACAGCAACCATTCTGAGGATCACGCAGGGCCAGGCAGGGTTTCATTCTGTTGTACATAGGCTCTCTATAAGCTGGAACTGACTAGATGGCACCTAACAACAACAAGTTTGAATGTGTGTGTTTTTTGTTCTAAAGGCCAACTGCAGAACCTACCACCTACTTGAAACTGAATCAGCGTATTTATTGACGGATGGGAAGCAGTCAATGTGGAATTCCCACAGTGATCTAAGTCCAGTAGCTACAGCTTAGAGCTATAGACATCACTCAGGATCCATTAGGAACAGGAGATTCAAGCAAAATTGCTAAGTCAGCCTTGGGACTAAAATATATCACCTCTGAGATCCAGATTTTTGTGTTATTCAGTAAGCTTAAGTTGAATTCTGAACTGTTGTTGTTAGGTGCCGTCGAGTCAGCCCTGACTCATAGCAGCTCCCATGTACAAGACAAAACTCTGCTTGGTCCTGCGCCATGCCCACAATTGTTATGCCTGACCCCATTGTTGCAGCCACTATGTCAATCCATCTCATTGCGAGTCTTCCTCTCCTTCGCTGACACTGTACTTTACCAAGCATTCTCCTGGGACTGATCTCTCCTGATAACGTGTCCAAAGTATGTAAGATACAGTCTTGCCATACTTGCTTCTAAGGCTTCTTTTGGCAGTCCAATATTCTTCAATATTCTTCGTCAACACCACAATTCAAAGGTGTCAATTCTTCTTCTGTGTTCCTTATTCATTGTCTAGCTTTCACATGCATATGATACCATTGAAAATACCGTGGCATGGGTGAGGCACACCTTAGTTTTCTAGGTGTCACCTCTGCTTTTCAACACTTTAAAGAGGCCTTTTGTTACACATTTGCCCAATGCAATATGTCTTTTGATTTCTTGACTGCTACTTTCATGGATGTTGAGTGTGGATCCAAGTAAAATGAAATCCTTGACAACTTCAATCTTTTCTCCATTTGTCATGACGTTGCTTGTTTGTCCAGTTGTGACGATTTTTGTATTCTTTATGTTGAGGTGTAACCTATACTGAAGGCTGTGGTCTTAGATCTTCATCAGTAAGTGCCTCAAGTCTTCTTCACTTTCAGCTAGCAAGATTGTTAATAAAGTTTTAATATCGCAGTAAGCAAGGTTGTTAATATCGCAGGTTGTTAGTAAAAGTCTTCCACAAATCCTGATGCCTGTTCGTCTTCATATAGTCCACTTTCTTGGATTATTTGCTCAGCATACAGATTGAATAGGCATGGTGAAAGGACACAACCCTGAAACACATCTTTCCTGACTTTAAACCACTCAATATCTCCTTGTTCTGTCAGAACAACTGCCTCTTGATTGATGTACAAGTTCCTCATGAGCACAATTAAGTGTTCTGGAATTCCCATTCTTCTCAGTGTTATCCATAATTTGTTATGTTCCACATAGTCCAATGCCTTTGCATAGTCAATAAAACACAGGTAAGCATCTTTCTGGTATTCTCTGCTTCCAGCCAAGATCCATCTGAAATCAGCAATGATATTCCTAGTTCCACATCCTCTTCTGAATCCAGCCTGAATTTCTGGTGGTTCCCTGTTGATATACTGCTGCAGGTTCTTTTGAATGATCTTCGGCAAAATTTTATTTGCATGTGATATTAATGGTATTATTTGATAATTTCCACATTCTCCTGGATCACTTTTCTTGGAAGTAGTCATCCATAGGGATCTCTTCCAGTCAGTTGGCCAGGTAGCTATCTTCTAAATTTCTTGGCATAGACAAGTCAGCACTTCCAGTGCTGCACCTGTTTGTTGAAATATCTCAATTGATATTCTGTCAATGCCTGGAGCCTTGTTTTTTGCCAAAACCTTCAGTGCTGCACCTGTTTGTTGAAATATCTCAATTGATATTCTGTCAATGCCTGGAGCCTTGTTTTTTGCCAAAACCTTCAGCGCATCTTGGGCCTCTTCCTTTGCTACCATCAGTTTCTGATCATATGCTACCTCTTGAATGGCTGAACATCAACCAATTCTTTTTGGTTAACGACTCTGTGCATTCCTTCCTTCTTTTGATGCTTCCTGCATCGTTTAATATTTTCCCCCATTGAAATCCTTCACTATTGCAACTCGAGGCTTGAATTTTTTCTTCAGTTCTTTCAGCTTGAGAAATGGTAAGCATGTTCTTCTCTTTTGTTTTTCTACCTCCGGTTCTTTGCACATGTCATTATAATACTTTACTTTGTCTTCTCAAGCCACCCTTTGAAATCTGTTCAGTTCTTTTACTTCGTCATTTCTTCCTTTTGCTTTAGCTACTCAATGTTCAAAAGTAAGTTTCAGAGTCTCTTCTGACATCCATTTTGGTCTTTTCTTTCCTCCCTGCCTTTTTAATGACCTCTTGCTTTCTTCATGTATGATTGTCATTCCATAACTTGTCTGGCCTTCAATCATTAGTGTTCAAAACATCAAATCTATTCTTAAGATGGTCTCTAAATTCGAGTGGAATATACTCAAGGTCATACTTTGACTCTTGTGGACTTGTTCTAATTTTCTTCGGTTTCAACTTGAACTTGCATATGAGCAATTGATGATCTGTTCCACAGTCAGCCCCTGGCCTTGTTCTGACTGATGATATTGAGCTTTTCCATTGCCTCTTTCCACAGATGTAGTCGATTTGATTCCTGTGTATTCCATCTGGCAAGGTCCATGTGTATAGTTGCCATTTATGTTGGTGAGAAAAGGTATTTGCAATGAGGAAGTCGTTGGTCTTACAAAATTCAATCTTGTGATCTTCAGCATCATTTCTATCACCAAGTCCATATTTTCCCACACCACTCCTTCTTGCTTCCAACTTTCGCATTCCAATCGCCAGTAATTATCAACGCATCCTGATTGCATGTTCAATCCATTTCAGAGTGCAGAAATTGGTAAAAATCTTCAGTTTCTTCATCTTTGGCCTTAGTGGTTGGTGGGTAAATTTGAATAATAGTCATATTAACTGGGCTTCCTTGTAAGCATATGGATATTACCCTATCACTGACAGCATTGTACTTCAGGATAGATTTTGAAATGTTGTATTTGACGACGAATGCAATGCCATTCCTCTTCAAGCTGTCATTCTCAGCATGGTAGACTATATGATTTTCTGAAACAAAAAGGCCAATACCCGTCCATTTCGGCTCACTCATGCCTGGGATATTGATGTTTACACGTTCCATTTCGTTTTTGATGACTTCCAATTTTCCTAGGTTCATACTTTGTACATTCCATGTTCCGATTATTAATGGATGTTTGCAGCTGTTTCTTCTCATTTTGAGTCATGCCACATCAGCAAATAAAGGTCCTGAAAGCTTTACTCCATCCACATCATTAAAGTCAACACTACTTTGAGGAGGCAGCTCTTCCCCAGTCATCTTTTGAGTGCCTTCCAACCCGGGGGGGGGGGGCGCTCATCTTCTGGTGCTATATCAAACAATGTTCAGCTGCTATTCATAAAGTTTTCACTGGCTAATTCTTTTTGGAAGTAGACTGCTGGGTCCTTCTTCCTACACTGCCTTAGTCTCAAAGCTCAGCTGAAACCTCTCCTCAGTGGGTGACCCTGCTGGTATCAGAATACCAGTGGCATAGCTTCCAGGATAACAGCAACATGCAAACCCCCACAGTATGACAATCTGACAGACATGTGAGGGAATTATGGACTATATGGCAATAATTACACCACTCAATATTATTTATACCCCAATTGTAATAGCAGTAAGTTCTAAATATTTTGTTGAGTGGAGGATTACTAGTGAAAGTCCCTTGATTCAGGTCTCAGAATTGCAAAATAAAGAATAGACTTTCTTCTTTACGTTCTAACAGTAGGGAAACTCAGTAGCGCCTCTACTGAAAGCACTCTCTCTGAAAGCACTTAGTTTTACTCCACACCTCTTTCAATTCATTCACATTTCCTTTTGTGTGTGTGTGTGTGTAAGAATATCTTAGAAATTGTAAAGACAGAATTTAAGAAATTACTAGCCTCGAAGGTAGCATAAGAAATGTTATGAAGAAAAATTTTTATCAAGAAAAATTTAACTAAGACATAAAAGCAAACTGTGTCAGTGAAATTTAACTATACTTTCTGAAAGCCATGTAGGAGTCTGAAAAGGCACAGAAAAATATCTTCAAGGCGACAAAAGCATAGAATTAAAAAGAAAACTGCAGTGACTTGTTCGAGCTATTGCAATTCTTTACCTACAGGAGAAAAGACAGAGAAGAGCCATCTTGGTAAATTAGCATCTGGTACACATCAGTGTCGGGCTAATGTGATGCCATACTGAACCCAGAAGAGGAAGCACTAACCTGTTTTAACTTATAGTAAAAGAAAGACAATGGAAAAGGAAGGACCCAGCAGTACAGGTGACCATGATATGAACAGTTGTTGACACGGTTGATAAATCCTTTCATCTAAGTTCTTCTGCACATGCTTTTTCTCACTTCAGTTTGTTTCAGATGTGGTTCTGCCTAAAGGCACGAATAAGAAGATTGCAGAGCTACGACTGCTTTATCACATTTATTACACAAGTTCGTACAGTTTACTGAACTTTCAATGTATGCTCAAGAACACAAAGAAAACTAAGGCTAGCCAAAGTTTATGCAATGTCCTTTCTTTGCATGAATCATAATACCCAGACCCAGTGCCGTCGAGTCTATTCCGACTCATAGCGACCCTATAGGACAGAGTAATACTTGACATAAATCAGCCTTCTTTATTTTCTGAGTCCAAAGACTTAGAGGACTCTTCTGGAAATAATGTCCAATATTCTAAATAAAAAGAATAAGAATAATTAATGTACTTCATTGCAGAACAAAATAAATGCAACTCCAAACAAGAAAATCGTGCACCATGCAGGATAAATATAAAGGTCACGCGTCAACTTCAAGCTGCTGTGATAAAATACTTCACAACTTCTGATTATTTAAAAATATATATTTCTCTCACATAAAATTGAATTCTGTGACATTTGTCTTCCTCACAATTTGAGTGTAACTTGAACATGTTTCTTTTTCTTTTAAACAAGCTCATCTATATTTACGCACATCATGCATTAGATAAGAATTATATACTAATGTTTGCTTTCTTTGCATGAAGTAGTTACGTTGGGCTGGTGTACTTTTAATGGTTTTACTTTCCTATTTTTATGCTAGAATGATTAATGAACTATAAAAATATTCTGAGAATACAATATCTGTAATGATCTATAAGTATTTACCTTAAAAAATGAAAAATCCCTAAGGTAAATCAAACATCAACAGTGTAGCAATTTCCAACCAATACAAATCTTGGCTACTTTATCATAACATTTTAGACTCCAAAGACAAAATTTATTTTCACTCATCACAGACTCCTAAACTAAAAATCAAGACCTCAGACTATGGAATAAGCTAATTATAACCAAAAGTTTGATGAAGACCACAGCCTTCAGTATGGATTACACCTCAACATAAAGAAAACAAAATCCTCACAGTTGGACCAATAAGCATAACGATAAACAGAAAAAAAATTGAAGTTGTCAAGGATTTCATTTTATTTGGATTCACAATCAGCACCCATGAAAGCAGCAGTCGAGAAATCAAAAGATGCGTTGCATTGGGCAAATCTGCTGCAACAGACCTCTTTAAAGTGTTGAAGAGCAAAGATGTCACCTTGAAGACTAAGGTGCCCCTTACCCAAGCTATGGTGTTTTCAGTTGCCTCCTGTGTATGTGAAAGCTGGACAATGAATAAAGAAGACCAAAGAAGAATTGATGCTTTTGAATTGTGGTGTTGGAGAAGAATATTGAATATACCATGGATTTCCACAAAAACGAACAAATCGGTATTGGAAGAAGTACAACCAGAATGCTCCTTAGAAGCAAGGATAGTGAGACTACATCTCACATACTTCAGACACGTCGTCAGGAGAGATCAGTCCCTGGAGAAGGACACCATGCTTAGTAAAGTACAGGGTCAGCAAAAAGAGGAAGACCCTCAATGAGATGGATTTGCACAGTGGCTGCAACAATGGGCTTAGACATAACAACGATTGTGAGAATGGTGCAGGACCAGGCATATTTTGTCCTGTTGTACATGGGGTCACTGTGAGTCAGAACCAACTCGATGACACCTAAAAACAGCAAGAACAACAACAACAACCAATGGTACTGATGATAAAAAAAAACTTATTTTAAATGCTTAGGTCAGAAGTAATAATGCCAATGGGCTAACAGTCCAGGCAGATAAAATGAAAGCGTGCTTTAAAATAATTAATTTTTTAATTAAACATAAACTGGAGGCAACACCAAACAATCTAGAAGAATGATATGTGCTACAACAACTCACCACTATTTACTCTGTGGTTTGCTGCAAGAATGGCTAAGAAACCCATGTGACCAAGATGACATATGTTTACCCTGCCTATGACTATTTTAGATCAATTAAAATCTGTTAATTATTTTTAGCACCTCTTTCACTTTACAAATGTCCCAATGAGCAATACAGTTATGCCACCTATAACCCTCTAACATTTGCCACTCTGGTTCAGGACTAACTTATAGAAGTCATCTGGCTTGAACTTCTATGCAGATCCTAAGGAAAAAGGGCTTGCTGAATAAGCTATTATTATTACAGCTATTGGGATACCACTATACTAGAAGTTCAGAAGCCTGTCACAGACTTCCATGAGTTCTATGCCAGTCTGAGGCTTCCTCGTTCTAAACTGATGACACTAATGGTTACTGTCTGAGGGCTGTTTCAAGGAACAAATGAAAGGACTCATGAGAAGATGTTTATGAAAACTATCATAAACTATAAATCATCAAATCAGTATTAATTTATTCTGTTACCAGAACACATTATTTGGAGTTTATTGGAGAAAAAAACAAAACACAACACTAAATTTTTCCAACTCAAATGTGTAGTAGGATGTTGTTGTGTTGTAGACGATTCTGACTCATACTGACCCTACATGACAGAGTAGAACTGCCCCATAGGGTTTCCTAGGCTGTTATCCTCTGACCTTTCAGTCAGCAGCCGTGGACTTAACCATTGTGCCACCAGGTCTCCTATAACAGAATGTAAGACTTCTTTTCTCTTTAATATTCCTGCTGTAAATAGTTCGCCCTGATGTGTCAAAACTACCTTTTATTCTGCTTCAACCATGAATTACATTTCTGTATGGTTTTCTGTTCTGGACCCAATAATGTACCACCCTCTCAAAGCATTAATCACTGAGGAACTTTCCCCTTTCCTCACAGGAAGTGGCAACCATAATTCTATACCATCTACTTTATAATTTGCCCATAATTCTTTCTTAGATCCACAACAAAATGTGATTGAATTCATAATCATTGTAATGACGCCAGCCATGCTTAGCCTCCTGTATGAATTCATTAAGAAGGTAAGTGTTGGCTTTACAACTCACACTTGATCTTTGAGTAATAGGAGTCATCTGTCTTAATCAACTATTATGCAAAATCTCTAAGAGTTAATTACCAAACTACATTTACTTTACAAAAACTAAAATACAAATAACTTTGAAGTATCTTGTAAAAAGAGTGAAAATGTGGCCTGAATCATGAGAAGATATAACTCAATCTCAAAAAATGACATTTAGGTTCTAAGTCACTTACTAGTATGTTTATTAATCTAGAGTATTAATTAATTAATATGCTTATTAATCTGCATAATAGTATTAATATCACTTACATTGACAGAACTTGAACTACTTTTTCATTACTGAAGAAGTAAATGTAATTTAATTTTCTGTTTGGATTGAATAGTTACATTGAACATTGGAATTTCTAAGAGAATAAAAACATGTATCTTTTACACAAGTTTATTATCAAAGATTTTGTCAAATCAGTGCTGATAGAGATTCACCAATAAAGAAGAAAGCATGGTATCTATTATCCTAATGCTCTCCCTTCACAACCGGTGCTTGATATTATTTTTATTTTCTTTTAAATTTTTTTTCTTCTTGCTGACAGTAATAATAATAGATGTCTTTAAAATATGACTTACTCTTGGAGTAAGTTTTTATTATCATTTAATAACTTCTATTCAACTTGTACATTAACTTATTAAGAGGGACCAAGGAAGTCCAGTCAAAGCAATCATTCAAAATATTCTTTCAGCTTTTAATGTTAGCCACTGCCATTATCTATAGTGATATTTTAGGAACCCTGGTTGTGCAGTGGTTAAAGTTCTCAGCTGCTAACCAAAAGGTCAGTGGTTTGAACCCACCAGCTGCTCCACAGGAGAAAGATGTGGCAGTCTGCTTCCATAAAGATTTACAGCATTGGCGGACCTGCCCTGCTGCACCGTAGCTGAGTGACTGGTCCTGCCCAACAGATAAGGAGATGAAAAGTATGACCACAGATGAGTAAACAACAAAGAACGTACATCCTTTCTGCTCAGACATAACCAAATAAAACAAAAAAAGCAGGATAAAACGAACAGATTAACAATCAATAAATGAAGAAAATGATTACAGAATGCCCCAAAGGCAGCAGACAATATCAAAACATGTTAAAAAAAAAAAAAACAGGACAGGAGGGTTCCAGTAGGCATGCAAAATAAAACACCGCATGACTTTCCAGTAGGAGGAGATGCTCTAGAAGTACCTGTTAGGGAATTCAAATCTCTAATATTCAGAGCTATTTGAGAGTTGAAGCAAAAAGCAGACAAAAATGAGGGAAAAATAGAAAAATTCGTGGAAAATACAGAACAAAAATGGAAGAATTCAGGAAAATAATACAGAAAAAAATTACCAAGATAAAACCACAACTGGAAATCATACAAAAACAGCAATTAGCAATCCAAATGATAAATAACACCCAAAACTCTCAGAAATGGACAGTATCATAGAAGGGCTGAGGAGCAGGTTTAAAACAATGAAAGACAGGATCAGCTAAACTGAAAAAAAAAACACATGGATGAAACTGAGGAAAATCAGAACAAAGAAAAATGAAGAAACCCTCAGAATTATGTGAGATACAATCAAAAGCAAAAATTTGTGAGTGATTGGAGTTCCAGGACAGGGAGAGAAAACAAAAAACACAGAGAGGATCATTGAAGAATTGCTGACAGAAAACTTCACTAATATAATGAAAGATGACAAGCTGACCATCCAGAAGCTCAACAAACCCCATATAAAAAAAAAAAAATTTTTTTTTTCATATAGGATACCCCAAAAGAAAATTACCAAAGCATATCAATCATACTCGCTAAAACCAAAGACAAAGAAAAAATCCCGATAGCAGCTAGAGAAAAAAGAAAAGCATATACAGAAGAGAAACAATAAGGCTAAGTCCTGATTATTCGGCAGAAACCATGCAGGCAAGAAGACAATGGGATGACATACACAAAACCTTAAAAGAAAAAAATTGCCAACCAAGAATAATATATTCTGCAAAACTCTCATTCAAATATGATGGTGAAATTAGGACATTTCCAGACAAACAGAAATTAAGGGAATATGTAAAAACCAAACCTAACTTACAAGAATTATTAAAGAGAGTCCTTCAGCCCAAGAACAAACAACATCAGACCACAGCCTGAATCTAGGACGCAAGATTTTACCAGCCAGATACCACCATAGGAAATGAACTCTCAAGGACTATGCAAAACAAAAGCAATTGCAACAGGGGACCAGAGAGGTTAATCTGTAGTGACAACAACGTTAGAACAATAAAAGAGGGAATAAATGGTGTAGGTATAGAACTTGCTAATGGAGAGGAAGGCAAGGTGACACCAAGTAATAATAGACTGTTCAAACCGGAAGATAAGGGTAAATTTCAAGATAAACACAAAGAAATTTAACAAACCCACTCAACAAAATAAAGAAGAAAAACATAAAGTCTCAGTAAAAATAAAATCTACAAAAACAAAAATAATGAAAAAGAAATCCACAAACAAAAGGAATTCAGCACGGGAGAGTAAAAGGAACAAAGAAAATGTCAGCACCACAAAATGACAGCAATAAACTCACACTTATCAATAATTACACTGTATGTAAATGGCCTAAACTCATCCATAAAGAGACAGAAAGCGATGGAATGGATTTAAAAAAAAACAGGATTCATCGATATGCTGTCTACAAAAGACATGCCTTAGAAACAAAGATGTAAGTTTATTAAAAATCAAAGGATGGAAAAAATACACCAAGCAAATAACTACCAAAAAACAAAACAAAAAAAAAAAAACAGGAGTGGCAATACTAGTCTCATATAGAATTTAAAACAAACTCCACCATAAAGACAAAGAAGGGCACTATGTAATGATTAAAGGGATGATCCATCATGAAGACTTAACCATAACAAACATCTATGCACCCAATGACAGGGCTCCAAAATACATTAAAAAAAAAAACTCTAACAGCACTGAAAAGAGAAACCGACAGTTCCACAATAATAGTAGGAGACTTCAACACACCACTCTTGGTAAAAGACAGAACATCTAGAAAGATACAGAAGAGCTAAAGGGCACAATCAACCAATTTGACCTCATAGACATATATAGAACACTCCACTCAACAGCTGCAAAGTACACATTCTTTTCTAACACACATGGAACATACTCCAGAATAGACCACATCTTAGGCCACAGAGCAACCCTCAACAAAATCCAAAACCTTGAGATAATACAAAGTATCTTCTCTGACCACAACAGCATCAAAGTAGAAACTGATGGCAGGAAGAGCAAGAGAAAAAAAAATCAGTTACATGGAAACTGAATAACACCCTGTTTAAAAACCACTGGGTAATAGAAGACATCAGAGATGGAATAAAAAAATTCCTAGAATCAAATGAGAATGAAAACACATCACACCAAAGCCTTTGGTACACAGCAAAGCCAGGGCTCAGAGGTCAATTTACAGCAATAGATGCACATATCAAAAAAGAAGGGACAAAATCGAAACATTACCTACACAACTTGAACAAATAGAGAACAGGGAAAGAAGCCCACAGCCTCCAGAAGAAAGGAAATAAAAAAGACCAGAGCAGAAATAAATGAAATGGAAAAATACAAAGAATCAACAAAACCAAAAGTTGGTTGCTTGAAAGGATCAAAAAAATCAACAAACCACTGGCTAAATTGACCAAAAAAAAAAAAAAAGGGGGGGAGAAGGTATTAATAACCCAAATAAGAAATGAAATTGGGAACATTACAACAGACCTAACTGAAACAAAAAGGATCAGAAGAGAATTACATACTACCTACTCAAACTAACACAAATGATGTTGAAAATCTGAACAGACTGATAACAAGGGAAGAGATTGAAAAGGTAAAAAAAAAAAAAAACTCCCAACAACAACAAAAAAAAGCCCTGGCCCAGATAGCTTCACTGGAGAATTCTTCCAAACATTCAGGCAAGAGCTTACACCAGTACTACTCAAACTGTTTCTGAAGATAGAAAAGGAAGCAACAGTGCCAAATTCATTCTATGAAGCCAGCATAACCCCAAAACCAAAAGCAGGCAAAGACACCACAAAAAAAGAAAATTACAGACCAATATCTCTCATGAATATAGATGCAAAAATTCTCAACAAAATTCTAGCCAATAAAATTCAGCATCACATCAAAAATATAATACACCAAGACCAAGTAAGATTCATACCAGGTATTCAGGGGTGGTTCACATCAGAAAATCAATCATCGTAATCCACAACATAAATAAAAGGAAAGAAAAGAATAACATGACCATTTCAACTGATGCAGAAAAGGTTTTGACAAAATCCAACACCCATTCCTGATTAAAAAAAAAAAAAAAAAAACCCTCAATAAAATAGGTGTAGAAGAGAAATATCGCCACATAAAAGGCATCTCTGCAAAAACAATGGCCAACATCATTCTTAATGGAGAGAGGCTGAAAACATTCCCCTTGAGAACAGGAAGAAGACAAGGATGCCCTTTATCACCACTCCTATTTAACATTGTGCTGGAAGTTCTAGCTAGAGCAATAAGGCAAGAAAAAGAAATAAAAAGCATCCAAGTTGGTAATGAAGAAGTTAAACTGTCCCTATTTATGGATGATATTACACTATACATAGAAACTCAAAAGCCTTCTTGAGAAAGTTACTGGAACTAACAGAAAGATTCAGCAGAGCATCAAGATACAAAATAAACACACAAAAATCCGTTGGACTTCTTTACACCAACAAAGAGAATGATGAAAAGAACATCAGGAAAACAATACCATTTATAATAGCCCTTAAAAAAAAAAAAAAAACTTAGGAAGAAATCTAACCAGGGATGTAAAAGACCTATACAAAGAAAACCAGAAAACACTACTGCAAGAAGCCAAAACAGAGCTACATAAATGGAAAAACATAACATGCTCATGGATAGGTAGACTCAACAGTGTGAAAATGACAATTCTACTCAAAGCAATTAACAAACACAACCCAATCTTGATCCAAATACCAACAACATTCTTTAAAGACATGGAAAAAATAATCATTAATTTTATATGGAAAGGGGAGAAGCCCTGGATAAGCAAAGTACTATTGAAGAAGAAGAATAAAGTATGAGAAAGAAAAAAAAAAGATTTACAGCATTGGAAACCATACGGAGCAGTTCTACTCTGTCCTATCGGGTCGCTATTAGTTGGAATTGACTCAAGGGCAGTGGATTTTGTAGTGATTTTTTACTTTGTAGGTTAGTCCCAACAAATTAAAAATGCCAGTGTTGTTTAGTGCTGGTCACTCAGCAAATTCTGTGTTCTGGAGTAACAAAATTATATTACTATTATACTAAACTGAGTATAATTTTAAGTGTAAATCTAAAATAAAGCCAAAGTCCAATGACACGTTGCAAAGACAGGATAACCCTCATTTGAATTATCTGCTTTTTTGCATATTGGGGTGATATACAAATGTGGGGGTCTAACAGAAGTTTGGCTCAGCCTCAACCATGCCACTTACTATGTGTGTTACTGGGAGCATGCTACTTAAATCTTTCTGCCTGTTTCCTCATCAAAAAAAATGACACTAAAAGTAAGACCTACCTCATAAAGAGGCATGATCATTAGTGAGATAGTAAATACATCCTATAACATCGGTCCTGAATCGTATCAAGCATGAAATATTAGCTATCATTTTTTATGTTATTATTTTAATCATTACTGTTTCTCCTCTCTCTAGTACCATATGGCCCGTTCTAGTCTAATATTTGAGAACTGATAGTATTTGCAACAAGGTGAAATATTTGAAGGTTTACTAATCTGAGTCATGTGTTTATTTTCAAACACAAGATTGTGTCAAAGGGAATATAAACTTTTTCTGATTAAAAACTTTTTTTTTTTAATTATGGTACCTTTTTAAGAGTTTTCCAATTTCAACTACAACTCTATAAACTGTATCTATATGAGAAAGAATACTAGATAAGGATGGAAATAAAAGTATATGGCTAAACATATAAAATAATTATTTACAATCTTTTATTTGATAATTTCCAGCCTAATTCAGCCACTATCATAGCACTATGTCTGTTGTTTTTTATTATTGGGTTTATGATGATACACTGGTCTTAGATATGTAGGTATGTGTTAGCCTTTGTAATAATCTACATTTACAATATATGTGAAGATAAATTAAGAATGATGATTCTATTTTACTTTCATTATTTCTAATGTCTTTGATATATTTGACACAGTAACAAAATTGTGACTTAAACTGTCATCACGTAAAGATTAAAGGTACATTTAAAATTCTTCCTGAACAGGAAGGTTAAAGTGGAATAAATGAGGAAATCCTCCCGTTTAAGAATATTTACACAGCTCTAAACAAAGAGTGAATGTCTTTTCTATCTTTTTTATTAAATAAACAATTTGTATGGGAAAGCCACATGCCCTAGAGATTGCAGATACAACACCTTCTGTCTGTGCGTGGAGTTCTGGAGGCAACAGGAAATGAAAACAAATGAGAAGTAAGCATGAACTTCTGGCAGGAAAATTACATATCCGGATTCAAAAGTGCATGAAGAAAAAGATCTAAAGAAGATTGTCACAGAGAACAATTTTGTCTGAGAACAATGCATTATTTTATATTTTAATCAAGCTACACAGAAAGTATACAACATTCCAAATAACACATTTTGCTTAAAGGACTTTTTTTTTTTTTCTTTTTAACCATCAAATGCATGTGCTCCTGAAGGTTGGATAAATTTAACTTGTGTGACTATCGTTTCAAATATAGAGGAACTGGCTAATTAAAAGAATTTTTTTTTTAGCTTCTTCTTTAATGTCCATATTATAGACTCAATACAATATTTATAGATTTATTTTCTCTATCAAGTTATCTTAAAGAAGTACACATATGGGCATAATTCTGATGTTTTTATATTAAATCTATCCTTAAACGCTACATTCAGTCATGTTTACACATATTTAAAACTAGGATTGGGTAACATTCAAAATATTTAACAAACAATACAGTATGAGCATCAAAGAATCAGAACAGACTTTGGCCATAAACTGACAGCATAACTTTATCTGTGCAAAATGGATGGAGCATACCTTCAGCTCCATCATTTTCAAATACACAGAAAAAATAATTTCTAGAAGGTCAAGGTAGTCAAATTGTTGGATGAAAAATTTGAGACCAAAAAGTATCCTTGGTTTGTAAAATTACATTAATATTGTAACATTTTATTAATATTATACTATTGTATTGTTAGATGTCGGAGGGTGTCTTAGTCATCTAGTGCCGCTATAACAGAAATACCACAAGTGGATGGCTTTAACAAAGAGAAATTTATTTTCTCACAGTCTAGTAGGTTACAAGTCCAAATTCAACATGTCAGCTCCAAGGGAATGCTTTCTCTCTCTGTCAGCTCTGGAGGAAGATTCCTTGTCATTAACCTTCCCCTGGTTGAAGAGCAACCCAGGTGCAGGGAACCCAGGTCCAAAGGACATGCTCTGCTCCTGGTGCTGCTTTCTTGGTGATATGAGGTCTCCAAATCTCTGCTTGCTTCCCTTTCCTTTTATCTCTTGAGAGATAACCGGTGGTGCAGACCACACCCCAGGGAAACCCCCTTTACCTTGGATCAGCGAGGTGACCTGAGTAAGGGTGGTGTTACAATCCTCCCTAATCCTCTTAACATAAAATTACAATCACAAAATGGAGGACAACCATACAATACTGGGAATCATGGCCTAACCAAGTTTATACACACATTTTTGGGGGGATATAATTCAATCCATGACATAGGGTTAGGAATAAAATTCAAAAAATGAGTGAAAAAAATGCTAGAAAACAATATACAGAAAAGATTGAAAAATACGTGCAACTTTTATTTAACTGTCAGGTACCATGTAAATTCATATACATGAATGAAAAATCTGATGGGCTACTAATTAGTAGAAGTACAATACTCCATCGGACACCTCTCTGCTCTCTGCACCTCCTATACACAGCAACATATTCTTAGAATTTTGTGTTCAGATCTGGGACATTGTTTAACTCAAAATATATCCACAAAAAAATGACAAGGATTGTAAAGAGGCCTGACAACCATAATGAACAAACTGTATCTGTGCTGAAAATACAAACATTTGGGCAAGATATTTCAGTAGCTTCCAAATATTTGAAGAAATAACACAAGGAACAGAGACTGGAGTTGCTCTATGTCATCCCAGGCAAAAGGATTGGAACAGTGGGTCTTTTTCTATTTGGGAAATACTTTAATGCTCAAAATAACAAATAATGTCATAGCAATTGAAGCTATTTAATAAAAGAATGGGTTGCCAGGGGGAGATAATCAGTTTTATATTACTGAAGGTGTTAAAGGAAGCATGGTCAACCATCATGGAGGGTGCTACCCAGGAAATTCACACACCGGATAAGGAATCTCACCTGAAAAATAGTGATGGTGTATTACACTAAGGCCTCCTACAGCGCTAAGACTATTTGAGAAATTTGACAAATAGAGTGAGCCAGAAGCTGGTTTGACACTGCAGCTAGTTGACTGGCCTGAAGGTGCACGTTTCCCGGGGAAGGCCTCTTAAACAATACACAAGGCTGTGTGATGGTTAATGTTATGTGCCAACTTGAGTAGTCTATGGTAACCAGTTGTTTGGCCAAACACAAGTCTAGTTGCTGTTATAAAGTAGTTACATGTGATTAAATCAGTAAAGGAGATTGTTGTTGATGTTGTTAGGTGCCTTCAAGCCGGCTCCCACTCATAGTGACCGTATGTATAACAGAACAAAATGTTGCCCAGTTCTGTGCTATCCTCACAGTCCTTGCTATTGTTGAAACCCACTGTTGCAGCCACTATGTCGATCCATTTCAGTGAGGGTCTGTCTCCCTCTTTTGCAGTGATCCTCTATTTTACCAAGCATGATGTCTTTCTCCAGAGATTGGTCTTTGCTGATATGTCCAAAGTAAGCAAGACAAAGTCTTGCCATCCTTGCTTCTAAAGAGCATTTTGTTTGTACTTCCTCCAAGATAGATTCATTCATTCTTCTGACAATCCATGATATATTCAACATTCTTCTGTTAACCCCACAATTGGGATATATCGATTCTTCTTCAGTTTTCCTTTTCCAGTGTCAGCTTTCACATGCATGTGAGGTGATTGAAAATGCCATGACTTAGGTCACAAACACCTTAGTCCTCAAAGTGACATCTTTGCTTTTTGACTTGCTTTAAAGAGGTCTTTGGCTGAAGATTTGTCCAATGCAACACATTTGATTTTTTGACCGCGGCTTCCATGAGCATTGATTGTAGATCAGAGAAGACTCAAATCTTTGACAACTTCAATTTCTTCACTATTTACCATGATGTTGTTTACTGGTCCAGTTATAAGGATTTTTGTTTTCTTTACATTAAGGTAAAATTCATACTTAAGGCTGCAGCCTTTTATCTACATCGGTAAGTGCTTCACGTGGTCTCTACTTTCAGCAAGCAAGGTTGTGTCCTCTGCATATCTGACATTGTTAATAATTCTTCCTCCAATCCCGGTGCCACAGATTCTCTTCCATAATGTGAGTGGGCCTCAAACAATAAGTTGAAGGTTGTAAGTGCAGAAAGGGAGCTTCTCTAGGGTATGCCCTGCCTCCAGACTATAATTAGGCATTTTGCCATAAGTCCCTCACTCTTCTCTCTTCTCATCATCTGACCTGTGGATTTGAGGACACAAGACCACAGGAATTTCAAGCCTGTTACCTGCTCTGGCTTAGACTTTTCAATCTAAGAATGGTTCTAGAGGAACAGAATATTGAGGATGAGTTTTCTGAATTGGTTTTGGGGTTTTTAGAATTGGCTTTCAAATCTGATTAGATTTAAAGGCACTAAAGACTCCATGGAAACCCTGGTGGCATAGTGGTTAAGAGCTATAGCTGCTAACCAAAAGGTTGGCAGTTAGAATCCACCAGGGGCTCCTTGGAAGCCCTGTTGAGCAGTTCTACTCTGTCCTATAGGGTTGCTACAAGTTGGAATTCACTCGATGGCAACGGGTTTTATTTTGTTTTTTTAAATGACCCCATCTCCAATAGTAAAGAGGCAGTGATAGTCCATGGTGTGATATTGCAAAAAAAGATAAGGAAATATCACCACTGGGCACTCCTAATCATACACTTCTGAGAAACAAGGTAATGGGTGATCATATTTGATATGTTAGAGGATTTTTGCAAAGCTAATGAGCACAACGACCTAGACTGGCAGCTCCCACTTTTGCTGAACAAAGTGGAAAAAGGAAAGGATGAGCTCAGAGCCTCCAATTTCCAGGTCAAGCACTGCACAAATGACCTCAAAGTTGCTATATGTGCCCTGAAAGAAAATCTTACCTCCTGTAGCCGCAGCTGAAATTGCTGAAAAGAAGCATCCTACAAGTTACAACACAAACTGAATCCCCAACTTTGCAAGGTATCTATTATTAAAGTGAGGGCATTTATTGGAAAGAAATGGGATCCAGAAAATTGACATGGAGATATTTGGACAAATTCTAATGAAGCTGGGAACATTGAACCCCTAAATTCTGCTGTGCCTTCTTTTTCAGTAGAAGCAGCCCTGCCAGCCTCATTTGAGGAGATTAACCCAGTTTTGCCTGAGGAAACTTAAATCACCTCTCCTGAGGTAGACACCTTGTAAGACATTGCTGATTGTCTTCAGGGCCCACCTCATCATCATCACTCATCCTTGCTTCTAGACCTATAACTAGACTCAAGGCCCAGAAGGCTCCTAAATGTGAAGTACAAAGTGTGACCCATGACGAGGTGTGTTATACTTCAAAAAAAACTACAGGATTTTTCTAATTTAATACACACAAAAATCCAGGATATGTGTGTGGGAATGGATATTAAGCAAGTGAGAGTATTGTTAACCTGCTCAGTGCACCAAACTGTTGAGCTAAGGTCTGAGGTCATAAACAAAGACGCAACAAACAAAGGCACTGGTTGGAATAATGCTTTACTCACATAGGGAGGAGATAGATAACCATCAGCTTCAGACGTGGATTTCATATGTGGGTGTCAGTTTTCCATGGCCCCCTGGTCTCACTCTGCTGCTGACACAGGGCTGGTGGTCTACATACATCCTTCTCTGTGCTGTGGGCAAAGGACCCTGTTCCTTCCTCACTGGGATAAGATGTAGCTGTAGGCTTGGCCAGGTGCCATATCATGCACATGCTTAGGCAGGAAGTGGTAAAAAGGAGGCTTACTTTGTAGGCAGAATAGGGAAAGAGAAGGAAGAATAAAAAAGAAGACAAAGAAACTGGGACAGAGGGAGGCTTCTGTTATCTATTATCAGGGAATGGTCTAGACGCAAGGCTTTGATTAGGTGGTCTAGGTGAGAGGCAGAATATAATGGTAGAAGTTCAATCAGTGTGAACTACAGGCTGACCTACAGATTTTGGATTTAGTGTCCCTGTGTAATCATACAAGACATTTCCTAAAGTATATCTCGCTCGCTCTCTTTCTCTAGAGAAACCTAAGAAGGCTACTTCTGAGAAACTAGCAGGGCCTGTTAGTTCCTTTCTCTGTATTCCTGTTTAGCCTGTAGCTACACCCATGAAACCATTTTTCTGAGCATCTTGCAGAGCCTGTTTAGGTTATTGCTAAACAAGAACCAATGATACTATGATGAAGTAGCAAACACAGAAGATTCATTACAATTCTCTTTTTTCAGATATAGGTTCTTATCCAGAAACTTACTTGCAGATTCCTCAGCTCCTTAAGCATAATCATCTTGAGAGATTCTAAAAAAAAGAAATACAGTAGTTCAGATTTTGAGGAAACTTGGCTCTTTCAATCAGCTAGTCATTCTCAAGAATTAACTTTTGGCGGTAAGTCATATAAGATGTTTTTAAACCACTGTATTCATATTCTTCCTCCTCATTCAGAAAGCATATTTTGGCATATTTCTATATTTGCCTATACCTGTTGTCTACTTTCTGCCTCGTTATCTTGGTCCTAGTGCATAGGAAAGAGGGCTCTTAGTTAAATTATATCCTTAGAATAGTAAGATCGGACCTAAGATAAATATTATAGACATAACCCACAAAAAAAAAAAGATCTTTGGTGTCCCTAATAATTTGTAAGAGTGTAAAAGACTTTTGAAAGCAGAAGATTTTAGACTTGATACTTTGTAATACATTTTTTACTGATTGCATACTATTCCACTGTAGGGTTACATGCCAATTTGTTATATCAGTTTTTCATAGCTGTATATTTAGGTTACTTCTAATTTCTTATTTTACTGAAAATGACTTGCTTGTACACACCCCTTTATACAAATTTCTGATCATTTCTTTCCTTTTCATTTTTGAGTTTGTAAAGTTTCATATGCACAAAAATATACTATTTAATGAGTTATCCAGAAACTTACCTATAAAGTGATTGTTGCATGCCTTCCACAGTGTTGCACACTCTTTTACAAAGATGAGTATGTTAAGCTTCAAACGCATAAAACCCCTATGCCCACATTGTGCTAATCTACTCCACATCACCTTTTTCTAGATAACTTACAAAGGTAGATCTTGTATCTGAAACTCCAACACCAAACGTTACTCTCCAATTTCCTACTGATCCTCTTCAGCAAAAGTCCCACTTAAGCCTCTCCTGCTCTTTGTGTGGCCAGCTCCTTCTCATCCTTCAGGACTCAGAGTTTAAATATTCCCTCCTAGTAAAGGCTTTCCCTGATTCCCTGCCCCTGTTTGCTTCCTTCATTACAAATTGAAATAATTTATCTGTGTTTTACTTATATATTGTTACAATAATAGAAATACCACAAGTGAGTGGCTTTCACAAACAGAAATTTATTTTCTCACAGTTTAGGAGGCTAGAAGTCCCAGTTCAGGGTACCAGTTCTAGGGGAAGACTTTCCTTGTTGACTCTGGAGGTACCGGTTCTAGGGGAAGACTTTCTTTGCTGACTCTGGAGGTACCGGTTCTGGGGGAAGACTTTCCTTGTTGACTCTGGAGGTACCGGTTCTAGGGGAAGACTTTCCTTGTTGACTCTGGAGGTACCGGTTCTAGGGGAAGACTTTCTTTGCTGACTCTGGAGGTACCGGTTCTGGGGGAAGACTTTCTTTGTTGACTCTGGAGGTACCGGCTCTAGGGGAAGACTTTCTTTGTTGACTCTGGAGGTACCGGTTCCAGGGGAAGACTTTCTTTGTTGACGCTGGAGGTACCGGTTCTAGGGGAAGACTTTCTTTGTTGACTCTGGAGGTACCGGTTCTAGGGGAAGACTTTCTTTGTTGACTCTGGAGGAAGATCCTTTTCTCCTTCAGCTTCTGACCTTCATGTGGCTTGGCATTTCTCTTCCCGCCATCTCTGCTTCTTTCACATGCTTGTTTAACCTCTTTTATATCTCAGAAGAGATTGACTCAAGATACATCCTACACTAATCCTGCCCCATTAACATAACAAAGACAATCCATTCCCAAATGGGATTATAAACACAGGCATAGAGGTTAAGATTTACAATACATAATTTGGAGGGACACTATTCCATCCATAACAATATGTATTTTCACATTTTTGTCTACTTCTGCCGTCAGGCTCTAAACTCCTTGAAAACAAGTCTCTCTTGTTCAACATCATATACTCGGCACCTAGAATAGTGCCTACCAGGTGCTCTCTAGGCATTCTGAATGAAGGAATGAAGAGATAGATGAAGGCTCTACTACAGAAAATAACCTCCTGATACAAGCTCTCCCTCTTCAGTAGCAGATAGCATGCTTGTGGCATATATCGTACATGCCTTGAGTCATATTGTGTATCCCCTGTGCTAGATTATACATTCCTCAAACTAACACATGCTCATTGTGGAAAACTTAGAGCACAGTAAAGCACAAATAAAATTAAAATTATTTCAAACCAATGACAATTTGTCACTCCATTAGCAGTTGTCACAGTAGTTTGTCCCCACTGCTAGTATAGGAATTATCACTTCACATATAACGGCTGTACATAGTGTGCTTCCCAACTAGCCTCTAAGTTTCTTGAGAATGGGGAGCCCGTTGTCTCCAGAACATTGTCCACTTGGAATTTGCTGAATGAGTGTCACCGATGCAAATGTAAGTTCACTGTTCAGAACAAACAAGTCAGGACCGTGCAATACACAACAATTGACAAAACGAGTGATTAGCTATTATTATTATTAAAAACTCTTCCTTGTAGCTTAGGGCCAACGTCGGGATTTGCATCATTTTAGGATTGCTATGAGTCGGAATCAACTCAACGGCAACTTTTCTTTTTTTTTAATTCGAGTCCTTGGGTGGTGACTACTAAGTGAAAGATTAGAGGTTTGAATCCACTCAGAGGCGTCTTGGAAGAAATCCTTGGCAATCTACTCCTGAAAGACCACGGTCACTGAAAGCTCTATGTGGAGCACAGCTCTACTCTGACACACACGGAGTCACCATAAATTGGAATTGACTCAATGGCAACAGGTTTGGTTTTCTGGTTTATTGGCTTAGAGATCAGAATAAGAGTGAGTTGGTGAGTTTTTTTTCCTTTCTTTTTTTTTTTTTTTCTTCCTTTTTTCTGTAGTTGCTTGATCCAAGAGAGCTCTAGAAACACAGCTTTTAGTGACTGGGAGTCACACAATATTAAAAGTAGTTCTCATCTCTGTATTAGACAACACTCCTATTCTTTTCATCTCTATGAGATCGTACTTTCATAACACTGAAGGTGGAAATTGGTTAGTGAGTTTAACATGCCCATCATTGCTTGTTCTTGTTGTTGTTAAGTGCCGTTATTACATGTTTATAAATGCAATTACCTATGAAAAGTTACATTTTATCCACATTACTTTCAAACTTCTGTATTTAAGTGGCTGATGGGTCCTGGTCCCTAAACTGGCATTTTTCTCTCATGTTGGAAGGTTTGGATGGGGCACCTTATAGTAGAACCACTTTATAAAGTTTCCAAGCCCTTTGCTCCAGTGAAAAATAATGGGTGCGCTGAACTTTTCTACTTTATTGAAGTCAGTGAGGTAAATTAGTAACTGATGAAAAACAAAAAAATTACTCCCAGCTTCCTTAAGGCTTAATTCAATTACAAATCTCTCCCACAATGCATTAGGGAGTATTAATATGAGCCTGCATGGTCCCTAAACAAAAGAACTTTAATCAAGAGAATCTATAAATATATGTATCCTCCTTTAATGCATATACGCAGATATAATGAAAGATGAAGAAGTGTCTGGCATACCTTGATTAAGAGCCAAGTCCTTAAAATCGATGGCAGTGGGGTTTTTTTTTGCTTCCTTAAACATATTAACATTCTCTCATCCCACAGAAAGGAAAAATATCATGTGACTGGTAAACAGATAAGTTACGCTCTCTCCCCAGCCCAGAAACTACACAGAACACTTAGTTGGGAACCTTCTGAACTATCAGTGATGATTATTTATCTTTACAGGTACACTGCAAACTAAGCAAGACTTGAGATCCACGCTACACAAGATGACACAACATTTCTAGTTTTTTTTTTTTTTAATGACTCTTGGGTCTCTGCAGAAATTACTTAATTTATAAACATTTCCAAAATCCAGAGCTAATTTTTCTTCATTTTATATTAATATGTATATTTAAGTCATGTTATTTCTAATGCACTACAGTTAGTCATTCTTGGAGTAAGTAACACATTTTAAAGGCACAAAGAAACACAAGGTAACAGCAAAATTTCCTCTCTTCTTTCTAGGCACTCGAAATACTTATTACCTTCTATTAACTACGCTATTTTGTAAGATATATTTCTAGTGCTAGGATGCAATCATGGATTTTCATGTCTATCAAGTGGCTAGATAAAAAGTGAAGAAATTCATTCCTGAAATTTGCAAAATAATTAAAACTAAATGACTGGTCAGAATAAGGTTAAAAAAAAAAAGTTTGTGTACAAAGGCATAGATCCTTCAGTTGTGTCCTTTTAATTCATGGACAGTGTTTATTAATTGCATGGGGTGTCAATATGAGTATGAAACTTGAAAACTATGAAGCAGTGGAGCAAAACTATGCCAAAACTATGAAACTTGAAAATATTGGATGATTTGCAAAATAGAAAAAAAGCAGTATTTTCAAAACATTTGCCAAACAAATGACATAGCAGTAAGAAAGAAAAAGGAGTAGCCCCATACACTGTGGAGCCCCTGTTTCCAGTTTAATGATTTACATTCATGATCATAAATCATTCATGTATTTTAGGTACGTAACTAACTGCATAGTAATCTCCTTTTTTCAGTTGCAGCTTCAACATATTTCCTTCTGATATAACTTGTTGATGATGTACGGTTAATTTAATTTGGTTTGTTCAAGATGTGATATGCAAGCATTAACTGGAGAGTTGGGAAGGGAATGGGGATTAGAGTGGATGGGTAATTAGCAGAACGAAGACAGGACAATGGCTCAAGATGACCTAAGTCATCAGTGCTCAGTCCAGTACGTGACATAGAATGGGAACTCAATGAATATTTGTTGAATGAGTAAAAATATTGGGCTGGAAAATACACACACACACACACACACACACACACACACACTCAACATTTATACTGCTGGTTATAATACAGTGTTTCGATTATATTCAATGAGAGAATCCCAGAGGTGCTATGCTTCAGATTCAGAATAGGACCTGATAAAACCTGATTGTTTCCAACTGAAAGGCCCAGAATTGTCTCTATGGCCACTTAAGTCACCAAAGAGGAACTTTCACAGTTTGAGAAGCCATCTGCACCAAAATGTATTTTGAAAAGGGGTCCACAACAAACGCTAAGGTATTTTTTCTCATAACACAGATCCTAGGAAATATCCATAAGGCTCTTTGCTGACTACAACTCAAGGAAGTTACTGTCACTCTTTGGCATCCCTGTGCTTTAAACAAAGGGACATTTACCCACTGGTTACGACATAAGTAATCTTTAAAGAGAGTGATTAATGGAAAACAAAAATACGCAAGCACTCCTCAAGACTGTCAAGGTTTTCGAAACAAGGGAAGTCTGAGCAACTGTTATAGCCAGAATGTAATATGATGCCCTAGATGGGAAACTGGGACAGAAAAAGGACATTAGGTAAAAACTAAAGAAATCTGAATAAAGTGCAGATTTTAGTTAATAATGTGTCAATATTGGTACGTGAATTGTAATACATACACCATACTGTAAGATGCTAATAGCAGAGGAATTTGGTGTGAGGAATATAAGAACTCTTTGTCCTATCATCATAATCTATCTGTAAATTTAAAATTATTCTAAAAAGTTTATTTTAAAAATTGTTCCATTGTTAAAAAATTTATGTATGCCTCTATAGCAAACTGTACGTGGCACAGACAGGTGGGGCCACTGGGATGCTTGAATTAAAGAAAACAGAATGTGGTGTAGTTGTTTCCTAAACTACTACGTAAATTGCTTTTTAAAGCACAAGACTTTTTGGTTAGTAAGTGGGCAGCTTATTACTTCTCTTCAACATATAGCTCATTGAGATTAGAATAGCTTCTTGTTTTGTAATCACACAAATAGCTGCCACAAGGGCTTACTCTACCTGTGCCTTATGAAGCTAACCTTTCCCAAATAGATACACCAAAAAATGCCTAGATCTGGAAAAATTTAATAACAGTCTCTATAGGCTTGTCAGTAGGAGTTAAGGACATCACAAGACACCTTCAACAATACGGTTTATTTTATTAGGACGTTTGCATGGGAAAAAAGAAATTTTCTTTTGTGAGTGTTCAATTATATCCACACCTTACTTATCAACATGATTAGGTTCCAAAGACCAGGTTGGTATGTGAAAATCAGCATTACGGGAAAATGGAGGATGACCACATCATATCACAAAACAGAGAGTGATTACATCATTACATACCTGTCAAATTATGTCATTGCCTAGCTGACACATTACATCATTACATAACTGCCAAACCACTGAGAATCATGGCCAGCCAAGTTGACACATAACCTTAACCATCAGAGCCCCCGTTATTCTCGCCTCTCACCTCAGTATTCGTTATTGCCATACGTAGATCATTAATGCACAAAATAGTTGGATAGTAGATCTTTTACAATTGTCATAAATATGAAATATCAGATAATAAAATAGTTGAGAAGCGAGGAGTTGGTGTTATATATTTTGGATTTAATTGAAAAGGAAATGTGTATTTTTCCCACACTGGACCGCAAAAATAATTTTACATTATCAAGGACCCTAAAAGGTTAATGTAAATTTTGGTTTTTGTATACATTTAACAATTTAAAAATACTAATAAAAGAAGCCTTTTATGATTAGCATATCCTCTATGGAATAGCAGATGTTACAATGTACCCTGAGGAAAAAAGAAGCTGTCAAAATTGAGCATATCAGTTTTAACAACCCTGGAATCCATTTTTTGTGAAATGTTTTAAGTACAGGAAATGACTTGAGCCACTCTGTATTGTTTATAGTTTAAGCTTGACTAAAGGTTGAGTCTTTTAGAAGATATGAGGCAAATCATCCATTAAAGCTGTACCCATCATCTGCAAATTTTTCGATGGGATTACTGTGCACAATAACCCAAGTAGTAATTAATTCAATTACCTACACTAATAGCTTGATGATGAAAGCCCCTCATGTTTTCAAGGTAATTTGCAGTGACCCAGATTATATGTTCTACAATGGAAGGTCTGACTAAGGAATTACAGGAAATATCAAAATGTTTCTTAAAAAACTATCTCAGCGTGATACTGAGTTTTACTTTCTTTCGTTCTCTGGATTACAAACTTCATATTCATGATTTCATCCAAAAATATTTATTGGGTGTTTTTATTGTATTCACATTCATAATTACAGAGACCCAAAACATACTTGGGGGTACAGAGATTGTAAAAACTACTCCAAATTCTCTATAACCATGTTATGTAAAATTTTATCAGAATACAAACTTACCTGAAGGAAAACAGTATTATTTTTGGACATATGTATATGTGTGCATATATTAATGTTTGAATAAATAATCATTAAACAATTTTGGCAGTTTATTCTGGCATAGGATTCGAGTCACATGTTTCATAACCACGTATGCCAGATGACTTTCTTTTGTAGTATCTGACACCACCCTTCTGAATTCCAGCCATGTTGGTCACCAATTGATCATCACTGACAGAAAAACAAGTCAGAGTGCAAGCAGATTGGGCCTGTCACATCGTTATTTACATACTCAGGACAGGCCTTTTGTGTTCACTTATTCCTACATGCTTTGCCCTGGGTACATGGTCAATACGACCCTCAGCAGCATTAAGAATATATGGAAGGGGGTGATTTTTATGTAGCTATACATACAAAATGTATTTAGTGTAAATGGCTCCTGAGACTGTCAAAACATAGAAACTACAGATGGATGGCTCCTTTGTTCTGGCAAAACCTCATCCATCTCCAGACCACAATAAAAGATCATTTCCTAAAGGAAACTTTATCCAAACCACCTTCCATTTGCCCTTATCTATAGATATGTCAGGAGGGATCAGTTCCTAGAGAAGGGTTTTGTGATATGTCAGGAGGGATCAGTTCCTAGAGAAGGGTTTTGTGTTTGGCAAAGTATAGGATCAGCGAAAAATAGGAAGACCCTCAACGAGATGGATTGACACAGCGGCTGCGACAATGGACTCAAGCATAACAACGATTATAAGGATGGCGCAGGACCAGGCAGTGTTCCCTTCTGTTGTACATAGGGTCGCTATGAGTCGGAACTGACTGGACAGCACCTGACAACAATGACAACATAGATAATAACTTTTTTAATTGTGCATCCTCTGTATATTTTAAATAAGACTCCTATTTTCCCCCATCTATCGCAATTTGTTTATATATCTGTTGGTCAGATCGTGAGCTCGTGATGAATTGTTTCTTACTCATTTCTCCAGCTTCTAGGAAAGTGCTCTGTACACCATCAGTATTCATTAAAAGTATGTTGAAAAATCAAGTATGCTCAGGGATCGTGATTTTGTTTTTTAATTCATTCTAAAACTTCACAACTGCCATTAGAATATTAAAAAAAAAAAAACGAAACTCCGAACCTCAACATATGAAGAATAATCTGGCCAAGCTGTAGATGGAATTTCTCGGGTGCTTTTCACTTGTGACGCACTACCAATGAACATTACTTGGCAAGGCAAATATCTCCTTAGGGAATCTTCTTTACATCCAAACATACTTTTCTAGTTGTCTGCTGCCAAACTCCCTGTCAATGTTTAAACTACTGTGCTACCAAGGAAGGGTTTCATGTTTTATTAGTTGTAGCAGTGTGGATATTGTCATTATCCTTAAAAAAACAAGTTAAGGTGTTCTTTCTATTCCCTCCCATCTGTGCTCAGCTCAGTGTCCATCTGTTATGGCCAGTCTGGGGCCCTGGTGGCATAGTGGTTAAGAGCTCTGCTGCTAACCAAAAGGTTGGCAGTTCAAATCCACCAGCCACCTCTTGGAAGCCCTATGGGGCAGGTCTACTCTGTCCTACAGGAGTGCTCTGAGTTGAAATTAACTCAATGGCAATGGGTTTTGGTTTCGTTTATTATGTTCCAAGAAATGGACTTCTGTAGAAAAAGAACGTGATTCAGGGGCTTGGGATACAGCCAAAAAAATCAAAACAAAAGCAAAAAAGGTCAAAACCTCTGACCTCATTAAGCATCCATTCTGGAAGTGGGAAATCAGATAGTATAAAATAAACAAAGTGAAAGACAAATTGTAATGGATTGAAGAGTAAATGGGAAGTGATAAATTTGAGTAATGGGTATATCTGTCCATATCAAAATAGATTAACTAAACATGACAGCAAATGATTTTCTTTTACATTATTTTAATTCAAGAGAAAAAAAGGAGATTGAAAATGTTTAAATGCTGTTGAATTGATGTCAGTGTAGAAAAAAGAGGGACTAAAAATCAGGGGGAAGTAAAGCAGATAAACAGTAGAGCAGTATTTCCGTGAAAAGAGAAGGAGCTAGGTTTCAAAGTACAAAAGATTAGAGTTATGCCAAAGGAGTGGCACTGCTAGATGATCAGGAAATAAGGAGGAAAGAGGTGGAGTCACAGGTCTGGTGAGAGTAAATAAAGAAACTTTCACTTTATACTTTTAGGTGAACTTACTGACATTAAAGTGAGGAGTGTTGAGATCAGGGATTAGAAGAGTGGAAATGCTTAAAAGTGCTATGGTAGGGCATGAAAAGGAGAACCAAGGAAATGATGATAGAGTGACTGAATACTTATACTGAAGCTCAGTGAGACTGGAGCCCATGAATAGAGAGCCACTCTTACAGTTTATGATTTCCATCCATAGTATCCTAGCAGTCCAGTTTTGAAAATGGAGAAGTTGGATAGATTTGTCGGTATAGATCCCATAGAAGAACAAGGTTGTTAAGGTTATTGATGAGAAAAATGCCACAAAAAAGTGGGTTGTAGAATCTGGATAATGTGAGGAATAAATAATAAGCAAAATAAGGCTGAGAAGCAGAAGGTTAAAAGATCTGGTGGTCTAAAATTTAAGAGCCTCAAAAAACATATATGATGATGTATTTCGAAAGAAAAAAGTGCATAAAAAAGAAAAAAGTTAAACAAAATAAGAATATCAGAGTATTTATTCGAAACAAATAATTTTAAAGGAGAATGTTTTGGGCAAAAATTGACTTAATTATCTACCAGCATATCTCAAATAAATTCCAACTGTCATTATCTTTTCTTAATTAATTCATCAAGAAATTTAGTTACATACAGAGAAAAGGGTGGATTTATTTGAGCTTGTTGTATATGGAGAAGATTTGGAAGATGGCTGGATATGGTGGCTGGGCAACCTCTGATGTTTATCTGTCAGGGCCAAGAAGTAGGAGCAGGACTTTGGGAACAGAGTCAAATGGAGAAAGATGCATGCTAGGAAGAGATGGATTTTATACTGGCCGATAATTCTCAGGGATTTAGAGAAGGGAGTGGAAAGGAATCTGTTTTAGTCTGCTTTTTTAAGGCTTTTGTTTTCTGCCAATTAGTGACAGCACAGCACTAAGAGCTTTAACCACTCATACATCTGAATATTTGGAGAGTGCCAAAGTCGGGACACAAGGCATTACATCATGGCTTCTCAATCCTACTTTATTAACAAGATTGTTGATAAGTGTAGATGCCCAGGGACCATTGCATACCTCTGGGCAATGTAGAGTACAGACATTTGTATTTTCCCCTTTTCAATACCCTAGGATCTGTTCTCCATGTTTTTTTTCTACCTTATCATAATCCCTGCCTCCAACACCCCATGAACACTTTTAAACCATCTTTAAGTCCTCTAGCGGTGAATATTCCTCAAATCTATCCATTGTCATTGCTACCACTTAGGTTATCACTCTGTTAAGCAACAACAATTACTTTCTAATTGGTCTCCCTTCTTCTGCTCTACCATTTCCAATCCATTCTTCCCACAGCAACCAGGATGATTCCTCTAAGTGCTAGATCACATCATGTCATGCCCTTCCTTATTCAGTGATTTCCCTCAAGTAGTGAAGTGATAATCTATGTTAGGAACAAGGTCTTCTTTTGTAATTATGAGTATGGATTTTCAAACTTGAATTTCAAAAGGTACAAAAAGGTGGTCAAAAATCAATTTGTATCACAGTGCTCTTAAGAACAATTTAAAAATAACTGGGGGGAGGTGAGAAAAGAGAACTCAAGACTATGACCAAAGTAAAATGTTGTGGGAAAAAAAGAGGGGGCTTATGCAACACCCCTGGTGAGCTAGAGCACTCTAGGCCAATTCCGGAATTTTAATTGGCAATCAGCTATGTAATTTTTTGCTCTATCAAAATTTCACTTTTTACACATACTTTTTTTTTTTTAAAGTACATGCAGACTAGATATTTTTCAAAGTGAAAGAACCACCCAGTACATTAAAAAGGTCTTTGTGTTTCTTCATATTTCTTGTTTTGCTTGTTTGTTTGTTTGGTCAACACCATGCAGTCACAACTGGCAAGCTTTTGCTGGATGAGGCTGATGTCACGGAACCAGCAGGGACTCTGCAGTCAGAAGACCTACATTCAAATTCCAGATACAACATTTACTAATTTTTGGAACTTGAACAATTTAGTTAAGCTTTGTGAGCCTCAGATTGCTCACTAGTATATATGGGTATAATAATCATAACTGCTACAAAGAATCATACTGAGGATTTAATAATATACCAACAACAAACCAAACCCATCGCCATCAAGTCAATTCTGACTCTTAGTGACCCTGTAGGACAGAATAGAACTGCCCCGTTGGGCTTCCAAGGCTGTGATCTTTGTGGAAGCAGACTGCCACATCTTTATGCCACCGAATGGCTGGTGGGTTCAAACTGCTGACCTTCCGGTTAGCAGCCCATTGCTTAACCACTACACCACCAGGGCTCCATTATAGTAATATAATACATGCAAAAATAGAAAGTCCTAAATGTTAGATTCCTTCTTTCTCAGATTATTCAAAATTAAAACAATTAGCCTGTAAAACAGAAAAAATATTGGGTTCCCCCCTAATTGTTCATTAGTTCTTCTTTCATTTTGTACTGTTGTTTAAAGACAAGTACACCAGATACATGAAGAAATGGAATTGAAATATGTCGTTCTTTCATTTTAATATCTTTCACACATCTACAAACTAAGTCTTTCTCTAAAATTCTACTTCGAAAATTGAAAGAAAAATCATTCCAAAAATAATAATAGTTATAATTTCATGTATGCGCTTCAGATGGCCTAAGACATGCTACCACCAAGCTTAAGAACTGGAATGGTTTCAGAAGTAGTATCTTTGCAACATACATGACCTTTATTAATAATCAGGCAGCTAATATTTACTGCATGTGTGACATGTCAGACATCATGCTAAATGCTTTACATGCATGATCCCTTTATCAACCACCACAGCATTTTTGGATACATTACTTTTGCTTTCCTTTTAGACAGGCAAAACCAATGCTGGGAAAGGTATGTTAACTTGCTTAAGTCCACACTCTAAGGAGAGCCGCCAGACTCTGACTCTGAGCTGTATAACCAACTGCAGAGCCTGCACACTTAGCCATCGCAATCTTATGAACCAACAAGAAAAGCACTCTTAAAAAACGGGTAAGGCAAGTAAGCCAGCAATTCACAAAACAGAAACTAAAAACGACCTATAAGCAAGCATATGAAAAATATCCAACCTCATTACCAAGCAAAGACCTACAAATTCAAATAAAAACAACCATTTATTTTTGTTTAGCCACTTTTGGCAAAGATTTAAAAGGCTGACACCTCTGGTGAGAAAGTTACCAGGGAAATGGTCACTCTGACACCAGTTGGTGGGAATGTAAATTGACTTCACATTTTTGGGGACGAAACTGGCATACCCTTTGTTTTATGTAGAAAAACAAAATTATCCAAACGTCCAACAATAGGATGTTAGAAAATTAACAAAATTTTGCTATATTTCTTCCTTATCCTTGTCATTTGAAATACTGCTTTAGTAAATATGCTTCAATGCATGTGTCATTTTTTAAAAGCTGATAAATAACTTCACTTGCCATAAACAAAAAAAGGATACAATTAGTAAAATATATGTATTTTATTATTGATCACCTTGTTATATAAACACAATGAAGATGAATTTTTTTTTATGTTTAAATGTGAATATTTTGCTTCATATTGTTAGCAAAGTCATACATATTTTGGCAATATTTTAATGGCACCACAGTTCAAAAATTAAGCAATCAATTATGTTTTCTTTGTAGACCATGAATTCAACAGAATGAAAAAACATGTGAAATATGTGTCTACATAAATACAATTTAAAAAGAAATTATACATTTTTATGTACCAAAACATTTATAAGGCTATGATTGCTAAAATAAATAAATAATAACAGGTTATACAATATCTGTAACACGGAGTCACAAGGAAACCGTTTTCTACAATTGGTCCGTTACACCTCAGCTCTTTTTAAAATTCGCTGTAATTGTATTTCTCAGGTACAAATCATATGTATATATATCGGCTTTATATTAAAATCTTGGGAAAAAAGTAAATATTTGATATCACACTTCAAAAATAGTTTAATTTGAACTCACAATTTTAATAAGAAATTAAATTTTCTGGGATTAATACTGTTCAGTTGATTAATAACCATCATTCTATCAGAAATTACAATTTGATTCAAAATGTCTTTTTACAGAATATGTGCTGGGCTGTTTACAGAAATCTCATAAAAATTACTTCAGACCATAAAATGCCAAGTTTCTGATTGTTTCATAAACCTCTTCCTTTTTAATTCAAATTAGTGATATTATTATATTTCAAAATTTATTACATTTCCTCTTTCTCTTACCTTGCGCTCCCTTTTTGAACATTTCAGTCTAAGAGGTATTAGCTGGGGCTGAATGGGGGGGGGGTGGCCCACCTTCAATGGCCCAACACAGGTCGGTGCAGAGAGTGCAACCCAGCAGAGAAACATCTGAGCTTCTGAGGGATGAGGGGGACATCCACACAGCAGGCAGCACTGGCAACAGCCTTGCAAACGTGTGGAGCTCCAAGTAGGACATAGAAGCCACAGTTATAGTGTGAGAAAGTGGAATGGCAATGGTGCGGCATCAAGTATCAGAGCCTGACCAGGGTGATGCAGGGGTAACACACAAGAAGGCAGCTAAGTCTGGGATGTCAGAGCCCAAGAGAAGTGAGGAAAGCATCCTAGGGAGGTGGCATGGCATATGGTGTCAGAGTCTGAGTAGCTGAGGAGAACATTCACGAAGGCATGAGGCCCACAGTGGTGTGTTGTAGCCTGAGGAATGTTTCTGTGCAGTGTGGTGGTACCAACAATAGCCCAGCAAAGAGTGTCAAAGCCCAAGCAGGGTAAAGAGAGCTGGGAATGGTTATGAGAGATTGGTTACAAGGGTATTAATCAAATAAGTAAACGTATTAAAGATAACAGGAGCAAGGATTCTCACTGTCAGAAAAAGAGAGTTATAAATATTAAAAGGGAAAAAGAAAAAAATAGAATGGATTGGAATCCTGAGTTATCAGCATTAAATCATGCTTTTTAATGTATGTATAGATAAATAGAGATAAAATGGGTGGCTTATACATGCACATATTCATGGAATATTCTCTAACTTTGTTTATTAAGAGAGCTTGGGAGCAGCAACACCCCAATACTAATGAGCACACCTAGCTCTCAGATCTTGGCCTCTAAATAGCATGCCCCAATCAAGTCTTCTTGGAGAAATGGCTGAATGCATTGAGCCTACAACATCTTCTTTTGTGTGCATGCCAGAAAGTGAAGAAATGCTCAAAGATATGAAGAAGCGGCAAAAAAGGTACAGCCAGCTTCAAGAGGCTCCTATTGGCCATGTCTAGAATAATTTGAATAGTAAATAAGCAATGATAGTAATGGATAGTAACCCACTGAACAAAGCAGAAGTCTGTGAATCCATACCGACATAATCAATTTAAAATATGATGAGAAACAGGATATTAACATTGTCTCAAAGTGCTTCCCAAAACTATTTATTATTTGCAAAGTGAATAAGGGTAACTTTGCAGTTGAGAAGTTGGGCAGAAACTATTTTAAACTAGTGATCAAAATTACATCATCTGCAAAGGGAAAATAGTAGAATGCAGTAAGACCTCAGCATTACTTCTGCGATATTCCTGCCAAAGATGTATAATATGAAGCTAATCATGAAGAAACCTAAGGTGAGTTGAAATTGAGAAGGATTCTACAAAATAACTGATGTGTAAGTGTAAAAGATGTCCAGGTCATGAAAGTCAAGGAAAGACCAAGGAACTATTCCAGATTTATGAATTCCCAAACCAAAAACACAACAATAAAACCAGCTGCCATCCAGTTGATTCCGACTCACAGAGATCCCCTATATGTCAGAGTAGAGCTGTGATTCACAGAGTTTTCAATGACTTATTTTTCAGAAGTAAATTGCCAGGACTTTCAACAAAGGTACCTCTGGGCGGATTTAAACCACCAATCTTTTGGTCAGCAGTCGAGCACAACAACAGGTGTGTTAAGTACAACAGGTGATTCTTCACTGGATCTTCTTGCTGTTTAGGATAGTATTGAGACAACTAGAGAAACTTGAAGGGTATCTGACAGTTGAGAGCAGCTTTAGCAATATTGTGTCCAATCCTGATAGTTATACTGTTTTTATATGGGAGAATGTCCTTGTTTTTGGACCCAAAATATTACGGGAGGATAGGGCACCATGTCAGGAACTTACTCTCAAAGAATTCTGGGGGAAAAAGCTCCTTACATTATTTTTTGAACATTTCTGTAAATTTGAGTTTATTTCAAAATAAAAAGTAATTTTAAAAAAATCAAGTAAACTCATTTATAAATCACATGTGTAACATTACAGCTCACTAGCAAAATTGATAGATTACTCCTCTACACATAGTTTTATTTACAACAGACTGAAGAATACTATGGAAACCCTGGTGGCATAGTGGTTAAGTGCTACAGCTGCTAACCAAAAGGCTGGCAGTTCAGATCCACTAGGTGCTCCTTGGAAACTTTATGGGGCAGTTCTACTCTGTCCTATAGGGTTGTTATGAGTCAGAATCAACACTATGGCAATGGGTTTTTTGGTCTGGAAGTATACTATTAACTGCATATCTTGTCACTACATTTATACCATCAAGGATTGAATTAACTCACTGTTTCATGGTGTCCCATACAATTTTACCAAATATATATATATATATACAGCCATACATTCATTATGAATAGAATTATGCTATTTTATGCTCTTCAAAGGAAAATTTTGTGTTTGTTAGTTTGTTGAAAAACAAAAATATTCAGTTTACTAAAAAGTTCACATTTGCCTTTACTTTATGAATTTCCCTTAGAATTTAATTTTCTAAAAAACAGAGAGAGAGAGAACTATTGATATTGAAATGTTATGGCATGTGACTACTGGCAAAAATATTTGTCATTCCTAGTGTTATTGTTGTTGTTAGTGAGATTGAGTTGATTTAGATTCATAGCAGCCCTACGTACAACACAAGGAAACACTGCCTGGTCCTGAGCCATCCTCACAATCTTTATGCTTGAGCTCATTGTTGCAGCCATGGTGTCAATCCATCTTCTTGAGGGCCTTCTCCTTTTTTTCTGACCCTTTACTTTGTCAAGCATGATGCCCTTCTCCAGGGTTGTATCTTTCACCATACTTATTCAATCTGTAAGCTGAGCAATTAATCCAAGAAGATGGACTATACGAAGAAGAGCACGGCATCAGGATTGGAGGAAGACTCATTGACAACCTGAGATGTGCAGATGACACAACCTTCCTTGCTGAAAGTGAAGAGGACTTAAAGCACTTCCTGAGGAAGATCAAAGACTACAGCCTTCACTGTGGATTACACCTCAACATAAAGAAAATAAAAATCCTCACAACTGGACCAATAAGTGACATCATAATAAGTGGAGAAAAGATGGAAGTTGTCAGGGATTTCATTTTACTTGGATCCACAATCAATGCTCATGGGAGCAGCAGTTAAGAAATCCAAAGACACATTTCACTGGGCAAATCTGCTGAAAAGGCCTCTGCAAAGTATTGAAAAGCAAAGATGTCACTTTGAGAACTAAGGAACACCTGACCCAAGACATAATATATTTAATTGCATCATATGCATCTGAAAGCTGGACAATGAATAAGGAAGACAGAAGAAGAGCTGATAATGATTTGAATTATGTTTTTTTTGAAGAATATCGAGTACTTTGGACACATTATCGGGAGGGTCCAATCCCTGAAGAACGACATCACGCTTGGTAAGGAAGACCCTCGACGAGATGCACTGAAACAGTGGCTGCAACAATGGGCTCAAACATAGCTATGACTGTAAGGATGACGCAGGACCAGGCAGTGTTTTGTTCTATTGTACATAGGATTGTTATGAATCAGAACCAGCTAGACAGCCCCTAACAATAACAACAACAACAATAGGGGTTTTTTTGGCTGTAATCTTTACAGAACCAGATTGTCTAGGTTTTTTCTACAGAGTCACTGAGTGGGTTTGAACCACCAACCTTTCAGTTAGCAGTGAGCACTTAATC
Source organism: Loxodonta africana (assembly GCF_030014295.1). NCBI lineage: Eukaryota > Metazoa > Chordata > Mammalia > Proboscidea > Elephantidae > Loxodonta > Loxodonta africana. The sequence goes on from NC_087362.1 coordinate 12,589,070, forward strand.
AATGCACCACCAGGCCTCCTTATTGTAAAGGCTATATAAAAGGTGGAGAGCTGATAGAATAGCTGGTGCAACAGGTTATAATGGATATTTGAGTTGTTTTTGTCATGTGCTGTTGAGTCAATTCCAACTCAGACAGGTAGAACAGAGTAGAACTATCACAAAGTGTTCCCTAGGCTGTACCACATTATTAAGCAAACAGCACAGGACTTCTACATTTGTTTATAAAGGGAAGGCAGCCTTCGCAAGGTATTTTCATAAGCACCACTATGCCCATTTTTTTTACATGTTTCTGTAAAAAAAAATTAGCATAGTATGCTTACAAAAATAACTCACGGCAGGGAGCAGTCGGCAAACAAGCATAGAAAAAAAAAAGGGTGTGCGTTATTTGCGTAAAAATACAGCAGTTTTTTTCAGAAGCAGATCGCCAAGTCCTCAAATATTCACTATCGTCTGTTGCATCATCTGTTCCATCACCTCTCTACCTTTTATGTATCTTTCGTTTCATATATTTTAAAAAGCATTTTTTATTACCCTCAACATGATTCAGAAATTTTAGCTCATTAGAGGCTTCGATCTTCATAAAACACTTCTCCAAATCCTGTTCCCTTTTCATTCCTCTACCTATCTTCACATAGCTGCCTCTTTCTTATTCCCTTTTCAACTCCAATGTCATTTCCTCAGAGGTCTTCTTTCACCACTCCTAAAACCAAACCTATTGCTGTCAAGTTGATTCCGACTTATAGTGACACTATAGGACAGAGTACAATTACCCCATAGGGTCTCTTTATGGAAGGAGACAACCACGTCTTTCTCCCATGGACCTCTTGGTTAGCATCCGAGTGCTTAACTGCTGAACCACTAGGGCACCTTCCTTTACCACTAATAGGGCTTATGAAAGCCTCCTCTCCCCTTGCCCTTTTCACTTTACACCAACATTGTTGTACTATCTTTGTATCAATCGCCACCCGGGTAATAATTATTTTTTCTGTCTCTTTGAACTAGAAGATGAGAAGCATGAAGGAGGAAATGCTATTGTAACCTTAGCACCTATCATAGACAAGCACAAGTTGTTGTTGCTGTTGTATGCTTTTGAGTGGATTCTGACTCATAGCAACCCCATGTGACAGAGTAGAACTGTCCCATAGGGTTTCCTAAGCTGTACTCTTTGCGGGAGAAGATCAGTAGGTCTTTCTGCAGTGGAGTGGCTGGTGGGTTTGAACTGCTGACCTTTTGGTTAGCAGCAAAGGGCGTAACCGTTACACCACCAGTCAGGTGCAAAATAAACAGTTGCTGAGTGCAGTGCTGATATTCAAAATATTAACTGGTACACCACAGACACTAAACAGTCAGAAGAGATGTCATATATGAACAACTGTCGGAACAGATGTCATATATGAACAACTGGACTGCCACACTGCAATGAACAGACTGAATGAATATCAGCCTTGGTTAAAGAATAAGCGAATCAAAGCTTATGTCATCAGCCTTCTGCCCTCTGTAAATCCTTGTTATGGATTGAAATATGTCACCGGAAAATATGTACCGTAAATCCTTCTATACTACCTGTGGCTAGAATCACATTTGGGGAATGTGTCAGTATTAATGTAGGGGGTGTTTTAAGTCAATCTCTTGAGATCTAAAAGTGAAGAATAAGCAGGCAGCAAGAAAGCAGAGACAGGGGAAGATATATGCCAAGCCCCATGAAGATCACCAAGGAGCCAAGGAATAGAAGCTGAAAAGAGACAAGGACCTTCCCCCAGAGTTAACAGTGAGAAAGACTTCCCTTAGAGACAGCACCCTGAATTTGGGCTTCTAGCCTCCTAAACTGTGAGAAAATAAACTTCTGTTTGTTAAAGCCACCCACTTGTGGTATTTCTATTATATTTCTATTATTTCAACACTAAATAACTAAGACAGTTCTTTAAATATACATTAACTCATCACTGCTTTCCTTATTGGTTTCTTTAGATCATATTTCAAATCCACACCTGTAACAGAGATAATTTTTAGTTGTAAAACAGTGTTTTATTATTGAAAGCCTCCCAAATACCTCCCAATTTTTTTTTTTATATACTCACTCTCATGATGGGATTTTTCTCATCTTTCTTTATGAGTTTTCCATAATCTGACTTTGGAAAGACTAATTCTAATCCCTATATTTCTTTCTTTGGTCAGTGTGAATACTGAGATATCAGAATTATTATAGGTTTCTGTACACAAATAAGTTCTTTCTTTTGGATTAGAATTCAACACAGAAAACAACAAGAGAAGTATTTTACTTTTTTGGTCCATCTATCTTCGGAGACATAAAACTGAGAATAACATAAGTCAATAGTTTTCACATTTTGTATTTTAATTGAAAATAGACAAAATATACCACCCCCATCATTGTGATGCCCTGCCTCTGGGCTAAGCATGGCCCACTTAATCAATTCACACCCACCAGGTAATAAGTTGCTTAAGATTAAGACACATTTCTTCTTTCTTTTTATTCTGGCCACCAAGCACCAGAACTTGACTATCAATGGGATCAATAAGTTTAAGTTAAATTGAATTGAACATGCCATCTGATTTATCCAAACTGGATTCTAACATGTGCTATAGAACATTACTAATTTCCCATTTTTTCTTTTTTTGTAGGCCTAACCACTTTCTCCTATGTGTCTACCTTCAGGTTCTTGGATTTTCATTTGTGCATGTGCTGTTCCCCGCTTGCCTTCAGATCTATTTTTTTTTTTAAATGCACGGGATAGTGTCATGGATTGATTTGTGTCCCCCCCAAAATGTGTGTATTGGTTTGGCTAGGCCATGATTCCCAGTATTGTGCGGTTGTTCTCCATTTTGTGATTAATGTAATTTTCCTGTGTGTTGTAAATCCTAATCTCTGCCTGGGGTTAATAAGACCAGATTAGATTATGTTAAAGAGGATTAGGGTGGGATGTAACACCTTTACTCAGGTCACATCCTTGATCCAACGTACAGGGAGTTTCCCTAGGGTATGGCTGCATCACCTTTTATCTTATTAGAGATAAAAGGAAAGGAAAGCAAGCAGAGAGTTGGGAACCTCATACCAGCAAGAAAGCAGTGCCAGAAGAAGAGCTCATTCTTTGGACCCTGGGTCCCTGCACCTGAGAAGCTACTCGACCAGGGGAAGATTGATGACAAGGACCTTCCTCCAGACCCGACAGAGAGAGAAAGCCTTCCCCTGGAGTTGATGCCTGAATTTGAACTTGTAGCCTACTAAACTGTAAGAGAATAAATTTCTCTTTGTTAAAGCTATCTGCTTGTGGTATTTATGCTATAGCAGAGCTAGATACCCTTAACCTGTCAAATCCCTGTTCTGACTATTACCCCACTAATTCAGAGTTGAGATCACGTTCAGCTATTTACGGTTAAATTTAAATTTTATTCTGTGCATTATTCATTGTCTTTTGCTGGATTCTATACAGAAACAAAACCTGTAAAGAATCTAAATATAGAGAGAGAGAGACTTATATTAAGGAAAGGCTCATGTGGTTGTAGAGGCTGGAATGGTCCAAGTCCATGGGTCACGCTGGAGGCTTCTCCTGATGCACGTAGCCACAGGGGCTGGCTAACCCAAGATCAGCAAGTCAGACAGCAGAGTTCTGGTTCACAGATAAGCTGCTAGCTCAATTTCCAAGAATAGGAGGTCAGATAAATAGGAGCCAGCTGCAGGATTCAAAGTGAGCAAAAGCCCCCAAACCTTGCCAGAAAGTCTGCTTATCTTCAGATGCAGGCCACATCCCCAAGGAAACTCTCTTTCAACTGATTGGCTACTAACACCATATCCCATCATGGCGGAGATCACTTTATACTAAACCTCATCATGGAGGTGATCACATCATCATATGACTACCAAACTACATCATAACTGTCAAACCACTAAGAATCATGGCCCAGCCAAGTTGACACACAACCTTAAAAATCACACTCATACTCACATTTTCCAACCCTTTTTTCCTGTTGTTTTTATTATGAATTACTGGAGAATCTTTCCAAAGTATCTAGGCTTTGAGTTTATATTATTATTCCCTCTTCTAAGTTTTTTGCTAAAATCATGACCCTTGAGATTGGTCCCACTTTTGCCAGCAACTACCTGAGACCAACTAGCACTTGGGGACCTTCCTGGTACTCTGCTAGATACTTTCACACTCCGTTTATCATTTAACCATCATGTTGACACTGTTATAAAAACTATTATCCCTGTGTAACCACTATACAACTGATCTGAGAAAATCAAATAACTTGCTTTTGTTTACACAACTGGTAAACGGTAGGCTGGGAGGCACGTCCACTGCTCTTTCCATTTAAGAAGACTTCCTTTCCCATTCTCCATTCTAAATCTCAGGGCAGAAAAATCTTTTTACTCAGCATCACCTGAGCATATAGTTACTTATGGCCCAGGATCTCATTCCTACTGTACAACTTTAACTGAAATAGATCAACATTTTCTTTTAGCAATGTCATTCTTCCTAACACAAATCAGAAAAAAACTTCAGAGTAGATAACGAGCATCCTAAAATTTGGCAGACTCAATTAATTGTACGGCCAGAGAATGTACTGACGAGGTGTAAGGTGCTGTTAGATTGGTCGGCTCTGCCATTTACTAATGGTGTGATGCTGGACGACTTGCTAAATGTCTCTAAGTCTCACTGACTCTTCTGTAAATTGGGAGAATTAACAATCCCAACTTCAAAGCATCATTTTAGCCAATAAATGAGATAATGTGTATAAACAGCTAATTATAATGCCTACCCAGAGTAAGCCCCTCAAGAAATGTTAACTATTATTATTGTTGTTGTTGTTATTCATTTTGGAGCCACGCTCCATGATGGTAATTGTCGCAGTCATCTAGGCTGCTATAATGGAAATACCCCAAGTGGATGGCTTTAACAAAGAGAAGTTTATTCTCTCAAAGTCCAGTAGGTTAGAAGTCTGAATTCAGGGCGCCGGCTCCAGGGGAAGGCTTTCTCTGTCAGCCCTGGAGGAAGGTCCTTGTCATCAGTCTTCCCTTGGTCTAGGAGCATCTCAGCACAGGAACCTCAGGTCCAAAGGGCACAGTGCTGCTTTCTTGGTGGTATGAGGTCCCCAACTCTCTGCTTGCTTCCGTTTCCTTTTATCTCATGAGAGATAAAAGGTGGTGCAGGCCACACCCAGGGAAAACTCCTTTTACATTGGATCAGGGACGTGACCTGGTAAGGGTGTTACAATCCCACCCTAAACCTCTTTAACATAAAATTACAACCACAATATGGAGGACGACCACAGAATACTGGGAATCATGGCCTAACCAAGTTAATGTACACATTTTTGGGGGGACATAATTCAATCCCTGAAAGTAATGCATATCTATTTAGCCATATCACACTGCTGTAACCCAGAACACTATAACTCAGACCTTTTTCCAGTCTACTGTGAGGTTTCTGGGTAACTTCCAATACCTACAAATCCTGTTATCACAAAGAGAGCTATGTAGCACAAAAATTTACTCTCTGGAACAGTGTATCTGGCTTCTAGATATGACCCAGCCATTAATAACCACTAACAACTATGTGACCTGAAAAAAGATATTTAACCTTAATGACTTGAAGCTACTCCTCTATAAAACAAAGGGTGTGGAACAGGTAATAAATAGCAAAGCTTCTATCCAATCTAAAGTTCTGAGATTCTCTCTTAGCAACCTCTGTCTTAGAGTAAATAATTAACATCTATAGTTCTCAATGAATAAATTACTCTCCAATTCCAGTTTACTAGATTGAACCCTAGCACTCTGAGAGAGTTATCATAACACCTTAACTCCAAAAATAACAAGACACACAAAGGCAGTAGTCCTGCTCTCTAGAAGAAATTAACAAGCTAATGACTGGAAAAAAAAAAAATGCAATGCCAAATAGACAAAGTACTGCATTCCATAGAGTAAGTATAGTTACCTGCTAGAATCTGTTACCTTATTAATCTTGACAAAGTCCCTATGAAGTATCTGAATGGTATCTAGTGGACAATTACTGTTTTACAGGAAGAAAAAAACAAAAAACAGTTACCCAAACCAAAGAGTTTACACATTTTTCCTAAAATTACCCCTAATATCAATCAGAGGTCTAAAAGGAGAAACTGGACTTATGAGCTTCCATTCCAGTATATCTAAGGAAGATGAGAAATAGTCCAGGTGAATATGTGAAGAGATAGGGGAAGAAGGAAATATCTTTTCCCCTCCTTTATTCAGGATTGAACTGCCCCCCAAAAATAGATTAAGCAAATTTCCCAAGTTTCTAGCCTTAAGAAAGCTTAGTAATAGTGCTATTCTCTCCGCCCGATAAAACTGTGCAAAACTGAATTTTCCTTCACAGGTCGCTGGGAAGAAACCTGATTGCTTACCATTGCTATCTATAGTTGGAGTTGCCCTTTCTGGATGGCCACTGTGGGTCAGAGCAGAGACCTTAATTCCTGAGCAAGGGGCTGAAACACCGTACAGGAAACTTTATCCTGACATTTTCTTTCTTTCTTTCCTTCCGTTCCTCCTCCTTTCTCTCTCTCTCTCAGTCTCTAAGCCAGGATATTGATTCTAATTTCAAAAGATACCTAAGTTACTTACATAGTTACAGTTGTAAAAATCCCATCAGGTTTTTCAGTAGGAATTGTCCATTATTAGCTTGTGCTATTTGCAAAGGCCTCATCTTTGCAGTTCAAAAAGTTGACAGCCATTAGATAAACTATATTTCAAAGCACAGCGCAAGCAAACCAGCACATTTACACAAGTGTTAAAAAACAAGTTAAGTGTCACAACTCAAATGGAGAAGCCTGATAATTACAGTTATCTTGATATACCCAAATATATTTAAAAACAAATAAAAAACAACAATTTTTCTTTTTTTTAAAGGATCTGCAAAAATACATTTCTCTTAACTTCACTTCTTTGTGGTCTATTGTGAGCCAAGGAGCAATTGAAAGGACCAAAGGCTGCTGTGATCATTTATGGTCCAGAAGTTTCAGCATGTTCCCAGATCAGTGAGAGAATGATCATCAAATATACCCCATAAAGGGCAAAGCACTCTACTGATGTTACTTATTATTATTAAGTCATGTTGAGGAAGAGAACCCATAAAAATAAGACCGTTCCAGGTCAAAGCCAATAATTTGAGTACTTTTTGTTTTGGGTTTTTTTTTTTTTTTTTTTAATTTATCCTAGAAGTTAACCTTTCTGAAATAGGGGACAGTTTGACCAGTTTAGATTCTGTATTTTAAAATATATCACATGTTGCTGCTAGTGTTATGTAATTCAACCTCTCAGAGGCATACATCGCAAATTTTATAGTAGTGGCAAATATTATATCCAGCCTTAATATTTTTGTTCTTTCTAACGATTTTACCGACATTTTTATAAAGCTACCATTGGTCTTCACCATTGTTTTAAGAGCAGAGAGAGCGTGGTGAGGAGATGGATGAGTGTGAACCACTACACTACAGCCTATGCTCTTCGTTCTGCCCTCTCTGTTCCCCAGTTTTCATTATACCATTCCCACCTTAGCCAGAGCACAAACAGCTCTGAGAGTTAAGCCCTACATCCTCACAGTCACAGGGTCCTAAGCAAGAAACAAGGCTGCGGAAAGCACCATCAATAAGCAATTCTTCCCTGATCTACTCTCTCTTTGTTTCTTACTTACCAGGAGGAATACCACCTACTAGCTTAAAAGAGCTCTCCAATTTCCCCCATCCCTAGTGCTACAGAAAAGGAAACCGTGAATTTTATTTTCAAATGCCCACGTAATTCATTCATCTCCTGAATTCCAAGGCACAGCTCCTAGAAGTTTCTTAATCTGGTTCTCTGCTGTGCGTTCTAACTATTGGAACCCAAAACATATCCTCCAAGTAATGCCTCTCAACCTTGATTTAGAAAAGCTATGAAATTTACTATCTTAAATGCTCTCGTAATTTAGGAAGCATGGAAAATGAAATTTAAAAGAGTCTGCAAAGTCTGCAAAAAGGAATTCTGAAAGTTGTCCTCTATTGTTGCTAGGTACCAAAGGGCAGGATATGTTTAGACATCAGCTCAGAAAACTGTCAATCGTTGATGGTACATTAGCAACACATTAACATGCTAGACAGTGAAATCTTGCCTTCTCAGGGACATAGGTTGTGCCTTTGAGTATATTGAGGTTTAGGTCAGTTTATCTGGAATCCTCCAGAAGGCCTCCTATCAGATAATCACAGAATGAATAAAATTTTTCTTCTGTAGCGTCTAAAGTAGGAAACATGCATTTCATTTTTCCCATCATCTTCTGAGATTTCAAAAAACTTATCTGATCACTCTGACCCAGATAGTTAAACTGCCAAATAGAAAAACGGGGCCAGTCCCAAAAGATTTTCTAGAACACTTCACAAAAGTTCAGAGAGAAAAAATAACCTCTCGAAAATGAAATAGCTCAGCCAAGTACAAAGATGTGTCCTTTCTAAAATTTAAAAACAAAGAATGCAAGCTCTAACATCCAGTAGTATATACAATATAGATGGCCTGCATGTTGCTGTGATGTGGGAAGCTATGCCACCAGTATTTCAAATACCAGCAGGGTCACCCATGGTGGACAGAATTTAGTGGAGCTTCCCTACTAAGACAGACTAGGAAGAAAGGCCTGGAGATCTACTTTCAAAAATTGGCTAATGAAAACCATATGTATCACAACAAAATATAGTCCAACACACTAGATTTGGACATGTCATCAGAAGGGATCAATCGCTGGAGGAGGATATCATGTTTGGTAGAGCGCCAGCCAGTGCAAGGGGATCCTTGGTAAGACACATTGATACAATATCTGCAATGATGGACTCAAATATGCCATTTCGTTTCAGCCTGTTGGACATTAAGGTCACCATGAGTAGGAGTCAACTTAAGCTCAGCTATCTACCCAAAACTTAAAAACAAACAGTCCAATGCAAACGTGAATGGGTGATTGTCACCAAAAGTTTCACTGGCATTCTCCCCCCGCCCCCATTCTGTCCTGTCAAGTTGACCTTGTGGTCAGCATCATGATGGCATCTTCTATTCCCTTCCTGTTCCTATCAAAGCCCTTGGAATCCCTCCATTTCCTTCCAAACCCTGAGATTCTGTAACAATAGAACAGAATAAAAATAAAGTGCAACCAAAATAATCTTTGAAGCATCCAAACCCGAGAGGTCTTTGTGTTTTTAAAGTCTTTTGGTGAGTTCCTGCTATCTTAGTGTGAAAGCATAAATCCATTTGACGGCTTAAAAGGTTTTTATCAAACCAAACCAGTCGCCGTCAAGTTGATTCTGATTCATGTCTACCCACGCGCGTCAGGGTAGAATGTGCTCTGCAGGATTTTCAATGGCTGATTTTTCGGAAGTTGATTGCCAAGTGTTTCTTCCAAGGTGCCTCTGGGTGGATTCAAACTGTCAACCTTTGGATTAGCAGCCGAGTTCATTAACTGTTTGCACCACCAGGGACTCCTTTAGTGGGCTAGCCCTTGCCTTTTTCACCAATCTCACCTTTAAATTGTCCCAAGCTCTAGCCATTCTTTCAATTGTCCAAGTATACAGCACTCTCCCTTTCATCTAGGCCCTGGAAACTTCGAATCCCTCTGTTGAACTACTCTTTGTTCCTTTATCTGGATTTCCTCCTAAACAACTTTCAGGTTTGCAGAGAAATAGCACTTCTTACAGGAGGCTTTCTTCCACCATCCCATCTCCACTCCATGCTTCCATAGCACTTGCCTGTGCCCAGGTTATCATCTGCCGCTCCTGTGAGGCTACAAGCTCATTGGAGGTAGAACCTTTTTTTTTTTAACTTAATGCAAGTCCCAGGTCCTAGTGCAAAGCATATCTTTCACGCCCATTTGTTGGATGAATTGTACAAATTACAAAAGCATAATATATTCCCATGGAAGTTATTTTACAGCAATTGTTTGCAATTAATGCTGGCCAATACTCGGGCTCAGGGGGTAGAAATTATTCAGATTCTCCCTCAATCTTCAGGTCTACTTGCAAAAGACAAATTTTGTTTTCTCTGTCTGTCACAGGTTATTACCATGTGACCATTTGGCAGGTAAGAGTAGCCTTGACTGCTCAGCTCAAAGCTTCCCCATTTCCCTTCCCTTCCAGTTCTTGTGATGCCAGGCATCTTGTAATTGTGATGCTTTGTCAGTTATAAGCCACAGGATTGGCTCAATTCTTAATTAAAAAAAAAAAAAAGCATTGCCATCGAGTCGATCCTGACCCATCGTGACTGTATAGGACAGAGTAGAGTTGCCCCATAGGGTTTCCAAGGATCAGCTGGTGGACTTGAACTGCTGATTTTTGGTTAGCAGCCAAGCTGTTAACCACTGTGCCACCAGGGCTCCAATACACATATAAGTTTCTCCAATATAGTTTAGTCAATTAGCAGACTTCCATTTTCCAGATGAAAATTTTATGAGAAGTTAGAAGTATCTCATCTGTATTCTGAAGTTGAAAGATCTATCATTGTCATTTCATTTCAAATTAAATATTTATCTTTAAACCCAGAAATGAATATGAACATTAAGGGATAAATAAATATGAAGAATAAATACGAGCACTAAAGTGATCAGTAATAATTTATTGATCATCAAATACGTGCCAGGCACTGTACCAGGTGCTTCATGCCAATTTCAATTTGTTCTCCATATATCAGTGGAGGAAACTTAGAATTAGAGGTTGAGTAACCACGCCAAGATCATGCATGCATGACGAAAGAAGGGACAAAGACTGTATTTGACCATGCATCTGTCTGAGTCAGCAGAACACGATGGACAGAGCAAAGGCTTTGAAGTCACATTGCTTCAGTCTGAAGCCAGGTTAGTTGTTAAATTTCAGGGTGTGAACTTAGGACAAGTCACTGGGCTTCCATGAGCCTGTTTGTTCATTGTGAAATGAGGATAATAATATGTACCTCGTTAGAGATAACAGGCAAAGCAACAAGAACATTATGTAGACAGTCAAAAACAGTCAGCTCCTCCATTATAACTTGTGGTAGCAAAGCCAAGACAGGAATTCAAGACCCCTGATACTAGCAGAGGGGCCTTGGGGGCACAGTGGTTAAGTGATACCACTGCAAACCAAAAGGTTGGCAGCTCAGATTCATCAGCCACTCCTTGGAAACCCTATGGGGCAGTTCTACTCTGTCCTATAGAGTTGCTATGTGTTAAAACTGACTCATTGACAGTGGGTTTAGTTTTTGGTTTTGGAATACTTAGCAGAAACTGCCTTATTTCAGTAGTAGTTTTTTTTTTTTTTTTCAGTTTCAATTTTTTTAAAGCCTATTCCTCTGTTGCTTTATATCTGATCATCTAAACATCAAATAAATGTATCTATCACGTAAGTGATCTGCCTCTCTCTGAGCATGGGCCTTCAAGAAGGTGCATCTTGTATTATCTGTGGCCATCACTGTGCATGGGATGAAAGGACAATCCAATTGTCTGCTGTCCTTTTGCTTCCAGGACAGAGCTCAGCCAGTGTGTGTGAAAATATATACTTGGCCGAAGAATGTTGACTGGAATACGACAAAAAGAATTTATTCTATTACTAACTGATTTGCATTTCTTAAATAAATCACTATTAGGTTATAGTTAAAAGTACTGAGCAGCTACCATTCTCTCAAAATAAAAAGTTTATTTTTTTTTTAAAGTACCACTCAGGAGTTAGCCACCTCGTGAGTCAAAGCCACCTTGTTCCACTTTTCCAGATAAGTGTCCTTGGCCAAATGCCCTAACTTCCTCAAACCTGTTTTCCTCATCTGTAAAATGACCACAATAATAACTACCTCAGTTTTGTTGTAAACAATGCAATGACATAACATTTGCTTTGTGCCAGTCACTGGTCTAAGCACTTAACTTTTATTTATTTCACTCAGTATAGTTTTCACAACCTTATGAAATAGGTACTCTGATTATCCTTATTTTACTGATGAGGAAGCTGAGGTTCAGAGAAGTTAAGTCACTTGTCTAAGGTCACACAGCTACACAGTGGTGCAGCTGAATTCAGACCCAGACAGTCTGATTCCAGAGGCCGTGCTTTTAGCCCTTATGAGACCTGTGCCCCTCAGCAACTGTTCAATACCCAGTACCCGTAATTGCATTAAGGGAACAACCACCCCTTTTAATGTAACCTTTATTTAATTTTGTGTCTTTTCATTTGTTTCCATTTTAAAAGAACTACGTCCAAAAAAAAAAAATATATATATATATATATATATATAACCTGTGAATAGAAATGCTTTCATGAAATTATAGGAATGATTATTTCAGATTTAACTTAGTATTAGCTGACAACTATCTTTTTAATAACACTAATCAATCATTTTTTTAAATCAATCATTATTATGATAGAAGTATATACCTAATGAGTTGTTCCTGTTGACTGACATCGAGTTGGCCCCCAACTCTTGGCGGTCCCCTGTGTCACAGAGTAGAACTGCTTCATAGGTTTTTCTTGGCTGTAAGCTTTACAGAAGCAGATTGTCAGGTCTTTTCTTCCACAGAGCCACTGGGTGGGTTTGAACTGCCAACCTTTTGGTTAGCAGTCAACTGCAAACCACTTGCACTAACCAGGTTCTTATAGCTAACGTAAATGAAACTAAATAATGCTATGAATATGTTGTTGTTTGTTAATAAGTGCTGTGGAGTCGGTTCCTACTCATAGTAAACCTATAGGAGACAGCAGAACTGTCCCATAGGGTTTCCAAGGAGTGGTTGGTGGATTTTAACTGCAAACCCTTTGGTTAGCAGACGAGCTGTTAACCACTACACCACCAGGGCTACGAACATAGACACTGAGAAATGCACATTAAAAACCACAGGTGAGTGTGGGATTGGGATGTGTTTACTTGGCAAAGAGTGATTTTTTTTGTTTTATTTACTTTTACACTATACAATGTTCTGTAGTTTTTTTTTTTTTAAGGGGAGTTTGCTGGGTGACAAAAACTGTTAACACTTGACTACTAACCTAAAGGCTGGTAGCAAACCCACCCACAGGCACCTCAGAAGACAGGCCTGGCAATCTGCTTCTGAAAGGTTATAGCCATGAAAACCCTATGGAGCAATTCTACTCCACACACATGGGATTACCATGGGTTGGAACTGACTTGATGGCAAATAACAACAACCAACCCACAACAGCCAATAACAGCAACTGACAACAACCACAACAAAATGATTTTTGGAGAGGCAGAGCCAAGATGGCACAAGAGAGAGATGCTTCCAGTGAGCTCTCTTTACAACAAAGACCAAAAAAAACAAGTGAAATGAGTGTATTTATGGCAAGCTAGGAGCCCTGAGCATCAAAGGCAAGCTTAGGAAAAGGACAAAGGGGCAGGGGGAGAAAGAGACAGTTCAGAAGCGGAGAGGAGTTCCCGGACCTGAATTGTGGGGAGCCCTCAGGCACCATTCCTGGAGCAGTGGCGGCTGGCTGGAACAAGCATTTGGCTGCAGTTTCCTCAGGGAGAAGCAGTGAGCCACACAGCCTATTCACACCTCTGGAACCAGAGAAGAAGGACACTCACAGTGAAAGCTAAGTACTTGCATATTTTACCGCGCCCCACCCCCACCCCCACCCCCCAGCTGGATTCAGCAGCTGAATTCCCTGGGCCTAAGATAAGCACTGTTGAGTTCCTAGAGCCATTCTCCTGGAGCTGCAGAAGGAAAAAATTTGCATTTGGGGGAAAAGATAATTTGCCAGATCCACTAACCAGGGGAGGTCAGGACAGAAGTGACTCCTATCCAGGCATGAACAGTCTATGGACTTCGAGCACATTTCCCTACTGCATGGACCTGTGTGGACCTATTTCAGGAGAATGGGCCATTGTTGGCAGCCTTCAACTGTTTCAGCTCTGCAGTGGGCGGGGGGGGGTGTTCAATGTTTGACATTGCTTTGCCTATTAAACAGGGCCCTCACCTACCCACATCAGAGGCCTAAGGGCTGGTAGATCCATTCAGGTCACCCAGCCACCCACAACAGGGGTACAAGGATAACTGGTACATACCAGTCCTTATGACCAAAAACATTGGGTGCCCATGGTCCGTCTGCAGAGCCCACCCACCTGCATGCTCTAGGGAATAGGGATGCACTTTCCTTAGAGAAACTCCAGGGTCGGTTCTCAACCCCCTGCCTTGTTCAGAGTGTGAACCCCTGCTGCAATCAGATACCATTACATACGCCAATCACCCCTGCCTCTCCGAGGCTGTAGAACAGAGCCTGTACCACATACTTGATGATCAGCTACATGGAGACCTGAGCTGAACTCATACAAGAAAAGTGAACAGACTCCTAGACTGATACACCTGATAATAGCTCTAGCCATCTGGGGACAGGACTTCAGAATTCCAAAGGTAAAAATAATCAAGCTAGCTCACTCATGCAACCCATTTGGGCATACCAAAACAAAACAAAGCAAGAAGACACGACACAGTAAGCAAACATAAACTAATACAATTACTTATAGATGGCTCAGAGACGACAGTCAATATCAAGCCACATAAAGAAACAGACCATGATCACCTCAACAAGCTCTCAAAACAAGGAATCCAGGGATCTTGTAGATGAAAGTGCATTCCTGAAATTATCACAGGCAGAATACAAAAGATTAATATACAGAACCCTTCAAGACATCAGGAAGAAAATGAGGCAATACGCAGAACAAGCCAAGGAACACGCAAATAAAGCAACTGAAGAAATTAGAAAGATTATTCAGGAACATAAAGAAAAATTTAATAAGCTGGAAAAATCCATAGACAGCAATCAGAAATTCAGAAGATTAACAATAAAATTACAGAAGCAGACAACTGAATAGAAAGAGGAGCAGATTTGAGCGAGTGGAAAGCAGAATTTCTGAACTTGAAGATAAAGCACTTGGCACTAATATATCTGAAGAAAAATCAGAAAAAAGAATTTGAAAAAATGAAGAAATGTTAAAAATCATATGGGACTGTATCAAGAGAAATAACCCACGAATGATTAGAGTACCAGAACACGGAAGGGATAACAGAAAACACACAGAGAATTGTTGAAGATTTATTGGCAGAACACTTCCCTGATATCATGAAAAATGAGAAAATATCTATCCAAGATGCTCATCGAACTCCACATAAGGTAGATCTGAAAAGAAAGTCACCAAGACATATTACAATCAAACTTGCCAAAACTAAAGATAAAGAGAGAATTTTAAGAGCAGCTAGGGATAAACGAAAAGTCACCTAAAAAGGAGAGCCAATAAGAACAAGCTTGGACTACTTGGCAGAAACCATGCAGGCAAGAAGGCATCAGATGACTTATTTTAAAAACAGAAGGAAAAAAATTGCCAGCCAAGAATCATATATCCAGCAAAACTGTTTCTTAAGTATGAAGGTGAAATTAGGACATTTCCAGATAAACAGAAGTTTAGGGAATTTGTAAAAACCGAACCAAAACTATAAGAAGTACTAAAGGGAGTTCTTGGTTTAGAAAATCAATAATATCAGGTATCAACCCAAGACTAGAACACTGGGCAGAGCAATCAGAAGTCAACCAGGACAGGGATATCAAAACAACAAAGCAAGACTAAAAAAAAAAAAGCTCAAAACAGGGTAACAGTGATGCTTTCATATAAAAGAAGACAACATTAAAACAATAAAGAGGAACTAAGAAATGTAATTATAGACCTTCCTTTTTTTTTTTTTTTTTAATGTGGAGAGGAAGACACTGCGATACAAAGAAATAAAAGTTAGGTTTAAATTTAGAAAAATAGAGGTAAATAATAAGGTAAGCGCAAAGGAGTCAACTATCCTACTCATCAAAATAAAATACCAGGAAAAAATACAGACTCAGCTGAAACAAAGTCAACAACAAGGAATATGAGGAAAAGACAATATAAGACAATCAGCACATAAAATTAAGTGGGAAAAAGAAACTATCAACAACACACAAAAAAAGACATCAAAATGATAGCACTAAATTCATACCTATCTATAATTATGCTGAATGTAAATGGACTAAATGCGCCAATAAAGAGACAGAGAGTGGCAGAATGGATTAAAAAACACGATCTGTCTATATGCTACCTACGAGAGACACACCTTAGACTTAGAGACACAAACAAATTAAAACTCAAAGGATGGAGAAAATATATAAAGCAAACAACAATCAAAAAAGAGCAGGAGTGGCAATATCAATTTCTGACAAAACAGACTTGAAAGTTAAATCCATCATAAAGGATAACGAAGGACACTATATAATGATTAAAGGAACAGTATACCAAGAAGATACAACAATATTAAATATTTATGCACCCAATGACAGAGCTGCAAGATACATAAAACAAACTCTAACAGCATTGAAAAGTGAGATAGACAGCTCCACAGTAATAATAGGAGATTTCAACACCCCAGTTTCGGTGAAGGATGGGACATCCAGAATGAAGCTCAATAAAGACACAGAAGATCTAAAAGCACAATCAACCAACCTGACCTCGGAGACACATACAGAACACTCCACCCAACAGCAACCAACTATACTTTCTTTTCTAGTGCACATGGAACATGCTCTAGAATAGACCACATATTAGGTCATAAAGCAAGCCTTAGCAGAATCCAAAACATTGAAATATTACAAAGCATCTTCTCTGACCATAAGGCCATAAAAGTGGAAACCAATAACAGGAAAAGCAGGGAAAAGAAATCAAACACTTGGAAACTGAACAATACCCTGCTCAAAAAAGACTGGATTATAGAAGACATTAAGGATGGAATAAAGAAATTCAGAGTATCCAAGGAGAATGAAAACACTTCCTATCAGAACCTTTGGGACACAGCAAAAGCGGTGCTCAGAGGCCAATTTATATCAATAAATGCACACATCCAAAAAGAAGAAAGAGCCAAAATCAAAAAATTATCTCTACAACTTGGACAAATAGAAAGCGAGAAAGAAAAGAAACCCACAGGCACCAGAAGAAAACAAATAATAAAAATTAGATCTGAACTAAATGAAATAGAAAACAGAAAAACAATTGAAAGACTTAACAAGACCAAAAGCTGGTTTCTGAAAAAATCAACAAAATTGATAAACCACCGGCCAAACTGACAAAAGAAAAACAGGAGAGGAAGCAAATAACCCAAATGAGAAATGAGGTGGGCGATATTACAACAGACACAACTGAAATTTAAAAAATCATATCAGATTACTATGAAAAACTGTACTCAAACAAATTTGAAAACCTTTAAGAAATGGATGAATTCTTAGAAATACACTACCTACCTAAACTAACACAAACAGAGGTAGAACAACTAAATAGACCCATAACAAAAGAAGAGATTGAAAAGGTAATCAAAAAAACTCCCAACAACAACAACAACAAAAAGCCCTGGCCCTTACGGCTTCACTGCAGAGTTCTACCAAACTGTCAGAGAATTGTTAACACCACTACTACTAAAGGTATTTCAGAGCATAAAAAAGGACGGAATACTCCCAAACTCATTCTATGAAGCCACCATATCTCTGAAACCAAAACCAGGAAAAGACACCACAAAAAAAAGAAAATTACAGACCTATAGCCCTCGTGGAAACCCTGGTGGCATAGTGGATAAGTGCTACGGTTGCTAACCAAAAGGCTGGCAGTTCAAATCCGCCAGGCGCTCCTTGGAAACTCTATGGGGCAGTTCTACTCTGTCCTATAGGGTCGCTATGAGTTGGAATCGACTCGATGGCAGTGGGTTTGGTTTGGTTTGGTTTTATATCATGAACGTAGATGCAAAAATCCTCAACAAAATTCTAGCCAATAGAATTCAACAACATATCAAAAAAAATAATTCACCATGACCAAGTGGGATTCATACCAGGTATGCAGGGATGGTTCAACATTAGAAAAACAATTAATGTAATCCACCACATGAATAAAACACATGAATCACATGATTTTATCAATTGATACAGAAAAGGCATTTGACAAAGTTCAACACCCATTCGTGATAAAAACTCTCAGCAAAATAGGAATAGAAGGAAAATTCCTCAACATAATAAAGGGCATTTATACAAAGCCAACAGCCAACATCATCCTAAATGGAGAGAGCCTGAAAACATTCACCGTGAGATCGAGAACCAGACAAGGATAACCTTTATCACAGCTCTTCAACATTGTGCTGGAGGTCCTAGCCAGAACAATTAGGCTAGACAAAGAAATAAAGGGCATCCAGATTTGCAAGGAAGAAGTAAAAGTATCTCTATTTGCAGACGACATGATCTTATACACAGAAAACCCTAAGGAATCCCCAAGAAAACCACTGAAAGTAATAGAAGCGTTCAGCAGAGTATCGGGATAAAAGATAAACATACAAAAATCAGTTGGATTCCTCTACACTAACAAAAAGAACATCGAAAAGGAAATCACCAAATCGATGTCATATACAGCAGTCCCCAAGAAGATAAAATACTTAGGAATAAATCTCACCAGAGATGTAGAAGTCTAATACAAAGAAAACTACAATACACTTGTGCAAGAAACCAAAAGAGACCTACATTAGTGGGAAAATATACCTTGCTCATGGATAGGAAGACTTAACATTATAAAAACGTCTATTCTATCAAAAGTGATCTGTACGTTTAATGCAATCCCGATCCAAATTCCAATGACATTCTTTAACGAGATGCAGAAACAAATCACCAACTTCATATGGAAGGGAAAGAAGCCCCAGATAGGTAAAGCATTACTGAAAAAGAAGAACAATGTGGGAGGCCTTACTCTACCTGATTTTAGATCCTATTATACTGCCACGGTAGTCAAAACAGGCTGGTACTGGTACAACAACAGATACATGGACCAATGGAACAGAATTGAGAATCCAGACATAAATCTATCCACATATGAGCCGTTGATATTTGACAAAGCCCCCAAAACAGTTAAGTGGGGAAAAGACAGTCTTTTTAACAAATGGTGCTGTCAGAACTGGATATCCATCTGCAAAAAAAAAATAAAACAAGACGCATAACTCACTCCTTGCACAAAAACGAGCTCAAAATTGATCAAAGACCTAAATATAAAATCTAAAATGATAAAGATCATGGAAGAAAAAGTAGGGACAATGTTAGGAGTCCTAATACATGGCATAAACAGTATACAAAACATTATTAACAATGCAGAAGAAAAACTAGATAACTGGGAGCTCCTAAAAATCAAACACCTATGCTCATCCAAAGACTTCACCAAAAGAGTAAAAAGACCACCTACAGACTGGGAAAAAGTTTTCAGCTATGACATTTCCAATCAGCGCCTGATCTCTAAAATCTACATGATACTGCAAAAAACTCAACTACAAAAAGACAAATAACCCAATTAAAAAATAGGCAAAAGATATGAACAGACACTTCACTAAAGAAGACGTTCAGGTAGCTAACAGATACATGAGGAAATGCTCACGATCATTAGCTATTAAAATAAAACTACAGTGAGATTCCATCTCACTCCAACAAGGCTGGTATTAATCCAAAAAACACAAAACAATAAATGTTGGAGAGGCTGTGGAGAGATTGGAACACTTACACACTACTGGTAGGAATGTGAAATGGTACAATCACTTTGGAAAATGATTTGGCATTTCCTTAAAAAGCTAGAAATAGAACTACCATACAATCCAGCAATCCCACTCCTTGGAATAAATTCTAGAGAAATAGGAGCCTTTACAAGAACAGATATATGCACACCCATGTTCACTGCAGCACTATTTACAATAGCAAAAAGATGGAAGCAACCAAGGTCCCCATCAACAGATGAATGGATAAATAAATTACGGTATATTCACACAATGGAATACTATGCATCGATAAAGAACAGTGATGAATCTGTGAAACATTTCATAACATGGAGAAACCTGGAAGGCATTATGCTGAGTGAAATTAGTCAGTTGCAAAAGGACAAATATTGTAGGAGACCACTATCATAAGAACTCAAGAAATAGTAAAAACAGAGAAGAAAATATTCTTAGATGGTTACGAGAGGGGGGAGGGAGGGAAGGTGGGAGAGGAGTACTCACTAATTAGGTAGTAGATAAGAACTAATTTGCTGAAGAGAAAGACAGCACACAATACAGATGAGGTCAGTACAACTGGACTAAACCGAAAGCAAAGAAGTTACCTGAATAAACTAAATGCTTCGAAGGCCAGCGTAGCAGAGATGGGGGTTTGGGGACCATAGTTTCAGGGGATATCTAAGTCAATTGGCATAATAAAATCTATTAGGAAAACATTCTGCATCCCACCTTGGAGAGAGGCTTCTGGGGTCTTAAATGCTAGCAAGCGGGCATCTAAGATGCATCAATTGGTCTCAACCCACCTGGATCAAAGGAGAATGAAGAACACCAAGGACACAAGGTAATTATAAACCCAAGAGACAGAAAGGGCCACATAAACCAGAGACTACATCATCCTGAGACCAGAAGTGCTAGATGGTGCCGCGCTACAACTGATGACTGCCCTGACAGGGAACACAATAGAGAACCCCTGAGGGAGCAGGAGAGCAGTGGGATGTAGACCCCAAATTCTCATAAAAAGACCAGGCTTAATGATCTGACTGAGACTAGAAGGACCCTGGTGGTCATGGCCCCCAGACCTTCTGTTCGCCCAGGACAGGAACCATTCCTGAACCCAACTCTTTAGACAGGGATTGGACTGGACAATGGGTTGCAAAGGGATGCTGGTGATGAGTGAGCTTCTTGGATCCGGTGGACACTTGAGAGTATGTTGGCATCTCCTCCCTGGAGGGGAGATGAGAGGGTAGAGGGGGTTAGAAGCTGGCAAAATGGACACGAAAAGAGAGAGTGGAGGGAGGGAGCGGGTTGTCTCATTAGGGGGAGAGCAACTGGGAGTATGTCACAAGGTGTATATAAGTTTTTGTGTGAGAGACTGACTTGATTTGTAAACTTTCACTTAAAGCAAAATAAAAATTTAAAGAAAAAACACGATTTTTTCAGTTAGAATGTACTTTTAATTTAAAAAAGAATATTCTTCTTAAAAAATACTATGTTTTATATTTTATCCAATACTAATGTTATCCAAAAAGTAACGAGAGTATACGAGTAAACACATCTAGTTCAATTTTCCATCTTCTCTTGAACACATATCCCATATTTATTTCTGCTTTTATTCATCCAAAAGAACGAACAAATCTATCTTAGAAGTACATTGACACAGTGGCTTCCACAATGGGCTCAAACATAGCAATGATTGTGAGGATAGTGTAGGACGCAGCAGTGTTTTGTTCCCTTGTACATAGGGTTGCTCTAAGTCAGAACCGACTCAACGGTACCTAACAACGACAACATTTATTCATCCAAAACATATCGAGTTCACACTCTAGGTGTCCCTGCACTGGATGTCGGAAGCATTCAGAGAGAGGGGCACAGCCCTCCTTGAAGATACTCACAGTGAATGTGCTAATTATGATAGTGTGATTGGTGTTTACACAGTAGAATTTTAATTTCGTTATTTTGTCATGACCAGTAGAGTCAATTCTGATTCACAGCGATCCAACGTGACAGTAAAACTGCTCTACAGGATTTCCTAGACTATAGTCTTTATGGGAGTAGATCATCAGATCTTTTCTCCCACAGAGAGGCTGGTGGGTTCGAACCACTGACCTTTGGGTTAGCAGCCAAGTGCTTAACCATTATGCCACTGGGGCTGCTAGAGTTTTGATAGTTAAATCCAGAGATATGTGAATAAAGTGGAAGGGGAAGGATACACAGGTCAGCAGGTATTATATGGCAAAGGCTTGGAGGCTTGAGGATTCGGGTATGTTGTGACTCACATGGCTTCCTCGAGTGTAAAGAGGGACAAAGAAAAGGAGATGAGGCATGGGAGGCCTCATATGCAATGCCCTGGAGTTGAGAGAGTTGAAGGATTTTAAGCATTAGAATGTCAACATAATTTGATCTATGTTTTAGAGCTTTTCCTGGGAGAATGAGGAAGTTGAACTGGATTTTAAAAATTTGGGAGCAAAGAATAATTCAGGAGGCTAACCGCTGTTGCTACTACAGGAGAAAGCAGAAAGGTCTGAACAAAGACAGGGGAAGTGAACATTGAGAGAGAAGAAAAGGAATTAAGGAGTATTAACTCTGCCCTGATAGAGTTCACTCGTGGTGAAGAAATTAAGAGCTCAGGCTGCTAACCAAAAGGTCAGTAGTTCGAATCCACCAGCCACTCCTTGGAAACCCTATGGGGCAGTTCTACTCTGTCCTATAGGGTTGCTATGAGTTGGAATCGACTTGAGGGCACACAACCACAACAACAACTCTGCCCTGGTGGTGCAGTGGTTAAAGTGCTCAGCTGCTAACCAAAAGATCCGCAGTTGGAACCCACCAGCCACTCCAGGAGAAAAAGGTGTGGCAGTCTGCTTGAGTAAAGATTTACAGCCTTGGAAACTATGGGGCAACTCAACAGCGACAGCTTTTGCTTTCAGTTTTAATTCTGCCCTCAGCTGCTAACTGAAAGTTTGGCGGTTTGAACCCACTAGTCACTCCATGGGAGAAAGATGTGGCAGTCTGCTTCCATAAAGATTATAGCCTTGAAAACCCTATGGGACACTTCTACTCTGTCCTACAAAGTTGCTCTTAGTCAAAATTGACTCCGTGGCAGTGGGTTTGGTTTTCGTTTTTTTGTTGTTGTTGTTGTTAAACTCTGCCCTAGATTCCAGTCCTTCACAAGTACCATTATTTTCCTCTATCTCAAATATACTATGTATTAATAAACCAGAAATAATTAGTCAGAATCAACTCAATGGCAGCAGGGTGGGGTTGGGGAATTAGTATTTATTGTGTTATTAATCTGTGCTAGGGGCTGTAACAGTTTTTTATATGCATTCTCTAATTTAATTCTTATTACATTCTAATGTTGTTAGTCGTCCTTGAGTCAGCTCTGACTCATGGCAAACCCATGTGCGACAGAACAAAATGTTGCCCGGTCCTGTGCCATCTTCATAATCGTTGGTATATTTGAGCCCAACATTGCAGCCATTGTGCCAGTCCATCTTATTGAGGGCTTCCCTAAACTTCGCTGACCCTTTACCAAAGATAATGTCTCCTCCAGCAATTGGTCCCTCCTGATGATGCGTCCAACGTAAGGTAGTTAAAGTCTCAAATGATATTCTGGGATTCATAGGGTTCTCGCTGGCTAATTTTCAGAAGTAGATCACCAGACCTTTTTTTTGCTTGTCTGTCTTAGTCTAGAAGCTCCACCGAAACCTGTCCACCTTGGCTGACTCTGCCGGTATTCGAAACAGCCGTGGCAGAGCTTCCAGCGTCATCACAGCATGTAACAGCTTCATAGCAGGGCAAACCGACAGACAGGTCGTGGACATTCTTACAGAAATGGTTATTTTACAAATAAGGAATCTGAGACACAAAGAGAGGAAGCAACTTGCCCAAGGTCACACAGCTGGTCAGTGGCAGAGACAAAATACAAACCTGTTTTGTCTGATGCTGATGGTCTTAAAACCCCCCTCCCATCCCATACGATTTCCTGTTTTTCTCACTTTCTTTGACTCCTGGTCTTTTAAGCCGCATCAATTTTACCCTCCTTTCTAATCTTTCCCATTACCACCCAATCTATTTCTTTCCGTGTATGGAACGAATTGGACTTGAATCTGTACAATATCCATCTCGTCACTAGCCATTTTTTCTTTAAATTTTAGCTATTTGGTTTCTGTGCCTTCTAAATTTACTCAAAGCACTCTATTGACAAATTCACAGAGATTTCTCTATCCTTCTTTTCCTTATACTCTGATCAGAGTACTTCGTAATATTTATTATTCCTTTTTTCTGAAACTATTTACCTGATAGTTGCTGCTGCAACACTGCTCTCCCAACGTGTCCCCGAGCCACTCCAGGGCTTCCTCCTGAGCTTTGTCCTCTCTCATTGCCAGTTCAACTTCAAAAGTCCTGTATATACTGCTGGAGGTGTTTTGTTTTTTTTAGTTTTTGTTTGTTTGTTTGTTCTCTGCTGTTGTCTTTCAGTATGGTCCCTCAACTTACATCCTCTTCATGTTACAGTCTTAATTATCCTGATAGAATATAAATATCTATCTCCCAGCTTAATTCCTCATGAATCTTTCAAGACCCAATTTAAAATTCACTTTGAATTCTTGCTTCCGTGGCTTACTACCAATCTAGATCTTACACACCAAACCAAGCAGTTGCCGTTGACTCAGCTCTGGAGCACTGCAACTCCACGTGTGTCAGCACAGAGCTATGCTCCATGGGGTTTTCAGGGCCTGCTTTTTCAGAAGCAGATCACCAGGCCTTTTTTTCTGAAGTGCCTCTGGGTAAACACAAACCACCAGTCGCTGGGTTAGCAGCCAAGCGTGATAACTGTTGGCACCACCCGGGGACTCCATTTTACACACACATACCCTGAAACACCTCTTCCCTGCTGACCCAGTCACCTTTACCACTGCCTCCTTCTGAAGCACTCAGTAAAGAAGACACACAAAGGATTCATTCTGCTGCTAGCCAATTGCCTGACTCCCATCTCCCCAAGTGTCTAGATTTCTTTGTTCATGAAAACAAATGGTAGCCAGGTATTAGGTTTACAGAACTAAAAGTGAAGCCTCAGTTTGGCAGGACCTCAAAAAGTTAAACATAGGCTTCCACACCATCCAGCAATTCCATTCCTAGGTGCATGCCCACAGAACTGCAAGGAGGAATGCAGATACGCGTACGCCAGAGTTCACTGCAGCACCATTCACAGTAGTCAAAAGGTGGAAACAGCCTAAATGCCCATCAAGAGATGAACAGCTCAACAAAACATGTTACATACATCCAATGGAATATCACTCTACCATAAAGAAAAATGAAGTCCTGACACATGCTACAACATGGATGAACCTTGAAAACATCATGCTGAGTGAAATAAGTCAGACACAAAAGGACACATATTGTATGGCCCCACTTTCACAAAGTATCTAGAATAGGCAAATGTCTAGAGACCAACGTTTATGAGTCGTTATCAGGGGCAGGTGGGAGGGAGGGAGAAAGGAGGACCCAACGCTAAGGGGACCAGGGCTTCTGTTAAGGGTGATGGGTGAACAATGGTTGACATAATCAATGTCACTGCACTGTACATATGAAGCATATTGAAATGCAAATGTTGTTACATATATTTACCAATTAAAAAAAGGGGGGGCAGACCACATTGACTGTCGTAACTGTTCAACAAGGTGATGAGGAACTACTGTGATACACCTGATGAAAGGGCTTTGAATCTGAATACAATTCCTTAAAAAAAAAAAAAAAAAAGTGAAGCCTGCTGTGATGGCATGAGAAAAGGCACTAGGAATATCCCTGCTGAATGGTCCTCGGCTCTGTGCTAGCACTTAAGTTCCTAGAGAGCAGGGACTTCTGTCCTATATTAATCTCCTTGTTTGTCTCCAAGGCTGGTTTGAATCAAGCAATAAGCATTCTATTGACTCAGCGATTCAGCCGTCTGGCAGGGACTCTGGAAGTCCTGCGCGCGTGGATGCCGACACTTCTCCGGAACGTTCTCAAGAAGACCCACAAACGACACTGATCTGAAACATGAGTGACAACAAAATTCTTAAAGTCAGACCCCGAAGTGATACGATTCAGGGTTTCCCAGTCTGAGCACAGTTTACTTCTCATCTCCAATGTCCCCAACCAGTTTATCAGAAACACAACTTAGTGAAGAGCAAGAGTGTCAGTTACCTCTGCTCCCCCAGGGCTCCACCTACACCCCCATTGGCTCTGAGATGGAAACTCGCACAGAAACTTAAGACTGAGACCGAAGAGCAACAACCCTAGAATTTTGCTCTTTTGTTTGTTTTTGTTTCCTGGAAGGGAAGACTGGAAGCAGGAGGAGGAATCCGAGTTCCCAAGCCTCTCTGTGCCCTCTTTTATCCGGGTGGTCTTTAGAACACAGAAGGAAAACCTTTTTCTTTCTTTCTTTCTTTCTTTTTAGAAATAACCTCCTTTCTGCTTTTCCTCTGTCGTCTTACAGACGGTCACGCACACCGAGGCTGGCGGAGGCTCGGACCCATCTCGGCCGGAAGGCAGGCAGGAAGCCAAGATTGCGAAGCGTGGCGCTCCGGAGCGCTCAGGGGCAGGTGACACTGTGGTGCGTTCCCGGGCGCCGGCTTGACAGTCTCATCCCCGCCCACTCGCAGGGGAGCGCCAGGCTGGGCTGCAGGCGCGCAGGGGGCCATAAAGGCTGCGGCGGCGCGGAGACGCGGAGCTCGCCCACCTCGCGCCCGAGCAGCCGCAGCGCCATGCACGTGAACGGCAAGGTTGCGTTGGTGACCGGAGCGGCGCAAGGCATCGGCCGAGCGGTGGCCCAGGCGCTGCTGCACAAGGGCGCCAAGGTAAGCGCGGCGAACGGCCGCAGAAACTTGGCCCACTCTGGGACCGGCTCCTGAAAGGTAGGAAGGCGGCACCCGGAGTGCCCACCTTGCCACTTCCAAAAGCTGCTGAGGTTCGGGCTCTTGAGCAGATCTCGAAAGCGGCTGGGAGAGAAGCCGAACTTTAATTGCCCAATTTCAGGTCCAAGAGTGTCATGTTTTGTTATTATTTGTCCCTGTGTCTGTCCCACGGAGCTGCCGCAGGACTTCGATTCCTCTCTCCTTGGGTGCAGGTAGCTCTGGTGGATTGGAACCTTGAAGCAGGTTTGAAGTGTAAAGCTGCTTTGGATGAGCAGTTTGAACCTGAGAAGACTGTATTCATTCAGTGCGATGTGGCTGAGCAGGAACAACTGAGAGGTAAGACAGAGGAATCAATCCATCAACGCCCAACACGCTCTGAACAAGCAGTAATCCAAAGGCTGCAAGGGCCAGAGAGTGCAGGCAGCTGGGCTGTCTCCTGGAGAGCAGCTACCTTTCAACTTCAAAAGACAGGTTGGACTGTTATGTTTCCTCCTGACACCCCAATAGCCGTCAAACATAAGGAAGGCCAAGACTGCTTGAGAAATCCTTTTATTTTAGCCATTTGGCAGCACATAATGTAATCAAAATTCTTTTGTGTAGTCAAAGACAGTACTGCTATAGCAATTATTATGTGATTGAGATTGCAGACTGAACTTGGAAAGTTAAAAGAGGCATAAGGACTGTGATAAGCAACTTCTTCCAGAAAGCTGGATGACACAGAGTCAATGCTGACAATCAAATGTAGGCGTGTTTTTCTTTTAAACATTTCAGAATACAAGTTCAAGGATCATCGTTACGGACGTGCTGGCTGCGTTTCTCCAGATGTTCTCTCTGGTTTTTCCCCTGTGAGATGGTACTTAAGAAAACAAATAAATACTAGCTGTACTGCAGTGTTAGACTATAGAAGAAAGGTCTCTATCAGACTTTCCTCAAGGCTTTCCTGTTTCCGTCTCCTCACTTAAAATAGATCAGCCTACTTGGGAGCTATCAGGGGCAATAATGGTATAGACAATGGACAGATTTGTTCATATAGAGGCCCAATAGATTGGCATGAAAAAATACACTTTTTCCCAGGGAAGAATAAGAAAACGAAATATTTATCTGTCACAAAGTTTTATTCAAAGAGATGGAGTAAATTCTTAGGCATGTTTTTAATCACGAAGTCAATAAACTGCCATAAAACTCACTTTAGTGGCCTGTGTTATCACAAGGACGTGGAGGTATGCATTTCTTTTAGAATTTTAAGACATTGTGTAAGAGTGAAAATGACCGGTGTGTTAGAAGGAAGTATTTTAAGGCAAATTCTTTTAAAGAAAAGTATGCAATTAAAAATCTGAAAATTCTAATAAAGACCTATAACATGGATTATAAACATGAATAGAACAAATCTATAAACACCATGTTAGGAAAAGGCATTTTGCCACAGGATAAGGATTTGTTGGTAGCTCACTTTTGTTTTTTTCACGACGTCTTGAATCAGGCATAAACCCAAAAATAGAGTCACATAAAATCCCAGCATTCATACTGGTGGAATAGAGACAGTATAGATAATCTGAAAGCCGTTTCTGTCTGAATTTAAGCAGTTCCACCCATGACATTGAACCTTGATTGTTTCACTTCCCAGTATTTAAAATGAGTGCTGTGGCCATAAACACATTCCTTAAGGAGAAGTGATTGAGGGGGAGGAAACTGAGACACCTAGTAAGTGTCCAGGGAAGACTGGCTGGTCATGAGAGACCCACATGTTGTGTGGGCATCAGCCTTTAATTGCTTCTGAGGAAAACGTGACCTCGTTTCTTCCAATGGCAAGATTTAATTCTGCCTACGACATTTTAAACTGTTTACACACATAGTCAGAGGCAGCTTCACTGAAATAAAACTAGAGAGGTGAAAAGGTTCTTGTAGATTATCTAGACATAGCTCCTTTTACAAATGAGCAAATTGCAACACAGAGAGATTTGGTAAATTATACAGAGTACCGCGGCATACAATGTCAGAGCAAGGTTAGATGCCGCAGCTTGTCAGAAATCAGGTGGTACATTGTACCTTGTTTAGGGCAAAGTATAAGGAATGCAGTGGAGACCAGAATGATGGACGGATATTAAAGCAGAAGCAAATAGACAAACATATTTAACAACCTAATTTCCAATAAGGAGTGGCTGGTGATACAGAGTTGTGAAGAATAGAGCATATTTAAGATTAAATGCAAGAAACATAATTTTAGTATTCCCTTCGTGTTTTCTACTGAAGTACCTTTATCTAAATCAATTTGACATCCAAAAAACCAAATCCATTGCTATCGAGTCTACGCTGACTCATTTTCAACTCTATAGGACAGAGTAGAACTGCCCCCAGCAGGTTTCTAAGGCTCTACATCGTTGCGGAAGCAGACTGCCACATCTTTCTCCCAAGGAGGGGCTGGTGGGTTTGAACCACCAACCTTTCAGTTAGCAGCTGAGCACTTTAACCCCTATGCCACCAGGGCTCCATTTTGACACCTTAAGGAGCAGTTAAAAAAAAATTCCACGATGACCATCTAGCTCAATTGGCATAACATAGTTTATAAAGAAAATGTTCTACATTCCACTTTGGTGAGTAGCATCTGGGGTCTGAAAAGCCTGTGAGTGGCCATGTAAGATACTTTACCGGTCTCACCCCTTTGGAAGCAAGGGAGAATGAAGAAAACTAAAGATACAAGGGAAAGATTAATCCAAAGGACTAATGGACCACATCTACCACGGTCTCCACTAGTCTGAGTCCAGTACAACTAGATGGTGCCCAGCTACCTCCACTGACAGCTCTGACAGGGATCACAATGGAGGGTCCCAGACAGAGCTGGAGAAAAATGTACAACAAAAATCTAACTCACAAAAAATGGCCAGACTTACTGACCTGACAGAGACTGGAGAAACCCTGAAAGTATGGCCCCCAGACACCCTTTTAGCTCAGTGATGAAGTCACTCTCGAGGTTCACCCCTCAGCCAAAAATTAGACAGGCACATAAAAGAAAACAAGACTAAAGGGGTGCACCAACCCAGAGGCAAGGTCTAGAAGGCAGGAGAAGACAGGAAACCTGGTAGTAGGCAACCCAAGGTTGAGAAGGGAGAGTGCTGACATGTTGCGGGGTTGTTAACCAATGTCATAAAACAACTGTGTGCTAACTGTTAAACTAGAAATTAGTTTGTTCTATAAACCTTCATCTAAAGTACAAAAAAAAAAAAAAAATTCCACGGAAATGGAAATGGGGAACCCAAGTTTGAGAAGGGGAGAGTGTTCACCAAGATGTTGGCAACCAATGTCACAAAACAATATGTATTTTAATTGTTTGATGAGAAACTAATTTGCTTGGTAAGCCTTCATCTAAAGCACAATTAAAAAAAAAAAAAATTCCATGAAAAAGTAAAGCAGTTTTTAGTATCATTGTTGCTATCATTTCCATTCCGGTACAATGTGTGTAAAGGTATGTATTTGAAAGTCTTGATGACGCTTTTGGCAATTAACCTGAATAGTCATTTATCCATTTGGGAACTGATTAACTCATGCTCTGCTAAGCATGCCTGGTGGTTGTTAATAGTCCTCTGATTTTGTCTCAATCAAAATAAAGTTTATGTTGATTTACTTTTTTAAAGGAATTCATGCGTCGACCTGGAGACCTAGGAACACATTTCTGTCATGTGGAAAAAGAACCACAATTGTTATCTATAGTCTCCAGTAATAGAAGTAGAACTAGTGGTAAAAGGCCCAGAGAAACTGTTTTAAATCAATAAACCAAACTGAACTTGTTGCCATCTAGCTGATTCCAACTCACAGCAACCCTCTAGGACAGTAGAACTGCCTCATAGGGTTTCCAAGGAGCAGCTGGTGTATTCGAACTGCTGATTTTTTGGTTAGCAGCCAAGCTCTTAACCACTAAAACTTCTTTGAGAAACAATGAATTTCACGACACTAAGGTGGTAAGGAAACCCTGGTGGTATAGTGGTTAAGAGCTATGGCTGCTAACCGAAAGGTCAGCAGTTTGAATCCACCAGGCACTCCTTGGAAACCCTATGGGGCAGTTCTACTCAGTCCCATAGGATCACTGTGAGTTGGAATCACCTCACTGACAACAAGCACAAATCGTACTGGTTAAGAATGGTTTGCAAGAACTGGACAAGTGGCTAAATGACATCATGGGTACCTTTGATGCCTCAGAATCTATACAGACTTTATCTGGTTGAACATAATTTTTGTTCAGACTATTAATAATGGTGAGAAAGAAAAAGAATAAAATAGCAAACATGCAAGCAACAGTAATCAAGTAATTTTCAACTGGATGAAAAGTAAACTTTTGACTCTTATTTACTAGAATATCAAAAATTCCTAAATGAGATAATGTATCTGAATACACAAGGAGGTGTGTGTTGCCATAACACTTTATGAACATAATATGGCTTCGTAAAAAGGATGTTTTCCATATTCTGAAACACAGGGGTCCAGTACCTCTTAGAGACAGAGAGATAGATGCTAGCTGCCCAAACTGACTTCAAAGAGCTCTTGCTTAGTATGCTCAATTCTTGAAAATTTAGACCATTAAGTGGCTGCTTATGGGACTTTAGTGTATACACAAATGACCTAAGGATATTGTTAAAGTTCTGACGGAGATTCAGTGCATCCGTGGTGGTCCAAGATTATACATTTCTAGCAAGCTCCCGGGTAATGCTGACTGATGCCGCTGGTCCACAGACCACATGTAGAGAAGCAATGCATTAAATCACAAACTAGAAAAGTAATTTTCACTTTGGAGGTAGATAAATAAAAATCATTTCATGACATGGGATATGACTTATAAAGTAAGATGGTATCCATGGTGTCTCTTTTTTTTTTTTTTTTTTAATTAGATACTTTTAGAAAAGTTGTAGATCACTTTGGAAGATTGGACATTTTGGTCAATAATGCTGGAGTGAATAATGAGAAGAACTGGGAAAAAACTCTGCAAATTAATTTGGTAAGCTTTCTTAGTCATGCTTTTTACCTAAAAATACTTAAGAAAATGATGTTTATAACACCACAAAATGTTTCTTATTTTCCTAGAAACAAAAACCTATCATAACATCAATATAGAAAAAAAAAAAAAAGAATTTATGGAAAGCAAGAAGAAAGTATTTCCTTTTACAAATAGGAAGATATTCTAGACATTTGATTATTAAAATGAATGTGTCTTAAAATATTAGATGTAAATATTTTTTTTTAAATATTTCATTGCTTAACTCAGGGATTGGCAAACTATGGTCCACAGGTGACATTGACCTCCCACCTATTTTTGTCTGACTTTCAAGCTAAAAATGATTTTTGCATTTTTTTAATGGTTGGGAAAAAAAATCAAGAATAATATGAAATAGGTGAATATCTGGAATTCAAATTTTAGTGTCTATAAAGCTTTATTGGAACAGAGCCACAATCATTCCTTTACGTATGTCCATGACTGCTTTCATGCTAAATTAATGGCAACATTATTCAATACTTGCAAAAGAGACCCTATGGCATGCAATGCCTGAAGTATTTACTACCCGGACTTTTACAAAAACGGTTTGTGAACCCATGGCTTAATCTCTTTATTTAAAAAAAATAAATATTAATTAAATACTAAGAATAGCAGAAAACATAGTTAAAGTAACAATTGGACTTTGTAATTATTAACATTTTTATCCTGAAAGTCTCTCTGTGTATGTAATTGCTACAACTCTGTGGCATGTGTGCCCACGCGTGTGTAATTTCTACAAGGTTTGATGACTCTTTAGTTCTTACTTGCATTATAAAGAAGTAGAATCAAGGAATGAAGTTTTCTTTTTTATCCATTGTATCATAAGTTTGTTGGATATCTCATTTTATAAACACACTTGATAGAAGACACTGGGATTTAATAAATCCCAAACCTTAGCCAAAGTGAAATGTCAGAGTTGGGCTGTGCCTGGGGTTACCCTGACCTTGGTAAAGGTCGTTCCTTCTAGTCTTGCAAAGCAAATGTGCGTAAAGTACAATTTGGCCCTGGGTGTGTACAAACATACAGGGAGGGTCCTTGCAGTTCACGATACCCTCACAGAAGATTGCAAACTCCACAACAGGAACCTGGTTGTATTTGTATTTGTTCTTCTTCTCTCACTAATCGACATA
Source organism: Loxodonta africana (assembly GCF_030014295.1). Lineage (NCBI taxonomy): Eukaryota > Metazoa > Chordata > Mammalia > Proboscidea > Elephantidae > Loxodonta > Loxodonta africana. Next base: position 12,621,654 of record NC_087362.1, read on the forward strand.
ATATCTTGAAGATAGTGCTTAGTCAATAAATGTTTGGCTTGAATTGAAATCCTCATGAGGAATTTTCTGTAATAATAACTTGGTGGAGATAATGAGAATTACACTACCCCACAAAAGAGCTGAATCTGAAAGTTCCCATTTGGGAAGTCCGAGGTTGCTTCTCCTACTTAACAGATGCCTGAAATCCCTTGATGGAGAACAAAGTGTGCTATTTCACAGCACACTGTATTTGCAGCTCTTCTTAAAATTTAAGTGTACCTAATATATCTACTAAAAAAAAACATCTAGGTCATTATATTTCAAGATAACTGTAAAATCTGTGAAGTTTCCCTTAAAATCCTTCTGGGATTATGATTGGAAATATATTATTTAGTTTGGAAATGTGTGCATGTGTATATGTATATGTGTGTATATATATTATGTAAAATATATGTACATATGTGTTATATATTGTATATATTATATATTGTATGGATCATAACAAATTATGGATTACATTGCGAAGAATGAGAATTCCAGAACACTTAATTGTGCTCATGAGGAACCTTTACATAGACCAAGAAGCAGTTGTCAGGATAGAACAAGGGGATACTGATTGGTTTGAAGTCAGGAAATGTGTGCGTCAGGGTTGTATTCTTTCACCATACCTATTCAGTCTGTATGCTGAGCAAACAATACGAGAAGGTGGACTGTATGAAGAAGAACGGGGCATCAGGATTAGAGGAAGACTTATTAACAACCTGCGTTATGCAGATGACACAACCTTGCTCGCTGAAAGTGAAGAGGACTTGAAGCACTTACTAATGAAAATCAAAGACCACAGCCTCCAGTATGGATTGCACCTCAACATAAAGAAAACAAAAATCCTCACAACTGGACCAGTGAGCAACATCATGATAAATGGAAAAAAGATTGAAGTTGTCAAGGATTTCATTTTACTTGGATCCACAATCAACAGCCATGGAAGCAGCAGTCAAGAAATCAAAACACGCATTGCATTGGGTAAGTCTGCTGCAAAGGACCTCTTTAAAGTGTTGAAGAGCAAAGATGTCACCTTGAAGACTAAGGTGCGCCTGACCCAAGCCATGGTATTTTCAGTTGCATCATATGCATGTGAAAGCTGGACAATGAATAAGGAAGACTGAAGAAGAATTGATGCCTTTGAATTGTGGTGGTGGCGAAGAATATTGAGTATACCATGGACTGCCAAAAGAACGAACAAATCTGTCTTAGAAGAAGTACAACCAGAATGCTCCTTAGAGGCAAGGATGGCAAGACTGCATCTTACATACTTTGGACATGTTGTCAGGAGGGATCAGTCCCTGGAGAAGGACATCATGCTTGGCAGAGTACAGGGTCAGCGGAAAAGAGGAAGACCCTTAATGAGGTGGATTGACACAGTGGCTGCGACAATGAGCTCAAGCGTAACAACGATTGTAAGGATGGCTCAGGACCGGGAAGTGTTTCGTTCTGTTGTACACAGGGTCGCTGCGTGTCGGAACCAACTCGACGGCACCTAACAACAACAACATATATATTATTTTGCAGAATCATTACCATGTTAAGTTAAAGGTATTCATTGTGTTAGGCCTTCTTTAAATATCTTTTATTAGAATATAATTTTTTTCTGTATGAAAGTCTTCTGTATTTTTATGAGAATTACTCCTAGACAAGTCATAGTTTTTCTTCTGTTAAAATTTTTCACTCTTTCTATTAAATTTTCTAATGTACTACTGGAGATTTGCCTTGATCTGGTACTGAGATAACTTACTAAAATTTCATTTGTGTTATATTATCTTGTCCTGTTAATATTCTTGGATTTTTCTAAGTGATCATATCATCTGCAAATAATGACAGTTTTGTCTCTTTGCTTCAAATCCTTATGCCTCTAATTTCTTTTTCCTTTCACATTGCCAGAGTCTTATGTACAGTTTTGATGATAGTAAACTACCTGTTCTTGTACCCAGACATAAAAGGATTATGTCACAGCTTTTTAAATATTTATATTTATCATGAGTTTTTGATAAATGGTCTTTATCAAGTTAAAGTTCATTTCTTTCTTAATTTTCCAAAATATTTTATCAAATCGGGCATTGAACATGACAGCTGCTTTTCCTGAGCAGAGACAATTCTATGATTTTCTTCTCCTTTAGGATAGTAATGCAGTGAAATAAAATGAAATTATTTTCTGACTGTAAGCCATACTTGCATTTCTTGGCTAAATATTACTTTATTGTGGCGTATCAATATTTAATACTCCACTGAATTTGGTTAGCTAACATCTGATTTAATTTCTTGTGTTTGTGCTGATGCCGGAGCCTTGGTGTCCCAGTGGTTAAGAGCTACCGCTGCCACCCAAAAGGTCGCCAGCTCGAATCCACTAGCCTCTGTCCTATACAGTCGCTATGAGTTGGAATTAACTCTAGAGCAGTGAGTTTGTTTGGTTTCATTTTTAATGTACTTATCAATGACATTAGCTCATAATTTTTTTCTTACAACTTTCCTATCATGTTTAGGTGCCAATTACACCTTTTCTTACTTTTATCTCCTTGATTTCAGTTTCTGAGTAGGATGTATTCATAACCCCAGTGACAATTGTAAATTTGTTTACCTATCTGTCTTGGTTACCTAGTGCTGCTATAACAGAAATACCACAAGTGGATGCTTCAATGAACAGAAGTTTATTCTCTCACAGTCTAGTAGGCGAGAAGCACAAATTCAGGGCATCAACTGCAGAGGAAAGCTTTCTCTCTCTGTCGGCTCTGGAGGAAGGCCCTTGTCATCAATCTTTCCCTGGACTAGGAGCTTCTCAGCACAGGAACCTTGGGTCCAAAGGACTCATCCTGCTCCTCGCACTACTTTCTTTGTGGAATGAGATCCTCCTGTCTCTCTGCTTGCTTCTCTCCTTTATATCTCAAAAGAGATTGGCTTTTAAGACACTATCTAATCTTGTAGATCTCATCAATATAGCTGCTGCTAATCCGTCCCATTAACATCTCAGTGATGGGATTTATGACACACAGGGAAATCACATCAGATAATAAAATGGTGGACAATCATACAATACTGGGAATCATGACCCAGCCAAGTGGACAGATATTTTGGGGGCATGTAATGCAATCCATGATACTATCTCAGCAATTCTATTAGTTTAGACATATGTTTTATAAGTGTGTACTATTTGAGGTATAAATGCTGATGATGAGTACAATTCCTTGATTTTTTTTTTAAGTTGTACCTCCATTTTCTTCTTGGGAAGTTTTTGATCCATTCTGTATTTTCAGATATTAAATTGCTACCCTATCATTTTCTCTTAGTTTGTATTTGTCTAGATACATCTTTTTCCATTCCATTATTTTGAAAATATAAGTATTTTTCATGACAGTATAGTGCATGAGCTCATTTTTTAAACTCACATCTGAGAACATCTGCTTTTCATTTGTGAATTTAAGCCATTTATAAAAAATCTTTTTTTTTTAATTATTTTTACCCTTCTAGTATTTTTTTTTTTTTTAGTAGGACTTTGGAATTGACTCGATGGCAACAGGTTGGTTTTGGTTTTTACCTAAGATTTTTTTCATCCACCTTAGTTCATATTTTTTTTTCAGTAAGTTTTATGTTTTTGTCCTTTTTTCATTCCTTTCTGAAATTCCATTGGATACATTTACTTTTCTCCTGCTAGTAAGAAAACTGTGCATTTTATACATAATCTTTGGTGACTAACCCTGATTTATTAAGAATCATACTTAATTATATCCTTTGTTTGGCTGATAAAACAAAATGTTGACTCTACAACTAATTGGGAATTTCAGGAATTTTTAAGAATAGGTTTTTATAAGCGTATGCCACTCTCTAAAATCACATAAATTGATGAGAAAAGTTTTGATTCAAGCTATCCTAGTGAAAAAGCATAAATTGCACAGCAGCTTTCTCCCTTTAGCATTACGAATACTGTTTTAAATATTCCTTCAGTAATATCTACACATTTTATAGATAATGTGTAATAGGCTATAAAGTTCCTGTAGTCAATGCATTCATAATGGACAACTGTCTGTCTTTTTTCTGAGAAACACATTATTGAATGATTAGAATTAATATAATGAACTATGAAAGGGAAAAGAGTAAGGAAATTATCACAAAGCTAATAGGATTTGAATTATCTCTTTTCATCCAGGTGAGAGGGCATATTTGCTTTAGTATAGCTTAGGTGAATAAGTACCTGCTCCAAGGTGGAAAGTACCTATGTTATCTGCAGATAAGAAATTATGAAGACCAGGGAATTTAATTGTGATGCCTCCTGCTACAACTAACTCTCCTGGCTCTTTCCTCATTGAAGTTTAGCTTGGCTTTGTTTTTCTTTAAACTATACTGACATAGGCCACTCCTTAGCGTAACTCCAGGGCCTAATGACTTTTTTCAAAAAATTTTACAGAGAGAACAACGCATGACCTTTGTTACCCAGATATGTTTTCACTTCCCTTCCTTCTTACACTTAATGCAAGTGTAGATTAGAGTGTGACCAATCATTGTCCTTCTAACTTGCCTGTAATGCAAATATTTGTGTTTGGTTTATAAAATCATTCATTTTTAGGCTCTGCTCTGGATGTAATTTGCCTTCTTGGGCCTTATACAATTACGTGCGAGTTGTTTTGAATATTTTTCCATGTTACTGTCCATGTCAGAGAGTAAGCCCTAACCAAGTGTCTCTCTCCTTCTCTTCTGAAATTATAACACAGCTATACTATTTTCATGGAACTTACCGTTTAAAAAGTGCTATTAGAATTATTTTTGTTCATGTGCACACGCATACACAAAACTGCTATTTTGTGTCCTTACAGGGTAGATGTTCAATTAATACTTATTGGATCAATCAACTGGAACTATGTGATATTTTGCATACATGGGTATTTCTTCCTGTGTTTTAGTATAGTGTTTGGATAATTTCCTAATACGCCTGCGTTGCCAAACAATATCATCTGTCCTTCCATTTTTACACATTACCAAACATACCTCTTCCCTATTCTTCACTCACCTGATCACACCACTCTTCCTACACAAGAGACACACAGAACCTCTTCCCAGCCTTTTATTTCCATTAGGCCACCCTGTGGCTCCTTATTAGTCTGAAGCCAATAGCAGCAGCATTATTTCTAGCTGCTAAAACCTCACAACGAATGTTCAGGGATGAATGAGTTTTTGCAAAATTATCAAAGGTCTTTCTGGTCATTGGGCACAGGTAGAATTAACGTTGACTTGATAAGGCAATCCTGTAATGCACTTCTTTTAACTTGTTGAAGCTTTAATAAGCCAAAAGAATTCATTCACCCTCAGGTGGGACTTACACTCTAATTTGGAGTATAACTAAACATGTATTCAGTCCTCCCTGAACCAGTATATTAAAGTTAAACAAAGTAGATGGCTACTACCGATTATTATTTTTCAGAAACACACAAGTTAACTAAAGATTTGCACTGGAAAGGATATGCATTGGGAATTAGTCAAAACTGGAATTGAATCCTGAATCTACAATTTATAACCTGTATTTTTATTTCTATGATCTTAGATTTCCTAGTTTGTGAAAGATGAACTATAATTTATATGAAGCACGCAACAGAGTGCTTCTACATAGCACTCACTCAATAAATTGTATTTACTTTCCAAAGTGTCCAAACCTACACTTTCTTCATTTCCACCATCTTATTTCTATTTGAGAGGGAAAAAAATGCAGGTGGCTGAAATTACTGAAGTCAGTTAGATTCTGTTAAATTCTTCCTGTCTCTACCTCTAATGAAGAGTTGAAGAAATGGACAGAAACATTGTTGTTTGATATTATAATGACCCAGTAAGGACAAAAAATGTTCAAATCTTAACAAGAAACATTTTCTATCGTTTTCTAACAATTTCTTTAATATATGATCTGGAATAAGGAAAAGATTGTTACAGTAAAAGAGATATGAAAAACATCACATAAGCACAGCCAAGGCATTAGTCTTTGTCTTGTAGATTCACCCTGAGAACCCTTTCAGTCATTTCTTAACCTGATAATCAATAAGAAAAAGAATCCCTTTCTTTTCTCCACTAAAGACCTGGCAGTAAATCCTGCTTTTTTTTTTAATTAAAAATACAGCTTAAACTGTCCCTAATTTACTGCCTGGCTGCACCTTATAGATGTTGAAAACACAAAAGCAGGATGTCAGCAAAGCTGTAAATACCTGAGAATAAAAGCCTAGTGCCAATACATGTAAACAGAAATTCTGTTCAGACATGCTAGAGACTTGGGCAGAAACTAACAGAATCTGACTTTAGTAATTTTAGCCATCTACATTTTTTCCTCTTATATAAACAATTAGTGTTTTATTTCTCCTTTTTAAAGGGATTCCTGTGAAGATTTTACTCATTCTCTCTAAGCCTACTTAATATCAAACTGGCACATGGCTCAAGTGAATAGAATCTTCAATTTACTTTTTTATTCTAGAACTACTGTTAGGTAGGAGAGGAATCTCTAAATGCTTAGCAAAACTCCAAAAGGGTGTTTTTTTTTTTAATGAGAGAAGATAAATACTAATATATGCCCTCAGTTTCAGACTCACTACCTATTGTATCATTTTCCTGATAGTATTCTAAGTCATGAAAAAAAAAATCAGAATAAAGATGTCAAAAAAGGAATTTTTACTTTCAAAAATCTGCACTGAAAGGGGGAGGAAGTTCTTAAGTTCTCAGATATCAATTTCATCTCATGAATTGTTTTTGCTAGTGGTGAATTCTAAAATGCTGGAATAAAAACAAACAAACAAAAAAAGTGCCTGGGCAGGGAGGTGAGTAGCAAAGCAGATTAAACTAGTAAAAGGGTACACATAAGCAGTGATGAATAAAATCAAGTGAAAGACAGACATTACTGAAGAGCCTATTTCAAGCCACGAAATCGGCACTCGATGTAGATGAAACGAACATGTGATCTCACATAACAGAGTTCGAGAAGGTCAGTCATATCATCAGGACCTGGCCTCTTTTCATCTCTCTCACCTGCCATTCTTTATGTTGACTTCATCTTTAGAATGCCAGCAATATGACTGTTTAGTTCCAGCCATTGCATCCATACCCAGCAATGTAAAATGGTGATGTAACCGTCTTTTCTTGGTTTTCTTAAGAACGAGAAAAGTTTTCTTGGTGGAAACTAGCACCGCCACCCGCCACCCCCAGCTTCTCCTACGGTCTCCCTGACCAGAACCGAGTCCTATGCCCATTCCTAAACCAGTTACTGGCAAGACAAATGGGATTTCCATGACTGAACTTGATTAATCAGTGTCTACACTAAAGCTGTGGGGCTCGGTGGTTAAAAGTTCGGCTGCTAACCAAAAGGTTGGCAGCCCAAATCCACCAGCTGCTGCTTGGAAACCTTATGGGGCAATTCTACTGTGTCCTGTAGGTCACTATGAGTTGAAATCTACTCAACAGCATCATGCGGGCACACTAAAGCTGGGGAAATCACCTTCCTCTCTACTACATGGAGAAGTAGATACAAAAGCAAAATACAGTTTTTATTAGAAAGAAAAAGGAGAAATAAAAAGAGTTTAGGAAATCAAGGATATTCAGCATTATATATTCCATGATCCAAGAGCAGACAAAGGGGAGACAGCTGGTCAAATGAGAACCGCATGGGAAGATAAAGGTAAATTAATTCTGTGTCCAGTATTTAGAAAAGAAAAAGAATGTACAGGACCCTTGAAGATGATGCAAATCGAGTTAAAGTGACAAAACACTGTTGAAATCCAACCTTTGTCATAAAAGTTCATATGGGGCAACATAAGTGAAGCTTTGCAGCAATATGATATTCTCCACCACCATCTGGCAAACAACAGAAAATCCAGGGTAAATGACTAGCATTAAAAAAAAGAAAGCCATTTCAAAAAAATATTTATTGATAATATTTGCAGAAATCACCCTAGATGTTTGGAATAGCAGTAAAGACTTTGGTGTTTGAATCAATGATAAAGGATAACAGCTATGCTACTTTTTTCCATTTATGCCTCTGAATTAGGTTTCTGTTATCAGTGGAACCTATCTTGGCTTGGATTACATGAGTAAGCAAAATGGAGGTGAAGGTGGCATCATTATCAATATGTCATCTCTAGCTGGTAAGGACAATTATAATGTTATCATTAACATTTTCTTATCAGTAATTTGAACCACAAAAGTTAACCTTCAAAGTTATTTATTATCTCCTGGTGTTTGAAACTGAAGCTTTGTGTTTTCGTTTGTCTTTTTTTTTTTTTTTTTTTAACGATTCTATGGAATTTTCTATTGAATGACATCACAAGTTTGAAGTATATATTATGTTTTCAATCAGGGTTTTTTAAAGTTATCTTATTGTAGTAGTTGAAAATATGTATTTACATATATTTTTACATTGTCACTATTCTTCAGAGATTGTTGTGAGACTCCTAAGTAATAATGCATGTGCAAGCACCTTTGACAAAGTAAAAAATACTATAACAAATTTAAGGTACCTCTCCTCCCGTGTGGTTCTAGTAAGACCGTGTAATTTTAAAAATATGGCGTATGTATTTGTTGGGTATGGTAAACTGCTGTAATAAATACATCCAAACATGTACTGGCTTAAATATAGTATAAGCTTATTCCTCACTAATGTATCAGCCAAAGGAAAGATTCTTGGTGTGGGGCACCTCTTCCATATCCAGTCATCTGGAAAACCAGGTGAGGAGTAGCTCTGCCATCATCAACATGGAGCTGCCAAAGCTACTCTGGCCCTGGTGAATTCCTTCCCTTCTAATAGAAGAGAAAAGAGCATGGAGGAAGCATATCTGCTCTTTTAAAACCCCTATTCCAGTAATGGCAAACTTCACTTCTGCTCCCATTCTTATAGAGCTTGATCTCATAGCTCATCTAAATACAAGAGTCTGGGAAACGTAGTCCAGCTACGAGGCTGTGGAGAGATAGATTTTAGTGGAAAGCTAGTCATCATCCCCACAGCATGAAATTCAATGCTGTGTTTTATTCAGAACAGTATGATTTAATATGAGTTAATATAATATTAACCAAACCCATTGCTGTCAGGTCAATTCCAACTCATAGAAGTTCTACTCTCTATAGGGTCACTATGAGTTGGCACCAACTCAACAGTACCTAACAACAACACAACAACAAATATAATATTACTCAATAGCACCTGTAAACATTTGGTAGGAATTTTTGGAGCAACTTAGCCAAGCAACTTTACTTTTAAGGTTCTAGAAGAAAATCTTAAATGATTAGTGATTCTTGAATTAAGTGAAAATCTTTTTACCCTCGAGTTAATTCCACCACATGGTGGTAAGTAGATTCCAGCCATTGGCGACACTGTGTGTTACAGAGTACAACAAATCCATAGGATTTTCTTGGGTGTAGTCTTTAAGGACACAGATTTCCGAGCCTTTCTTCCACAGTGGTGTTGGGTAGGTTCGAACCACCAACCGTGATGTTAGTAGTCACATGCAAACCTTTTGTGCCACCCAGAGATCTGTAAACCTGCCACCAGTGGGGATTTAGAGAAGAATTTCTCTAGAAGTTCTCAAAAATAGACTAGTATCTCATGTTCTCAGAAATACACTTGCATCTCCAGATTTCTTAAAGATACGATGCATCCCTAAAACTATTACAGATCGAATTCTGTAACTTTTTCAGGGTTATCTGGCTATTTTTTCCTAATAATCTATGACATCGACTCATGAATTACAACATTTCAATTCTAGGGATACATTAAAAGGTGAGGCAATACTTGAAAAGAGATATGACTCCAGAGAGGGCCAAATTCTAGGTTCTGAAGGAATGAACCACTAAAGGAAAATTGGCAAAGCTAAATCTACACTATTTTGAAAAAAATATAAATGATTGGAGAATTAAGAGGGAATAGTAAATATTTTATTGAAAGTATAAATGTAAGAAAACCTGGGGTGGTAATCAAGAGATAATTCCTTAGATTTCCCCTCTAAAGGAAGAGGGTTAGCGAAGCTTGGAGAACCTGAACCTACGCAGGGAGCCTCTTGCCCTTATGTACCTGGAGATGCAGATTTCATTCTTGGGAAGGATGGAATGACTCTGGGTTGGATCAATTTGGGACTCTCTGGAGAGGCTCTGGAAACCCTGGTGGCATAGTGGTTAACTGCTACAGCTGCTAACCAAACAATCGGCAGTTCAAATCCACCAGCACTCCTTGGAAACTCTTTGGAGCAGTTTTACTCTGTCCTATAGAGCCGCTATGGGCCAGAATCAATTCGACGTAAACGGGTTTGGTTTTTTGGGTTTGGGGGAGGCTGTATACTATAAGAAGGCTTATTTGCCCCAAAGAGCATGGATGGAGAAATGCAGTGTAGTGCTACCTTTTATATAATAAGAATTTACATGTATTTACATGTATTGAGCACTTACTGTTTACCTGATACTGTTTTAAAACACTGTGCGTGTATTCATTCACTCAACCCCAAAACAACCCTATGAAGTAGAGTCTGTAACCTCCAATTTACAGATGAGGAAACTAAGGCAGGAGACTTTAAGTACCTTTCCCAAGCTTACACAGCAAGTAAGAGGCAGAACTGGAATTCAAATGCAAGCAGCCTGACACATGACCTCTTACTCTTAACCCCTACGTTATCCATCTCTTCCATCTCTGAGTTTATCTATCAGCCTATCTCTCTGTGTCTTTCTCAGCCTAACAGGGGAATAAAAGAAACTGTAATCCTGGGACTTGAATAAACCGGTTCAATTTGTTGTTCTCTTCAGGCCTCGTGGACCCTGCCTTAATCTCAAGGCCACATTACTAAAACTTCTGTGAAACCTTTAGCTCTTGCCTCCCCCCCCCGCCCCCCGCCCCATTTGACACACATAGTAAAGTCTTGAAAACATTTGGGAGCTTACTAGCATCACAAGTCAAAACATGCCATTGAGAAGAGCAATTTAAGGCTTACAATGAGATGCCTGCTTTGCTTTCTTGGCTAAGAGCTGGCTTTATTGCTACCCACCCCTGGTTGTTAATTCTATTCTTAATATTTGGAACCATGAGTGGGTCTTTCTCTAATAACGCTGATAAAACAGTGAATGGATACAAATTCAGTGATGAGATTGTCTTGATCTCAAATTAACTTAGTGACTGTCATAGCATTCCAAACTGCTTCTCTCTCTGATATCCATTCCAACACACAGGGCCACCCCATTAAGATGGTCAAGTTGTTTTATCATTGCCTATTCTGCTTGATTTTATGCCCTCTCCATTTTAGAGGAGTCCTGGTGGCACAGCGGTTAAAGAGCTTGACCGCCAACCAAAAGGTCAGCAGTTTAAATCTACCACCTGCTCCTTGGAAACCTTGTGGGGCAGTTCTACTCTGTCCTATAGGGTCGCTATGAGTCAGAATCAACCCAACAGCAATAGGTTTGGTTTTTCAGTTTTTCTATTTTAGAAGGAGTCCCTGGATGGCACAAATGGCTAAGCACGCGAATACTAGCTGCTTGACTAACTAGCTGAAAGGTTAGCAGTTTGAACCCACTCAGACGTGCTTTAGCAGCAAGGCCTGGCAATCTGTTTCCAGAAGATCACAGCCATGAAAACCCTATGAAGCACAGTTCTTCTCTGTACACATGGGGTCACCATGAGTCAAAGCTGACTAGATGGCTGTTTAGCAACCGCCATTTTGAAGTTTGCCCTCAGTATCCTCCCTTCATTGGGTTGGGTTATCCTCCCTTCATAATGCCTGACCTCCATGCCTGGTATGTTTAGACTGTTTCCTTATTGCCACTGGCCAGTCTGGCAGTTCCTGCCACCACTCCTCCCACCCAGGGCTTGCCACTAACCTGCTTTCATCTCACAAACAATATGAAAATGTACTGCCTTGTATTGTATTCAGTTACCAAGAGCCTGTAAACTCCCTATAATGAAATTAGTTTGATAAAAATTCAGGATGTTATGTTAATGGAAGAAGGTAAAATAGGACCTCTCAGTCTTCATCTGTCGCTCAGAAATGGCGTCAACAATTTTATCTCCTTGAAGTTGTAGCTTCTCAGAGCCTGAGAAGTTGCACAATTCAAAGCATTTCTAATGTCTGCTTCCTCTGTTTTCCAAACCTTCCTTACTCACCAGTTTTTCTCTATTCCCCTCCCTCCCCCCATTACTCCTTGCTCTATTAAAGAAATAGCTGTGCGTACTGTTCAGCTCAACCAATATCTGTCCTCATGGCCTCTGCATAGACTGAGTGGAGTCTTTCACTGTCATAGGGAAACCTGAAGTTAACACACTGGTTTGGGCAGAGAAGTTAATGAGTAATGACCACTGACGTAGACAGAGTATCACAGCCAATTAATAAGTTTAACAAACAGAAGAGTATGTAAAGTGGAGAGTGATCCCTCAGCCTACTGAGCAAAGCACATGCTTCAGTCAGGAGCCCCCAAAATGTTCTGGTCATTGTTAATGGCGTGGACTCTTCTGCAGCAGCCTTTCTTCTCTCTTAAGCATGTATGCATTTTGTTAACCTGTCCTTGACTATATGTATTAAAAATTAAAAAAAAAAAAAAAAGTGGGCAGGATTAACAGAGAAGAATGTAGTATGGTTAAATGGAGATAAATAGCTACGCTTCCATAATGCATCCCGTAATAGTCGAGTGTGCTTCCTGCATCATCAGTTGTTTCAAAATGTGGGGAAAGGAAAAGTAGTTGTTGTCCCAGGAGAGGGATTTCGCCCTACAGCCCTGTTCCCACTTGCCTTCATACTCAGCTGCTGAGGCCTTGGTGTCACTGAAGACAGTCTCTGTGACTCAAGAATAAAAGTCAGTCAGTGGCATTTTGTGAGAGCGGCTGCACTAATCTTATTTACTCTGATTTTGAAACGTTACATCCTCAAGAAAATACTAGAAGATCATAGTTTTTGTTGTTGCTGTTGTTATTTTTTTTAACATGTTTTAATTACCAGCCCAGTGACGTACCCACTTCAGCTCTAAATTTTATCTAAAATAAGCATAAGCTTGTAGTTTGTATTGAGGTAGAAGTACATAACAATAAATTTGTTATTTGAAGTTGAACATTTGCAAAAGGGCAATGGGATAACTAGGCAAAGTTGCTCCTCCAAAAGCTGAATACCAGTACCTTTTATCAAGATAGCAGAACTAAATAAATAGCATGGTATAGACTCTTTAAACAGACCTATGACATTGAGTTGTGAGACACTGGAACTCCAGTAACCTGAAGAGCTCTAATTGGACTGGAATATCACAATAAACTAGCAATTTCAGGTCAGAAAAAACATTGATCACCTTCCTTCATCTCCAGGCCAAAAATAAGAAAATTATGGTGCCAATGGTTAACACGCGCTAACAGAAGCGTTGGAGATTTGAGTCTACCCAGAGGCACCTCAGAAGAAAGGCCGGTGCTCTACTTCTGAAAAATCAGTCACTGAAAACCCTATGGGGCAGAGCTCTACTTTGATGCACGTGGGGTCACCATGAATCAGAATTGACTCCACGGCAACTGTTCGATCATTCATTCATTTGTTCATTCATTTTCCACCCTCAGCAGGTATTCTTGATAAAAGGAAACACCTTATGTCATCTTATTTAGCACCTTATGTGGTACCCCCCAAGTTCCTGGCATTGTGGTAAAGTATTGGTTATATGATATCACATTTAACTTTTACAAGCCCCTACAATAGAGATCAATTTAACTATCTCCACTTTATAGCTGAACAATTAATTTCAAACCTGAAAAATATCGTGAGGATTAGTAGTGGTAATAAAAGTAATTTTATTCTGCTGTATTTTAGTGTATGTCATGGCATGGATTAACCATTCCTATGTTGCCGCTCTTCTTTTTTTTTTTTTTTTAGTACCGGCTAAATTCTCCAATGATCTACTTTGATATCTTATGGCAAAAAATTATTAGGAAGACACGGACTAGAAGAAATCAGTAGGAAAGATTAAATATTTATAAATGGGCATTTTGATAAGTGGATAAAATATTTAGAGTTTTTTCACATGGGAAAAAGCAGGTTATTAGGAAATGAATAGCCCTTCGAGCAGTGCTTCTCAAAATAGCACATGTACACATTACCCAGGGATTTTGTTCAGATGCGGATTATGATGCAGGATGTCTGGGTGAGATCTGAAGTTCTGCATTTCTCATAAGCTCCCAGGGGATGCCAGTGATGCTGGTCCCCGGACCACACTTTGGGAAGACAGCTCCTAGGCACAGGTGGAGGACAGTGGTTGTTCAGTGATAGAATCCTCACCTTCCGTGCAGGAGACTTGGAGTCCTGGTGGCGCACTGGTTAAGAGCTATGGCTGCTAACTAAAAGGTCGGCAGTTCAAATCCACCAGCCACTCCTTGGAAACCCTATGGGGCAGTTCTGCTCTGTCTTATAGGGTCACTATGAGTCAGAAGCAACTCTACACCAATGGGTTTGGTTTTGGGTTTTTTTTTTTTTTTTTTATGCATGAGACTCAGGTTTGATTCCCAGTCAATGCACCTCAACACAACCACCACCCATCTGTCAGTGGTGGCTTGTGAGTTGCTATGAAGCTGAACGGATTTCATCAAAGCTTCCAGACTAAGTCAAGAATGAAAGGTCAGGTGATCTACTTGTGAAAATCAGTCATTGAAAACCCTGTGGATCACAACAGTCCGATCGATCCCGTTGTGCATGAGGTCACCATGGGTCAAGAGCCAACTGGACAGCAGCTAATGATAGTAGTATATGCAGTGATATCTTTTCAGTGTCTAAGTCACTGTTTCCTCTGGTCACACGGTAGGCAATGGCTGGACTTAGAGCAGGAAAGAGGATTTGGGTAGGTGGAGCCCTGGGAACAGCTTTCTGAGAATTAACAATCACTGGAAAGTGTTACTGGATTTTCTTTCCGGAAAGGTTTTTGTTACAGAAAATTGAGCAGTTTTATGAAAACTTATGTCAGTTGTTATGTTTTAAAATGTGACTTATTAGTGGCAAACATGAGAAGAGGGAACGAATCAGCATCAGATCAGCCGCTCCGTTATGTGGAAAGTCACATGATAAGGAAGTTTACCAGTTACTTTGGTCAGCTTTTTACACAAACATAGGTAGATTCTCATTAATTCTCCTTTTTCCGTCATATTAGAGAAGTGATGGGTAAACACAGAAAGATGGGCAGGCGTTTTCTTTTTTTGGTTATAAAGAAAATGCAAGAGATTCCGCTTCCTCTTTTTTAGCACCGTTGCTGAGCTCAGGTTATCACACAAGGGTCAGCATCCTTAAGCCCCAATTCATTTTCCTAAGTTGAATTACTTTAGCACATCCGTATGGTCCATCTTACATGGTTTATATCCATTTTGAAGCAAATGTGTTTGAGGACTCAGTAATTGCCCTGCTTAGGCAGGTTCCAATTTTCACATAAAATAGTTGGGGCATTTTACCTTCTGTTTGATGTAGAGATTAAAGCTGGCTCTTATGAGCATGGTTGGAAAAGATATTAAGGCTAGAAGAGCTCATTTGGAAATGGAAATTATATTTTATTTTTCCAAATGACTTCTTTATTTGTTCTGTAAGTGAATATATACTTTTCAGGTATTTTCAATGCTTCTTTATAATTATCCCATCAGTTGGTGATCAGGCTGTGTTATTATCCTGAGCAGCTGTAGAAAATTTTTGTCTGCTTTGTGAGGGACATTCCTCCCTGTTCTGATATTTTCTCTTTTTTTTTTAATTTATAGTTATGACTGACATAAACCTGCTCTTAATTGGATTTGGTATTGTGCATTTCTAAAAGTAAACTTGAATAATGCTGGGTCTAGGATAAGTTTTGAAAAATATGATCCTTAATCTGTGTGAGTGTTGGTGTGTGGGTATATGGGCTGTGTGAGAGACAGGGAAATAGAGAATATGTTTTCATCCACAGGAGTCAATACAATCACCTAGGGAAAGAGTGTTAGCAGAAAAGCAAAGAGAGCCAGGGACAGAGCTGTGGAGTTCTCCAGCATTTGTAAGTCTGGTGGAAAAGAAGGAACCAGCAAAGAACACAGAGAAGGAGCTTCTAGTGAGCGTGAGGTAGAACAAATCCAGCTTAAAGAGGAAAGTGTTTCAAGGAGAGTGTAACAAACTATGTTGGTTGCTTCTGAAGAGTGTATTGACGGGAGCAAGTCAAAAGCAGAGATTTAGCCTTCTCAAGATGTTGGTCATTAATCATCTGGATAAAATTGGTCTAACTGGAGTGGCTGGATGAAAACGTGATTTGAGTGAGTAGTGGAACAAATGGGGGATGAGAAAAGTCAAGACAATGAATATAACGACCCATTTTTGAGTGCTTTTTGTTGGAAGAGGAATATGGTGGTAGCTGGAGAAAGATGTGGAGCCAAGAGAGGAATTGTTTCTAGATGCATGCCATTGAGGCACATTCATATCTCAATGAGAGTGGTCCTCATTTGATTCCACACTTGATCCCCACGCTAAAAAAAAAAAAAAAATTGTTGCTGTCGATTGATTCTGACTCATAATGACTCTGTAGAACTGCCCTGTAGGGTTTCCAGTGAGTGGCTAGTGGATTCAAACTGCTGACCTTTTGGTAAGCAGCTGAGCTCTTAACCACTGCACCACCAGGGTTCCATGTGACCATGCTAGAGCTCCTAGAATACTTTCGTCTTTAATTTCTATTATGTAACACTTAGCAGTGTTCTTCCTACACCCACTGGTTCTTCCTTCGCAGCCTTTATCACAGTGTCATCCTTCTCTACCAAAGAGGGCCGTGTGTAGTTGTACAGGTTGTCAACTGCAGGAACTTTATCGTTATTGCTCTTGTTGTGTGTCCTCGCGTCATTTCTGACTGATGGAAACCCTATAAGACAGAGTATAACTGCCCCACAGGGTTTCCCAGGCTGTAACCTTTATGGGAACAGATGTCCAGGTCTTTTCTCCCACAGAGCAAGCTGGTGGGTTCAAACTGCCGACCTTTTGGTTAGCCCCGGAGTGCTTAACCACTGCACCACCAGGGCTGCTTGCAAGAACTTTAGAGGACACAATTCACATAAACCGTCATGTGAATCAAGCCATTGAAATGCCACACAACTGTATGTGCTGATCCTGGCCAGCGGCTTCAGGGCACATTTTTATCTGAAGCACATGGAAACAGCTTTATCTATGGGTATGGTGTTATCTGAGGTATGTAATGGAAGTCTAATTAGCCAATACTGAAGCTAAACCACAATAGCAATGGTACTATCTATACTTGCAAAGGAGTACATATGAGACACAAAATTGCTGAAAAAGATATCCAGCCTCCCCAACTAAAATCATTATATCAAAATTAAAAAAAAAAAAAAAAAAAGCTTTTCTCTCTCCATTTAGAATTCATTTTCACTGAGCTGTAGATAAGTACATTTCTACATTGAGGGTCAATTTGTAAGTGAGGGAAAAAGTGCTGCAGACCACTAGACCACTCTACCTGTACAGGCAAATTGGAGACATAGGCACACATGAACACACAGATGCTGTGACATTGGTAGAAAAAGATGGTTCACTTCAGTGTCAAGCCAGCAAGCCTGACTCTGGAGGTGATTTCCTCTGAGAGTTTAGAACACAGAGAGGTGAAGTAATGCTTAGTGGTATAGAGGTGACAGTTCCAGCAGGGACAGGGAGGTGTTTGGAAGGAGCTTAGAGCTAAGACTTTACCAAGAATTCTACAGGGAAAATAATGGACCAGTAGGTACTGAGTTGTAGGAAATGATGAGGAATAAATATGGAACAGAAGGCTCTGTAAAGCAGAAGGGAAGGAGAAATATGTGAGGACATTCCTAAAATGACCTGAGAAAGTTAACACCTACTGAGAGGATTGTTTCAAACATGTTTTGTTCTCATATTCATCACTTGCCATGTTTTTTAAAACATTTTATTGTGCTTTAGGTGAATCATCATCAACTTTTTAAAGACAAATTTTTATTTTGGCAACAGAGTATTTTATTTTACTTTGTATGTATGTTGTCTCATGGTAGAGCTATAAATGTGGCCACTAGAAAGCCTCTGCTTTCTAAGAAGTAAAAACTGAGGTATAGATAGTAAATGTCTACACTAAGAGTCAAAGGGCAAGTTAGGGAAGAAGCACTAATCCGCCCTACCTATTCCAAACATAAGAGCCAACATAAGAAGCAACAGTTAAAATCCGGATGTACTGAGGAGGTGAGCAAAGACTGTTTATCTAAATGAACTATAACTTGCCTCAGTAAAATAATTAAAAAATGGAATTATTTTTATTTGTAATAGCCCAAAACTAGAAACAACTCAAATGTCTATCAGTAGGTGAATGGTTACCAGCTGCTCACCAAAAGGTCAGTGGTTTGAATCCAGCAGCCGCTCCTTGGAAACCCTGTGGGGTAGTTCTACTCTGTCCAATAGTGTCCCTATGGGTCAGAATTGACCCGACGGTAACGGGTTTGGTTTTTTTTGGTTTATACAGTGGAATACTACTCACAAAACAACAACAAAAAAAAAGAGGGCTAAAAAAAAAAAAAGAATGAGCTTTTGACACACATCACAACATGGCTTAATCTCAGAGTACTTATCCTGAGTAAAAGAAGCCAGATAAAAAGAGTATGCTTCCATTTATATAAAATCCTAGAAATGATAACCAATTTGTGACAGTTGATTGAGGTAGGAGGGGCAGTGTGGAAGGGAGGGATTAGTGAGGGGCACGTGGAAACTTCTAAAGTTATAGATGTTCATTATTTTAATTGTGGGTGTGGCTTCCTGGTTTCATTTGACATATGTTTACCTACGTCAAAACTTATGAAATTGTACACTTTATGTAGTTTACTGTGTGTCAGTTCTACCTTAATAAAACTGTAAGAAAAAAGAAAAAATAAGAAGGTCAATTTATGACTGTCTGAAATTGATTTATGTAGCCATGGATCCAGTAGGAGAATGTGAAGCAGTGCCAGGTAGACATTTTGCAGAATAGCAGTGAAGATGTCCTTAGAGTGTCATGACAAGATCCCCAAAACCAAGTACCATTTTTAAAATATAAGCAAGTTCTTTCACATTTGCATTTACAATTCTACCTTTAAGGAAGCCTACAGTCTATGCTTGCTTCTTAACCAGAGCCAACACAACAGTATTTGATTTATTTCACCTCCCTGACACTTAGAGCTAGCTTAAGTTCGGAAGTTCAGCACCTCCTGCAAATGTAACAAAAACTGGTTCCAAGTTGGTCTTTGGCAACATTTATGAACAGTGTCTTTGCTTTGGTTGTGACTGTGTCAACTAGCTTACCCCTGGTGAAGGTTCATTACTTTCCTGCAGTGCTAACACCATCCTGCAACCGCTACCCTTGTCTCACAAACATTTAAGGGATGGTAACACAGGGACTGAGAAAAACCAGAAGCAGCAACAGCTGGCTACACCCACTTATACCCTTTAGCTTGGGCGCCTAGAACACCTATGTATACTGTGGAGGCATCATAAATTCCTGTTGACTAACGCCAAAGAGCTTAATTAACTTACACATTTTACCTAACCTAAAACAAAACAAAAAGAGAGCCAACATGTTACAGTACTTTGAGGTCACTGGGTGGATGCAATACGTGTGATCTACCATCCTCGGGGATTCAAGCTGCTCTTGAGCAAACATACTTTATAAATTGAGACCTGGCAGGCACCCAGGGGATGGTTAAGGGCTGCATTTATGGCTGAACTTTAGCACCACGTGCCCAAGTGACTGGTGGTGGCATGAGACTAGTCAGAAGGGTGGAGATGAGCACGCCTCAGCAGAATAATTTAAGACTATTATCATGACATTTGATATTAATAACATTATAATAATTAGGGATCACTGCTTCACTCAGACAAATCACAAATGAAAAACAGAGCTGCTAAAACACATTATGTCAAAAAATTTGTTAAAAACCTGAAATATGCAGATGACACTAATTAAAAGTTTGAGCGTTGTTTAGACAGGGAATTGGCAATCGTGAGGAATGAGTTTGATAGCAATAGTTATCACAGTAAGATAGGCTCTTCTGCTTGTTGCTTTGTTTCTATTGGGAGCTTGGGCTGAGCTGGAAGGTAGGGGAGAGAAGACGTTATACATGTTATACTACTACTTTTTCTCCCGATCATGACTTTAATCATATTCGTTAAACAGTTACTTTTGTGTATATGTGGACAGTTAAACCAATTCTAAAACTGTTTGAATTCTGCTGTTGACTACATAATTACGAAAGAAAAAATCAGACCACTGGTTTTCTACTGGTTTTCTTTTCCTGAGTCATACAGTGAGTAGATTCAGGCATCTGCTGAGGATCAAAATCAAAAGAAGTTACCTTTTAATTTTTTTTTTAAAACCTTAGTGGCATTATTCGGTCCAGACAGATGACCGGGAACTGCGTTTTAACTTACAGCAAAGACATGCTAATCTCCAAGTCCCTCTTAAGCTATTTAAATTTCTTCAGCCATTTTGTAGTCTTAAAAAATGTAGAATATATACTTTTTAAAATCCAGACTTAAAAAATGAGCTCAGGTGGTGACCCACTGGATGTAGAAATGATTCCCTTTGCATGTTAGAGAGCAGTGAGTTCTCTTAACTGAAAATCAGGGAGACAGAAAAGCTCACATTTCACCCTTGGCTGTAACCCTAGATGTGGCATAGTGGTTAAGAGCTCGAAGCTGGCAGTTCAAATCCACTAACTACTCCTTGGAAACCCTATGGGGCAGTTCTACTCTGTCCTATAGGGTCGCTGTGAGTTGTAACCAATTCAATGGCACCCAACAACAACTTACCTACCACAGACCCTGGACAATATACTAGAGATCAGGAAAGAATAATTTATGCTAAGCCTGGTGAGTTTTACAAAATTGTTTGGGGGTTATTTTAGTTATCACTAGATTTAGTGACCTAGTGATTATATTTTCCAGAATAATCTTAAATTGAAACATGCACAAGCTATTTATTTGAAAGGTCATCACTGGATATTGTCTGCTTATTTTTTAATCAGATTGTTTAAATGTCCTTTTTGTTTGTTTATTTGTTCCAGGGCTCATACCTATTGCACAACAGCCTGTTTATTGTGCGTCAAAGCATGGTGTAATTGGATTCACACGCTCAACTGCGGTGAGGCCATAACCACCACCATATCTATGTTTTCCTACGTATCTGAAACCTGAGTTTTATAAAGTAGAAGGAAATAAATTCAGAATTCAATACATCTAGATAAAAGATAGAGAATAATACTATATCTAGTTCTTTATTATAAGGATTTTTTTTATAATGAAACTTTTTTTTTTAGATCACATAAAGGACCACATAAAATAATAAGTTATTTACAAATGGAATATATTCTAAACAGATGTGTTATTGGAAAATACCTCAAGAATATTATTAGCATAGGGAGATACTCTATTTTTAAAAATTGGCTCTAAATTTAAAAATTATGAACTTCAGGCTTCTGTATTTAGAACCTGCAGTACGCTCCAGATGTTACTTGCCACAGTGAAAATGAGGGTAGAACCCAGATGCTGGAGAGAGGGATGGAGCCAAGAGTTTACTCCTTAGAGTGGTCAAGGATGAAGTCTGTGTGGAGGCCTGGGGCGAAAGGCATACAGAGCTTAGAAACATATTGCAGACCTAGTCAGCCACGTGGCACAGTGGTTAAGAGCTACAGCAAGCTATGGTTGCTAGCCAAAATGTTGGCAATTCCAATCTACCAGCCACTTCTTGGAAACCCTATGGGGAAGTTCTCTTTTGTCCTTTAGGGTCACTATGAGTCAGAATCAACCTGACAGCAGTGGGTTTGGTTTGGGTTTGCGTTTAGTCAGTCGCATGCATCAGCACCGTGAGATGAGGACACTTGCCTTTTTCTGGTTACTGACCAAATGGCAGTTTGAGTGGAGCCTGGTGAACAAGGGAGAATAGCAAGACATACAACTGGAGATACAATTAGGGGCCAGATGAGAAAGGGCTTATGGGCCACAGTAATGAGCTTAGATTTTATTTTAAGTGCAGTCATCCGTGGGTCCTTTAAGCCCAGGAGTAACAAGATCAGATTTCCATTGTAAGGAGATGATTCTGGCTGCCATTTGGAGGATGTATTAGAGGACAAGTGTAAGAGCAGAAAGAACAATTGGGAGGCCTCTGCAACAGTTAGTTGAGGTAAGACAAAGGAGGTTCAGAGAGATGAAAAAAATAACACTAACAACAGCGGAAATACTAAGGACAGATAAAACTGACAGGTGAATGTTAAATATTAAATAAAAAATTACTCTTGTGATTTAAATTGATTGGAAATTTTTATTTACTTTGCAAAGACAATTTTTATTAGCTTTTTGTGAACACATACAGTTATTACAAAACCAAAGCCGTTGCTGTCAGTTTGATTCTGACTCATAGCAACCCTGCAGGACAGAGTAGAACTGCCCCCATAGGGTTCCAAGGAGTGGCTGGTGGATTTGAACTGCCGACCTTTGGGTTAGCAACCTGAGCTCTTAACCACTGTACCACCAGGGATCCAGGTTGTTCCAAAGCAAAGTAAATCTTAAAAACCAGGAATTTGTAATTAAAATTATGAGACTGGAAAATGATATTTTATTTTACAAATAGTTCAAATAAAATTAATAAGTTTAAAATGAAGCCAAAGAATGTTAGCCTGACAATGCTTAAGTTGTCTTCCTTATAGTGCAGTGTTGGAAGTTGTTAAGTGTCACACTCTTTAGAACCAAAGTCCTAAAAATTTTCACCAACCGTTTTTTTTAAGCAAATATTCTCTGTTATATAACCCTAATCTTTGAAAGAAAAACTTGGGATATTAATTCTAAGCCTCAGCTTCTTAGCTTCAGATCCCCACACACTTGAGTTGGTACTGTTCTGTATAATTAGGTAAGACCAGCTTAGATAATGAATGACTTTCAGGAGTTGCCCAATAATATTGATTTAAAAAAAAATGAATTACGGGAGGCTTTTCTGGAGTTAACTGGGCACCTTAGGTACGTATTCTTGTACTTCCTTTCTGCTTTCAAGTCAATGGTGGCCTTGGATATCTACCTCAGAGACTTTTAAATAGCTTATCAGTTTGTCCTGTGTGTACATTTACAAAACTGCTGAAGCCTGCAACCTTCTTCTCGTTGGCAGTTGGCTGCTAATCTCATGAACAGTGGAGTGAGAATGAATGCCATTTGCCCGGGCTTTGTTAATACACCCATCCTTGAATCCATTGAAAAAGAAGAAAACATGGGACAATATATAGAATACGTGGCTCCTATCAAGGACTTGATGAAATTCCATGGAATTTTGGAGTAAGTAAAGCTATACTTATTTTGCTTCCTATGATGGAGTAAAGTAATAATCTAGACAATAAACAATAAGAAGTGAAAAACTAAGCTTTTAAATTTAAGATTCAACATTTTGGTTTAGCAAACACTTACAAAAGAAAAGATTTTTTCTGGGTTTCTAAGTAGAGTGTGTTTACACATCCTGAATTTTTCTTTGAAATCTAGACAATGCCTCATTAACATCTTCAGCCATAATCAGATTGGAAAAAACAAAAGGGTCATATTAGTCACCTTTGGAGGCAATGGTAGTCTTGATACCTTATCTCAGTTTCAAGAAATATTCACATACACCCTTGTGAAATTTTATATGATTCCATAACTTCAGCCATTTTCATAAGGAACACTTATTGTTGCAACACATAGGTTTGATAAACAGTGTCGGGGTTAGAGCAGTTAAGGGTTTCAAAGTACAGTGTCATAGCATGTCAAAGGAGTCAGCCAGTCTGTGAGCAACTCTGTCTCCACCACTGGCCATAAACTTATCATCAACCTCTAGGTGCCTCAATCTCCTCAGATGTAAAATGCAGATAATACTATAACAAACTTAGGGCCATTGAAAAGACTTAAATAAGATGATACATATGAGATGCTTAAAACAGCAACTGGTAGATAATAGATACCAAAGCGTTTGGTTTTTGGTGTAATCAGTGTTAAGCGAGCCCTGCTGACACAAAAGTTGACCATTCAGCTGCTAACTGAAGGGTGGGCGGTTGGACTCAAGGATCAGTGGCTCCGCAGGAAAAAGACCTGGAAATTGGCCCCTGTGAAGATTACAGCCTAGAAAACCCTATGGGGCAGTTCTGCTCTGCCAAATGGGATCACTGAGTCGGAATCAGTTAGAGGGCACCTACCAACAACAATAAGTGTTAGCTGTAATTCGTAATATTTCTACTCCAGCATTTCTATCCGGTAACTGTAAGATCCACTGATATGATAAAGATGAGAAAATGATCATTTTTTCAATGTAAATAATAAATATAAGTCCTTCTTGCCAAATGATAGATTAGGCATGGAATCTACCACTAAAGTTATCATATGATTGAATGAATATCCAACTGAATAAAAATAACAGTAGCTTGATGATGTACATTCGTCTATGACATACTAATGAGAGTACATTCTTCAGAAAATAACTTAAAATGAAATAAAAACATGCCTGGTTCTTAAGTTTCAAAATGTCAATGTTTCCTTTATTTTTAGCCCATCAGTGATTGCCAATGGGTTAATAACCCTCATCGAAGATGATGCTTTCAATGGTGCTGTTATGAAGATCACAATGTCTAAGGGAATTCATTTTCAAGAGTACACAGCTGCAAATTATTGAGCATCGTATGTGTTAGACAGATCTGAAAATAAACACTAATGACATACTCAAACCATATCTTCATTTAAATATAGCTTTTTAAATGAAATTTTATAGTTTGAAAATTTTCTGAAAAATGAGAATTAGAGAAACTTCCAATGTTCTTCTAAAGGATTAGTTAAGTGTATGGATAAGAAAATTGTCATAAATGTGCATCAAAGTTGAGTTGTGACCTTTATAGTTTAAGTAATGATTAAAACAAAGAATATTCAAGGAATACTCTGCCATCCATTTAAATCTCTGATTCATAGATATTAATGTTTTCCAGAACAACATTTTAAAAGAGATACTTGAATTGCTATTTACATCAAACCTGATGTAAAAAGACTCATTTTCTTTCTATCTTCTTATTTTAAGAAAACCATCTTTTAGCTGAACATCTCAGCTCTCTAAACTTGTGGACCTATTTGGGGGCCATTTGTTAACTAACCAATAAATTACAGTGGGAACATTTCCCAAATGAAAAATCTGATGTATAGCAAAATGATACAAAGTGACTGGCTGGGAAGGCTGGTTCACAGTTCAGCCTTCACCTAGAAAAAACATGTCTTTCCTGTTTGCTGATTTTAAAAACTTTGACCCCGCAAATCTCAGGACTGAAACTTTTAACAGTTGAACAAAAAGGATAGTTAGTACTCCTAAAATGTTACATTAAGGTATGCTCATTAAGAAAAAAATACAAATGTAGTGTTTTTTTTTTTTTTGATTATTTGTACCAATTTCAGTAGTACCTAATTTTCAATAAAACTCTTTAATCTTTGTAAATTACTTAGTGTTCTCTGTATAGCTGTTGAGGAAAATAAAGCAATTTGTCACAGCCATGACCGTATATGTTTTCTGTATGCTCGAAAGCTGTAATAACACAGAGGAAAAATAGCTGGGATGTTTCTCCCTTTTCAAGTCAGATATTTTAAGAAAAAACTCATTTAAATGCACCTTTTGGGGTAACACTGTTTGCAAGCAGTAACTAATGCTAATTAATACTGAAAGCACAGGCTTTCCAAATCAATTGGTTTTTTCATAGAAATATTGTATAAGTGAAGCAATTCCTACTAGGTTCAGAGTTCCCAGTCTGGAAGGAAACCCACGCATGGTGGGCTGCTAAGGACTTGATAGAGATACCAGCATGTTGCCACACCTCACTGTTGCAACTGCCATAGACAGCAGTTGCTTTCATTTTAAGGAGTAACTTGAAGGCAAATAACAGTGATCTCAAGTTTTGGAACACTGCTATCCTAGTGGTTAAGAGGTATGACTGCTAACCAAAAGGTCAGCAGTTCGAATCCACCCAAGTGCTCCTTGGAAACTCTGTAAGGCAGTTTTACTCTGTCCTATAGGGTCTCTATGAGTCAGAGTCAACTCGAATGCAACAGGCTTTTTGTTTTTGTTTTTAAAGTTCTACATAATGTATTTGACAAACACCAAGAAAGAAACATCAATGAATATCTGATAGAGATAAATTGTAATTAGACACAAACTTGTTTGTAACTTATGACCAGTGACCAATTAATGAATGATACAGGTATCTGCAGTATCACTTATATATTTTCCTGTTGCAGTGTAAAGCCATAGCTTAAACTTTCCAGTTATGGATCATTTTTGTACTGGTAGCCTTCAATAATACACATCATGAATTGAATTAATTTCTTTTTCAATTCAATAGATGATGTCAACGTTTAAAGTCAAATACTGAGCACAACCGAATAAAAATGTGAGTTCCCATTGAATAAACTGAATTAAAATGTGAGTTCCCATGCTGGGAACAACTCTTGGGTAAGGAAGGATGTGCTTCTTTCCCTTAGAATCCCCTTGCAAGTCCGTGATAAATGCTTGGTGAAGAGAAAGCCCTTGAATCCTGCATCTACCCAGAATGAACTCCATTTCAGTCTTTGTGTATAACCAGTCCTTATCCGCAGGAACATTTTCATTTTAGAAACTCCATGGTTTTAGACACGCAACCTTTGATTCCACTGGACAGCTTAAAGCTTTACCACTGAGGTTAGGAATAGTTGCGCTTTCCAGAATACTTAAAGAATTTTCCAGCAATGAGGTAGCAGGAGCCTGAAATGCAAAGCCAGGGAGGAATTTGGAAGTCATTCTTTCCCTGAGTACCAACAGGGCCTGGGAAAATCTGGGCCCCCTGAGTTTGTTCTTGTTCTTTAAGAATTACAAGTGAATAATTTTTTTTTTTTTAAGGGTGTTAAACATCCTCTCAGGTGGCAGTTGTTCACGTGATGCTCTTCAGTTTTAGCTAAAGCAGAGTTTAACAGCATTCTGTATAAACATAAAAAAAAAAAAATAGAGATGGAAAATCTGTTATTTGTTTACAGTTTTAAATTCTGGATGATACTCTTTTCTGTGTCAATTGCTATCCATTAAGTGGCCACTAATTCTACATATCAAGTTTTGCCTTTTAAAATGCTTGTGTATCATGTTCTACAAATAGAGATACTATCTGACATTAAAAGTAAAAAAATTAAAAACATTTAAGTAAGTCAAAAACTTATTTTATATTAAAGCTTTCCTTCTATAAATGGCATTACATAAACCTATAAAATTATATGATATCTTCTATACTGGTTGAGAAAAATAAACATTAAATTTGAGGAAAAGCCTTGGTTTCCTTAATCGTTACTTTTCAGTGAAAATACTAATGAAACTAAGTATCTTTTAAGTGCATTTTTCATAATCAATGGAGATTCCCAGGAGATCAAAACTACAAAAATGTAGACATTCTCAGAAAAGACTGAGACTGGATAATAACATTGAAATATCAAAAAACCTTAACATTTCCATAGAAGAATCATTTTAGATACTTGTAGTATCACTTAAGATACTACAAGTGACATACTGCAAATTATTGTGTGATGATTTCTATCTATGTTTGTACTGTCAACAAATTTAGAATACTGAAGAGGGCTGAATATGCAAATTTTTAATAAAATTCAGGTCATTTGTGAAGGGTCATGCCTCTTTTAAAAGACAACAAGCAAAGGATCGGTTACGTCTTAATCCTTTGGGTAAATTTGCAGAAACTATCATGGTTTCTTTAACATGCCTAGATTCAAGCTTTTTCAAACTTTGTGTCAAACTCTAGTATGACAGAAGGGAATGAACAGAAAATATAAGCAGGTATCTCATATATATATTATTGCACTCGTTTTCAATACAAAATACATTCCCTATTGTGAATTACAGTGAAAAAAGCTTTGAAAGCTTTCTTGCTTTGATATTGTCTGTAATCAGTGCCTTTAAATTTCCTTGCTTTTTGAATTTCTGACTCTACTACCATCTTAATCCTCTGGTTCTGTTCAAACTTATTAGCACCAGCTCTAATTCATTTTACTAAAATGACATGGTGACAACATAAAGTTTCTTCAATACCAGTAATTTTATGCCCTGGATAATACGTGCCTGTTCTGAAACTTCCTTTGAACTTTCTTCCTTTGCTTTCGCAAAGCATTTCATTGGCAGCCTATAAAACCAGATGCTATCAAGTTGATTCCTACTCATGGTGACCCCATGTGTGTCAGTAGAACTGTGCTCCATAAAGTTTTCAATGGCTGATTTTTCAGAAGAAGATAGCCAGGTCTTTTTTCCAAGGTGCCTCTCAGCTGACCAGAACCTCCAACCTTTCAGTTAGCAGCCGAGCATGCTAACCATTTGCACCACACAGGGACTACTGTCAGTATATAACCAAAAAACCAAACCTGTTCCCTTCGAGTCAATTCTGACTCGCAGCAACCCTACAGGACAAAGGAGAACTGCCCCACAGGGTTTCCAAGGAGCGGCTGGCAGATTCGAACTGCCGACCATTTGGTTAGCCATCAAACATTGAACCACTGCGCCACCAGGGCTCCCCCGTCGGCATACACTCACATTAAATTTTCACAGGAATTTCTGAAGTTAGCATTGAACTGTGAAGATATCTTTTTTCTCCTTTCAAGCTTCCACACATACTTTCATTTATTCAACAAATAATTACTGAACAATTATTTTGTAAGTAAATTTATTTATGCATGTCTAAATATATTGTGTTCTTTCCGGAAATCAGCCAGCGTACGGATCACAGTGGTCCTATACTATGGGTCACAATGTTCCTATCCTCAGCCAATCATGGGGATGACACAGGACCAGGCAACGTTTTGTTATGCTGTGCATGAGGTTGTTTGAGGCAGCGGCAGACACAATGGCAGCTAACGACAACAATATGGATACCATTACAGGGATGTATCAATTAATGTCCAGTCAGGAAAACAGCGTTCAGTTCTGAAAGTACAGAATATGAGGAACCAGCTACAAAGGTAATGGAAGACCTGGAAAACCAAACATGGGATGACGAAGCAACCTGCAGATGAGCAACAGTAAGAAGGTATTACCACCTCTAGAAATGGTGGGACCCAAGGTCTTACCAGCACCCAGGAGCCATGGTGGAGGCTGCAAGCAAAGCTGGGACTCCAGAGCTGATACTGTCTGATGGGAGCTGGAACCATGGAGGAGACATTTACTGCCAGAAGTACTACCCCATGGGACGAGAAAGGAAATATTCTGAAATCTTCTAACCTGCTGCACTTTAGTATCGTGCCAGTGCCTAACAGTTGGCAAGGGAGCCAGGAAAATACAGTTTGCAAGGTCAGTCCCTTGTGATACAGATCTGAGAGGGGAATGGAAGGAATGGATTTGAGAACAAATAGACAAATGACATACATGGTATGCTACAACCTTAGATGTGAGCTTACCACTTACCAGCTAAAACAGCTTATTTTTAAGTCATGAGTAAAGATATCACTCTAACTCCATGACAATACAATGGTCTGATGTTTCTGGGGTCTAGACCCACAATAGCTAATGACGCTACAGCCAACTGGCTTGTAAAAAATGCCTTATGCTTTTAGGCAAAGAGTTGTATGGATTCACTACTAATTCTCATCACTAGTCTTTAAGATCATTTGTCTTATATTGTGACTTTAGGTATTTAATCAGAAATACTGACTGGCCATTTTTGCATAGATGCTATGAAGAATGCAATGATCCTAAAATTGTTGGCTGTCTAATTAAACCCTACCAGAATGTTAGACTCAGCCTCTCAAGTTTAAACTGAAAGAGGATAAACGGATAAATTCCTAGGTTTAGGTTGCCCTAAAGTAGTTTCTTACTAATTGCTAATCAAACACTATTATCTAAAATTTTAGTAAATTTTTATTTCATTGCCCTTAAGTGTATACATGATATATATATTTCCTTTATATATAACCAAAAAGAAAAAAAACAAACCCATTGCCATTGAGTCAATTCCAACTCACAGGACAGAGTAGAGCTGTCCCATAACGTATCCAAGGTGTGGCTGGTGGATTCAAACTGCCAATCTTTTGGTTAGCAGCTGAGTTCTGAACCACTGTGCCACCAGGGCTCCTTATATATAACATATATTAATAAACATAAATTATTAATTAAAATTAAGTTGGTTAATTACTTATATACATATAAATTTATATAATGAAAGAACTGAACTAAATCAAAAAACCAAACCAAACCTGTTGCCTTGATTCTAACTCATAGTGACCCTGTAGGGCAGAGAAGAACTGCCCCATAGGGTTTCCAAGGAGCAGCTGGTGGATTCAAACTGTCAACCTTTTTGTTAGCAGCCATAGCATTTAACCACTGTACCACCAGGGCTCCAAACTACATCAGTGGTTTTTAAAAGTTTTGCTCCTGTACTCCAAAAATAATTTTTCAAACTATGTATCCCTTGTATTTGTTGAGTAAGGATTCAGATAAGCCCTGAAATTCATGGCTTAACACAATGCAATTTTTTTCTTTGTTCACACGAGAAACCGAAATTGGTATTCAGCAAGCAGTTTTCTATGTGGTGATTCAGGATTCTTCTGTCTTTTACCTCTAGCATCTTCTAAGGTTTTGGAGTTATTCACGTCCAGTGGATAAGGCCTCTCTGCTTCCTAAACCTTTCAACCTGGAATTACCATACATCCCTGTTACTCAGAGTCCATCTGTGAGAACTGCTCCCGTGGCCCTATCTAAATGCAAGGAGTGCTCGGAAATGCAGAACCTGGGGATAGCTGCCTCCCACAAACAACTGTATGCAATAGAAAGAGAGCACAAAATTTTTTTGGTGGACAGGTTTTTTGTGGTGTCTTTGCCTCATTAAATGTCCTACAAACCCCTCCTATCTCACTTTGAGCGTTCTCATCCCTACTCAAGGAAGGCATCCTAAAGTCCCATGCAATTGTTGCATCTTACTCAAATCCGATCTCTCTGGGAGATGCAGTCTTCTCCATTAGGGCTCAAGTGGCTTCTCATGATGTTGTGACCTGTAAACTCAAAAAGCAGGTTATCTCACCCCCAGACACACACACACACACGCCATGATGAGCCAGAAGAGAAAACTAGCAATAAAATGTCTCATTTAGAAAAAGGGAACACAGTCACACAACAGTTGCTGGTCAGTTGCATTGATATAATTCTCCATGGTAGGCATTGTGAGGTCCCTCACCACGGCACTGGGGAATTTCCCTAACTGCACCCAATTCTTCAGTTTGGGAGGTTCTACTTTGTCCATTACCCTTTATTTATTTATTTTTGTGCAAAGTTCTCAAAAAAGTCATCTAGTTTTCACACTCTGTACCCGCTTAATTCAAGTTTTGAAACCCAAGGTTCATTTTAAGACTTTGGTAGCTCTTTAAGTCTTGTTCACAATTCCTTTGTGGGCAGTGGTGGTTCGGTGGTAGAATTCTTGCCTTCTGTGCAGAAAACTCAAGTTTGATCCCTGGCCAATGCACCTCGTGTGCATCCACCACCCGCCTGTCAGTGGAGGTTTGCATGTTGCTATGATGTAATCACTTTTCAACAGAGCTTCCAGACTAAGATAGACTAGGAAGAAAGTCCTGGCAATCTGCTTCTGAAAATCACCCCTTGAAAATCCTATGGATCACAATGGTCCGATCCACATACAATCATGGAGATGGTGCAGGACCAGGCAGTGTTTCATTGCTCTGTGCATAGGGTCACCATGAGTTGGGGGCCAACTCCATGGCACCTAACAACACCATGATTTCTCTGGAAGCACAATTCCTTAAAAAATGAGTAGACTTCTGTTCTATTTGCTTCTAATTTCATTTACCTGCAAAACACCCAAATATCTTTAATAAACCCAAAAAATAGTCATGATTAATAGTCATAATTCTCAAGCCCGATACATACCTTTGCTTTCCTCTCCCCCCATTCCTCTCTTCATTCAACTCAATGACAGTTACCTTGAGGCAAACAGGCTTGGAAGGGACCAATACACTATTTTAAAGGACCATTGATTTGCAAAACATTTCGAGTCTTATCTCTTCCTGCTTGAAGTATAAAAGCAGTTGGCTTTTGCAACCTAAAAAATGCCAAATTCCTGGGCTCTCTCTTCTCCTTTTCTTTTAATTTTTTTTGCAAACTAGCTAATTCCAACCTGAGTTCAGCTCTTGGTTCTATACCTTGGAAATGCAGCCAGAAAACACCAAAACACAACACTAGCTTTCTGTCTTCCAACCTGTTCACATAGAAATCAACTTTAGTAGAGATGAACCCAGTGCCCAGTGCCCTCGAGTCGATTCCGACTCATAGCGCCCATACAGGACGGAGTAGAACTGCCCCATAGAGTTTCCAAGGAGCGCCTGGTGGATTCTAACTGCCGACCCTTTGGTTAGCAGCCATAGCACTTAACCACTACGCCACCAGGGTTTCCTCAGTAGGGATGAGGCAGGCAAAATACTTACCAAATGTTTTAGCTATGCTTAACATGGTCTTCCATTTTTCTGACATCACCATCCACTACTCACCTACTAAGTATTTTAGGTGTGGGTTGTTTGTTTGTGTTTGTTTGGTTGGTTGGTTGGTTGGTTGTTTTGGCAGCATTTTACTTCTGGTATATATCTGTATTAGCTCATGTAATGCCCAGTCTTGTAGGAGATTGTGGTGGTTAGGGTTTGTGTGTCAACTTGGCTAGGCCATGATTCTCAGTGGTTTGGCAGTTATCTAATGACGCAGTTTGACAGTTATGTAATTATGTAGTTTGGTAGTTATGTAATGATGTCATCCTCCATGATATGATCTGATGTGATCGGCCAATCTGTTTTAAGGGGAGTTTTCTCAAGTGTGTGACCTATATCCAATATCCATATGGATGTTCTGGCAATGCTCTGTTGCTTGCTCTGGATCCTGCATCCAGCTCATCATCATCTGACCACCGATTCTTGGGACTTGAGCCAGCGGCCTGCTGTATTGCCTGCCAAACCTGAGATTCGTCAGCTTCCATTGCCTGTGAGCTGGCAGCCTGCTGTCTGACCTGCCAATCTTGAGTTTGTCAGCCCCTGAAGCTATGTGAGCCAGGAGAAGCCTCCAGCTTGATGCCTGACCCGTGAACTTGAGACTTGCCAGCCTCTGCACCCGCATGAGCCATTTCCTTGATGCAGCCTTGGAAACTCTATGGAATAGTTCTACCCTGTCCTATGGGGTCATTATGAGTCTGAATGGAGTGGATGGCAATAGGTAGATGCACTGCTGGCAAAAACTAACTCCTGCCTGAAAAGCCACTTTCCAGCAGCAACTCCACCCATTGGGAAGAGAATGGGAGTATGAATCTTTGGTGGAGCTAACCATCTCTGCCATATCCCTCTTGGATTTTAAGTTTAAATATAATATGTATAAGATTAAAACACTACAAAGTATATAGTTTTTTGCATTTTTAAAAATATTGGCATTTAAAATATCTAATGGGAAAATAAATACCATAAACATTTCATACACACCATGACCCACTTTAGAACTCAAGCACAGCCAGAAATTTTACATTGTTCCATTTTTCCATTTAACTTATATTAACTTTCTCTATAGAATTTTACCCTAATATAATATTTTTCCAGGATTTATTGTACGATCATAATTCTCTACAACAAGTGCACATGCATACATACACACAAAGACACATACAAACTTGATTTTAAACTTTGTTTTGCATCTGAGGTAATAAGTGTTAAAAAATTTACCCATAACCACATCAACATTTTTATATATAATTATTTTAAAGAGAAAATACAAGTGTATCACAAATGCATTTCTACTAATATCAATAAAGATTTTTGCCCAAACAATTCATGTATTCAAAGATTATTATTTATTGATAGGATAACGATATGTACCAATTTGATTCTCATTATAGCGATATGTTCTACGAAGCTTTGTTCATATAAATAAGTAGCACTGTTAACACTGCTCTGTATCACAGGCTGGTGATATGAAAAGGCTCCTTTGCCTTTCAGCTCCTGATTGGGTTCAGTCAACAGGAGGCTTTCAAAAGAGATTGAAGGACCAGAGAAAAGAGGTGTCAGGGGATTTATTTTCTTTGCTTTCTTCCTGAGTTGTTGGTGTCAGTACCAGTCAGGCAGTCCGTTCTATACAGCTACTCACCCTAGATTTGTGTAGCCATTCCTCCTTTGCCCCTCCAAGTTCAGGGATGGTAACAGCTACCTAAAGAGTTACTGGTCCCAGAGTCCTACACTGTCTCTTGCTTTTTCTCTTAATCCTGCAGATAACTTTAGAAATAATCACTATACTAAACTCTCCTCAAGTTTGAGAGTGTCATTTGTTTCTTCTACAACCATGTCTGTCATGGACTGAATTGTGTCCCCCCAAAATGTGTGAAAGAGATAAAGAAAAAATTCAAGCCTTGAGTTGCAATACTAAAACTACTAAACAACACAGGAAACATCAAAAGAAAGCAGAAGGAATATACAGAGTCGTTATACCAAAAAGAATTTGTCGGCATTTAATCATTTCAGGATGTAGCATATGATCAAGACCCCGTGGTAGTAAAGAAAAAGGTCCAAGCTGCACTGAAGGCATTGGTGAAAAACAAGGCTCCAGGAATTGACAGAATATCAATTGACGTATTTCAACAAATGGATGCAGCTCCAAAGTACTCACTCATCTATGCCAAGAAATTTGGAAGAGAGTTACCTGGCCAGCCAACTGGAAGAGATCCATATTTGTGCAATTTTGCAAAGAAAGGTGATCCAAGAAAATGTGGAAATTATCCAACAATACAAGCAAGGAAAATTTTGCTGAAGATCATTCAAAAATGGTTGTAGCAATGTATCAGCAGGGAACTGCCAGAAATTCAAGCCAGACTCAGAAGAGGACCTGGAACAAGGAATATCATTGCTGATGTCAGATGGATCCTGGCTAACAGCAGAGAATACCAGAAAGATGTTTACCTGTCTTTTATTGACTATGCAAAGGCATTCAACTGTGTGGATCATAATAATTTATGGATAACATTGCAAAGAATGGGAATTCTGGAACACTTAATTGTGCTCATGAGGAACCTGTACTTAGACCAAGAGGCAGTTGTTCAAACAGACCAAGGGGATACTACATGGTTTAAAGTCAGGAAAGGTGTGCATCAGGGTTGTGTCTGTTCACCATACTTATTCAATCTGTATGCTGAGCAAATAATCCAAGAAGCTGGACTATACGAAGAAGAACAGGGCAGAATTGGAGGAAGACTTACTGACAACCTACAATATGCAGATGACACAACATTGCTCGCTGAAAGTGAAAGTACTTACTGATGAAAATCAAAGGCCACAGCCTTCAGTTTGGATTACACTTCAACAAAAACAAAATAAAAATCCTTATGACTGGGGCAGTCAATAAGCCAAAAAGCAGCATCATAATAAACAGAGAAAAGTTTGATGTTGTCAAGGATTTCATTTCCCTTAGATTCACCATCAAAGCCTATGGAAGCAGCAGTCAAGAAATCAAACCGCACATTGCATTGGGTAAATCTGTTGCAAAAGATTTCTTTAAAGTGTTAAAAAGCAAAGATGTCACTTTAGGGACTAAGGTTCACTTGACCCAAGCCATGGTGTTTTCAGTCACTTCATATGCATGTGAAAGCTGGACAGTGAATAAGGAAGACTGAAGAAGAAACTATGCCTTTGAATTATGGTGTTGGAGAAGAATATTGAATATACCATGGACCGCCAGAAGAAGGAACAAATTTGTCTTGGGAGAAGTACGGCCAGAATGCTCATTAGAAGTGAGTATGGTGAGACTTCATCTTGCATACTTTGGACATGTTATCAGGAGGGACTAGTCCTTGGAGAAGGACATCATCCTTGATAGAGTAGAGGGTCATTGAAAAAGAGGAAGACCTTCAATGAGATGGATTGACACAGTGGCTACAACAGTGGACTCAAACATAACAATGATTGTGAGGATGGTGCAGGACCGGGCAATTTTTCTTTCTGTTGTACATAGAGTGCTACAAGTCAGAACCGACTGGACAGCACCTAACAAGGACAACGTGATGTTAATGAGGCAGAACTCAGTCTACAACTTAGGTTGTATTTTGAGTCAACCTCTTTTGGGATATAAAAGAGAGAAGCGAGCAAAGAGGTGCCGTGAGCAGAGCACCGTATCAGATAACCTCTTAGACCAGGGGAAGATTGATGACAAGGACCTTTCCCTAGAACTGACAGAAAGAGAAAGCCTTCGCCTATAACTGGCACCCTGAACTTGGACTTCTAGTCTTCTAAGCTATGAGAGAATAAATTTCTCTTTGTTAAAGCCACCACTTGTGGTATTTCTGTTATAGCAGCACTAGAGAAGTAAGACAATGACCAACAAACTAAAATTGTTTCAAATGACTATACCTGTTATTCTTTCACTTAGAAACATGCTGTTCATTAGGTTAAAATTAGAGGAAACTGGAGTTAAAATACCTCCAAACCAAAAACCAAACCCACTGCTGTCGAATCAATTCCAGCTCATAGCGACCCTATAGGACAGGGTAGAACTGCCCCCATAAGGTTTTCCAAGGCTGTAATCTTTTCGGAAGCAGACTGCTTCATCTTTTCGTGCAGAGCAACTGGCGAATTCGAACCGCCAACCTTTATCCACTGCACCACCAGGGCTCCTATTGATCAAGTGACTTCTAGAATATTGTGTGTGAGTCTAAATACTGCATTATAAGAGGGCTTTGGGAATCTGGAGTTTGGATTTTATCAAGTGTAATGGGAAAAAATATATAAAACTTTAAATATTTGGAATTGTCATAAGGAAGATAGAATAGTTTCTCCAGGAAACAGAACTATGAGCAAGTGGAGGTGCAAGGGAGACAGTATAAGAAGCCATCAGAATTGAAATATTCCCAACGCAATCCTCTTGCCCTGGAAGCAGAAAATTCACTGATCATTGAGATGGTTGAGGCTGATGCCAGCGAGATATCGTTAGAGATCTTGCACACATTTTCTGTACAACTAAGAAGTTGAAATAAACAACCTTTAGATCTTTAACTTTATATTTCTATTTTATAGGACTATATAATGGTCTTTGATCTTTGCAGCTAAGTTTATACAAAGTACAAAATTTTGGTAATATGTTCCTTAACTACAAAGGATCAATGTGGCATTTTTTTCTTTTTTAAGATTTTTAATTTTTTTTTATTATTGTTGAACAAATCCTACACCAATTCAACAACTTCTACATGTTCAATTCAACGATATTGATTACCTTCTTAAAGTTGTGCCAATATTTTCACCCTCTTTTTCTGAGTTGGAGCCCTGGTGGTGCAGTAGTTAAGAGCTTGGCTGCTAACCAAAAGGTCAGTAGTTCGAATCCACCAGCCACTCCTTGGAAACCCTATGGGGTAGTTCGACTCTCTCCTATAGGGTCACTATGAGTTGGAATCAATTCAACGGCAACAGGTTTGTTTGCTTGTTTTTTTCTTGTTTGTTCCCTTATTGTTAACACAAACTCGCTGCTGCCTATGCTTCCCTTTAACCTTTTAAGTTGCTGTTGTCAATTTGGTCCCATATAGATAGTTCTTTAAAAGAACACAACGCTCAAGGCAGACGGTCTTTACTAATGAAGCTAAACTTTTGTTTGGTTTAAAGAAGACTTCAGGGAATATTGGTTTAAGCTTTTAAAGATTATCTCAGGGGAATAGTTTCAGGGATTCATCCAGCCTCAATGGCTCCATAAAGTCTGGATTCCATGAGAATTTGAAATTCTGTTCCACATTATTCCTCCTTCTACAGAGTTGATGATCAAAATGTCGTTCTAACTTTTTTTAATGCCTGGTTTCTCCAGTCCATTTAGTATCTAAAGTATTCTTGTAGGAGGGTTTATAGAACCGTGTGCCCCTATTTTGCTACTTCTGCGGCTGCTACTCCATCTTATAGCCACCTAGCTGCCTGCTTCCAGCCTTGGGCAAGGACCTTTTTAAGTGGCCAGTGACCACCTAACTTTGGATAAATCCAGTTTTTATTGTATTCAGGTTTTGTGGCAAGACTCAAGAAGTGTTAGTTGATAATGGCTTGCTCCATTCTTCCTGTCCATGGGGATAGGGATGAAGAGGTATCTCTGGCAGGATGAATGTTTTAAGCATCAGATAGTTTTCTTATGTAAGTTTTATTATCTTTATCTGACAACCAGTAAACTGTTATCATAAAATTTGTCTTTATTTGTTGTTTTCTCTTTCTAAATCTTATCAGTGAGGGAATGGTACAAGTTTGTGGGAATAGCACAAGCAGACACCAAGGGTATTACGTGGGATAAACATGCCACATTTGAGGTTTATGGGATTGAGTTAGAGAGTTGGATTTTTCTAGCCCACTATCTTGTTTGCTTTTGCAATCTTTTTCCCTCACCTACTTCCACTACTCCAAGTCAAGTTTTCATAATCTTTTACATTATGTTAATGCATTTTGATCTTTCTGGTAACTATTCTCAAGCCTCCAGTGTCTGTCCTAGTCAGTTAACCCTAAATACTGTAACTGGTGTTATCTATCTAACACATGCCTCTAATCAGGTCACTGCCCAGCTCAAAACCTTCTGCCTCTTATTTCCAGAAGCACAAAGTCCAAACCTCAAGACCTTTCACAATCTGACCACAATTCACCATCCAGCCTTATCTTGGCTACTCCTTATCACATTACAGGCTCCCCCAAATCCCGCCCCCCACTTTTGCTTACTGTGTTTCCCTTTTGCTTACTGTGTTTCAATATGGTCACCATATTTAAGCAAGGCGGGGTAGTGTTCAGGGGCATGGTTAAGACTGAATTCCTGCAAAAGGAAGATAATTAAAATCAGAGTGAGAGAGCAATGGGAGTTTTAGGGTAAAGATACTAGGAAAATATTTGGATAAAACTCAGAGAAATTTGTTTTTCATATTTATCCTAGTATAAAAAGCATATGGAAAAGATTTCTGAATTTAATTTTCAGCATACAGATGTTTGCAATCATTGCTGATTCAGATTCCATTGAATGATGAATAAGCTTTTCATATTATAATCATAGCACCTAAGACAGAAAAGAAGGTCTTTCACGGTTCCCAGTACCTCACTGGTATGGAAAAACCCGTTGCCGTCAAGTCGATTCCGACTCAAAGCAACCCTGTAGGGCAGAGCAAAATTGCTCCACACGTTGCCAAGGAGCAGCTGGTGGATTCAAACCACCGACCTTTTGGTTAGCAGCCAAACACTTAACCACTGTGCCACCAGGGTTCCCACTGGTCCATACTAAGTGCTTGTTACTTGTTGGTTGATTTGAACCTTTAGTGGTAGGGTTCATCAGTCATAATCCAAACAGAATTATAGGAATTCGTCCCTGGACAATGTTTTTTTTTTTTTTTTCTCGTGTTCTAAAACATGACAACTCAGGTCCCAAGGTTGCTGGGTTGTTCCTGTCTCTCGTTATCATTTCACTGACAGTACAACAGAGCAGTGATTGATCTCTGCTTCCCATTATCTGTACGCCTCTCATTGCAAGTGGTTGTGAGTGACTAATGAGGAATGTGGAACACCA
This sequence comes from Loxodonta africana, assembly GCF_030014295.1. Taxonomy (NCBI): domain Eukaryota; kingdom Metazoa; phylum Chordata; class Mammalia; order Proboscidea; family Elephantidae; genus Loxodonta; species Loxodonta africana. The sequence goes on from NC_087362.1 coordinate 12,661,194, forward strand.
AACAATTCTGTTTTTTGTCATTGCTGTAAAAATTCAAAACTTCAAAAAAAAAAGAAAGAAAAGCAGAATAACACTATTTGGAGAGCTTTTCATGTACATAAATGCATACAAACACACATGCACACACGCAAACACAACTTGGTGAGTAGAAAGCCAGAATGGATAGAAATGGCAATCTCCAATATAACTGGCTTTTTAAAAAGACCATTCATTTTAAGAAGTTTTTAAGATGAATATCGGTACTTTTTTTCATTTAAATTCTCTTGGCTACTTAAGTATTTTATAGTAGAGGGAAGATGTTAACTCATCCGTGTAGTCGTTCTCATCATAAAAAAAAATAATAATAAACTTTATTTATTTATTATTTATTTATTTATTCACCCCCTAAATTCCATCCTTTAACACAGAAACAAAAAAGCAAACAGGAAAAACTAGCTCTTCTTTAAACTCTCCCTTGTTTAACTTAAACAGAGTCATCTGGCTTTGGTGTATTTTCAGCTTAGACATAACAAATCTTACTTTAAATGATGTTTTAACCTGCATATGGGGGAACTGACTGATCTAAGAAAAAAAAAATGATGGCAGTTGAGAGATGCGATTTTAGATCTCAGCATCGCTCCCAAGCTAGGGTGCTTTTCTGGCTCTCATAGAAAATACCATTTGCGGTTTGGCTTTGTATTGTTTCAGAAATTATATTTCTGCAGAAGAGATTCTAGGGAAGAAAATATATGAGTGTGGGCTTTTCATTTAAAGTAAAATAAACCAACTCTATTGTAAGCAAATGGTTGATTTACTATAAGGATACCCAGATGTCATACAGAACTCAAGGCCAGGAATACAGCCAATGGCTGGAACCACTAGAACCAGGATCTCAAAAGTATCAGCACTGATCCTTTCTTCTGGTTGGAGTGAGTCTTTTCTCCCTTTCTTTGCAGACTGACTTTTGTGAGGGTAAATTTTTTTCTCTAAGGTAATTTTTTTCTCTTTAGAAAAGACAAATTATAGCTGTGAAGATTTCCTTAAATCAATATTCAACTTTTTAAAGCAAAAATTCTAAATTCTAGTTTTAAGACCTTTTTTTGTTAATACAAAAAATTCCATTTTTAAATTCAGTAAACTTAACAATCACTTTTAAATTGGTGTTGATTGCTGTTTGAGCAGCTTAGGCTGCATAACTCACTAAATGACAAGGCTAGTTACAACTTGGTTCTTTTAATTGGCTTGAACACTTTTGTCTGGAAGCTCCACTAAAACCTGTCCACCAGGGTGAGGACCCTGCTGATATTTGAAATATTGGTGGCATAGCTTCAAGCATTACAGCAACATGCGAACCACCACAGTACGACAAACTGATAGAAGGATGGTGACAGACTAAGACAGACCAGGAAGAAAAGCCTGGCTATCTACTTCCAAAAATTAGCCTATGGATCACAACAGCATATTTTCCAATGTAGTGCTGAAAAATGAGCCCTCAGTGTTGGAAGGTGCTCAAAATACACAGTAACCACAACAATGAAATCAAGCATACAAACGATTGTGAAGACAGTACGGGACTCAGCAGCATTTTGTTTTGTTGTACCTGGGGCCGCCATGAGTCAGAGCAGACCAGATGGCAACACTAACAACAAACATTTTAGGTACCATTTACAAAGTTAATGTATTTGATTTACTTTTTAGTTGCATGACCTGACAAGAAAGGTTTTGCCAGGTACTTAAACTGCTCTAGTTTCTAGTAAATTAAAATCATACATATCATAAATCTGAAGTTTTCACAAGCATCACAATACTCTTAGAAAAATATTCTGATGCTTTTCAACATGGATCACAAATTCAAATCAATTATCCATTTATAATATTAAATTGAAATCAAAAGCCTCATCTGTCAACAAACTAAATATGGGAGGCAACCGCACCTTCCATTTCCTCCTGCTATTCCTGACTCTTCTTCCTCTGTTGCTCCAGGTGAATAGAAACCAATTGTTGCACTTTGGATGGCTACATACAAGCTTTTCAGAACTCTGACACTGCACAACAAAGTAGGAGGTAGAACAGAAGTGCTAAAGAAAATATTAGGCCAATTAACTGGATTGTCCCATGAGATGATGACCCTAAACATCCAAACCAAGAAACCAAATCCCATAATGTGTTTGGTTGTCCATAAGCTGCCTCAACACCTACGTTTTCTTTTGTTTTTGTTGAAAAAAACATTATATATAGTGTATATATAAACCCATTACCCTCAAGTCGACTCCGATTCATGATGACCCTATAGGACAGAGTAGAACTGCCAACTGCCCCATAGGGTTTCCGAGGCTGTAATCTTTACAGATCGGACTGCCACATCTTTCCCCTGAAGAGCAGTAAGTGGGTTTGAACCGCTCACCTTTCGGTTAACAGCCAAGTGCTTAACCACTGTGCCAATATATGTATATCTCACACTGCCACCACTCATCTGTCAGTTTGTCATACTGTGGGGGCTTGTGTATTGCTGTGATGCTAGAGGCTGTGCCACCAGTATTTCAAATCCTGGGAGGGTCACCTGTAGTAGACAGGTTTCAGCAGAACTTCCAGACTAAGACAAGCTAGGAAGAAGAACCTGGCTATGTAAAAAAAAATGGCCGGTGAAAATCTTACGAATATCAGAGGAACATTGTCTGATACCGTGCAGGAAGATGAGCCCCTCAGGAAGGAAGGTACTCAAAATACAACTGAGAAAGGGCTGCCTCCTCAAAATAGAATTGACCTTAATGATGTGGATGGAGTAAAACTTTCAGGACCTTCATTTGCTGATGTGGCATGACTCAAAATGAGAAAAAAACATCTGCAAACATCCTTTAATAATTAGCACATGTAATGTACAAAGTATAAATCCAGGAAAATTAAAAGTTGTCAAAAATGAAATGGAACTCATTAAGATTGATATCCTAGGCTTTAGTGTGCTGAAATGGACTGGCATTTGTCATTTTGAATAAGACAAGCATACTTTAGAAGCAAGTATGACGAGACTACATCTCAAATACTTTGGACACGTCAGGAGGGATCAGTCCCTGGAGGAGGGCATCATGCCTGGTAAAGTAGAGGGTCTGTGAAAAAGAGGAACGCCCTCAATGAGATGGACTGACACAGTGGCTGCAACAATGGGCTTAAGCACAACAATGATTGTGAGGATGGCGCAAGACCTGGCAGCATTTCATTCTATTGTACATAGGGTCACTGTGAGCTGGAACAGACTCAGTGGCACCTGACAACAAAAGCAATAGTCTACTTTGCCAGGATGACAAATTGAAAAATAATGGCATTGCATTCATGGTCAAAAAAAAAAAAAAAAAAAAAAACAAATTTCAAGATCTATTCTGAAGCACAGCACTGTCAGTGATAGCATGATAGCCATGTGCATACAAGGAAGACCAGTTAATACGACTATCATTCAAATTTATGCACCAACCGCTAATGTCAAAGATGAAGAAATTGAAGATGTTTACCAACTTCTGCAGTCTGAAATTGATCAAATGTAGAATCAAGATGCATTGCTAATTACTGGTAATAGGAATGCAAAAGTTGGAGAACAAAGAAGAATTGGTAATTGGAAAATATGGCCTTAGTGATAGAAACAATGCCGGAGATCACATGATAGCATTTTGCAAGACCAATGGCTTACTGCCAATACCTTTTTTTCAGCAATGTAAACAGTGACTATACACGTGTATCTTGCCAAATGGAATACGCAGGAATCAAATTGACTGTATTTGCGGAAAGAGACTATGGAGAAGCACAATATTATCAGACAAAACAAGGGCAGGGGCCAACTGCATAACAGACCATCAATTGCGCATATGCAAGTTCAAGTTGAAACTGAAGAAAATTAGAACAAGTTCACAAGAGCCAAAGTATGACCTTGAGTATATTCCACCTGCATTTAGAGACCATTTCAAGAAAAGATGTGATGTACTGAACACTAATTTTGAAAGGCCGGATGAGTTGTAGAATGACATCAAGGACATCATACATGAAGAAAGCAAAAGATCATTAAAAAGACAGGAAAAAAAGAAAAGACCGAAATGGATGTCAGAAGAGACTCTGAAACTTGGTCTTTAAGGTAGAGTAGCTAAAGCGAAAGCAAGAAATGATGAAGTAAAAGAGCTATATGGACGATTTCAAAGGACAGCCCAAGAAGACAAAATGTAGTATTATAATGAAATGTGTAAAGACCTGGGATTAGAAAACCAAAAGGTAAGAACACACTCAGCATTTCTCAAGCTGAAAGAAACGAAAAAAAAAAAAATTCAAGCCTCGAGTTGCAATACTGAAGGATTCTATGGGCAAAATATTGAATGATGAAGGAAGCATCAAGGGAAGATGGAAGAAATACACAGAGTCACAGTACCAAAAAGAACTGGTCGACATTCAAACATTTCAGGAGGTAGTATCAGATCAGGAACCAATGGTATTGAAGATAGAAGTTCCAGGTGTGCTGAAGGCATTGGAGAAAAACCAGGCTTCTGGTTTTGGTGAGGGAGGGAGGGACTATTTTCTTCCTTTTGAACCATACTCCTCGGTGCCCCCAGGAAGATGTTAAGACTTTGAGGTATCTGATCATTTACCAAGTTTAAGTTTCCCTATTATTCTGCTAATCTAGCCCCAGTGGCACAAAGATTAAGCATTTGTCTGCTAAGTGAAAGGCTGGTGTCCAAACCCACCTGTTGCTTCAGGAGAGAAAGACGTGACAGTTTCTGTAAAGATTACAGCCTTGGAAACCCTATAAGGCAATTCTACTCTGTCCTATAGGATTGTTACTAGTCAGAATCCACTTGATAGCAATGGGTTTATTATTCTTCTAACTCTTGTTTCTCAGTGCAGATCAGCCTACCGCTGACTGTACTTGTGGTTTCCAGTTTAGATTAGGGCATATAGGAGAAACCCTCATAAGGTGTAAAGAGACAGGTTTTCCTGCCTTGCAAATTTTCTCCTCCTTCTGCTTTCATCCCAGCACCCTAATTTTTAGGGTGGTTGTTAGAACCTCAAGTCCATCAGTTTCACCGCATCGTTTGTGCTACTATTCTTCTCCTTCTCCTTTTTTCTGTAATTGTTTTGAGGGAATGGAGATTCTCAACTACCTATGTCTCCAGCCTGGGGGGGGAACCAAAACTCTACTTTTGTACTCTTCTCAACTCCTACGCCTGCAGGTCCTTCTCCTTGAAGGTTGCTCTTACATTGTTACACCCAAACCATCTCCACTGTGATGATTCACCCACACCTGTCCTTTCAGGGCAGCAAGCAGGGCTCCACACCTATTCTCCTTTTTCAGAACTTGAACTTGACAACATACAGGTACAAAAAGACAGGCAGCCGGTGCCAGAAAGGCAAGGACAAGCCAGTTCATTTTCTAAGCCTGACACAATGATTTAATTTGTGCTTTAGTAGTTGGGAATGTTTTTATAGGAAAGTTGTATTAAGCATTCTAAAAAGAAACTTGTTGGGACAGGTCTAAGAGCAAATAAGGAGTAATCTTCCAGATAAGAATCTTAGGCACCAGAGGGAGGTAAAGACATAATCTTGGATATTGATACCTTGATAGCAATAACATTGGGGGTTGGATCGTGAGTATCGTAGGCCCCTATGTCACTATCAAGCAGGAAAATAACATTTGCTACTTTCTGCCACCTGTGTTCTACTTAAATATTTGAATAGGATGATTTATAGGGAGGAAATTGGAGACGGATTTTTTTTTTTAATTTTTCCTTCATTTATTTTTAAAAAATCACTGTAATGAAGGAAATATAATAAGGACATCAAATTAAAATTTTCAGCTATTAATTGTTCTAAGACATGCAGCAATAGAATCAAGAGGAGCAGTAAAGATAAAGGAAACTTATTTGTTGATAATAATGTAAAATACTGAATTTGTTCTTTCCTTAGAATTTTGTTTATTTTTAATTGAATATTAATGCATAGTCCATCTTCAGTCTCAGGCTGGGTACTTTAAACCTTAGATAAAACAATGTGAATTCGAACGGACAGTCATAATTTTGGCTGGATATCATCTTTGTCCTTTTCCTTTTAAATTAATTATATGTTGTATCTCAGAACTTCCATACATGCTGGGGGCCAGAACTGCCATTTAATTACATAGTACATGAAGTTTCTTACGTAGTTAAGTATATATATCCACTTTTAAGAAGTGAGTAAAGGTCGGTTACTATAAAGTAGAAAGGAATTTTCTTTACCACAGTAAATATGAGTCACATATAATTTTCCATTTTGGCAAATGATGAGCTATATCTCTCCTTTACACATTTCAGAAGTTAAAAGACTAGACTACATATAAAGAAACTTGGTGAATACTACTTGGTTATGTACTAAGAATTTATTCTACCTCTATACTTTTACTAATTGCACTCAGATTTCCTTTGGAAATACCCCTTCTCCACTGTCTGGCAGAAGTGAATTTTGGATAAGACCCAACCCCAAACGTGAGAAAGAGCTGCATAATTTTACCCCACTTCCATGTTCACTGAAGCTCTGGCGGTACAGTGGTTAAGAGCTCACCTTCTAACCTAAAGGTCGACAGTTCGAATCTACCAGCCTCCCCCTGGAAACTCTATGGGGCAGTTCTACTCTGTCCATAGAGTCACTATGAATCAGAATTGACTTGACAGCAATGGGTTTTGGTTTGGTCCACAGTGATTGGTTTAGTAATGGAAGTCACTCATGTCCAGATCAAGCATCACCTGGCTCCTTCTTGTCCACAGTGATTGGCCCAATCAGAGTAAAGCTCGAGAGTTTTGTTCAATGATTGTAAGAAGTCATACTGTCTCTCTCCTCAGATATGAACCAAGAAAAGACATTGCCTAGGTTGCTATTGTCACCTATGATTAAATTCAATCCAAGAATAAAGCCAGAATATAGAAGAGACACAGCCAAGAGAATCACAGAAAACTGAGACACTGCCTTAATCAAAGCATGTCTGAACTTTTCAGATATGTAAACCAACACATCTAGTTTATTATTTAAGCTAATTTGAGTTGTAGATCTGTTACTTGCATCCAAAAGCATCCCAACTAATATGTAAGGCATCTAGGAAGGTGGGGCTGTCTAGCAAATGGACATTAGAATACAGCGAAGGTGAAATTAATTACTACTATTTATTTTCATTCGCTGTAGCATTTCACGGATTCAAGACTATCAGCTGAAAAAGCTGAGAGCTAATCAGAACCAAACACTCTTTTGATATTTTATCTATGTAGGAGTCAATTTTAGTACTTTCATAAATGCTTGATGTCAACTTTGAAAGTCCTGTTAGGAAAGCATGCCCAGAAAGGAAAGTGAGCCATCTGGGGGTTGCTCTGTCTAAAATGTTCTGTCTACTAACCAGCTGCTCTATTATATAAAATATCCTACATTAGGAATTCTTTCAAGTCAAGGCTTTGAAAGATCCTAATATTCAAAATTATCATCTTAGAGAGGCAAGGTGGGAGCTATTATTTATTATTAAACAACTCAGCAGTCATTAGTTTATCAGATTAGCTCCAGCAAAGATAAGAACCTTAAGGAAGCAGAATGTAAACTTTATTAAATTGAGGAAAAGCATGGAAGAAAATGTTCTGGACCATAACTTACCAAAGAGGGCAGGTCTGAATAGGGACCAGATCATGAGAACAAGGGGGAGAGGAATGCAAAGAGTAGTAAGATGACAAAAATTATTCCAAAAACTAACCTCATTTACTTTCATTTCCCCAGAGCCAGTCCTGTGTAAAGCCTGCTGATAAATTATACCCTCATGCTTGGACTACTTATTTATATGAGTATGAACCCTGACACTAACAATTGCCAAAGTAATAAGAACATGTCCCAGAATCAGAAGAGCATTTAGGTCAGAAACTGGCTACAAATGAACTGAATAAATACCACATTTTAAACCTTACAACTTGATTCCCTTCCCTCCTTCCCCAATCTTCACCCCATCCCAATCTGCCAGTCAACAATTTTCTTGGCAATCTGTCCTTACAAAATATTTGCATGATCTCTCTGCTTCGTTTTCCATCCAAGCTGGAAATGAATCAGATTTATGAAAAATTTCTACTTGTCTCACTGGGAAAAAGCAATGATGAAGTACTAGAACTGCATCCAGACATAACTAAAGCTTGATCATCTCTTATTTAACTTTGCTTTTCTAAAAGAAATGGTGTTTTTCTTTGTCCTTCCATTCTGCTATGTATCTATTACATCTTTGGTGGCCTTTTTTTTTTTTTTTAGCACATCAGATACAAGATTATTTGGTTTGGGGGAAGCTTCCAAATACTTATCAAGTAGCAGAGAGTCCTGGACAGAGTGGGAGAAATTTGTGGAGAAGAACTCAAATTCATGTAAAAAGACAAGACTTAATGATCTGACATAGACTGAAGGAACTTCCGAAACTTTAGGCCCCAGATGCTGTTATTAACCCAAACTGAATCCATTCCTGAAGCCCACTCTTCAAACAAAGATTAGACAGGACTACAAAACAAAAAATAATACACGTGAGGAGTGTGCTTCTTAGTTTATTCAGATACACGAGACCAAATAGGTGGCCCCTGTCTGGAGGCAGGATAAGAAGGCAGGAAGGGACAGAAATTAGTTGAATGGACATAGAGAGCCTGGGGTGGAAAGGGGGAGTGTGCTGTCACATTGTCGGGATTGCAACAAATGTCACAAAACAATACGTGTATGAATTTTTGTATGAGAAATTAACTTGAGCTGTAAACTTCCACCTAAAGTGCAATAAAAAAAAACTTTATAAAATCACTTGTAGAAACATATTTTTTCTACAGAAAAAACAAGCCTTGAAAATGTGTTTCAATTCCTTTCTAACTAAAATTCATGAGAAAGGTGTTACATTCAAGCATAAAACTATAACTTGATATTTCCCTAATATTTTATTTAAAAAAATTATAATATTAAGAAAACTCTTTGGTGTTTAAAATTACAATAGCAATGAAAACACATGTTGTGTACAATATTTAGAAATAAAAAAATCTTGCTCTATAAGTCTGGTTTATAATTTGATTTCGGAAAATATGGAACACTATCCAAGCCTTATTTGAACAATGGTACCAGATGAATAAATTAAAGATTTTTACCCATTTCTGCAGTCTAAAATTGATCAAATATGCAATGAAGATGTACTGATAATTATTGGTGATGGAAATTCAAAGGTTGGACACAAAGAAGAAGGATAAGTAGTTGGAAATTATGGTGTTGGGGATATAAATGATGCCAAAGATCACATGATAAAATTTTGCAAGACCAATTACCTATTCATTGGAAATACTTTTTTTCAACAACATAAATGCTGACTAGGCACATTGACCTCACAATATAGAATACACAGATACCAGATTGGCTACATCTGTGGAAAGAGACAATGGAGAAGCTCAATATCATAAGTCAGAACAAGGCCTGAGATAGATTGTGGAACACACCATCAATTGCTAATATGCAAGTTAAAGCTGAAGCTGAAAAAAGTCTATGAGAGCCAAAGTACAACCTTGAGCACATCTCACTTGAATTTAGAGACCATCTCAAGAATAGATTTGACACTCTGAACACTAATGACTGAAGGCCAGAGGAGTTGTGGGATGACATCAAGGACGTCATAACCGAAGAAAGCAAAAGGTCATTAAAAAGGCAGGAAAGAAAGAAAAGACCAAATGATGAGACCCTGAAACTTGCTCTTTAAGGTAGAGTAGCTAAAGCAAAAGGAAGAAATGATGAAGTAAAAGAGCTGAACAGAACATTTCAAAGGGCAGCTCAAGAAGACAAAGTATTATGATGAAATGTGCAAAGACCTGGAGTTAGAAAACCAAAAGGTAAGAACACACTCAGCATTTCTCAAGCTGAAAGAAATGGAGAAAAAATTCAAGCCTGGGGTTGCAATATTGAAGGATTCTATGGGTAAAATACTAAATGACACAGGAAGCATCAAAATAAAATAGAAAGAACACAGAGTCACTGCACAAAAAAGAACTGGTCGATGTTCTATCATTTCTGAAGGTAGTATATGATCAAGAAATGATGTTATTAAAGGTAGAAGTTCAAGTTGCCCTAAAGGCAGTAGTGAAGAAAAAGGTTCCAGGAACTGACAGAATACCAAATGACATGTTTCAACAAACGGATGCCGTTCTGGAAGCACTCACTTGACTATGCCAAGAAATTTGGAAGATAACTATCTGACAAACCAACTGGCAGTCATCTATATTTGTGCCCATTCCAAAGAAAGGTGATCCAACAAAATGAGGAAATTATTGAACAATATCATTAATATTACATGCGAGTAAAGTTTTCCTGAAGATAATTCAAAAATAGTTGCAGCAATACATCAACAGGGAACTGCCAGAAATCCAAGTTGGATTCGGAGGAGGACGTGGAATGAAGCATATCATTGCTGATGTCAGATGGATCTTGGCTGAAAGCAGAGAATACCAGAACGATGTTTACCTGTGTTTTATTGACTATGCAAAGGTATTTGGCTCTGTGATTCATAACAAATTTTGGATAACACTGGGGAAGAATGGGAATTCCAGAACACTTAATTGTGCTTCTGAGGAACCTGGACATAGATCAAGAGGCAGTCATTCAAACAGAACGAGGGGATGCTGTGTGGTTTAAAGTCAGGAAAGGTGTGCGTCAGGGTTGTATTCTTTCACCATACGTTTTAGTCATCTAGTGCTGCTGTCACAGAAATAACACAGTTGGATGGCTTTAACAAACAGAATTTTATTCTTTCACAGTCTAGTAGGCTAAAAGTCCAAATTCAGGGCATCAGCTCCAGGGGAAGGCTTTCTCTGTGGGCTCTAGAGGAAGGTCCTAGTCATCAATCTTCCCCCAGTCTAGGAGTTTCTCCACAAAGGGACCCTGGGTACAAAGGAAGTGCTCTGCTCTCCGCATTGTTGTCGTGGTGTCTCTCTGCTTGTTTTTGTCTTTTAAATCTCAAAAGAGATTGGCTCAAGACACAATCCAATCTTGTAGATTGAGTCTTACCTCATTAACATCATAGAGGTAGGATTTACAACACATATGAAAATCATGTCAGATTACAAAATGGTGGACAATCACACAATACTGGGAATCATGACCTAGCAAAATTGATATACATATTTTGGGGGCACACAATTCAATCCGTGACACCATACTTATCCAATCTGTATGCTGAGCAAATAATTCGAGAAGCCAAACTACATGAAGAGGAATGCGGCATCAGGATTGGAGGAAGATTCATTAACAACCTTCAATATGCAGATGACACAATCTTACTTGCTGAAAGTGAAGAGGACTTGAAGCACTTACTGATGAAGATCAAAGAACACTGCCTTCAACTATGGATTACACCTCAACATAATGAAAACAAAAATCCTCACAACTGGACCAGTAAGCAACATCATGATAAACAGAGAAAATATTGAAATTGTCCAAGATTTCGTTTTACTTGCATTCACAATCAAAATCCATGGAAGTAGCAGTGGAGAAATCAAACGGTGCATTGCATTAGGCAAATCTGCTACAAAAGACTTCTTTAATGTGTTAAAAAGCAAAGATGTCACTTCAAGGACTAAGGTGCTCCTGATCCAAGCCATGTAAAAAGCTGGACAATGAGTAAGGAAAACCAAAGAATTGATGCCTTCGAACTATGGTGTTGGTAATGAATACTGAATATATCATGGACTGCCAGCAGAACAAACAAACCTGTCTTGGAAGAAATACAGCCCGGATACACCTTAAAAGCATGAGGATGGTGAGACTTCATCTCACATGCTTTGGACATGTTATCAGGAGGGTCCAGTTCCTGAATAAGAACATCATGACTGATAAAGCATCAGCTAAAAAGAAGATCTTCAAAGAGATAGGTTGACACAGCGGCTGCAACAATGGGCTCAAACATAGCAAAGATTGTAGAGATGGCATGGGACCGGGCAGAGTTTCCTTCTATTGCACATAGTGTCACTATGAGTTGGAACCAACCAACCACCTAACAACAATGAATTTCCCAGTAGGTTAATGTGAAGTTCTACTGTTTTTGAGATTGTACCTTTTTATCCTCATTTTGTTGAATTAGGAAATATTTAAGATTACACTGTGCAGGCTTCTCGGTTTCAGATTAGTTCGTTCATCGGCAGCCTGACTTCTTCCATCAAGGTCCTAATAAAAGCTGACTAAGCCTGGTAGAATATCAACATTTATGAAGCCACAGGAACTATAAAATCCTAATTTTCTCATTCCTTCCCATTCCACGAACCTCACTCCCACCCTAGAAATTAGTAATGCAATCCAGAAAGGAAAGTTGGAATTTCTAAATTAGATACAGTTTAGCAGAGAATCCCAGACAAAGAAGAAAGATTGATTAAATTTGTGTTTATGGGTCTCCAATAAAACCTTCATGATACCAAAATTAAAACCCAGAAAGTCCATTTGCACACCCAGAGACCACTATTCTCATGTGACCAGTTGATAATTATACTTCATTCTTATAGCCAAAAAAATTGGATCCGATTTCTAGAAAACATGTGAAACAATTATCAGAAAGAACTTTAAAAAACGACGTGAGGCAACCTGAAGACCTTATTTTTATTTCATCTGAAAAATTTCTACTTCAAAAACAGAAGCTTTGATTGTCTAAGTGGCAGCCTTAAAGTATGGTATTTGCTGAAATCAGTAAACTCCTCGGTATGACTTCTAACCTTCAAGGTACTGGCACGTGTCTGACAAAAGTCATGGGATTCTATATGGAAAAAAAATATTAAATACATTTATATTTTTTAAATAAAATTGTCCAATATTAAAAAATTCACCATATTTTACTCTTTGTATCTTTCCAAAAAAATAAAACACCAAACCTGTTGCTGTCACGTCAATTACAACTTATAGCGACCCCATGCGTTACAGCATAGAGCTGTTCCATAGGATTTTCTTGGATGGGACCTTTACGGAAACAGATCACCAGGCGTTTCTTCCACGTTGCCACTGGGTGGGCTTGAACCGCCAACCTTTCCATTAGTAGTCAAGCACAAATCATTTGAGCCACCCAGGGACTTTCCAGGTACCAAAAAATTAGTGGACAAGTTCTAAGACTAAACAAATTTAGTAATAATGTATGTAGCTCAATTGCAAGCTTCAGCTTTTGAATGTAAAATGTAAGGAGAATTAAGTAGTCATATTATCTTTCATTGTTCTACTTTGCAAGTTCCTGGGTTGCACAAAGGATTAAGAATGCAGCTACTAGCCAGAAGATTGACAATTCAAATCGAACCAGAGGCACCTAAGATAAAAGGCCTGGTAATCTATTTCCAAAAGATCACAGCTGTTGAAAACCCCATGGAGTGCAGTTCTACTCTGACACACGTGGGATCGCCATGTGTTGGAATTGATTTGATGGCAGCTGGTTTGATTGTGTCTTTGTTGTTTGTTGTACTTTGCTAAAGTAGCTTTTGCATGGCCCATGGGCCTACATCCTTCACTCCTTTTTTGCCTTTCCTACACATTTTCAAGGAAATGGACCAAAATATTCATTGAATGTTGGGAAAGTTAGGCTCTAGAAGAAATATTTTAAGACTGTAGCAATGGGCTTTATTTTCCTATTCTATTAATAACAATGATACCATCTTGAGTTTAAAATGTCTTTTAAAGCATGTGAGCATATTATTTTTGTTTTTATTGTTACTAGATTATACACTATCATCATGACATAGTAAGAAGTTAGTGAAAGTCCCTTAATCATTGGTACAGTTAGGACTAAAACCTGACCTCACACATATATACCTAAAGGTCATTTCACTAGATTATATACTGGCCAGTTCATAAGGTACCCAGAGCAGAGACAGAATCCAAGTAACAGCAAAAGGTCACACCAGTTAAGGTAACTTTCTTCTGGGTGTTCCTTTGTGACAGACCCTATTTTGATTTAAAAATTAGCTCCTTTTTTTTCCCCTACATAATCATTATTTGAAGAAAGAATTCTCTGAGCTGATGCTTTGAGTCTAACTTTACGTACAGTCACTTGCCTTCAAGCCTGCCAAGTTTCACTATGTTTCTTCCTTTGGATCTGGGGTTCCTGAGAGGAGAAGCTCCTAGACCAGGGGAAGATTGATGACAATGACCTTCTTCCAGAGCCCACAGAGAAAGTCTTCCCTGGAGCTGATATCCTGAACTTGGACTTCTAAACTCCTAAACTGTGAGAGAATAAACTTCTGTTTGTTAAAGCCATCCACTTGTGGTATTTCTCTTACGGCAGTACTAGATAACAAAGACAACTACATAGCCAAAAGATTAGCAATTGGGACCCACTCAGAGGCACCTCCGAAGGCAGACCTGGCAATCTACTTCCAAAAGTTCACAGCCTTGAAAGCCTTATGGAGCTTTCTACTCTGCACACATTAGATCACCATGAGTCAGAACCGACTTGATGGCAACTAACAACAATAATATATACAAAAACTTAATGAAAAACATGAAATGAATCTTTCTCTATGAAATCATCAAGTACTAGGAAAGTCCAATAGTAATATCATGAATGTATTTAACTTATTGCTTGCAGACGATGACCATTAAAAGAAAAGAAGCATTGTTCTATAGGTTTGTTATGGATTGAATTGTGTTCCCCAAAAATGTGTGTCAAATTGCCTAGATCATGATTCCCAGTATTGTGTGAGTGTCCACCATTTTGTCATCTGATGTGATTTTCCTGTGTGTCATAAATCCTAACCTCTGTGATGTTAATGAGGCTGGTTTAGAGGCAGTTATGTTAATGAGGCAGGACTCAATCTACAGGATTAGGTTGTATCCTGAGTCAATCTCTTTTGAGATATGAAAGGGAGAAGCAAACAGAGAGAGACTTCATTACCCTAAGCAAGAAAAACAGGGAGCACAGCACATCCTTTGGACTCAGGGTTTCTGAGCTGAGAAGCTCCTAGACTCAGGGGAAGATCCATGAAAGGCCCTTCTCCTAGAACTGACAGAGAGAGAGAGCCTTCCCTTGGAGGTGGTGCCCTGAATTTGGAATCTAGTCTCCTAAACTGTGAGAGAATATATTTCTGTTTGATAAAGCCATCCTCTTGTGGTATTCCTGTTGCAGCAGCACTACATAGCCAAGACAAGATTAAAGGGATTTCCTTTAACACTTTAGTTTTAATGATAGTTTGACATACAGTGTTGAAGGTATGATATGTAACTTTTTAGATCTATATCTAAAATCTGTATCTTTAACATTTTTCCATTGCATTTCTTTCTCTCAAAATACTAGTTTGTTCATATTAAATTGTTGAATATGGGTTTTATCCAAGATGAAAATGCAAAACCCTCCATTGAGGACTTGTAGTTTTCCTGATTTCAGTGGATATTGTAGAACAAAAGAGCAAGTCTACGAACTACGTTTATATATTTTGGTTTAAACTTATGAAGCTTTAAAAATATCAAGCTTCATATTGAAAAGGAAAGGTTTATTCTTTAGGGGTTGAGGAGTTTTGTATAAGCATAAATCAAGTTTGCTTCAAATAGCATATATCTGGATGTAGGTGAATGTTTGCCCTAGGTAAGCCTTCGTTGTCCTGACTTGCTTATTCATACTAATTTTTTTTTTTTCTTTTCTTTCAGTTTTAATTCAAACATCTTGTTCCTAGTGTGTTGCGTAGCAAAGACTTTAGGTCACTAACGCTTTGGGAATACATTGAATTTGAGATTACCTCAGAGGCTTGAGCTTCATATAACTCAGACTGCAGTAAATCATATAAACATTTCAGTCTTTGTTTAAAAAAGTCATTTTTATTATATGCCTTTTTTTGTCCTGGGTAAAGTGCCTTTAGCTGCCCTGTTTTCTTCTGTTTCATCGGTCTTTTTTTTTTTTTTTTTTTTTGCGTAACAGTTTCTTTCATCTTATAACTTACAAGTTGATTTGACATGAAACTGTACCTTTCTGGATCAGAAAAAGAAAATACGTCATGTATTATTATTCTTTTTTATTAAACCATCTGAACATCTGAAAGCAGAGCCCAAACCTGTCCGTCTCTCATGATATATAGTCAATATGCATCATTTTATGGAGGAAACTAAAACAAAGGTGTTCTCTCTTCAAGTCTCCACCTCATGGAAAGAAATTTAATTTATGGGGATTTCTGTGAAGGGCAGTCTGTACCAGAGGGGAAGGGCACAAGCAATCACCTCAAAAAGGAAAAGAAAAAAAAAAAAACACCCAGAGTTTCAGTACAAAGCAATCAAACACCTCCCTGCTCTTTGAAAGTTTGCCCGACTCTCTTCAATTTTGACAGAGGCTTTAGATATATAGCAAGGGGAGGATAAGATTTCAAGCCAAAAAACTTTCTTAATGGATGGCGGGTTGTTTTCTCAGCCTTTCAGTCAAGTTTGCATTATAAAATGTAATAAACACCCAGTGTTTACATATACAGTGGCTGTGAGATGTGCCAGGTGGAGTGTTAAGTGCACTCATACAGAGCTTAGGTGTTCCATTTCCTAATTTAAAAAACCAAAAACAAAAACTGCTGCCTTTTACCCTCAAAATAACAAGGGTTGCCACCTGGCATAGTGCCTCTGAACAATTAAGAGCAATAGATAGACACTGTGAAGGTAATAGGATTTAACTCGTGTTTTTAGTCAGCTGCTATTACACAACTGGAAAAAAAAAATGCATTCCTGGGTAATCTGAGACTTAAAGGGACATAATGTATGTTAATTGTTTAACCCATTAAATCCATGACTCAATTATAGAGTATCAAAAATCAGAAAAAGAAGTTGAAATAGCAACTGCCTGTCCTTCTCTATTCTAAAATAGTTTTCTTCTATGAAATAACCATAAACAATATCAACAATATACATTAATATAAAGATATATATAAAGATATAAAACACCAAAGTATTTTTATAAACAATGAAACGGAGAATAGTTTTACTACGGAAAGTAATATACATACATAATACATACCCATAGATTCGACTACCTACCAGCCTTTTAAAAATGCCCCAAAAACCTTTGCCGTTGAGTTGATTTCGACTCATAGCAACCCTATAGGACAGAGTAGAATTGCCCCATAGGGTTTCCAAGGAGCTGCTAGTGGATTCGAACTGTTAACCTTTTGATTAGCAGCCTGAGCTCTTAACCACTGCAGCACCAGGGCTCAAACACTGTATATCAGGACACTTCTCTGATTCTCAGAGTTGAGCCAGATTTTTTTTCTATCACTTTTCATCTGTACAGAATGATCCAAAACCCAAATCCATTGCCGTAGAGTCAATTCCAACTCATAGCAAACTTACAAGACAGAGTAGAACACCCACAGAGGGTTTCCAAGTCTATAATCCTTACAGAAGCAGACTGCCACATCTTTCTCCCATGGAGCTGCTGGTGGGTTCAAACCGCCAACCTTTCAGTTAGCACCCAAGCATTTAACCACTGAGCCACCAGGGCTCCTTGTACAGAATGATAAACCAAAAAAAAAAAAAAGATCCTGTTGCCATCGAGTCGATTCCAACTCATGGCAACCCTATAGGACAGATTAGAACTGCCCCATAGAGTTTCCAAAGAGTGCCTGGTGGATTCAAACTGCCAACCTTTTGGTTAGCAGCTGAACTCTTTACTACTACACCACCAGAGTTTCCCTACAGAATGATAGTACACGCTAAAACCATCTTTTAAGATGCCATTTTACATTGATTAATCTCTGCAGACTGATGTCCAATCTTATCCCACCCCTGCATTGATGGAGAAACTGACTTCTTTTTTTCGTTCTAGGATCAAAGATGATGCATTTTGAACTTCTCTGTGGCCAGTTCTGCAGATCTGCCTGTTGTATGTCACCTTCTACTTGTGTGAGGGGTCTCCAGGCTACGGTCCATGCTATAAAGGCAAGACTTAGGTTCGAGGGAGCCTATGAATGTTAAGCCTTCTTTCACCAGCATCTTAAAAAATTCTTGCATTGTCTATAGCTGTCCTTGATAGCCAGGCCCACACCTGAAGGGCAGGCTATGTCTTGTAGATCTCTGAGATTTTACACTCCCTCAGGCTAGATTTCTGGAACTGGGAGGGGATTTAGAGAGGGCAATTTCAACATTTGCTTTAAGAAAGTACTAACAGAATTTCCCATTATAATTATCCCTACGTGCATCTTTAAAGAACCAAAGCCAATGGATTTTTATCAGGCACAAAGAAAATACGAGTACTTTTCAAAATCCTTTACAGTTAGCTCAACTCTTCTCATTGACAAAATTCTTAGGAAAATATTTGGAATCTCTGTAGACATATTTTTAAATTACAGACTGATGTGTTTTGATTTAAATGAAGACCCTCCCCATAGGCTGTGGAAGCACATGTACCATTATCATTGGATCTATGCACCCCAAAGAAAAACTTATTTTAAGCCACGCCTTTTTGTGAGGTTGACAAAAGAAGGCAGCCAGATTTGGAAGGTTCTGTATTCCCCAATGGAACTTGATTCATGGCTTCTAATAAAGATAGTTTAATGTTCCTGCCAAGTTCGGCAACAAGGCTTGCCAGAACATAGAATCTGAAATAAACCTACCTCTTAATCTTACGTGAGAAGAGAGAACAGGCCCACCAGCAGCAAGAGCTGGATACATTTCCTTCTCCCAGTCAAGGTCAGCTGTACCACCTAGAAAAGATACATCAGTGATATCTAATAGTGTTCAGAGCCACCAGCAAAAAGAGGGGCTTTCAGTCCGTTGGACTATCTATCTACGTAGGAAAGCCCCTTGTGTAAATTACCTACTAGTGTATTTGTTTTTTCTGTTAAATAAGGACAGCTTCTGATGATCCCAGTTAATTGAGTTTGGGAAGGATGGGGTATGGGACTAGACTAATCAAAGTGACAGACAATAAAAAAACATTCAATTGTGGTTGGCTCTCAATTTTGTTTTTGTACTTGCGCGAGAATATGGGTGTGTCTGGCATTCTGGGAATTTGCATTTCAGACAAGGAAAAAGTAGACCATGGAGACTTGAATCAAAAACGCCATGAAATCATTTTAGTTCTCTATCTGCTCAGCTTCTCCTGGTCACCCCATTCCCCGCTGGAGATGGACATCAGCACTTCAATAATTATCTGACTTAGTTAAATGGAATGGGTGTTTGCCTCAACAAGAATACGAAAACAAGGCTTCCCTGGGAATTATGACATACAAATTAAGCAATAGAGAGTTGACTATTTCCTGAGAAAATGAGTGGAATAAAATCAGTTTGCTTCTAAGGACATTGGAACTTATCACACATTCCAGAGATTGCTTCTGGAACTTTTATCTCCTCTCCCCCCATCCCACATCCCTAAAAGACTGAATCATGAGAAACAAACATCTATATAGAGGTACAGAATGGAAATCCAAGAAACACAAGAGAGGGGTATGTCGCCTACTAATGAAATAGTTATGAACAATCCAAGAAAGTTTCTCACCTGGAACAGAAAATCCTCCCCAGTGTTAAGTTGGTGATATGACAGCAGGAATAAGGCATATTTTTTATTAATCTATGTGTTCTTCCATTTATGTCAAAAGATAAACTTGTGGAACATCCCTGAGTGCAGGATAGAAAGAGGACATGAATAAGAAGACATAAATAGAAACAAAATATTCTTTTTTTTCACCCGCTACTCACCCATGAGCTTAGGAAGTAGAGGTGGTGGGGAAATTACAGATCATTGTTGGAGATCAAATTGGGAGGCCTAATCCTGGGCAGATGGGTTAAACTAAATGTCACTTGTAGATACACTTGTCATTTCTGGGGCTGTTTGAAGAAAAGCTTCACTACACAATTTTGATGTTTAACAATCATTTCCCTAATACCAAATCTTTTGAATTTCTGTTGGTGATGAACTGAAGACCTCTTTTCAGTTCACAAATGCTTGGAAAGTTGTTCAGCAGAAAATGTTTCATTTCAGTCAGAGTTGTCTCAGGAGGACAGATATCTCTAAACAACGCTAATTCAGGGACTTGGCTTACATTTGGATATGGAAAGTAGTGCTTTATCGCCAAGTTTTAGAGATGTTTGCACAATATCTAAACCAAAAACTAAATCCGTTGCTGTCCAGTCAATTCCAACTCATAGTGACCCTATAGGACAGAGTAGAATGGCCCTACAGAGTTTTCTGGTAGATTTGAACTGCTGGCCTTTTGGTTAGCAGCTGTAGCTTTTAACCACTGAGCCACCAGGGCCCTGAAGAGTATCTAGATGGTTGAATTATATAAGTGGCAAATAGAAGTGAAAAAATCAGTTATACAAATTAAGTTCTGAAAAATATTTAATGATAGGACATTCTAAATTAAAAATTCGTCTGTTATTAAAATTAAAGTAGAAAATTAACTTCATTTCTTATCTTATCAATTCACATGAACCAAGTAATGTGAAGTTTAAAATTAGTAAGCCTTACTCATTTTATTCCCCACATGTCTGTCAGTTTGTCATACTGTGGGGGCTTGCATGTTGCTGTGGTGCTGGAAGCTATGCCACCAGTATTTAAATATCAGCAGGGTCAACCATGGTGGACAGGCCTCAGCTGAGCTTCCAGATTAAGACAGATTAGGAAGAAGGACCTCAAGGCCTACTTCTGAAAAGAAATAGCCAGTGAAAACCTTATGAATAACAGCAGAACATTGTCTGATATAGTGCCGGCAGATGAACCCCTCAGGCTGGAAGGTGCTTAAAATCTTGGTAAAGCAGAGGGTCAGCAAAGGACCCCCAACAAGATGGATTGACACAGTGACTACAACAATGGGCTCAAGTATGACAGCAATTGTGAGGGTGATGCAGGACCGGGCGATGTTTCCTTCTGTTGTACGTGGGGTCACTATGAGTCAGAACCAACTCGACGGCACCTAACGACAATTCATTTCATATTGATGTTTTCACCTTATATCTTACTGTAGAAAGGGATGGTGTATATTAGCTAAGCACTCACAAAATTATTGGTGAAATCCAGTTTAACCCAAACAGGCATTTTCACCCAAAATGAAAAAGAGGTTAAAAATAACAGAAATGAAGAAATATACTTTAGCTGTGTATTCGTAAGACAACAGAGGATAAGCAAAAAGAAATCTAAATGCTCCTTGACACAGTTAGCATAAATGATGCCTGGATATATAAGTCATAAGTACAAAGTCAAAGCAAATAGAACAGTTTGTACAGAAAAGACCAATATTTCTTCTACCATGCACCTAGGACTTGCTGTGAAAGATGTTAAAGAAACATGTTATATAATTAAACAGGAAGCCAATGGTCATTATTTTTCAAAGGATTTGATCTTAGTCATCCAAAACTCAATCCAGAGACTTGTCGTTAGGTGCTGTCGAGTCAGTCCTGACTCATAGCAACCCTGTGTACAACAGAATCAAAAACTGCCCAGTCCGGTGTCATCCTCATATTCACTGTTATGTTTGAACCCACTGTTGCAGCCACTGTGTCAATCCATCTCACTGATGATCTCCCTCTTCCACTGACCCTCTACTTCACCAGGCATGATGTCCCTCTCCAGGGAGTGGTCCCTCCTGATAACATGTCCAGAGTATGTTAGACAAAGACTTACCATCCTGCCTCTAAGGAGCATTCTAGCTGTATTTATCCCAAGACAGAGTTGTTCCTTTTGGCACTCCATGGTATATTCAATATTCTTCACCAACACCATAATTCAAAGGCGTCGATTCTTCTTCCTTCTTCCTTATACATTGTCCAGCTTTCACATGCAGATGAGGTGACTGAAAACACCATGGCTTGGGTCAGGAGCACCTTAGTCCTTAAAGTGACATCTTTTCTTTTTAACACTTTAATGAGGTCTTTTGCAGCAGATTTTCCCAACGCAATGCATCGTTTGATTTCTTGACTGCTGCTTTCATGGGCTTTGATTGTGGATCCAAGTAAAATGAAATCCTGGACAACTTCAATCTTTTCTTCATTTATCATGATGTTGCTTATTGGTCCTGTTAGGAGGATTTTTGTTTTCTTTATGTTGAGATGTAATCCATACTGAAGGCTGTACTGCTTGATCTTCATCAGTAAGTGCTCAAGTCCTCTTCACTTTCAGCAAGCTAGGTTGTGCCATCTGCATATCAGGTTGTTTGAATCTTCCTCAAATCCTGATGCCCCGTTCTTCTTCATATAGACCAGCTTCTCGGATTATTTGCTCAGCATACAGATTGGATAAGTATGGTGAAAATATACAACCCCGACAAACACCTTTCTTGACTTTAAACCACACAGTATCCCCTTGTTTAGTCCAAATGACTGCTTCTTGGTCTATGTACAGGTTCCTCATAAACACAATGAAGTGTTCTGGAATTCCCGTTCTTCCCAATGTTATCCATAATTTGTTGCGATCCACACAGTCGAATGCCTTTCTATAGTCAGTAAAACACAGGTTAACATCTTTCTGGCATTCTCTGCTTTCAGCCAGGATCCATTTGACATCAGCAATGATATCCCTGGTTCCACATCCTCTTCTGAATCAGGTTTCAATTTCTGTCAGTTCCCTGTCCATGTACTACTACAACCACTTTGAATGATCTTCAGCAAAATTTTACTTGCATGTAATACTAATGATATTCTTCAATTATTTCTGCATTCTGTTGGATCACCGTTCTTGGGAATAAGCATAAATATAGATCTCTTCCAGTCAGTTGGCCAGGTAGTTTTCTTCCAAATTTCTTGGCATAGACTGGTGAGCACGTCCAGTGCTGTATCCATTTGTTGAAACATCTCATTTGATATACTGTCAATTCCTGGAGCCTTGTTTTTTGCCAATGTCCTCAGTGCAGCTAGAACTTCTATCATTGATACTATCAGTTATTGATCATATGCTACCTCCTGAGAAGATTGAAAGTCGAACAGTTCTTTTTGGTACAGTGACACTGCATATTCCTTCCATCTTCTTTTGATGCTTTCTGCATCCTTAAATATTTTATCCGTAGAATCCTTCAGTATTGCAACTCGAGGCTTGAATTTGTCTTCGGTTCTTTCAGGTTAAGGAATGCCAAGAGTGTTCTCCCCTTTTGGTTTTTTAACTCCAGGTCTTTGCACATGTCATTATAATACTTCACTTTGTCTTCTGGAGCTACCCTTTGAAATCTTCCATTCAGCTCTTTTACTTCATTATTTCTTCCTTTTGCTTTAGCTACTCGATGTTCAAGGGCAAGTTCCAGAGTCTCTGACATCCAGTTTGGTCTTTTCTTTCTTTCCTGTCTTTTAAATAACTTTTTGCTTTCTTCATGTATGATGTACTTGATGTCATTCCATAACTCATCTGGTCTTTGAACATTAGTGTTCAATGCAACAAATCTGTTCTTGAGATGGTCTCTAAATTCAAGTAGCGTGTACTCAAGGTCATACTTTGGCTGTCCTTGTTTTGTTTTAATTTTCTTCAGCTTCAACTTGAACTTTCATACAAGCAATTGATGGTCTGTTTTGAGGTCAGCCCCTGGCCTTGTTTTGACTAATGATGTTGAGCTTCTCTATCATCTCTTTCCACAGATGTAGCCGATTTAATTCCTGTGTGTTCATCCAGCAAGGTCCACGTGTATAGCCCCCATTTACGTTTTTTAAAAAAGATATTTTCCATAAAGAAATTGTTGGTCTTGCAAAATTCTATCATGAGATCTCCAACGTCATTTCTATCGTGAAGGCTATATTTTCCAACTACTGATACTTCTTTGTTTCCATCTTTTGCATTCCAATCACCAATAATTGTTAATGCATCTTTATGGCATGTGTGATCAATTTCAGACTCAGAAGTTGGTAAAAATCTTCAATTTCTTCGTCCTTGGCCTTGGTGGTTGGTGTTTAAATTTGAATAATAATCAGATTAACTGGTCTTCCTTGTTGGCAGATGGATATTATCATAACACTGACAGCATTGAACTTCAGGATATATCTTGAAATGTTCTTTTTGATAATGACTGCAGCACCATTCCTCTTCAATTTTTCATTACTGGCATAGTAGAAAAATTTTTCGATGTTCTCATTCAAAGTGGCCAATACCATTCCATTTCAGCTAACTAACACCTAGGAAGGAGACCTGGCACCACAATGGTTAAGAGCTGGGCTGCTAACCAAAAGGTCGGTAGCTGGAATCCACCAGCCGCTCCTTGGAAACTCTATGGGGCAGTTCTACTCTGTCCTATAGGGTCACTATAGTCAGAACCAACTTGAGGGCACATAACAGCAACAACAAAAATACCTAGGATATCGATGTTTATGAGTTTCCTTTCTTTTTTGACGATTCCTGATTTTCCTAGATTCATACTTCGTGCGTTTCACATTCCAATTACTAATGAATGTTTGCAGCTGTTTCTTATCATTTTGAGTCATGCCACATCAGCAAATGAAGGTCCCAAGAGCTTGGCTCCATCCACGTCATTAAGGTGGACTCTAGTTTGAGGAAACAACTCTTCCTTAGTCACATTTTGAGTGCCTTGCTACCCGAGGGCCTCAGCTTCTGGCAGTATGTTAAACAATGTTCCGCTGCAATTCATAAGGTTTTCACTGGCTAATTTTTTTAGTAGTAGACCACCAAGTCCTTCTTCTTAGTCTTTCTTAGCCTGGAAGCTCAGCTGAAACCTGTCCACCATGGATGACTCTGCTGGTATTTGAATACAGGTGGCATACCATCCAGTATTGCAGTAACACGAAAGACCCCACAGTATGACAACCTGACAGACACGTGGGCAAATTCAGAGACTAGGTAATATATATCTTTTTTTTTTCAAAGGACACCAACTGTCTCAGAAATACCACAACTGGATAGCTTTAACAAACAGAAATTTATTTTCTCACAGTTTAGGAGGCTAGAAATCTGAATTCAGATTGTCGCCTCTAAGGGAAGGCTTTCTCACTTTCTCTTTGGCAGCTTTGGGGAAAGAACCTGGTTTCTTCAGCTCTTTTTTCCTGGTTCCTTAAAGTTCTCCTTGTGACTTGGCATCTATCTTCCCCATCACTGCCTACTCTCTTGCTTGCTTAATCTATTTTATATCTCAAAAGAGACTGACTCAAAACGCACCCTACATTGATTCTGTCTCATTAACATAACAAAAGCAAGTCATTCACAAATGGGTTTATAACCACAGACATAAAAACACCAGACCCGTTGCCTTCGAGTTGATACTCGAAGTGACCTTATAGGAAAGAGTAAAACTGCCCAATAGGGTTTTCAGTGAGTGGCTGGTGGATGTAAACTCTCAGCCTTTTGGTTAGCAGCCAAGCCCTTAACCATTGCAGCACCAGGACTCCTCCACAGGCATAGAGGTTAGGATTTACAAAACATATTTTGAGGGGACACAATTCAATGTGTAACATACCACCATTTGCTGTTGTTGTTAGGTACCATGGAGCCAGTTCCGACTCATGGCTAACCTGTGTACAACAGAAGGAAACACTGCTGGGTCCTGCACCATCCTCACAATCATTCCTGTGCTTGAGCCCATTTTTGTAGCCACTGTGTCAAACCATCTCGTTGAGAGTCTTCCTCCTATCACTGACCCTCCAGTTTACCAACCATGATGTCCTTCTTCAGTGTCTGGTCCCTCCTGATAATACTTCCAAAGTATATGAGACAAAGTCTCACCATCCTTGCCTCCAAGGAACATTCCAGCTGTATTTCTTCCAAGACAGATTTGTTCCTTTTTTTGGCAGTCCATAATATATTCAGTATTCTTCACCAACACCATAATTAAAAGGTGCCAGTTTTTCTTCAGCCTTCCTTATTCATTGTCCTGTTTTCATACGCATACGAGACAATTGAAAACACCATGGCTTGGGTCAGGAGCGCCTAAGTCTTTAAAGTGACTTTTTTGCTTTTTAACACTTTAAAGTTTTTTGCAGCAGATTTTCCCAATGCAACGCATCATTTGATTTCTTGACTGCTGCTTTCATGGGCGTTGATTGTGGATCCAAGTAAAATGAAATCCTTGACAACTTCAATCTTTTCTCTGTTTATCATGGTGTTGCTTATTGGTCCAGTTTTGAGGATTTTTGTTTTCTCTATGTTCAGGTGGGAAACCCTGGTGGCGTAGTGGTTAAGTGCTACAGCTGCTAACCAAAGGGTTGGCAGTTCAAATCCACCAGGCGCTCCTTGAAAACTCTATGGGCAGTTCTACTCTGTCCTGTAGGGATGCTATGAGTCGGAATCGACTCAATGGCCCGGGGTTTATGCTCAGGTGTAATCCATACTGAAGACTATGGTCTTTGAGCTTCATCAGTTAAGTGTTTCAAGTCTTTTCCACTTTCAGCAAGCAAGGTTGAGTCACATGCATATCTCAAGTTGTTAGTGAATCTTCTTCCAATTCTGTTGCTCTGTTCTTCACATAGCCTACTTTCTCAGATTATTTGCTCAGCATACAGATTGAATAAGTATGGTAAAAGGATACAAACCTGACACACACCTTTCCTGACTTTAAACCACACACCATCCCGTTGTTCTGTCCAAATGACTGCTCTTGATCTATACACAGTTTCTTCATGAGCACAATGAAGTGTTCTAGAATTCTCATTCTTCTCAATGTTATCCATAATTTGTTATGATTCACACAGTCAAATGCATTTACATAGTCAATAAAACAAAGGTAAACATCTTTCTGGTATTCTCTGCTTTCAGTCAGGATCTATCTGACATCAGCAATAATATCCCTGGTTCCACATTCTCTTCTGAACCTGGCTTGAACTTCTGGCAGTTCCCTGTCGAGGTACTGCTGCAACCGCTTTTGAATGATCGTTAGCAAAATTTTACTTGTGTGTAATATTAATGATATTATTGGATAATTTCCACATTATCTTGGATCACCTTTCTTTGCAATTTGCATAAATATGGATCTCTTCTAGTCAGTTGGCCAGGTAGCTGTCTTCCAAATTTGTTGGCAAACAGATGAGTGAGCACCTCCAGTGCTACATCTGTTTGTTGAAACATCTCAGTTGGTATTCCATCAATTCCTGGAGGCTTGTTTTTTGCCACTGCCTTCAGTGCAGCTCGGCACTTCTTCCTTCAATATCATTGGTTCTTGATCATATGCTACCTCCTAAAATGGTTGAATGCCAACCAATTCTTTTTTTTATTGACTCTGTGTATTCCTTCCATCTTCTTTTGATGCTTCCTGCATCGTTTAATATTTCTCCAGTAGAATTCTTCCATATTGCAACTTGAGGCTTGAATTTTTTCTTCAGTTCTTTCAGCTTGAGAAATGCCAAGCGTGTTCTTCCCTTTTGGTTTTCTAATTTCAGGTCTTTGCACATTTCATTATACTACTTTACTTTGTCTTCTCTAGCTGCCGTTGAAGTTTTCTGTTCAGCTCTTTTACTTCATCATTTCTTCCTTTCACTTTAGCTACTCTACTTTCATGAGCCATTTTCAGAGTCTCTTTTGACATCGATTTTTGTCTTGTCTGTCTTTCCTGTCTTTTTAATGACCTCTTGCTTTCTTCATGTATGATGTCCTTGATGTCATTCCACAACTATTTGGTCTTCTGTCATTAGTGTTCAATGTGTTAAAACTGTTCTTGAGATGGTCTCTAAATTCAGGTGGAATGTACTCAAGGTCGTACTTTGGCTCTCCTGGACTTGTTTTAAGTTTCTTCTCTTCAACTTGAACTTACATATGAGCAGTTGATGAACTGTTACACAGTTAGCCTATGTCCTTTTTCCGACTTATGATATTGAGCTTCTCCATCTTCTCTTTCCGTAAATGTAGACTATTTGATTCCTGTGTATTTCTTCCAGCGAGGTCCATGTGTATAGTCTCCCTTTACATTGTTGAAAAAAGGTATTGGCAATGAACTCATCTTCCAGCCTTTATGCATTACCCAATTCCAAAACTTCTTCCACAGTTTAGTTATCTGTTAGAGCAGTCACCCACTCTACCATTACCAAATTCTGCATAGTATCTAATGCTTCTAATACAGAAATATCACAAGTGGGTGGCTTTAACAAACAGAAATTTATTTTCTCATGGTTTAGGAGGCTAGAAGCCTGAATTCTTAGCACCTGCTCTAGGGGAAGGCTTTCTTTCCCTCTCTGTCTTTGTCAGCTCTGAGGAAGATCCTTGTCTCTTCAGCTCTGTGTCCTGATTCCATGGAGTTCGTCATGTCCCTTGGCATTTGTCCTCCCCATCTCTGCTTACCTTTTGCTTGTTCAATCTCTTACATATCTCTAAAGATATTGACTCAAGACACATCCTATACCAAGGTTGTAATCTTTCTGGAAGCAGACTTCCACATCTTTCTCTCACAGAGCCACTGGGTGGTTTAGGCTTTTTGGTCAGCAGCTAAGCACCTAAGTATTGCACGACCAAGGTTCTTTACTAACATGACAAAGAAAATGAATTCCTCCTGAATACAACCAAGCACTTCCAGGAACAAAGTAGCAAGGGCAGAGGTCTGGGCACCATAGTTTCAGGGACATCTTTTGCAATTGGTGCAACAAAATTTATTAAGAAAATGTTCTTCATCCCACTTTGGTGAGTGGCGTCTGGGGTCTTAAAAGCTAGCAAGCAGCCCTCTAAGATGCATCTATTGGTCCCAACTCACCTGCAGCAAAGGAGAATGAAGAACATCAAAGACAAATGGAAAATATGAGCCCAAGATATGGAAATGGCCACATAAACCGGAGACCCCATCAGCCTGAGACAAGAAGAACCAGATGGTACCCAGCTACCACCAGTGACCATCCTGACAGGGAACACAACAGAGAGTCCCTGATGGAGCAGGCGAAAAGTAAGGTGCAGAACTCAAATACTAGTAAAAAAAAAAAAACAGACTTAATGGTCTGACTGAGACTGGAGGGACCCCAGAAGACATGGTCCCCAGACTCTTTGTTAGCTCAAAACTAAAACCATTCTCAGAGCCAACTCTTCAAAGTTTAGGCTGGACTATAAGACATAAAATGATGCTTGTGAAGAGTGTGCTTCTTATCTCAAGTAGATATATGAGACTAAATGGGCAGCTCCTGTCTGGGGGTGACATGAGAAGGCAGAAAGGGAGAGTAGCTAGTTGAATGGACACAGGAAATACAGGAAAGGAGGAGTGTGCTGTCACATTACAGGGAGAGCAACTAGGGTTACATAACAATGTATGTATAAATTTTTGTATGAGAAGCTAACTTGAACTGTAAACTTTCACTTAAAGCACAATTAAAAAAAAAAAAAAAAAAAAGGAAAACAAATTCCCAAATGAAATTATAACTACAGGCAAAGAGATTAGAATTTACAACACATATTTTGGGGCACACAATTCAATCCATAACACCAACTGAGAGAATTCTTTCTGACATCCTTCAGCATCATTAAATTGCAATAACTGCACTGTACAAATTTATGCAGTAATAGAGGCAAACAGAGCCACATATAACCTCAAATGACTTACTTTGAACTGTATTAGGGCTTTCAGGAGGGCCACAATCCTCATTAAACTTTGTATATGCTAAAAAGAAGGTTACAGTTGAAGAAGTCAGAAGAAGGATTCAATGCTCCATTGCTAGCAAAGCGAGAGGACCCATGTGTTGAGAAATGAGAGAAGCCTCTAGATTCTGACTCAGAAGAGTCCTTGACAGACAGCCAGGCAGGTTATCGGGGACCTCAGGCCTACAATCACAATGAACTGAATTTTCCCAACATGAAGAATTAATTTAGAAGTGGATTTTTCCTCAGAATATCCAGTCTCAGCCCAGCCAACACCTTAATTTCAGCCTTGTGATTCTCTGATAGGAGAACCCAGTCATGCCTTGATGGACTATTGACATACAGAACCCTGTTAGATATGGTCCTTCTGTTCCATTATTATCCAGAGGGGTCAATTGTTCATTTAAGGACCTTTTCAATCCACAAAGCTGGGCAACACAGAATCCTTGTAGTGTCAATGTCAGCAGAAACATTGCAAGACTGGGGTCTGTCTCTGAGGCTACACAAATTTTTATCTATATAGATGATGAAATACTAACACATTTTCACTAAATTTGCCCATTGATTTGGTGCTTAAATGATTAAATTCAAATTGGTGGGAAAGAAAGTGGAATAAGTGTTTAAAGGTATGGAGGAAAAAAATAGAAGTAAAAGGCAACAAATAGGCTATGCATGAAAGTGACTGAAGGGATAGGAGGGTGAACCATGTTTTTACAGAGTCTTTAGAAATTATTGGTGCCTCCTCCCTTTCAAAGGAGTAGTACTATTATTGTCTTACTATGAAAAGCATAATATTTAAAATAGGTTGTGCCATGTGCAAACTATAATCCTTCACTCAACAACAACCAGACTCCAGGTCTATTTCTAATGTATTCAAATTTAAAGAAATGAATTGGAAGGGTTAGGATGAACCATATGAAACTACATAGTCAACCACTATGACCAAAAAAAAAAAAAAAAGGCAGTTTTATATGGTTCAACCTAATAGATTGTTGTTGTTGCTGTTAGTTGCCATGGAGTACCCTAAGACCTACTTGAACAGAACAAAACATAGCCTGATCCTGTACCTGCTTCATGATCTTTGGTATGTTTGAGTTCATCGCTTTGACTATTGTGTCAATCCAACTCTTCAAATCAAAACTACAATGAGTTACCATCTCACCCCAACAAGGCTAGCATTAATCCAAAAAAACACAAAAATAATAAATGTTGGAGAGGTTGAGGAGAGACTGGAACACTTATACACTGCTGATGGGAATGTAAAATGGTACAGCCACTTTGGAAATCAATTTGGTGCTTCCTTAAAAAGGTAGAAATAGAACTAACATATGATCCAGTAATCCCACTATTTGGAATATATCCTTGAGAAATAAGAGCCTCACACGAATGGATATATTCACACCCGTGTTCCTTACAGCAGTGTTTACCACAGCAAAAAGAGGGAAACAACCTAGGTGCCCATCAACAGATAAATGGTTAAAAAAATTATGTTATATTCATACAATGGAATACTACACAATGATAAAGAATAATGATGAATCCATGAAACATCTCATAACATGGAGGAATCTGGAAGGCATTATGCTGAGTGAAATTAGTCAGTCACAAAAGGACAAATATTGTATGAAACCACTATTATAAGAACTCAAGAAAAGGTTTAAACACAGAAGAAAACATTCATTGATGCTTACGAGGGTGGGGAGGGAGAGAGAGGGGTATTTACTAATTAGATAGGAGACAAGAATTATTTTAGGTGAAGGGAAGGACAACACGTGATACAGGGGAAGTCAGCACAACTAGACTAAACCAAAAGCTAAGAAGTTTCCCGAATACAACCAACACTTTGAAAGACAGAGCAGCAGAGGTAGGGGTCTGGGCGCCATGGTTTCAAGGAATAGCTAGGTCAATTGGCATAACAAAGTGTATTAAAAAAATATTCTGCACCCCACTTTGGTAAGTGGCATCTGGGGCCTTAAAAACTAGCAAGTGGCCATCTGAGATGCATCAATTAGTCTTAACCCACCTAGAGCAAAGGAGAATGAAGAACACCAAAGACACATGGAAAATATGAGCCCAAGATAAAGAAAGGGCCACATAAACCAGAGACTCCATCAGCTTGAGATCTGAATTAACTAGATGGTTCCCAGCTATCACCAATGATTCCCTGACAGGGAACACAACAGAGAATTCCTGATGGAACAGGAGAAAAGTGAGATGCAGACCTCAAATTCTAGTAAAAAGACCAGACTTAATGGTCTAACTGGGACTGTAGGGGCCCCAGAGGTCACGGCCCATGGACTCTCTTAGCCCAAGATAAAACCGTTCCTGAAGCCAGCTCTTCAGACAAAACTTAGACTGGACTATATGACATAAAATGATACTGGTGAGGAGTATGCTTCTTAGCTGAAGTAGACACATGAGCTAGTGGGCAACTCCTGTCTAGATGCGGGATGAGAAGGCAGAGGGGGACAGGAGCTGGTTGAGTGGACATGGGAAATACAGGGTGGAGAGAAGAAGTCTGCTGTCACATTGTGGGGAGAGCAGCTAGGGTCACATAACAATGTGTATGTAAGTTTTTGCATGAGAAACTGACTGAATTGTAAACTTTCACTTAAAGCACAATTTAAAAAAAAATAAAAAAAGATAGTTTAAGAGGAAAAAAAAAAAAAGATTCTCTTGAAATATATTCGACCAGCTGCTCCTGCAGATGGTGGTGGCTGGTGGTGGTGGAGGCAGTGGGCTAGCTACACCTTCTGAGAAGGAATTGGAAACAGTAGGTTTGAGGCAGGGCAAGCTCCTTAAAAAAAAAAAGAATATTAATACTTAGTAAAAAAAAAAAAAAAGTAAAACAAGTTACGTATTTCGAGCCTACATTAAATGATATCACAGGATGGTAAACCAGAGTATTTTACCCCACAGGAAGAGGGTGCTACATCATAGAGAACTTCTTCTTTGCCCTTGTTGTGACCTTTTGTGCCTCAGCTCCATCATTATTGCTCAGCCTAAACTTCATGATTAGTCATTCCAGTGATGTCCAGAAAGCAACTTAGAATTCCTTGTTTTTTTGATGTTTTGTCAGACCAGTAATGATAATCCTCCATCTCAGGTTAATCCTCCTGTTCCCATCGTTCCCATATTCACTGCAACCGATTGTGCCTATTCAAAGTTCATGCTGAGTAAATTCAGTTAGGATTTTTCTGGCCTAGTTTAAATAATTTCCAAATTCCTCAAATTCCTAATATTTCCACTGCAGTCAAACTCAGAGGCTATTTTTGAAAATACATGGATCGTTAACTGTAAGCTTTGTTAATTCATCTTATAATCTGAAAAGTTTATTGTATTTCCTCCTATCCACTTCTCCTTCTCTTTTGTCTCAAAGAAAGAAATGTCCTGAGTGTTCCCATTTTCCAAACCAACCCCTTTACCTGTGCTGAGAAGTCCATCATCACCTGCCTCATCTCTAACCTTATTTGATGAATTACCTCTTGAATCTCAAATGGACTCCTCTCTAATGGCTCAATTCCAGCTACTGCACTAAAAAAAAAACTACCCTGGTTTTATTCTTTCAAAATGGTCTTCCTTGATCTTGTTCATAAGCTTCACTTTATCATTTTGACTCTTCAATGTGGAATTTCTCACAGTTGTTTCCTTTGTATTATTTTCTCTCTCCACCATCTACCATGATGACTTCATTTTTATATACCCACTCTATTTAATTTGCTACTTCTGTTTAAGCTGCTGTGACTTTTACACTGAATTTTGTTAGGGAAGGCAACTCTGCTCCCTTAGCCATAACATCCTGAACCAGAGAAGAATAGTGAGCCACCTCAAAATGGAGCAGCTGTACAAATAATATTCAGATTTTCTACTTCTTCTTGTGTCAGTTTTGGTAATTTGTGTTATTCAAGGAATTTGT
Source organism: Loxodonta africana (assembly GCF_030014295.1). Classification (NCBI taxonomy): domain Eukaryota; kingdom Metazoa; phylum Chordata; class Mammalia; order Proboscidea; family Elephantidae; genus Loxodonta; species Loxodonta africana. The sequence continues at coordinate 12,694,517 of NC_087362.1, forward strand.
CCACTTAATCAAAGCTGTTACATGTATTGGCATAACATTGTTCATATTCCCTTTATCATTCTTTAAATTGTTCATAGAATCTATAGTGATGGCTCCTCCTTTAGTCCAGATATTGGCAATTTTTGTCTCCTCTCTTTTTTATTGATCTATTCAATGAAGCCTCTCTACTCTGTTTGGCAGAGTCCTGTGTGAGTTCTGGAAATTCATCAATTCCCTGGTAGTTCTTTTTTTTTTTTTTTTCTAATTGCACTTTAGGTGAAAGTTTACAGCACAAGTTAATTTCTCATTCAATAATTTATACACACATTTTTTTGTGACATTGGTAGCAACCCCCACAATGTGACAGCACCCTCCCCTTTCCACCCCAGGTTCCCTGTAGCCATTCATCCCATTCCTGACCCTTCCTGCCTTCTCATCCTTCTTTTGGACAGGAGCTGCCCATTTGGTCTCAAATATCTGAATGAAGTAAGAAGCACATTCCTTATGTTTATTATTTTTTTGTGTTATACTCCTGTTTAATCTTTTTCTGAAGAGAGGGCTTCAGTAAAGTTTTCAGTTCTGGGATAACTGAGTGTCTGGGGGCCATAGTTTCAGGGTTTCCTACAGTCTCTGTCAGACCATTAAGTCTGGCCTTTTTACTTGAATTTGAATTCTGTTCTACATTTTTCGTCTGCTCTGTCTGGAACTCTCTGTTCTGTTCCCTGTCAGGACGGTCACTGGTGGCAGCCAGGCACCATCTAGTTCTTCAGGTCTCAGGCTGGTGAAGACTCTGGCTTATTTACTAGTCCTTTGGGCTAGTATTTTCCTTGTGTCTTTGGTTTTCTTCATTCTCCTTTTCTCTGAGTGGGATGGGACCAATAGATGTGCCGTATATGGCTGCTCGCAAGCTTTTAAGACCCCAGATGGTACTCACCAAAGTGGGATGTAAAACATTTTCTTTGTAAGCTATGTTATGCCAGTTGAGTCAGATGTCCCTGGTAGTTTTTTGCCTGGCCTCATGGAATTTCACCTTATTAATATACAGTTTAGGAATCAGCAACAAACTCAAGGGGACTGTTATGCAAACTTCTGTACCTTTTTTCTGCATAGCTGCCTTCTTACTGGTGCTTTACTACACAATAGAAATCCCTCACCATCCATGAGTTCTGAATCTGCCTCCTCAACTCAATAAAACTACTATCTCAGTTTGGGTTCCCCTTCCTGTGAAACAATCTGGAAAGGGCTTCCAGGCAGAAAGCTCAGATGATTGCAGGGCTTACTTTTTCTGCTCCCTTTCTACCAAGGATCACAGTCCTGTGCTGTTTGTTTTCCAAAGCGTGAAAGCAGTTTTTTAATATATTTTGTGGGGCAAGTAGAGAGTCAACTCAATCAGATAGAAGCCAAACTCCTTTAATTCCAGAGTCTTGATATGCTCATTCTACCACCTATGGCAGACTTGCTCAGCTTTGTCTCCATGTTCATTCCCTCGGTTGTCAGAATGTGGCCACAATCATGCTCTGGGCCTCGTGCATGGACAAATTGCTTCTTCTTTTTTTTTTTTTTCAATTCAGTAGTACATTGAATGGAACTCAGCATTCTGTCCTAAAAATCATACAGTCGAAGAAATATCCTGGATTTTGAAAGAGCAATGACAATTTAAGTGCTTATTTTTGACCAGTCTTCTACTCGTGCTAAACAAGATGGCTTATTAAGATGCCACCTTTTAAATGGCAAATTCTCCAAGAGTAGTAATAAATTCCCTAACCCTCAACTGTGAAAGAGGTGGCCACAGATGAGTCAACAGAAGATCTTTAAGCGTGGAGGAAAGACCACAGAAAAGGGAGAAGAGGACTGAGAACACATCTCGCTCCATAGATAGTCCTTCAGGAGTTTTCCTTTCTGTGATACAAGCCACTTTCTGCCCTTCCGCAGTCACCCTGGAGGTCAACTCCACCTCTCATCTCCCATTAAGCTACACAAGTCCAGGGACTTTTTCCCCTTTTTTCTTTTGGGGAAAACTTTTTCAAAATTAAAGGAGGTGACATGAAGGAATAGGGCTCCAAAAGTCTAATGAAGAAATCTCTTACAGAATAAGGAATGAATATGCTTATAAAAACACTAAATTATGTCACAAAAATGTTATATGCTATATGTAGAATGTGGATAACTGCTTTCTACCTCATACCTTTAGTAAACCGGTTATATGCATTTAAATTTTTTCTTCTTTTTAATAGCCCAGATGCAATTACACAAGATGGTTTCTATGATTTCTTCTATTGCTAGAATAATAAAAAATGTATTCAGTAGTGAAATAAATATTCTAATTTTGTAATACAACATTTGGAGGAAAAGCTCTTAAAAGTATTCTACATATACCTACCACCTGTTGCCATCGAGTCGATTCCGACTCATAACAACCATATAGGACAGAGTAGAACTGTCCCATAGGATTTCCAAAAAGCACCTCGTGGATTCGAACTGCCGACTTTTTGGTTAGCAGCCATAGCTCTTAACCACTATGCCACCAGAGTTTCCTATTCTACATATAACAGACATAATTCAGCATAAAAGAATACTAACATAAACAGGCTATTTCTCTACACCATTATTAAGAATAATAGAGGATTATTGGCACTTTTAAAAGTTTAGGTAAGAGTTGGTGCTATAGACCACCTGCCATGCCTCTCAAATTACTATGGAAAATAAATCAGGAAGTCTGGTGGCAATGAGTGAAGAGCCCACAGCAAACAATATGATAATAACTGGCTTTTGGTTCTTAATCCTTTCCATCTTTCATTTTTAAGGTTGGTGGCTGTTTCCACAATTCCTAGAGTGTGGTCAGAATTGCAAAATTATTCTGTGTAATGCTGAAATTAAGAAAGAGAAAGAGGAGGGGAATGGGAATAGAAGTGAGTGAGGGATAATAGGATGAGAAGGAAGAGGAGGAAATAACAGGAGAGTAAAGATTCACTTTTTCTTTTGGCTCACTCCCAAAAAACCTAAATTTGGATTACAGATGAAAGGATAGCAACCATTCATCTGCTTTAGCTACCTTATGGACTGAATTGTGTCCCCCAAAAATGTATGTCAACTTGGCTGGGCCATGATCCCCAGTATTGTGTGGTTGTCTTCCGTTTTGTAATCTGATGTGATTATCCCATGTGTTAATGAGGCAGGATTAGAGGCAGTTATGTTAATGAGGCTGGACTCAATCTACAAGATTAATTTTTATCTTAAATCAATCTCTTTTGAGATATATAAGAGAGAAACTAGTAGAGAGAGAGGTAGACCTCATACCACCAAGAAGGTAGAGCCAGGAGTGTGCATCCTTTGGACTCGAGGTCCCTGTGCTGAAAGCCTCCCAGAACAGGGGAAGATTGATGACAAGGATCTTTGTCCAGCACCAACAGAGGGAAAAAGCCTTACCCTTGGGACGGCACCCTGAATTCAGACTTCTAGCCTCCTAGACTGTGAGAGAATAAGTTTCTTTTTTGTTAAAGCCATCCACTTGTGATGACAGCAGTACTTGCATTATAGCAGCATTAGATAACTAACCAAAAACCAAAACAAATCTGTTGCAGTCGAGTTGATTCCGACTCGTTGCAACCCTATAAGACAGAGTAGAACTGCCCCATAGAGTTTCCAAGGAACAGCTGGTGGATTTGAACCACCGACCTTTTGGCTTGCAGTCCTATGCTTTAACCACTGCACCACCAGGTCTTCTGCTTTAGCTAACCATCATATAAAATGAGAATTATTTTCTAGGTGCTGCTAAAATCTTCCAATGTATTGGCTTCTAACTCTGTTTAGCAAGCTTGAATAGGCTGGGAAAAAAAACTTGAGCATTCTGAAGGTGCATATTATTTCTTCTTTATAATCACCAGAAACCCTGGTGGCATAGTGGTTAAGAGCTACAGCAGCTAACCAAAAGGTCGGCAGTTCAAATCTATCAGGTGCTCCTTGGAAACCCTATGGGGCAGTTCTACTCTGTCCTATTGGGTCACTATTTATTGGAATCGAATCAACGGCAATGGGTTTGGTTTTTTGGGGGAGGGGGGTTATAATCACCAGTTTGCTATGCCAGAAATACAATATGTCTATGGACAAAAACACTCTTTATGGAAGTCTGTACCAGACACCGTCAGAATTATAAAAATATAGAAGGCACAGAGTTGACTCTGTGAGATTGTGATCTGTTAGCAGAGGTGAGATAAGCATGAGCACAGATCCATGTTATAAACATGGCAAGTAGAAATTATGAGTACAGAATCAACAGTGAAATATAAAATCAGGGTAATGGGCATAGCTACAACCAGTGGACAGTAATCTGAAAACAAAACATTCATTAGAAGAAGTGTAGCTTGCGTAGTATTTAAAAGAGTACAATGTGATTTCGAGTAGGCATTGCATTGGGACTAATTGCTTTTGGAGTCCCGAGGTGATGCAAAGCGTTTGGCTACTAACCTGAATGATGACAGTTAAATCAACCCAGAGGTACCTTGGAAGAAAGACCTGACAATCTACTTTGGAAAAATCACAACCACTGAAAACCCTGTGGAGCACATTTCTGCTCTGACACACATGGGGTCACCATAAGTCAGAATCCACTCAATGGCAACTAGTTATTTTAAATTTATAAAGACGTGGAGAAAAGGAACAATATAATCTATCAATAGAAACAAGATCCAAACCAAAACCAAATTAGTCGCCATCCCACGTCCTGGTGGGGAGAAAAAAATATGAACAATAAATCTGTTAATTATCACTTTGACAAGCTCTAAGAAGAAACAGAAAGTTAATTGTCTACGTGTGTATTTCATCTACGAGACCTGTGATTCCCCTCAGTGTTAAAGGTCCTTTTGTATCACCTTCCTTTTTGTTAGTACCAAGCACCCCATAAAGCAAATATGTGTTAAACAAATTTGCTGAGCTAGAGAATGTACTTATGGAAAGAAAAAAAATTAACTAAATAAAATATTTGATTATAGGTTGGTTGTATTTACTGATAAATACTAAAAGATTATGAAAATATAAATGTATAATATCAGGAACACATAAAGGAGATAATCCTTAGCGTTCAGTGTAAGTTAACTCACAGGAGACAATCTAGGAAGAAAAGCTAGGACGTTCAGAGGATAAGTAGCCAGTGGTGGGAGAGATCAAAAGGGAGTAAGACTAGACTGTGACTGTGAGGTAAAAAGAAAGGGAGAACTCTAGAAAATATTTGTGTGAAGAATGAGTCAGACATGATGATGGAGTAAAAGATGAGAACAGTAACAAAGGAGACAAGAGCCGCTGCTGACTGCCTTGAACATCATGACCTTAGAGCTGTGGCTTCAGACTTTGCACAGATACAATCAGTAGCATTGTCGTTGAAGCCTGAAAAGAAAGGTAAGGGGGTGTTCGCGCTGGAATGTGCACAGGATTGAAAAAGAAAAATTAACTTGAGAATCGTTCAACCTGTCTCTGACCACCAGATAGATAGCTATTCATTCATTGCATACTACAAGTAATAAATTCCTTATTTTCTCATATGCATAATGATAATTCCCAGGCTTTCCAAAAACAGACAATTTCCAAATGCCCTATTGGCAAAATTCCACTGAGAATAATATAAGCATTCAGAAACTGAGGAAATTCCCTTATTTGTTGCCAAAAAAAAAAAAAAAAAAATTTTTTTTTTTTTTTTCAAAAGCCACGTATGGCTCCTGGAATGATTCCAGGCACATAATTGGGTTTGTAACCCCCACAAAAACGAGCTTTATATTTTGGGATCTCAACCAAGTTTGTCTTCTTAGGAACATTTTTATTCAAAATATCAACATATTGTGAGCACTCACTTGTCTACAAAACAAATGATTCAACAAAAAAAATTTTTTTTTCTTGAAAAGGATATGGAGGCTTATCTTACATAACCTGAAATAATGAAAACTGCAGAGCCTTAAAAGTATCCAAATTGTAAACACATTCAATTATAATCATAGCAAGATGGCCCTACCATATTTATAACAACCCTCCAAAGACTGGCTTTAATGCTGTTTGTTTTGAAATCCTACAACCATTAATACTTGGAAGTTACTCTGGGAAAGGTCCTCTCTTACATATCATTTTTGATCCTAAAATTCTTGAAATCATAGTTATTTAAGTCAATTACGGCCTTTGAAACTATACAGCTTAATTTCATTCATTTGATTGTTGTCAGTGATTTTTTATCTCATATGTCTTTGAAAATCAGATATTTTCTCTGAACCCTGGGCATAGAAAACTGCATCTGTCCAACATGTTACACAAAATTCTAGATTTGTCACCTCTCTGAAACCAATTTGTGGATGATGGGATGGAGGGGTGTGGGGGAATCAGGATCCATGGACTCCAGGTCAACTGTCTCTGATTTGGCTCAAATGCCTGATTTGCGAAGGAGAAAATGAAGTCCAAAGAGGCTAAATGACTTGCTCAAACGTCATACAGCAAATGAGTAGCAGAGCCATTCAGTGGAAACCAAGCTTTCTTCTTAACTCTTGGTCTAGTAGGTTTCCACTAACCACAATCCGAACCAAACTATCTGACTCAATTCTGACTCATAGCTACCCTATAGGACAGAGTAGAACTGCCCCATAGGGTTTTCAAAGCTGTAATCTTTTATGGAAGCAGACTGCCACATCTTTCTCCCACAATGCAGCTGATGGATTCAAACTGCTGACCTTTTGGTTAGCAGCCAAGCACTTAACCACTGCGCTACCAGCGCTCCTACTGGGAATTTAAATAACCAGAAATTACTGAGGCTGTAGAGTCATATTCTAGGGACAGTAAGGTCAGAAGTTGGAGAAATATGACTTTATTTCTGGATGATTGAAGCTATAGCATGAGTGAGCATAAAGACTTTCTCTACATCAGTCTCTCTTTGAAGCAGAAACAATTATTTCTGGTCAGTACCAATTGCTTAAGGCTATTGCAAGAATAAGTGAGATAGCGTCTATAAACATCTATAAAAAAAAAATCTATAGCATATTAAAATCCAAAGCATACAGCATAAGAGAGAAAACTTCCTCAAAAAATAATATTAAAGATAATAACCTATATTTTTCAGAGCATGACAATCTAGGAATAAATGTGAAGCCACAATTTTAGTAGCAACTAAGCCTGTCCTGGTTCTCATGTTCACTGGAAAAATGACTGGGACACTACACTAATTATTACTGAAAGTCTCAAGTTGTGTTTCCTATGTTCTCATACACAAAACCATCTCAGCTGTCACGTGACTTCTGCTTTTCTTCTCCTGCTTTGGCCCCAGCCTCAGATGGGGAAGCCTCTGGAGTCTGTAAAATTGATTTATCACTGCTGCTGCCGGTGGTTCTGCTGACCCCTCCCACCATTTCCCCATCAAAGTGGCCAGCAAAGGCCCTCACTGGTGTAGCTGCCCCTAGAACAGTTATTTGCACGGTTTTCACTGGTACTGGGAAAAGTAGCCCATTACCACATTACCCAATTCTAATCTACCCCCATTAAAGACCACACCATACTCTGTTGCATTTGTCCCAAAGTACTGTTACTTAAAGTGCAAAGGTCTCATAGAGATTTTTCTATTTCCAATGGCTGGTGTGTACTTGGTACCAAATAAATGTTGGTGGGAATGCATAGTAAAGGACATTAAATTTGCAAAAGTTGTTATTATTTCAATGTATTAGTATTATCCCTTGATCATATAGTTAGTAAACACAGTCATTGCCATACTGGCGAAATAAATACAAGAATAGCACGGACTCTGAAATAGGTTTACATAAAATGATAATTAAATGTATCTGGTTCTAAAAGTATATTGAGAAATCTTAAATTTCAATTTTTAATAAAGTTAATCAAGAAATTTTTGAATACATATCATTATTTAAACTTTAAATTTTAATTCATACTAGTTTAGTAAATATACTAACAGATACTTTTACTCTGTACTGTAGATCTTTATGGACCAAAAAATATTTAAGTGAAAAATATAATGGATATTTCAAACATGACTATATGACTGTATGAACTAAAGAGAGACAAGGGAAAAATCTTTTGCAAAAGAATTCAAAGGTAATATCCATACTTAAGGTTTCCTTTCCTTATATAGGGTCACTAGCAGTTGGAATCAACTCAACAGCAAAAGGTTTAGGGTTTTGTTTATAAGTTTCATAACTGAGGTTTCAATACATTGCGCTGAAAGAAAGAAAGATTTTCAATTTATTTCTCCATGTTCTTGTTAGGTGCCATCAAGTCAGTTCTGACTCATAGCGACCCTATACAACAGAATGAAACACTGCTTGGTCCTGCGTCATCCTCACAATTGTTGCTATTCTTGAGCCCATGGTTGCTGCCAGTGTGTCAATCCATCTTACTGAGGGTCTTCCTCTCTTACATGGACCCTCTACTTTACCAAGCGTGATGTTCTACTCCAGCAACTGACCCCTCCTGATAACATATCCAAAGTATGTGAGCCGAAGACTCCCCATACTCGCCTCTGAGGAGCATGCTGGGTGTACTTCTTCCAAGACAGATTTGTTTGTTCTTCTGGCAGTCCATGTTATATGCAGTATTCTCCATCAACACCACAATTCAAAGGCATCAATTCTTCTTCACTCTTCCTTATTCATCACACAGCTTTAGCATGCTTATGAGGCAAATGAAAATTCCACGGCTTGGGTCAGGCATACCTTAGTCCTCAAAGTGACATCTTTGCTTTTTAATACTTAAAAGAGGTCTTTTAACATAAAGAAAACAAAAATCTTCACAACTGGACCAATAAGCAACATCATGATAAACGGAGAAACTATTGAAGTTGTTAAGGTTTTTGTTTTACTTGGATCCACGATCAATGCCCATGGAAGCAGCAGTCACAAAATCAAATAATGTATCGCATTGGGCAACTCTGCTGCAAAAGATCTCTTTATTTCTCCATACCAAAAATCAAACCTGTTGCAGTCAAGTCGATTTTGATTCACAGTGACCCTATAGGATGGAGCAGAACTAACCCCATAGGGTTTCCAAGGGGTGGCCGGTGGATCTGAACTGCCAACATTTTGGTTAGCAGCTGAATGCTTAACCACTGTATCATCAGGGCTCCTTATTTCTCCATAGTCTTACCAAAAGTTTTACTAGTTTACATAACAAATATAAGCAGTACTGTGAGTTAGATACTGCTGCACACAGGGGATACAGTGCTGAAAAACCAAGATACAAATCACACTTTCAAGGTATTTATAGTTACATGAAAAATACAGCAAGTAAAGATGTGGTTAAAAACCCAAAATAAAACCAAACCCATTGCCGACAAGTCAATTCCAACTCACAGTGACCCTGTAGGACAGAGTAGAACTGCCCCCATAGGGTTTCCAAGGAGCAGCCAGTGTATTCGAACCTCTGACCTTTTGATTCGCAGCTGAGCTCTTAACCACTGCATCATCAGGGCTCCAAGAGGCTGTTTACCTGGTGACAAATGCAAAAACTGGTGTCTTCTACTTCTAGAGGAAGTGTCAGCTGAGATTAAAAGATGGTAAACATTAGGCAAAGGAAGAGGGTGTTTAAAGTAGATAGAACAGTTTGTGTACAAAGAGAATGAGAGTGAAGGAAGCATGTTTAGGGAAGTAAGAGCAGTTCGGTCTGGTTGAAATACCAAACGGATAGGATACTAACAAGATTGGATACTGACAAGAAATGAAGCTGGCAGTAATCCATTGTTGTTACTTGCCGTTGAGTTTGGCTCAGGTTCAAAGGGAGCTTTCTGTACAACAGAACAAAATGACCCCCAAACCTGCATCATCTTCGTGATTATTGGTATGTTTGAGTCAGTTGTAGCTATTGGGTCAGTCCATCTCACTGAGGATTTCTCTTGCTTTCACTGACCCTCCACTTTATCAAACATAATGTGTTTTTCTGTCAATTGTTCTTTTCTGACCACGTGTCCAAAGTAGGTGAGCCAAAGTCTAGGTATCCTCGCTTCTAAGGAGCATTCTGGTTGTATTTTTCCTAAGACTGATTTGTTCATTCTTTTGGCAGTCCACAGTATATTCAATAGTCTTCACCAACACCACAATGCAAATATATCAATTTTTCTTCTGTCTTCTTTTCTCAGTGTCCAGCTTTCACATGCACAGGAGGTAATTAAGCACAGGTCAAATTAAGAAGGGTCTTAAAGTCCCCAGTACAGAATTTTAATTTTATCCTGAAAAAATGAGGAAATACTGATGGGTTGGCAATAAGGCAGTAGCATGATCAGATTTACTTTTTTATTCTGATTGTAGCACGAACGATGTCTCCTTGCGAAGTCCAGAGAACCTCGTTAATGACAAGGAGATTAGAAAGGAGGCTGTCACAGTGATTAAGATGAGATATGGTGGTTTTATATATATATATATATATATATATATGGCACTGGGGGTTTTTTTGGTATATGTATGTATAGGCTGCCACAATAAAGATGGAGAGAAGTGAATAGATTCCAGGATATTTAGAAGCTATAGTGATTAATGGGTTGGATATTGATGGCAAAAGAAAATGAAGGGTATAGACACCACATAGTTTTACGGCTTTCAACACTGGTAGACAGTGGGACTCTTCACGAAAATAGGGAGCAAAGAAAGGGGAGCCTCTGGAGAAAGTGAAAGGGAGCATAATGAGCAAGGCATCTACCATGGAACTTCCAGTGTAGATGGGCAGTAAGAAGTTGCATGTATAAGGCTGGGTGGAAATTCAAGCAAATGTCCAAAAAGCTATCAATCAGAGAAGTAGATATGTAGGTAAAATGAAAGGGGCTGATACGTGCCAGAAGTAGCAGCTTACTACTGTGCCTTCCTCACTTATGTCCGCCATGACCAGGGATAAGTCAATAGATGCTGACAGCTGCATCTTCATCATGTCAAAAAGTGTTCTGGAAAAGTTGAAACCATTTGTATCTATTACTATGGTAATACCTTAGTAAAAATATTAAAGAGTTAAGTAGAAATGGACACTCCATTTAGATATTATTATCTAGGATTTGTCTACCCGGTGAGGAAAAAGAGTACTAACACTCTGGGCAAAAGTGGTTTTGTGCGTAATGGGAGACTCTCGCAGGAGGTAAATCAATTGTGAAAATTGCCAAAAGTACCTAGCAAAACAACAGGAAAATAAGAACCCATGCTTCTGATTCCGAAGCTTTCTCTATTTGTGTTTCAAGTCTTCGCCCTGGTCCCATTGCTATATCTCTTTGGTCTCAGATATGTAAAAACACAGAATCTTAGCACTGAAGAGACTCTAATCTAACCCTCCAGGCCTATCTAAGCCCTCATCACTCTCTGTTCCCTAATGAAGGAATCTGCTTTATCACGTAACTGGAAGATAACTCTATCTCCCTTTTTCTCAACGATCACTAAGGTATATCACAATTACTTTCCTAGTTTACATGTAGTTGCTATTTACTGACAATGTGCATTCTGTGAGCTGTATATTCAGTCAGAAATGAGAGATAACTATCAGTCAAGGGCCAGTGATACAGGCATCGGCTATCTGGTAGATAGGCTATTCCACAAATGGCTTAATTACAATGTAGAGGGCAATAGATGTCAATTACAGCTTGAGGTGACCTAAAGCAGGGGCTGAACTTTAGAAACACCTTGGAAGTATTAAAAAAAAAAAAAAAAGATGTCCAGGTCCCACTCCAAGTAAATTAAATCAGACTCTCTGGTGACGAGAACCAGGCTTTAGCATCTTTAAAATCTCTCCTGTGTTCTAATGTGCAGCCTAAGTCGTGATTTATCTTCAGCAGGATTTTGACGGCTGACCCAGTGCGCTCCCATCAGCATTCAAGGCATTCTGACTTTAAATCTGTTCCCTAATGAAGGATCAAGCTGTGAATCTGTGTGCTTAAAGCCCTAGTGGTACTTCTTGTACGCAGGGTGCCCACCGGGGACTCATTTGGGTATGTTTGTGGGCCGTGAGGGCAAATGGTAAAGAATGCTTTTTTCCTGGCAAGATAATTTTAAATTTTTATTACTAAAACTTGGCGTGCTGAAAGTGGAAATGATGAAAATTGGTATTTTACAGGTTTAAATTCACCATTAAAAAGAGTGATGGGAACGTCTGAGAAGGAACCAGAAGGGAAGAAATATGTGTAGAGGGGCACTCATGGAGAAAGAAAGGAAAGAGGGAGAGATGGGGAGAGGAAGGGAGGAAGGGGAAAATCAGAGCAAAATAGAAGAGAAACAAAGGCAGGAAGCGCTGGTTGTAGGCCAATAGTTGGCTCCAGAGCGATTTAGGTTTAACACGGAAACATGCCATTTTCATATCCTATTTTTTTATCCTTTGCTAATCCTCCCTTCGACGATCAGCTGCTTTCTTTTACTGATTATTCTGAGGATTGATATTCTGTTTTCACTCAATAAATATTAAACAACTCTGAGCATCTCAGTGTCCAAGCATTCATTATACATAACTCCAAAGTTAAAAGTAGTATCTGCTACTTATGAAACAGCTACTATGCACTAAGATTTTTTTCTGGGGTTGTGCAATCCTGTGATGTATTACGAGTTCCATTTTCTAAAGAATGAAACCACAGTCTAAGTTCTTTTCCCAAGATCATAAAGTCGTCTGAATCCAAAGCTTGAATTCTTAACCACCCAGCTAAACTTCCTCCCACACGGGAGTTTCTCAAAAACAGCAATAAAAAAGGGGTGTGTGCTGACACATTGCGGGGGTTGCAATCAATGTCACAAAACAATTTGTGTGTAAGTTTTTTCAGTGAGAAACTAATTTGCGCTGTATACTTTCACCTAAAGCACAGTAAAATTTTTAAAAAATGGTTAAAATGACAAATGTTGTTGTATATAATTTACCACAATAAAACAATGAAGAAATTAAAAAACAACAAAAAAAAGTGTTTTTTCAAAAAGGGAAAAACAGCAATAAAAAATTTGAAGAATACAATCAAACTCACTGCACTATACATGTAGAAATTGAATTGGTGTATGTCTTGCTGTCTGTATTTTCAACAGCAAAAAAAAAGTAGAAAATAAAAAAACTATTCTATTTCCATTGTAAGAAGGATAAAAGGTATTAAAATAGTATCTCTATAGCTCCTTAATGACATTGTAAAAAAATATGTATGTATATTAATCAAAGCTAAGAAAGAGTTGTGTTTCTCTGGAGTGAATAATATATTGACCTTTTAAAAAGAAAAAAAATTACAAATGTACTATTCACTTAAATTAGTACAAATGTAAAAATAGATATAAAACCTGTACTCTTATGACTCTCATATAACCATAAAACCAAAATTAATTCAAAAATAAAAAACAAAAAATGTATTTACAATGTTAATATGGCACGTGAGGCAGTTTTCCTTAAGAAAACTCACTGGTAACATGAATCTCATACTGAATAACATGCAGCAGTCTCTTTTGAATGAAGCCTGCTTATATTTCTGTGTTCCGTGAATTATTTAATTCTACCACAATCTCACCAGTGATATTGAAGGAAGAAGTCCAAACTGCACTCAAGGCATTGGCAAAAAACAAGGCTCCAGGAATTGACAGAATACCAATTGAGAGGTTTCAACAAAAGGATGCAGCACTGGAGGTGCTCATTCATCTATGCCAAGCAATTTGGAAGACAACTACCTAGACCAACCAACTGGAAGAGATCCATATTTGTGCCCATTCCAAAGAAAGGTCATCCGACGGAATGTGGAAATTATCTAACAATATCGTTAATATTACAGGTGAGTAAAATTTTGCTGAAGATCATTCAAAAGTGGTTGGAGCAGTACATGGACAGGAAAGTGCCAGAAATTCAAGCCAGATCCAGAAGAGGACTTGGAACTAGGGATATTATTGCTGATATCAGAGGGTCTTGGCTGAAACAGAAAATAGCAGAAAGATGTTCAGCTGTGGTTTATTGACTATGCAAAAGCATTTGACTGTGTGGATCCTAACAAATTATGGATAACATTGTGAAGGATGGGAATTCCAGAACACTTAATTATGCTCGTGTGGAACCTGTACATAGAACCTGTACATAGAGGCTATCATTCGAACAGAGCAAGGGGAAACTGCATGGTTTAAAATCAAGAAAGGTGTGCATCAGGGTTGCATCATTTTGCCATAATTATTCAATCTGTGTGCTGAGCAAATAATCAGAGAATGTGACATCAGGATTGGTGGAATACTCATTAACAACCTGAGATATGCAGATGACATGCACAAAGTTGCTTTGTGAAAGCCAAGGGGACTTGAAGCACTTACTGATGAAGATCAAAGACTACAGCCTTCAGTTTGGATTATACCTCAACATAAAGAAGGCAAAAATCCGCACAACTGGACCAATAAGCAACATCATGATAAATGGAAAAAAGATTGACGTCAAGGATTTCATTTCACTTGGATCCATCATCAACACCCATGGAAGCAGTAGTCAAGAAATCAAAAGATGCATTGCATTGGGAAGTCTGCTGCAAAAGGTCTCTATAAAGCACTAAAAAGCAAAGATGGTCATTTTGAAGACCTAGGTGTGCCTGACCCAAACCAAGATGTTTTCAGTCACCTTATATGCATATGAAAGCCAGACAATGAATAAGGAAGACAGAAGAAGAATTGATGCCTTTGAGTTATGGTATTGGGGAAGAAAATTGAATATACCATGGACTGCCAGAAGAACAAACAAGTCTGTCTTGGAAAGAATACAGCCAGGGTGCTCCTTGGAAGTGAGGATGGCAAGACTTCGTCTCATGTAGTTTTTACATGTTATCAGAAGGGACTAGTCCCTGGAGAAGCACATCATGCTTGGTAAAGTAAAGGGTGAGTGGAAAAGAGGAAGACCCTCAACAAGATGGATTGACAAAGTGGTTTCAACAACGGGCTCAAGCACAATGATTGTGAGGATGGCGCAGGACAAGGCAGGGTTTCATTCTGTTGTACATAGGGTTGCTCTGAGTCTGAACTGACTTGATGACACCTAATAACAACAACAACAACTATATATGTGTATTTATATATACACCTGTCTCCGGAGGACATCCTGCTTGGTAAAGTAGAGGGTCAGAGAAAGAAAAGACCCTCCACGAGATGAATTGACACAGTTGTGGCAAAGAAGAGCTCAAGCATAGCAATGATTGTGAGGGTGGAGCAGGGCAGGGCTGTGTTTCATTCTGTCATACATAGGGTCATTATCATTTGGAACTGAGTCAATGGCACCTAACAACAACCATAATCCCTGTTTTCATTTCAACTAAAGATTTGTTCACACTTATCATCATACCATTTGACACTCACTTGGCATAATATTTGCATCTCTTAAATACTAAACCTCGCTTTTATTTTCTCTTTAGTCTTTGATGATTAAAACAGTTGCCTAAATTTTACTGAAAGCAGCAATCAAGCCTTTATTCGCTTACTGCAACAGTGAAAATAAGAGGCAAAAACAGGCACCAGCTCCTCAGTGTTCCATTTTCCCCCACAGAACTGCACAGGGCAAGGGTCAGATGACATGCAGCACAGACCAGGAAATAGTCTTACTGCCAAGGAGCCTTGAACAAAAGATTCCTGCCTTTTTATGGGCCTGTGGGGGAGAGGGGAAGGCTAGAAGTAGAAAAGCACTGAGTCAAAGTAGAGAAAGTGACTCAGAAAAAGCCCTTGTTAAGGAGTCCTCTGAATGGAGGTGCCTAAGCTAGGAATGCAGCTATGCCTATGAGCATGGCTGGTCCAAGGGAAACCTGAGTGCTTGACTGCAGCTCCTCCCAGAAAACTGAAATTCCCTGACTGTGCATCAAGTCTGGTGTGAGGATAGTGGCTTCCCTCCATGTGCCCTGTCAGGCAAAACCTTGTAATTTCCTACGGTGGGCCTGAAAGATCACATAAAGGATTTTGGCCTGGAACCAGACTCTTCGGTGTTCTCTGGGTTTGTCATGATTATTCTCCCATGTATGTCACATCCATTTTCATGCATTTCACACTTCCATGCCTTTTACCAAGATATCCCCTTAAACCACCATGGAAGAAATTCAGCTTCAACATATTTTACATGGGTGATATCTCTCCAACGGCTGGTCTGTGACAGATATCACATACTCGTAGAGAAAGGTAACATTGGTTATCTTGTACAAAAGGTAAGAAGGGGTGGAGAAGGAGGAAGAATAAAAAAAGTTAAAGGCTGAGAAAAATAGGGGAAAATATGTTTATTAAAAAAGAGAATGCAACTATATATACTTGTGTGTGTAACTATACACCCACACACACAGATGCAGAAAAAAAATTTACCAAGATATTAATCCTAGTTACCTCAGGGTAAAGAGTTTTTATTTCAACTTCCTTACTTACAGATTTCTGCATTAGTAATTTTTTTTACAATAAACGTACATAACTCCCATAGTGAAAAAAAAAGCATAAGCTTATTATATTATAAACTAGAACTTAAACAGAAAAAAAGATGAACTCATTAAAAAGTTCAAAAAATTAAATTCTTGGCTCAAGTCAAAGACATTTAGAAACCCAGGTAGTTTCTAAAACCATTTGAAATGAATCTTTTAGCTCAGGCAGCTGAAAGTCTAAAGTAGCCAAAAATCGATCTTAAGAATTATTCTATGAGTTGTCAAATTGCAATATCAGTTGACTTCCCAGCTTTAACAAGTCTCATCATGATAGCCATTACTAACATTTAGAAAATGTTAGGTGCAAGACACTCTTTTAAGTGTAGTTGTCTTCCCCATTTCACAGATTAGGAAACTGAGGCACAGGAGGTCAAGTAAATTCTCGTAGGTTAAATATCCAGTAATGATGGAGCCAGGACAAGTAACTGGGTTCCACAGCCCAAGCTCCTAATCATACACAGCACAGCGCATTGGACAGGACTGAACGAGCCCCAGAGAATTGAAATGGAGGTATATGGGAGTTCTGAGCATCCTGGCTGATTCTGATGAACAAACGATGGTTTTCACAGCTGCCTCACTACGTGCATGTATTTCTTTACAAATATCGTTTGACTTTATTACAGGATAGTTTTGGGATTCATTTGTATGTATCCTATTTCAAGTCTCTGTAGCCTATCTGTACTGTGCAATGAAATATACGTGTCTGGCAAAGGTAAAAACAGCCAATTATTGACAGCTATACACAGAAGGAAAAAATAGTAGAAAAGCTGGAGCTGGTATCAATCACCCATACTTTTATTCTTCTATCCTTGACTGTGGAAAGGTATATAGTTTGTGGTAGATGTACCCGATACGTGTTGTCATCAAGTCGATTCTGATTCACAGTGACCCTCCAGGGCAGCGTAGTACTGCCCCATAGGATTTCCAAGGAGCGGCTGGTGGATTTGAACTGCTGACCTTTAGGTTAGCAGCCAAGTCCTTAACCAATGCACCACCAGCGCTCCATGGTAGACATAGCTAATGCTATAAATGTGATGTTAATGATGCCCCCTGGGTCAGTTATCATCTTGACAGTCCTCATCTTTCCTGTCCTGCAGGTGACAGTCATCACTGGGGTCATCATAACCAAATGAATAGGAAACCAAGCACAAGAGGCTCAGTCTGCGTCCTACACTGAAACATTTTCTAGTGGTTCCTCCCCCACATAGCTCTGTCCATCACACATGCCTTTTCCTGTATGGGCCCATTTCATAGTTTACATGTAATTCTTATTTCTTTCTCAGATCTTTTCAGAGTAAATAAATAGTATTTATTGCACAATGGAACTGTCTCCTTTCACCAGTTGCCTTTGAGTCAGTTCTGAATCATGGCAATCCCATGTGTGTCAGAGTGGACTCTATAGGGTTTTTGATCGCTGATTTTTTCCAGAAGTAGATTGCCAGGCCTTTCTTCCTAGGTACCTGTCTTAGTCTGTGTTATGTTCTCCAGAGGAGCAAAACCAGGGAAACATATATGTAAATATACAGAGAAATCTGCTTCAAGGAAACGGCTCACACAACTGTGAGGAAACGATTAATCCCAAATCTGTGTAGCAGGTGGCAGCCTGGAGACCTCTGCTGGCTCATGAGTTGCAGGGGCTGATGAATCCAAAATCTGCAGGTCAGGCAGCAGACTGAAGACCTCTGCTGACTCGCAGGGTAGCAGGGGATGGCAAACCCAAAATCTGCAGGTCAGGCAGCAGGCTGGAGAATTCTGTAGGCTTACATCCCAAGAACCAGATGTCAGGTGATGAAATGAGTCCAGGGTCAAGACAGAAAGCATGAGCTTTGCCACAACATCCATTTCCCTACTGGAGGCCGGCCACATACCCGCGGAAACCCCTCTTTCAACTGATTGGCTGATCACATCAGATCACATCATGGAAAGCAAACATATTGTATTACATTATGAAAGGGCAACCGGTCCAGTGTCGGTCAGACCACTGGGAATCGTAGCCTAGCCAAGTTAACATATACAATTGACCATCTCAGCTCTTTTGGGTGGTCTCTAACCTCCAGTCTTTCAGTTAGCAGCCAAGCACGTAATTTTTGCACCACCCAGGCACTTCATCTTACATAAACAGAACAGCCCGTTGCCGTCATCACTTCTGACCCGTGGCAACCTCACGTGTTACAGAGGAGAACTGCGCTCCACAGGGTTTTCTTAGCTGTAATCCTTGTGGAAGCCAAGGTTTTCCTCTGAAGCACCACTGGATGGGTTCCAACTGCCAACGTTTAGGTTAGTAGTGAAAGCAGTTTGAGTCACCCAGGGACCTTTTTATTTAGGGAGAAAATTTAATAAACCAGAATATTCACACTGATGAGGACAAACCTCTTTGACAAATAAAACATTTCAAGATCAAAGCTATGGTTACGAACTGAACCGTAAATATGTTAGTATGAATTTTGCTTATCGTTTCAAAGGGTAAAAAATATTTAATAATATTAGTGTGACAAATATATTTATTGAGGACATCCTAATCTTTGGAAGTTAGATAAAACTGATATAAACACTCTGTCCCATGTTCTGTGGGAAATCTAGCATCCTAACCAGGATTTCTGAGAATCCTGGGGGTAACATCCTCATGGAAACCCTAGCTCTGTCTCCTGCCTCCGCTGGAGTACTGACGTCATTGGCATCCAGTACGCCATAACTATTCTCCCACCCCCTGTTCTCTGACAATCAAGACACAAAAAGCAACATCTTTTCTTTGAAAACACCTACATACCACTCACCCATAATATTTCTGTACGTAATATATCTAACTTACAATTTGGAATGAGAGAAATTTATGTTTATGGCTGAACATGTTTTAATATTAGACATTCTCATTCTTTGACTTATCTTCAATAATATCTAACTGTCCATTTTCCCCCATGGATGTCTGCCATGGCGCTAACTCATTTCTCTGTTCTTTCCTCCTCTCCCTTCTCTCACTCTTTTCTGAATTTATGTTTATCACTTTATGAGACAATTAGCTCTCTTTATTTTCTTATAATCCATGTCTTTAGGTTTTCAGGTTATACTGAAAAGAGATTTTCACAAACAAAAAGTTTCTCTTCATTAAAGGAACTCCAGCGTCAGCTCTTAAAAGTCTTTGCATCCAAGAGTCCTGGACAGGAAAGGTAATGGCAGCTGCCTAAATCTGAATCTCCTTAAATGGACTCCAAATAACAAGAACAGATAAAACCACACAAAACTCATAGCATACGTGGAAGACAGAAAATATTATAAGCTGCAAATTATTTGTAAGTAAAACATAAGCACCAAATACGAGCAGTACTAACTTTTGAAGGCCCACTGGAATCATTTGCAGAGAGCAAAGGAGTTCTGAAAAAAATGCATAAAAAAGAGAAGAAAGGGTTGAGGGTTCACCTCTGTGAAGAGAAAGTTCACCCTAAGTGTGGAAATACTTCAAAAAAAAAAAAAAGTCTTGGTAATGATGATGGAAACAAATTATTAACTACTGAATACAATTAAAATCCATGAATCCATACAAGTATAAATAAATGAATTAAAAAAAAACAATTGAGGAAAAAAGACATCATGTTCTTTTATATATATATATATATATACATATAAAATATTAATCCCCAAAGTTAGATGACTATAAACTATACAGAGCTCCCCCACATACCTTTAAAAAGTAAGTTTATGATATAATCGAAGTATATCTGGGAAATTCTGTCTTTTGCTTTTAAACCAAATTAATTGAGCCAAAAAATAATACCTATATATTTCTGAGAAATTTAGATAAATTTACTTTTTGCAATGTTGCTAAAATATTTACAACAGTGCAATAAAACTACAAAATAACACTTCTGAGTCTTTGCATGATTTTCATTATTGAAGCTTTTAATTTGCTAAAATACCTGCTTTTATCTAGTAAAAGGTTCATCTACATCCTGTTCTTCATTACTCTAAAAATATAACAGTAAAACCCCCAAAACCCGAACTCCTTGCTGTTGAGCTGATTGCAGTTCATAGCGACCCCATAGGACAGAGCAGAACTGTGCCATAGGGTTTCCAACAGAGACTGGTGAATTTGAACTGCCGACCTTTTGGTTAGCAGCCAAATTCTTAACCACTGAGTCACCAGGGCTACAAATATAAAAGCAGCTACCATAAAATAAGCATCTACCTACGCCAAGAATCTTATTTATTGATCTTAAAAAATCTTCTACGTTTGGTTAGTTCCTTATTTATAAACAAGAGCTCGAGTCTCACAGATGTTAAAGAACTTGCCTAACATCACACAATTTGTAAGTGGCAGAGAAGGTTGAAACTCTGGTCACAGAGACTGAAAAATCAGTATGTCTTCTAGTACCATGACAAATCTCTCAAGAGAAATCACTGAAAATCACCAATTATGAAATAGGTGCCATTAACTTAATTATCAAGCCAAGATCTGGGGTCACCAATGGAAGCACGGCCCACACACAGTCAGCAGATGGAACAATGCTTTATTCCTCTAGAGAAAAGACATGCAGCAAGGTCAGCTTTAGGAGTGGGCACCAGCCTGGCCTCCCATCGCCAGTGAGTCACCCGTCACAGCAGAGACAGGGGTGATGTTCTGCACACACCCTTCTCCTGTTGCAGGTGGGAGGCTCAATTCCCCCGCTCTGCCAGAAACATATAGTAATGGCTTAGCCAGATGGCATGTGATGCCGCATGAAAAAGCAGAGCCAAGAGGTACTCATTATGAGGCAAACAGTGAGGGAATCTTCCCCACAAGGAAGAAAAAGAAACCAGCCCAGAGGAGGGCTCACCTTCTAGCCTCCATTATCAGGAAATGTCCCAGGCCCAATGCTTCTGATTAGGCAGCCTGGTTGAGAGTTGCAAGGCCATACAGTAGACTGTCTTTCTAACATTAAACATGTTGGAATATATCCTTGCAATACAGTGCACTTCCACTGGGGGAAAGAAAAATTAACAAATCACTTTTAGTATCCTGGAGGAACCTACAATGTAGGAAACCCAGAAATAAATAAAAGTAATTATTTTGAATAACTAAAAGGATGAACTTGGAGAGCCGCAAATAAAACCCCCAAAAAAGTATACCTTGATTTTCAAGTTTAGCTTTTATATTATATTGTAACGACAATCTCATAACAAGATTCAAAGAGCCAGTTACCAAATCCTCTGAATATTTTTTGTGTGGAATTGTTTAAAAGTAGTTTTCATTGAGCTGGCCGGAAGTTAGCTAGCTACCCATTACCTTCCGGTACAGTAGCTCTGTTTACATGGCCACTGCCAACTCCTGAGTCACAGAGTCAGATAGTGACATTACTACCGCGTATATTGCTGAGCTCACTACTTCAGGAAGGACGTGAGGAAAAGCACCCTCTGCAAGCCAGCCACTTCAGCAAGATATGCATTATACCTATTACAGGAGGCATGCATGGTTTCGCAAACCACACAGCCTGCAAAGAACTATAGATTAAACATTCATGCAGAGCCACCTCACTCAGAGAGATTGTAAAATGTGTGTTGAGTTTACATCCACACTTGTCAGTCGCAACAGAAAAATAAACAAGAGACACATAATCCTTTCATCCAATTCCACCTCTCCCAATGCCGAATTTCACTAACAAAACAAAATGGCATTTCTCACGTAGTCTGAATGGCAGGTTTAACGGTTCTGATAATGTCTGGATCATATTTTACAAAGAAATGACACTTCTACATTTCTTGCCCCCTTTCCTCTATCCTGAAACACTTGCGAACTGCCAAACCGTAAATTCTTAAAACTACAAACCCAGTTTGAGTTATTATTGTAATTCTTTGCATGTGTGTGTGTGTGATCGTCCCAGTGATTCACAACTACTACCATGAATCACAATTAAAACTAAAAAAGTAGCCTTTCATAAAATATGATCCTATCTCATTTAGCATCGTGGCATTGGTCGTTTCTTACGTGAGTTTTCTTCCTCCCCCGCCTCCCCCTCTTTATGGTGCTTCCTTTCTTCTGTCAAGGCTCAGACCGGTTTCAGATTTCAGTCAAGGTTTGAGACTAAACTGTTACATACCTTGAGAGAAGCTCTTGCCAATTTTCCAGTTATTTCAAGGTAATTTTAGATAAGAATCTAAAATTAAGTATGATTTATTGGGGATTGTTAACGTTTACCTAGAAAAAATGGAAGCCTAGAGGTGTTTGACAGGGCTCACCAGTTTCTGAAAATCTAGACCTTTCTAACCTATCAAAAAGATAGAGGAGTATTAAACGCATTTGTCTAAATGATAGAAAGGACCTATTTAATGATTTTCTTAAAAGAGAAATGAAAATAAATTTTATAATTAGCCAAAATCTTTAGTCACCCATTTTTTTTAATAATTTTTCTCATAATTAAACATATTTTTGTTTTTTTCTCAAAAGGTCTGGGTTTAGTTGAAGTTCCAGAAACAACTTAGTGGTTCACTTTAGACTAAATAAGCTTAAAATTCACTATCAGCATGAAATCTTTTAACAAAAACATCCTGAATAAGAACATATTTCTAATTTCCATAAATCTCATCTACTAAAATCTAAAAGCCAGCTCAGGGTTTTTCTTGGCAGGTGAGCCTAGAAGAAAATTAAAGGAATCAGTTTGTTTTCTTGAACCTCTGTAAGTGAACCCCCCCTGCAGAGCACTGAAAGCTTTTTACATTTACGTCTAATGAAGAATCAGATTAGCAACTCTAAATGACTTTTATTTCTGATGGATGAAATATACTCATCTTTTTGTGAAATGATTTTGTTTAAATGGATTTATACCATATGCAAAGCAAGTCAAACACAAGAAACACGATCTCCGTGTCCTGGAAGACTAAATGGAATATAAATGTGGAATGAATAAAATAAAATATAATTCAACACTCACTCATTTGGAACCAATATATAATGATAAATAAAAAAAGAAAAAAATACATAAGAAAAACACTTCTTTACTCAAAGATATCCTCCAGGCAGTATTGTGAGAAGCTTCCCCACTAAGCCTAATGAACAGGCTGAAGAAAGTGAAATCTTATTGGTCCATTTCCTATGTGTTGATTCAACAAACATTTACCAAAGTCCACATTGTGGATACTGTTTAAAATGGCACCACCCTTGCAGCCCTAGGACACTCAAGGAGCTGGGAGAGAGAAATGTAGGCAAAAATACAGGGGCACAATGGGATCACAAAAGTGGAAATATGTATTCATGCCTAGAGATGTCACAGAATATTTCATAAAGAAGGTAAATTTTGAGCTAAGTAACAAATGATTACAAAGACCTCCAAAGCATTTGCCAAGGTATGGAGGGGAGAAGGGCACCCACCGCCACCAAGTCAATTCCAACTCATAGCAACCCTATAGGACAGAGTAGAAATGTCCCACAGTTTCTAAGGAGTGCCTGGTGGATTTGAACTGCTGACCTTTTGGTTAACAGCTGTAGCATTTCACCACTATGCCACCAGCGTTTCCAAAGCCTACAGCACCTGGTATTCTCAGGTGGTCTCCCATCCAAGTACTAACCAGGCCTAACCCTGCTTAGTTTAGGAATGATTGGGCACATCCAGGGTGGTATGCATGTAGAAGCCACATATTAGAAGTCTTCTAAATGTTTTGGGAGGCAGGAGTTTAGACAGAGGTTAAGGTAGCAGAGAGCCATTGAAAGATTTTTATTGATTTGTTTTTGTTTTTGTTTTTGCTCTCTATTAAACTAATTCCTGTCTATCATTGGAAATTCAAAAATTGAGAAAACATAAAGAAGAAAATTAAACTTACTCTAAATTCTGTCACCAAAGAATCACGTGGCCCTTCACCTACAGCCTTGCTCTGCTACTGACCCAAGGCAATGGGCAGCAAATAGGATTGTCCCCAACTCTCCCAGGCTGACCAGTCTTCCCTCACCTCTCACCAGAACATTCTCCCCTTCTTTTTCATAGCAATGCGTTCTCCTCTTAGTCTTGGCTCCACAACGTTTTTCAGGTTGATTATGTTTCCCTAGACTTGGAAGACATTTCTTTGATTTTGTGGTATGTAGTGGCCATTTCCTACTCTTGGCACTCATAAAGGTAGTTTTCTTTTTCAATATTATTATTTCCTATTGTGCTTTTCTTCTAACATATTGATCACATGTTGAGACGGATTTTAGAAGCTTGCTCTTAAAAGAAGCTTGGCAGAAATCCAAGGATCCTTGTTTTTCTTTTACTTGAGAGTAAGTACGTTTAAATGACATTGCTGGGTCAAGAAGTACTATTTAATGGTGTTTAGTTTTTTTTTAGTATCTAGGGCAAATTGCTTTCTAGGAAAATACCGGTTTTCACTCCCATTAGTAACTTATGAGTTGGTATTATCTAGCATGTTTACTAACACAGGTGTAATATTTTATCCTTGCAAACAGCGGAGGGATTTTAAAGAGCCATGGTAATATAATCTGGGTGGTATTTATTGCTATTCCTCTTGCTACAGCATGGTGGATAGTTGAAGGGGGCGGAGTCATGAGACAGTTATCTTCAGGTAGACAGGGCAGGTGGATAGGGAGATAACCTGGATGAGAAATTACGAAAACCCTAACCAAGGAAATGGTGGTTGCAATTGAAAGAATCTGAGATAATAAGAAAGCACAAACATTGTAACCAAGAATATGCTGTTGCTAAAGGGAGATAAAAAATAATTTTCAAAATTACCGATATCTAGAAAACTTTTTTTTTTTTTTAGAAAACACCCTACACTCATTAGATAAAATTTATCACAATTAGGGTAACTGCATAAATATCATCCAAGTAGTAAAATTCTCGAGTAATAAGGTACCAGACTTACTATAACTTTCACTAGGATCCCAGTCTTCAGGGTTTTCTCCTCAAGGGAAGTCAAAAGTCAATAATAAGTTTCTGTCAGCATCCCATACACAGAATATATAACTTCAAAATGGTAACCTTTATTTTCTGGACTTGATTTTGCTAAATTCTGTTTTTGTCACATCCTCCTACTTGTTCCTTCCTCACACTTACAAGGCTTATTTCTCTTTCTGTTTTGAGCAGGCTATCCAGTATTATGTCAAATAGTTGCAGTGATAGCAGGCATCCTTGCTTTTTTTTTTTTCCCTGATTTTGAAAGGAAACTTCCAGTAAGAATGATATTTCCTATTCATTTTATAAAATATAGTAAATTTTATAAATTTAGTAAATATTTTATACTATATAAAATATAGTAAAATGAAAAGGAAACTTCCAGTAAGAATGATATTTCCTATTCATTTTATAAAATATAGTAAATTTCATAAATTTAGTAAATATTTTATACTATATAAAATATAGTAAAATGAAAAGGAAACTTCCAGTAAGAATGATATTTCCTATTCATTTTATAAAATATAGTAAATTTTATAAATTTAGTAAATATTTTATACTATATAAAATATAGTAAAATGAATAGGAAATATCATTCTTACTGGAAGTTTCCTTTCAAAATCAGGGAAAAAAAAAAAAAGCAAGGATGCCTGCTATCACTGCAACTATTTGACATGATACTGGATAGCCTGCTCAAAACAGAAAGAGCAGAAAGAGAAATTTTACTATGTAGGATATTATAAAAAATCTCCAGTGAACATTATTAATAAATGCATTTTCCAAAATTTTTGGCATTAACTGTGTTATATATTTTTAGTCTCTGCTGTTGAGTTCATATATGCTTGTAATTGTATCATTGTCTTGATTTATTCTTATTACTAATAAGTCTAAATACTTGATTTATTCTTCTTTATGCTTATTACTAACTATATATTACTCAATTACTAGCATATCTCGTTGCGCCCAAGGTGTGTTTTATCTCAAATTCTACCATGTCTATTATTATTAGTTTAATCCATTTATATTATTATTTAGGATTTATGCGTACTCTTATTTTATATATTTTTTAATTACCATACTTCCATGTTTTACTATTTTTGCTTCTTTCATGTTTTCTTCCTGAATAAATCAAACATTTTTCTGCTGATGTCCAAATAAAGTATTCCATTTATGTTCTCTGATTATTGCTCTTAACTTAGGAAGACCCATAAAGTCAAACCAAAACGAAACTCATTGCCATCGAGTCAATTCCAACTCACAACGACCCTATAGGACAGGGTAGAACTGCCCCAAAGTTTCCAAGGAACAGCTGGTGGATTTGAACAGCCAACCTTTTGGTTAGCAGCCGTAGCTCTTAACCACTACGCCACGAGGATTTCCAGGAAGATCCATACTTTTGATTATTTATACACATAAATGTTTTAAATTTCCCAATGTCCATATGTACCCCCCAATAAGAAAAATAAATAAGTGCTATCTTGTTTCTGGTTTCACAATTACATATCATCTCAACCTTGGCCCATTTGCCCTGTTGATCTCATCTAGTATTTTAATTCTTGGTCATTGCAGATTAAGATTTTGTTTTCATTCTTCCTTTTTAAAAAACACAGACTTTACTAAGTTATTCATTCATCCTTTATATGTATGTGTGTATGTTCACTTACTAGTAGATGGTGTTTCTCTTCTTGCTTGAGTAATGCTTCAGAAAACATTTTTTAAAAGATCTTTTAAGTCCAACATTATGCTGGAGAATACCTTTGTATCAACACATTTAACTGCCAGCTGATTTCGTTGAAGAATACTGGGTTTGAAGCTCTTTTACTTCAAACATTAAAAATATTACTTTATTGTTTTCTTCTATCTGGTGTCAGTGCTGAGAAGCCTGTTGTCAACTTCATTCATGTTCCATTGTAACTGATCACTTTTCTCTTCACGAAGATTTTAGAATTTTTTTCTTTTTTGCTTTGTTTTGTACCTGGTGGTGGTGGTGTTTTTAAATTTCATGGTTATATGTCTATGCGTGGAGTTATTTTGTTCATTTTTTTTCTTCTTACCTGTCCTGTATTACCATTTATGAACTTTTTTGATCTGAGGTCTTATATCTCTCTTTAATCTAAAAATATTCTATCATTTCTTCAAGTATTTTCTTCCTTCTATTGATTTTTATGTTTTCTATGGAGGTAGAATTTACGTACAATAATACACTTTTTAGTGTAGAGTTCTATGAGATTTGACAATTGAATAGAGTTGCTTAAATACTACCACAATCAAGATGTGGCGCAGTTCCATCATCACAAATACTCCCCTCTTGCCACTGTGTAAACACCCACTTTCAACATCCCTAGCCCAGGGCACACCCCGATCTGTTTTTTGTTTTGTTCTTTTCAGAATGTCATATAAATGGGATCATACACGTGTAGCTTTTTGAGATTGGTTTCTTTCCCTTGGCTTAATAAGGTTGAGATTCATCCATACTTTTGCACGGATCAGTAGTGTTTTCCTTTTTGATGCTGAGTAGTATATTCTATTTCATGGACTGACCACTGTTTATTTACTCACCCGTTAATTCAAGGATGTTGGAGTCAGTCTTATAGAGCCCCTATGAGCTGGAAATCGACTCGATGGCAACGGGTTTGTTGGTTTGTTTGTTTTTTGGTTTGGAGTTATTCCCAAATTTTGGCTATTATAACGACAAGCACTATAAATATTTTCATAAAGGTGTCTCTGGGAGAATAAGTTTTTGTTCCAATTGAGTAAATCCTTAGGAGTGGGATTGCTGGGTCACATGGTAAGTGTATGTTTAATTTTTTTTAGAAACTGCCAAACTCTTCCAAAATGTCCCTACCATTCTGCATTTCACCAGCAATGAACAAAAGCTTTGGTTGTTCTACACTGTCACCAGCACTTTGTATGATCAAGATTTTGCTTGTTTTATTTTTTTTATAAAATTTAATGTTGGGAAAGCGCCTTTGCTCAGCCTTCTGCCCCTTCCCCAGGCTGCCCAATCAGAGCCTAGGGTCTGGAGCATCTTCTTACAAGCAGTTTGTACAGGATGTTCTGCTTTGCTTGGTGCTATATCCCGGTTACAACTTGATGTGTACTATCTCATTGTTCCACGTATGCGTGTGCATCATGCAGCACCTGGCCAATCCCATTGGCTATATCTTTTTCCAGTTGGGGGAGGCAGAGGGGCCCTTCACCTGCAGCATGAGAGGGATGTGTGCAGTCCAGCATTTGGGGTCAGCTTCAGGCAGTGACTTCATTGCCGCGATGACCAGCACCCACTATTGAAGTTGATCTTACTCTGCTTCTCTTCCCTGTCAGTAAATTCTGCTTTATCCAATACCTGTGTGAATCATGTCTGTCTTGGCAACCTAGACACCTGCTAGGTATGGGCTGGATTGACCTTGTAGGCTATTGTTCCTGGCATCCTCCACACTATGGAACTCCTTCAGTGGTGGTAAACACTGTTGCTCTGATATTTAGCCACTTTTAGGAGGTGATATCTCATGGTAGCCTTAATTTGAACTTTACTGATGAAGAATGATGTTGCATATCTTTTCATGTGCTTATTTGACAACTATGTATCTTCCTTAATTAAGCACCTGTTCAAATATTTTGCCCGTATTTTAATTGGATGGATTGCTTTCTCATTATTGACTTTTGGGAGTACTTAATATATTTTGAATCCAAGTCCTTTATCAGATATATATTTTGCAGATATTTGTCTTTTCATTTTGTTGATGGTTTATTTTGAAGAGAAGTTTGCAATTTTGATACTGTCCAATTTATCTTTTTTCTTTTAATGTACCATGGTTTTGCTGTTATATCTAAGAAATTTTTGCTTAATCCAAAGCCAAAAGACTTCCTCTTATGCTTTCTTCTAAAACTTTATAATTTTTGCATTTACACTAAGGTTAATGTACTGTTATTAGTTATTTTTGCTATATGATGTAAGGTATGTATTAAAGTTTTTGTTTGTTTTGTATTTGTTTTTTCTTAAGATTGTCCAATTTTTCCAGTACCATTTCATGAAAGGGTTATTTGTTATTCAATTGCATTTGCATCTATTTCAAAAGTTAATTGATCATAAAAGTGCGGGTATATTTCTGGAATCTCTATTCAATTCCATTGATCTATATGTCTGTCCTTTTGCCAGACTGACACTGACTTGATCACTGTAGCTTTATAGTAAGTCTTGAAATCAGGAAATATTAATCCTCCAACTTTGTTCTTTTTTTCTAAATTATTTGGGTTATTCTAGTTCCTTTTCCCTTCCATATAAATTTTACAATCAGTTTGTAAATATCTGTAAGAAATCCTGCTGGGATTTTGATTGAGATTGTATAGAATCTATATAACAGTTTGGAGAGAATTAATATCTTAACAAAGTTGATTATTTTAATATAAGAACACAGTATATCTCTTCATTTATTCAGGTATTCTTTGATATTGTTCATCAGTGACTTTTTTCTTTTTCTCTTTTTTTTTTGTTTGGTTTTTATGAAAATTTCCTAATTTCACCATTCTGTTTCACAGATTTTTGCAGGATATATTGTTCTTGGTTGTCAGTTTTCTTCTTTCAAATTTTTAAATATGTCATCCCATTGCCTTCTTGCCTGCATAGTTTCTGCTGAGTAATCAGAGTTTAGTCTTATTGTTTCCCCTTTGTAAGTGACTTCTCATTTTTCTTGAGCTATTGTCTTTCTTTGTATTTGGTTTTGGCAAGTGTGATTATGATATGCCTTAGTGACTTTCTTTGGAGTCTATAATGTATAGGGTTCGTTGAGCTTCGTGGATGGTCAGCTTTTCATCTTTCATGATTTTTTTTTTTTTTAGTTTCCTTGGGTCTACAATCAATACCCAGGGAAGCAGCAGTCAAGAAATCAAAAGACGCATTGCATAGGGAAAATATGCTACAAAGAAGGACATCAAGGACATCATATCTGAAGAAAGCAAAACATTAAAAATACAGGAAAGAAAGAAAAGACCAAAGCGGATGGCAGAAGAGACTCTGAAAGTTGCTGTTGAATGTAGCGTAGCTAAAACCAATGGGAGAAATGATGAAGTAAAAGAACTGGACAGAAGATTTCAAACGGCAGCTAGAGAAAACAAAGTAAAATATAATAATGAAACTTGCAAAGATGGATAACATTATTAATAGTAGAATTCCAGAAACTTTAATTATGCTCACAAGGAAACTGTACATAGACCAAATTGGCAGTTGTTCAACCAGAACAAAGGTATACTGCATGGTTTAAAATCAAAAAAGGTGTGCATTAGAGTTGTATCTTTTACCATACTTATTCAATTTGTAGACTGAGCAAATAATCAGAGAAGCTGGACTATATGAAGAAGAACGTGGCATCAGGATTGGTGGATATCACAACCTGTGATGTACGGATGACACAAAGTTGCTCAATGAAAAAGAAGAGAGCTTGAAGCACTTATTGATAAAGATCAAAGGCTATAGACTTTAGTATGGATTACACCTCAGCATAAAAAACCAACAAAAAACCAAACCCACTGCCGTCGAGTCGATTCCGACTCATAGCGACCCTAGAGTAGAACTGCCCCATATGGTTTCCAAGGAGCGGCTGGTGGATTTGAACTGCTGACCTTTTGGTTAGCAGCCATAACTCTTAACCACTATGCTACCAGGGTTTCCACCTCAGCATAAAGAAAACAAAAATCCTCACAACTGGACCAACAAGAAACATTATGATAAATGGAGAAAAGATTGTCGTTATCAAGTTTTTCATTTTACTTGTATCCATAATCAACATCATGGAAGCAGCAGCCAAGAAATCAATTGATGTATTACATTGGGCAAATCTGCTGCAAAAGAACTCTTTAAAGTGTCAAAAAACAAAGACGACACTTTGAGGACTAAGGTGCATCTGACCCAAGCCATGGTATTTTTATAGGCATGTGAAAGCAGAACATTGAACAAGGAAGATCAAAGAAGAATCGATGCCTTTGAATTACAATGTTGGCAAAGAATATTGAATATACCATGGGCTGTCAGAAGAATAAATAAGTCAGTCTTGGAAGAAATACAGCCAGAGTGCTCCTTGGAAGCGAGGATGGCAAGACTTCATCCCACATACTTTAAATATGTTACCAAGTGGGAACAGTCCCTAGAGAAAGGAAGCATGATTGTTAAAGCAGAAGGTCAGTGAAAAAGAAGACCTTCAATGAGATGGAATTGACACAGTGGCTGCAACAATGGGCTCCAACACAGCAATGATTGTGAGGGTGGAGCAGGACCCAGCAGTGTTTTTTTCTGTTGTACATAGTGTCGCTATGAGTCAGAACCGACTCAATTGCACCTAACAGCAACAAGTGTTAACTTTGGTGAAGGAAAAGGCAAAAACCAATATAGAGGAAGTCAGCACAACTTGACCAAGGCAAAACCATAGAAGCTTCCTAGACATATCCAAACACCTTGAGGTACTAAGTTACTGGGGTGAGAGCTGGGGACATCTAGGTTGATTTCTGTAACATAGTTCATAAAGAAAATGTCCTGGATCCCACTTTGGTGAGTGGTGTGTGGGGTCTTAAAAGCTTTCAAGAGTCCATCTAAGATGCATCAGTTGGTCCCAACCCACTTGGAACAAAAGAGAATGAAGCACACTAAAGACACAAAGAAAATATTAGCCCAAGAGACAAAAGGGCCACAGAAGCCAGAGGCTCCATCAGCCTGAGACCAGAAGAACTACATGGTACCTGGCAACCACCAATGACTGCCCTGACAGGGAACACAACAGAGTCCCTGAAGGAGTGGGAGAAAAGTATAGAGCAGAACCCAAATTCACGTAAAAAAGACCAGAATTAATGGCTGACTAAGAGTGGAGAAATCCCCCGAAGCCATGGCCCCTGGAATCTCTGTTAACCCAGAGCTAAAACTTTTCCTGAAGCCCACTCTTCAGACAAAGTTTAGACTGGACTGTAAAACATAAAATAATACTCATGAAGTGTGTACTTTCCAGTTCAATCAGATGATGGGACCGAAAGGATAGCTCCTCTTTGGAGGCAGGATAAGAAGGCAGGAAGGGACTGGAACTGGTTAGATGAACACAGGAAGCCGAGGGTGGAAAGGGGAAGTGTGCTGTCACATTATAGGGATTGCAACTACTGTCACATAACAATTTGTGTACATTCTTTTGTATGAGAAATTAACTTGAACTGTAAACTTTCACCTAAATCACAATTAGAAAACAAAGAGAGAAACCATTCGACATCCTACTTCGGTGAGCAGTGTTTCAGGTCTTAAAAGCCTTCAAGCAGCCATCTAAAATACATCTAATGGCCCCATCCGTCGAGCAAAGGAGAATGAAGAAAACCAAAGACACAAGGAAAATATTAGTTCAAAGGACTAATGGACCACAGCTTCCACCATTCTGAGCCCAGAAGAACTAGATTATGCCCAGCTGCCACCATCAATTGCTCTAAAAGGGATCACAATAGAGGGTTCCAGACAGAGCAGGAGAAAAATATAGGACAAAATTCAAATTCACAAAAAAAGACCAGACTTACTGGTCTGACAGAGACTAGAGGAATCTCAGAGACTATGGCCCCCGGACACCTTGATAACTCAGAACTGAAGCCACTCCCGAAGTCTACCTTTCAGCCAAAGGTTAGACAGGCCTATGAAACAAACAATAACACATGTGAGGAACGTGCTTCTTAGTTCAGTCAAGTATATGAGACCAAACGCACATCTGCCCAAAAGCAAAGACGAGAAGGCAGGAAGGGACAGGAAAACTGGAAGAAGGGACACAGGGAACCCGAGGTGTAAAGGGAAAGAGGGAGAGTGCTGACACATTATAGGGATTGCAACCAATGTCACAAAACATTTTGTGTACAAATTTTTGAATGAAAAAGTAATTTGTGCTGTAAACTTTCACCTAAAACACAACAGAATTTTAAAAAAGAAATTTGTCCATGTGATGGTTAAAACTGTGTGTCAACTTGGTTGGGCCATGATTCTCAGTGTTTTTATATGATCACTCCCATGATGGAATCTGCTGTGAGTAGCCAATCAGTTGAATGGAAGTTTCCTTTGGGCTGTGGCCTGCATCCAGCTATAAGCAGATGTTCTGGCTTTTTGCTCACTCTGGATCCTCTGGCTGCCTCCTGTTTGTCTGATCTCCATTTCTTGGGACTTGAGCTATCAGTTTGCCTGCTAATATTAGGATTCGTCAATCTTCACGGCCTGTGAGCAAGAGGCCTGCTCTCCAACCTACTGATCTTGGGTTTGCCAGGCCCTGAGGCCATGTGAATCTGGAGAAGCCTCTATTCTGATGCATGGACTTGGGACAGTCCAGCCTCTAAAATAGCATGAGCCATTTCCTTGATACAAATCTCTATATATATATTTATATACTTTACTGGTTTTGCTTCTTTAGAAAGCCTAGCCTAAGACAATTGGTACCAAGACCAATTCTAGAGAAACAAAATTGTAAGTATGAATTTTCTAAATTAGTTCTCAAGTCTGTTTGTCTGTTTAGTCATAATGATGTTGATGACTCTGCTTCCAGCAGTAGAGAGGTCACTGCTAATCCATGACATGAGGTGGCAATACAAAAACACAAAATATCACCACCAGTAGATCAGGTAGGGCGAAAAGTGAAGCTCTGAGTGAACGCATGTGATATCTTTCTACAATTTAGTCAGAATGAAAAGTATAAGGAAACTGGTTGTTTGGTACTACTTTCTCTAGACAAACTGGTGAAAGAAAGAGATGGGCTCAGGGCTTCAGAGTAAAAGCTCAAGTGTCACATAAATGACCTCAGGGCTTCCACTTGTGCTTTGAAAGAAAGCCTTATTTCTTGTAGTAACAGCTAAAATTGCTGAAAACCAAACCCAGAGTCTTATTGTAAGAGTGGCTGAATTACAAAGCCAGCTGAATTGCCAACCTCGAGAGGTGTCTGAAGTCAAAGTAAGGGCATTGATTGGGAAGAAATGGGATCCTGAAACTTGGGATGGGGACATATTGAAGAGATAATCAGGAAGCTGGAGACACTGAGCCCTTAAATTCTGTTGAATCATTCCTGCCAGCAGAACCACTCTCATCTGAAGAGATTTCTTTATGTTTGTTTGCTAAATCACCCTGCCCAGAAAATCCATTAGTCTTTCCACTCCCATCTCATGAGATTAGCCCTAGCCCAGCTGCCTCTAAAGAACCCTTGCCTGAGTCATTGTCTGGGGAATCCCCTGAGGCAGATGCTTTACAAGACAATGCTAAACGTTCTCAAAACAATTCCACACTACCAATTCTGGCTTCTAGATCTATAACTAGGCTTAAGTCCCAGTGAGCCCCAAAAGGTGAAGTACAAGGTATGACCCAGGAGGAGGTACACTACATTTGAAAAGAACTGCTTAATATTTCTAATATTTACAAACAGAAACTTGGAAAATATGTGTGGGAATGGCTATTAAAGTGTGTGGGATAATGGCACAAAGGACATAAAGATGGATCAGTCTGAGTTTATTGATATGAGTACACGAAGAACAGATTCTTCAATGTTTCAGCTCAAGAAGTTAGGACAGGGTCTCATAGCTTATGTGATTGGGTTGTTGACGCATGGATTATGAGATGGCCTACACTAAATCAAGCTGAAATACCAGAACTGCTTTGGTTTACTGTAGAATAATGTATCCAAAGGTTTAGGGAAATTGGAATGCTAGAGTGGATTTATCAGGTTAAACCCACAGACCAACACATGAAGTGGCCAAAGTGCACACCTTTTACCACAACTGTGAGGAACAAATTTGTGAAGGGGGCTCCAGCATCCTTGAAGACTGCTGTGATTGCTATTTTATGTAAATCAGATTTGACAGTGGAAACTGTCCTAACTGAATTAAGACACCTAAATACAATGGGGCTGATTGGACTCCATGGTAATATGGGCCTAGTGGCGGCACTAAATCAACAGACTATTCTGATTACTGCTTTGACTCCACCGTCAAACCAGTAATCAGAATAGTCTAACTCGTATGGACTTATGGCTTTGGCTACTTAGTCATGGTGTCCCTAGGAGTGACATAGATGGGAAATCTACTAAATATTTACTTGATCTGTACACACTGATGAGTTGTAGGTCAGGTGAAGAGCAGTCTAACAGTGGTGAAGGGAAATTCTCTCAATGAGCCCAACAATATGGACTTCCACCCACCAAGGCTGACTTGGCTACAGCCACTGCTGAATGCTCAATCTGCCAGCAGCAGAAACCAACACTGAGTCCCCAATATGGCATCATTCCTTGAGATGATTAGCCAGCAACCTGATGGCAAATTAATTACATTGGAACACTCCCATCATGGAACGCACAATAGACACTTTCTCTGGATATGGATTTGCCTTCCCTGCACGCAATGGTTCTGCCACAGCTACCATCCATGGACTTACAGAATGCTTTATCCACCATCATGGTATCTCCCACAGCATTGTCTCAGATCAAGGGACTCACTTCACAGCAAAGGAAGTGTGGCAGTGGGCCCATGTTCATGGAATTCACTGGTCTTACCATACGCCCCATCATACTTGCTACCGGAAGCAGCTGGCTTGATAGAACATTGGAATGGTCTTCTAAAGACACAATTACAGCACCAGCTAGGTGGTAATACCTTGCAGGGTTGGGGCAATGTTCTCCAGAAGGCTGTATATGCTCTAAACCAACATCCAATATATGGTGCTATTTCTCCCGTATCCAGAATTCATAGGTCCAGGAATCAAGGAGTGGAAATGGGAGTGGAACCACTCACTATTACCCACTCCCAAAATTTTACTTCCTGTCCCCACGACCTTATGCTCTGCAGGCCTAGAGGTTTTAGTTCCAAAGGGAATAATGCCCCCACTTGAAGACACATCACTGATTCCATTGAACTGGAAGCTAAGAATGCCACCTGGCCACCTTGGGCTCCTTATGCCTCTGAATCAACAGACAAAGAAGGGAGTTACAATATTGGCTGGTGTGATTGATCCTGATTACCAAGAGGAAATTGGAGTGATATTACATAGTGGAGGTAAAGAAGAATATGTCTGGAATGCAGGGGATCCCTTAGGGCGTCTCTTAGTACTACCATACCCTGTGATTAAAGTCAGTGGAAAACTACAACAACCCAATTCCATTATGACTACTAATGGCCCAGACCCTTCAGGAATGAAGGTTTGGGTCATCCCACCATGCAAAGAACCATGAACAGCTGAGGTGCTTATTGAGGGCAAAGGTAATACAGAATGGGTGGTGAGTGGAAGAAGTAGTTCTAAATACCAGCTACAGACATGACCAGTTGCAGAAATGAGGACTGTAATTGTTATGAGTATTTCTGCTTTGTATGTGTGCATCAAATATTTTTGTTTTCTTCATTTATAAAATATAAGATGTAAACGGGGCTAGTACATTTTCAGTTGTACACCTGTTAGTTGTATCATGTTAAGCACAAGTATGACTTTATAATCGTCTTTATTCAGAGATTATGTATGGTTTAAGGAGATGTGTACATGGGCCAAGTTGACAAAGGGTGGACTGTCATGGTTAAGAATGTGTGTCAACTTGGCTAGGCCATGATTCTCAGTGATTATATGCAATCACTCCCTTGATGGGATCTGCTGTGAGTAGCCAATCAGTTGAATGGGCATTTCCCTGGGGGGTGTGGCCTACATATGAATATAAGCAAGCATTCTGGCTTTTTGCTGACTCTGGATCCTGTGGTTGCCTCCTGTTCGTCTGACCTCTGGTTCTTGGGACTTAAGCTATCAGCTTGCCTGCCAATCTTGGAATTTGTTGATCTTCATAGCCTTTGAGTAAGAGCACTGCTCTCCAACCTGCTCACCTTGGGTTCACCAGGCCCTGTGGCTACGTGAATCAGCAGAAGCCTCTATTCTGATCCACGGACTTGGGATGTTCCAGCCTCTACAATAGTGTGAGCCATTTCCTTGATATAAATCTCTTGCTGTAAATATTTATAAGATTTACTGGTTTTTCTTCTCTAGAGAACCCAGACTAAGACAGTCCATTTCATTTAAGTTTCCAGTTTAGGAAAAATTAAAAACAACCCCATTGCCATCAAGTCGATTCCCTGTAAAGACAGAGTAGAACTGCCCCATAAGGTTTCCAAGGAGCACCTGGTGGATTTGAGCTGCTGACCTTTTGGTTAGCAGCCGTAGCTCTTAACCACTACGCCACCAGGGTTTAAGGAAACTTTTCTTGGTCACCGTGAGTAGAGGTCTATCAGTTTTATTGACCTTTGCAAAGAACCAGTTTTGATTTCCCCTATTTTTTTCTGTTGGTTTTCTGATTTTAGTTTCATTTATTTCTTCTCTTATCTATATTATTTCCCTTCTTCTGTTTACTTTGAATTTATTTGGTTCTTTTGTCAGCTCTAAAAAAAAAAAAAATTTTTTTTTAAGGGAAGAATCTTAAGTCATTCATTTAAGGCCTTTCTTTTTTCTTATATACCCTTTAATACCATAAATTTCCCTTTAAATATTTCCAAAGCTGTATCCTACATGTTGTTACATGATGTGTTTGCATTTTCATTCAATTCAAAATGTTAATTTTCCATTACACTTTTTGTTTAACCCATGGGTATCTAAAAGCACCTTTTTTAATTGTCAAATTTTGGGTATAGTCCAGATATCTTTCTGTTTTTGCTTTTTACTTGAATTCCATTATGGCTAGAAAATATACTTGCATGGTTTCAATTCTTTTAAATTTGTCAAAATGTGTGTTATGGCCCAGAATATGATGTATCTTTGTGACCATTTCAAGTGTAATAGAGAAGATGTAGTGTTCTATAGTGTGTGGTTGAATTACTGATTTTCTATTTACTTGTTCTATCAAACTGTGGACTTGCCTATATCGCTTTGCAATTCTGTCAGCTTTTGCTTCATGTATTTTAAAGCTCTTTTCAGATGCATACACATTTAGAATTTTCATGTCTTGTTGGTAAATTTACCACTTTATCATTATGCAGTCTCTCTTTATTCCTGGAAATATCCCTTGTTCTGCTGTCTACTATGCCTAATATTAACATAGCCATTCCAGCCTTCTTTAGATCAGTGTTTACATGGTGTGGTGATTAATATCATGTGTCAAATTGGCTAGGCTATTGTTCCCAGTTGTTTGGTCAAACACTAGTTTAGATGTTGTGAAGTATTTATATGTGATTAACATTTAAATCAGTTGGCCTTAAGTAAAGCAGATTACAATCAGTTGATAGCCTTAAAAGCAAAACTGAAGGTTTCCCAAGGGAACAGTCTGCCTCCAGACTATAAATAGACATTTCTTTCCTTCTTATATATGATCTTGTCCCTGAAGGAACTCAGATACCCCCCCTCCCAATCCTTTCCCTTCTCCAAAAGAGCTAAAATTTTATTTTTTAATTGTAACTCCCTCACTCCATTGAGTACAATAGGTGTGAGAAGGAAGGGTAAGGATCTGCTCAGAGGCACGTCAGCCTGACAGTGGCATTGTTATCTGCTTCTCACATCTACTAATTTTCCCTGACTCCAGCTGGATCTGGTTTTCCTGCCTTGTAAGCAATAGACAAAGAGGCAGTCATTCAAACAAAACAAGGGGACACTGCATGGCTTAAAGTCAGGAAAGGTATACATCAGGGTTGTGTCCTTTCACCATACTTAGTCTGTACAAAAAAAACCCAGTGCCATTGAGTTGGTTCCCACTCATATTTAGTCTGTATGCTGAGAAAATAATCTGAGAAGCTAGACTATATGACGAAGAACAGGGTATGAGGGTTGGAGGAAGACTCATTAACAACCTTCGTTATACAGATGACAGAACCTTGCTGCTGAAAGTAAAGAGGACTTGAAGCACTTACTGATCAAGATCAAGGACTACAGCCTGCATTTCGGATTACATCTCAACATAAAGAAAACTAAAATCCTCACAACTGGACCGATAAGTGATATCATGATAAACAGAGAAAAGATTGAAGTTGTCAAGGATTTCATTTTACCTGGATCCACAATCAATGCCCATGGAGTAGCAGTCAAGAAATCATACATATTGCATTGGAAAAATCTGCTGCAAAGATCTCTTTAAAGTGTTAAAAAGCAAAGATGTTACTTTAAGGACTAAGCTGTGCCTGACTCAAGCCGTAGTGTTTTCAGTTGCCTTATATGTGCGTGAAAGCTAGACAATGAATAAGGAAGACTGAAGAATTGACACCTTTGAGTTGTGGTCTTGGTGATGAATATGGAATATACTATGGACTACCAAAAGAATGAACAAATCTATCTTGGTAGAAGTACAGCCAGAATGCTCCTTAGAGGCAAGAATGACAAGAGTTTATCTCATGTATTTGGACATGTTATCAGGAGGGACCAGTCCCCGGAGGAGGACATTACACTTGGTAAGGTAGAGGGTCAGTGAAAGAGAGGAAGACCCTCAACGAGATGGAATGACATAGTGGCTGCAACAATGGGCTCAAGCATGACAGCTATTGTGAGGATAATGCAGGACTGGACAGTATTTCGTTCTGTTGTATATAGCGTCACTCTGAGTCAGAATCGATTCAAGGGCACTTAACAACAGCAACAAGTTAATAGGACTGGTAATGATATGCCTCCAGAGCAACAGCAGAAATAAGAGTACAACTGGAAATCTCCATCCCATCCTAGCACCCACAGTGCCAGATCCTCGTCCATCCTGGGCTTTTATTTTTTAGGTATATCTGCTTCCTGTTTTCCAAGTGACAAATCACAGATTTTATATTACATTTTCAGATCCATCTTCCACCCTCTCACTTTGTGGCATCTTGAGAGTTGGATTCAAGGAAAGAAGATAGTTACTCTTTTTAATTCACCATCTGTGTGAAATACTTTTAAATAACAACCAAAATAAATAAATAAACTTTTATTCAATACAAAAAATTTCTTCAGAATAGAGCTTTTACATTTTTGTAAATACATGGTGGCTCACTTTAGCCCCAAAATGTCAGACTCCAGAGGAAAATGGATCTGAAATGCAGTTTTAAAATATTCCAGCCCCAGCAGTATACAAACGATTTTAATAAGCAGCATAAAAATTCAGGCAGTGTAGCCAGGAAAACAATTTCCATCCTATCACTATGTACAAAAGCCCACAACAGAAAATGAAATGTTTAGTCATATGAATCTTTGCCTCTGTTTTAAGGTTAATGATGTAAGGTTTTAGGAACAAACTAAATTGCTATTTAGAATGTTGATGTTGATTAAATGTATTGAAATGACCCATGAATACCAATATATTCTTGGGAACCAATCTGATGCTTTCTTTTACATTAAAAATTTACTTTTTTATTTCTTCTTTCCAAAAATTTTCAAATATAATTAGCAACTCAGGCATTGAACTTGTCTTTTGTCTGTGGCAACTCAGCGTGCTTACCAGTCTTTGAGAAATAGTCATTTCCTAAAAAAATGTAATACTCAGTGCAGATAATTATATTTTCAGAGAAACTAAAATATGCCATTAAAAGAATTTCCAAAGTAAATCAGTATATGTAATTTTAGAGCCATAAAATCTTTTCAACTTCAGGTTTAAGTCCAAAGGATGAAATTTAGATCATTTTACCACCACGTTTTACAAGTACCCTGCACCTAAAGTTTACCAAAGACAGCAGTGATGGCCATGCTCCTCTCTTCCAAAGTTCAGTCTCCAAAATTAAACCATAAGGTTAGAAAATAAATTCAAGTTGCTTTAAAAGTCATTCAGTTACAAGTATATCAAATTTAACTTTTGTCTATTTATGCTTTTTGACTATTTACATTTTATTTTCTGGGATGTTTCCCACAATCAGTGACCAGATAACACATAATTGAAAAATCATAGTTACATGAACATGAACTTGATCCTTTCAAAGGGAAGCCCTCGATAGAAGAGCAGGATCCCATCTGTCTGGTGATGTAAAAACTCATCTGCTTTAATTAAAACACTGGTTAACAAAAGAACCAAAAAATATATACTTCATTAAGCTAACCTAACCCTATTTCTCACTAGCCAGTTTTGACAACTGATCACTTCAAAACTTGACTCTTATGCACAGATGTTCTCATACTATTCACCTTTCTCTCATTGCTTCCATCAGTTCCCACTCAAATCACAGAGAAGGTTTATTGAGAGGCAATCAGCATCTTTTGTCATGCATACATAACTTATGTTTTAAACTTTGTACGTTTTATATTTGCATCAACGTGTTTTAATAAGCCAAATGAAAAAGATGAAAGAATTTTTTTCAAAAAATTAAACTGATTCACTGAACTAGGTGGTTGGCAAACTTTTTCTTTAAAGAGCAAGATAGTAAACATTTTTGGCTCTGCAAGCCATAAGGTCTCCGTTGCAATTATTCAACTCTACCCAGTAGTTTGAAAGCAGCCATAGACAGTACATAAACAAATGGGTGTGGCTGTGTTCTAATAAAATTTTATTAACAAAAACAGTGTTTGACCCACAGACTGTAGTTTACCTATCTCTTCACTGAATTCCCTTTCCATCTCAAACTTTATTTTACATAAACTTAATAACAATAATAAACCATTGCCATTGAGTCAATTCCAACCCTACATAGTTTCTGTTCATATGTAGGGACTAACAATTAATATTTGCATTTTTTTTTTCTGGAATGTTTTCCACAACTCTAGCTATAGTGAGAGAAAAGAAAGTACAGATAAAAGTCAAAATGACATTCAACCCTTCTTTTTTCATCAATAACCCCATTGGAGTTCTCTAGTGTCTCTAATTGCTTTGTATGGCAGCTAGGCCACTGTTTACTAGAATGCCCAGTCTCCACCAAGTGCACACCCCTGTGGAATTTGTCACCTCAAGCTCT
Source organism: Loxodonta africana (assembly GCF_030014295.1). Taxonomy (NCBI): domain Eukaryota; kingdom Metazoa; phylum Chordata; class Mammalia; order Proboscidea; family Elephantidae; genus Loxodonta; species Loxodonta africana. Next base: position 12,736,553 of record NC_087362.1, read on the forward strand.
TCAATGGTGGTCTCTAAATTCCCAGTCTGGCCTTCTAGATAGTTCCAAAAAATCTGAATTGTTCCAACCTGGACCACCATTGAGGGACCTACCCTGGTCCTACTGGAAGGCAGGATCTTGTCCAAACACAGGACATTCCTGGCCCTTTGTAGACTCAACAATGATATCCTTTGTTACCCTCATCCAACCCTTTGTGTGTGGTAAAGAATGTATCCCATATTTCTCTAGGCCTGCCAGAAATGTGTCAAGACTAATTTTTCTCTCATCAGTGTAACATATTTAACTAGCTTACCCCCAAACTATTTTTACTTTTACCCAGAAAAAGACATTTGCATACCTTTGTACCCTTTCACTGTTTAACATAACTCTCACTATTGTTCCTCAGAAAGTTGAAGACTTTTGCCGTGAAATGTATAATGGATGGATGGATATGCTCCGAAGAATCTGATTTCAAACATCTTGCAAATAATAAAATCCGTATCAGGCTTACATTAAGGAAATTATGAGTCAAAATAAATGTTATATCTAATTTAAATTTTCTACAATGTTTGACAGACAATGGAAATTGCATGAAAATGTAGTACTGTTATAACACTGAATATAACTTAGAAGTATTTGACTTTGTACCCATATTAGAAAATAATCTATATTTCTAGAATATAGAGATTTTGACATTTTTGTCAATAATCTTTAGTGTTTTCAACCACTCTTGTTATGTATTAAATTGTGTTCCCCAAAATATGTGTTGGAATCTTACCCCCTATACCTGTGGATATAATCCTGTTTGGAAGTAGGGTTTTCTTTGTTATGATAATTAGATTATACCTGAGTTTAGGGTGAGTTCTAAATCTTATCTCTTCTGAGTTATAAAGAGAGCAGATTAGACACAGAGACACACACAGGGGAAGACAGACAGCATGAGAGGATAATCTACAAACAAAGGAAACAAAGAACATCCAGAGCTATTGGCTTGACCTAGACCCTGCTTTGGACTTGAATTTCCAGAACCGTGAGAAAATAAATTTCTCCTCTTTAAAGCCATCCCGCTTGTATTTATGTTACAGCAGCCCTAGGTGACTGTCCTAGTTATCTAGTGGTGCTATAACAGAAATACCACAAGTGGGTGGCTTTAACAAACAGAAATTTATTTTCTCATGGTTTAGTAGGCTAGAAGTCTGAATTCGGGGTGCCAGCTCTAGGGAAATTCTTTCTCTCTCTGTCAGCTCCAGAGGAAGGTCTTTATTATAAATTTTCCCCTGGTCTAGGAGCTTTTCAGTGCAGGGACCCTGGGTCCAAAGAACACGTGCTCCTGCTCTTCTTTCTTGGTGGTATAAGGTCTTCCTGTCTCTTTGCTAGCTTCTTTCTTTTATATCTCAAAAAAGATTAGTTAAAGACACAACCTAAACTTCTAGATTGAGTCCTGCCTCATTAACATACTGTCTCTAATCCCACCTCATTAATATCATAGAGGTAGGATTTACAACACAGGAAAATCACATCAGATGACTCAATGGTGGACAATCACACAATAATGGAAATCATAGCCTAGCCAAGTTGGCCCATATTTTGGGGGGACACAATTCAATTCAGTACATTCCACCCTTTGCCCCCCAAATTCATGTCCTTGCCACATTAAAACACATTCACCCCATCATATCATTGCAAAAGTCTTAAATCAACACAAAGTCCAAAATCCAAAAATTCCTCTTCGTTTGTGAAATCTAGAATACAAGTTATCTGCTTCCAAAGTACAACGGTGGAACAGGCACAAGATAGGACATTTCCATTACAAATGGGAGAAATTGGGGGGAAAGAAGGGGTAAAAGGCACCAAGCAAGTCAGCACAACATAATACGTTAGCTCTCAAGGCTTGAAAATAATCTTCTGTTCTCTGAGACCATTTAGACAACACCCCTGCCCTCAAGACTCTGGGTGTTGCCCACACTCTCTGGATTCTAGATGGTAGCCCCTCACCCCAGGTGCGTCCTAAGCCCACTGGAATAGCAACTCCGCTCCCTCCGATTTGGGCAGCCGCATTCTCCTAGTCCATCTCAGTGGCAACTCTACCCTTTGAGACCAAGGCAGCTCTGCTTCCTGTGTTCCTTGTCTCTTCAACCTCTTCTTCCTTGTTTCTTGGCATCTGAGTCCCTCGGGCCTCACCGTCTATGTCTGTCCTGCTGGGGCAAGTGTTCCAAAGTTCTTTGGCTCCACCAATAAGTGCCTGAAGGCACCCCACTCCACCAATAAACTTCGGCCAAGAAGACACTCAGCTCTCTTGCTGCAAAATAAGTTGGCAAGTCTAGCTCCACCTATAAGTGCCTGTAGGCACCCCACTCTGCCAGGAAGCTGTTTCTCTACTGCTGCTGTTTCTCTCCTCGCTTCCTTCTGAGTACTCACCAAAAATGTCTGACATCCATAATTCCACCAACAGTCCCTTCAAGCCAACTGCTTCCACATTTTAGGTATCTGTTAAAGCAGCACCCCACTCACAGTACCAAGTGTCGTAGGCTGGGTTCTTTAGAGAAGCAAAACCAGTAAGAGATTTATATTATGGAAATGGCTCATGCGGTCATAGAGACTGGAAAGTTCCAAGTCCGTGGATCAGGTTGGAGGCTAGAAGTACACAATTAAGTGCTATACTCCCTGTGCAGGCTTTGAGGGAGAATCCACTCCTGGCATCTTTGAGGATCTGGTGGCTGCCAGTATTCCTTGGCTTGTGGCACCATTGCTTCAATTTCTGCCTTTATATTCACACTGCCTTCTCCTCTTCTGGCTTCTCTGTGTGTCTCTTATAAGAACACTTGTCATTGCATTTAGGGCCCACTCAGATAATCCAGGATGATTTCCTTATCTCAAAATCCTTAATTACATTTCAAAGACCCTTTTTCCAGGCAAGGTCACATTCACAGGTTCTGGAGGTTAGGACATGGACATGTCTTTTGGGGGGTAACCATTCAGCCCGCTACACCCTGAAAGTTCCTAAAATGCCTTTTGAATGAACAAATATTAAATCATATTCAGTATTACTCTATTGTGTATTTATTATAGACTATTTGAAAATTGCTGATCCATATAGAGGAGTCCCTTAATACTGGATTTATGGAGATTTCAAGGGAGTCCATGAATCCACTGAAAAGAATATGCAAAGTAGAATGCACATGTGAATTTTATGAGCTTCATAACTTTCAACATATTCCAAAAGGGCTTTGTGACTCAAAAAAGCCTTAAGAATCACTGGTGTAAGAAAATATATGTCTACTTTCAAGTAATTAGAACTTAATCAGAACAGCTCTTTCCTGGTAGTCTCTGGATGAACAGACAAAGAAAGGAGTTACCATACTGGCTGGTGTGATTGATCCCGACTACCAAGAGAAAATCAGATTGATATAAATAATGGAGGTAAAGAAGAGTATGTCTGGAATGCAGGAGATCCCTTAGGGTATTTCTTAGTACTACAATGCCCTGTGGTTAAAGCCAATGGAAAAGTACAGCAACCCAATTCTGTCATGACTACTAATAGTTCAGATCCTTCAGGAATGCAGGTTTGGGTCATCCCACGGGGCAAACACCCACGACCAGCTGAGGTGCTTGCTTAGGGCAAAGGGAATACAGAATGGATGGTGGAAGAAGGTAGTTCTAAACACCACTTTTGACCCGTGACCAGTTGCAGAAATGAGGACTTTAATTGTTATGAATATTTTTGCTTTTTATGTGTGAGTCAAATATTTTTGTTTTCTTCACTTATAAAATATAAGATGTAAACAGGGTTATTACATTTTCGATTGTATGTGTGTTCGTCGTATCATGTAAGGTGCAAGTATGACTTTATAATTGTCTTTATTCAGAGTTTACGTATGGTTTAAAGAGATGTGTAAATGTGTGAAGTTGACAACAGGTTTACTGCGATGGTTAAGATTGTGTGTATCTTAGGCTGGGTTCTCCAGAGAAGCAAAACCAGCAATGCATATAAATATATATAAACCAAACCAAACCCAGTGCTGTCGAGTCGATTCTGACTCATAGCAGCCCTATAGACAGAGTAGAACTGCCCCATAGAGTTTCCAAGGAGCACCTGGCAGATTTGAACTGCTGACCCTTTGGTTAGCAGCCGTAGCACTTAACACTATGCCACCAGTGTTTCCATAAATATATATAGAAAGATTTATATTAAGGAAACAGCTTACACGATTGTAGGGGTTGGAATGTTCCAAGTCCTTGGGTCAGGATAGAGTCCTTTCCCAATTCACAGAGCTGCAGAAGCTGGTGAATCCAAGATGAGCAATTTGGAGAGCAGGGATCCTGCTCACATGTTGTGATGGTGAAGGAATCCCCGAGGTCAGCAGACAAGACTGCAAGGTTTCTCCTGAGTCAGCTGCGGGGGTTGGTGAACCCAAGATAGACAGGTCAGGGAGCAGGACTCTTGCTCACAGGCCGTGAAGATCAGCGAATCCCAAAATGGACAGGTAAGGTGCTAGCTCAAGTCCCAAGAACCAGAGGTAAGACAAGAGACAGCTGCTGAATCCAGAACAAGCCAACAGCCTTTGCAAGGCGACAAGAAAAAGGAAGTAGTTGGCAGAAGGTGGAGAGATGAAGGCTGAGGGAGAGGTGAGCTGCCACAGGCCCCACCCCCTCCAGTACCACTCAGCAGATTCCATCATGGGGGTGATCACATATCTGATTTCAACAGGAAAGTGATCACATTATACAACTACCAAAACACTGGGAATCATGACCTAGCCAAGCTGACACACAATCTTAACCATCACAGTGTGTCAGCTTGCCTGGGGCACGATTCTCAGTGTTTATATGCCATCACTCCCATGATGGGATCTGCTTATATATTACTTTCACCAGAAATTCTTTTCCAACCCAACCCCATCCTTCAGACAGGCTAAATATTCCTGCCATGAGCTCTCAGAATATTATATTTTCTCTAAAATTGCATTTATCACACTGAAGTTGTAATCTGCTTGATGTCCTTTTTCCTCCTAAACTGTAAACTCCACAAGGTCTGTGAACAAATCTATCTTGTTCACATTACATGAATAAAACTTAAAATTACACGTTTGTCAAAAACCTTAGAACTGTAAAACACAAAGAGTGAACGCTAATGCAAACTATGGACCTTAGTTAATAATAATGTGTCAATATTGTATTGAGTGTTAGTTGTAACAAGGGTACCACACTAATGCAAAAAATTAATAACAGGAGAAACTGTGTGCACAGGAGAGAGAAGAGGGTATATGGGGACTCTTTGTACTCTGCAGTTTTTCTGTAAAATTAAAACTACTATAAAAAACACAGTTTATTAAAAATAATAATAACAAAAAAAAGCCACATAAACCAGAGACTCTATCAGTCGGGGACCAGAAGAACTAGATGGTGCCCAGCTACCAGCAAAACTCCCCTGACAGAGAACACAACACAGAGTTCCTGACGGAGCAGGAAAAAAGTGGGGTGAAGAACTCAAATTCTAGTAAAGAGACCTCATTTAATGGTCTGACTGAGACTGGAGGAACCCTGGAAGACATGGCCCCCAGACTCTCTGCTAACCCAGAACTAAAACTATTCTCGAAGACAATCTTCAAACAAAGATTAGACTGAACTATAAGACATAAAGTGACACTCAGGAAGAGTGAGCTTCTTAGTTCAACTAAATGGGCAGAAAGGGGCAGGAGCTGGTTGAATGGACACAGGAAATTTGGGGTGGAAAGGGGGAGTGTGCTAACATATTATTGGAATAGCAACTAGAGTCGCATAACAATGTGTGTATAAATTTTTGTATGAGAAAGTAACTTGAGCTGTGGACTTTCACTTAAAGCACAATAAAAAAAAAGAAATAATAATAATGGACCATGAAGCCTTGAACTTATCAATAAATGAATGAACCATGTTTTATTTTGGAAATACTTTACTATGAAAAAATTTAAAACATATGAGAATGGTATAATAAGCCTCCATGGACCTATAACCCTGATAAAACAGTATTAACTCACGACTAATCTTGTTTTGTTTATTTTTTTTTTAATCTTGTTTTGTTTATACCTCACCCAAGTTTTCCCTCCTTCTTATTATTTAGAAGCAAATTCTATACCTCATACCATTTCATATATAAATATTTCATTATGTATGTCTAATAAAAAAGGTTCATATTTTTAAACATAAAAAAAATCAATATCCCATCTCTAAACCAAAAACATCAAACCTGCTGCCATCTAGTCAATTTCAACTCATAGTGACCCTATGGCTGTGATGCTGGAAGCTATGCCACCAGTGTTCAGATACCAGCAGGGTCACCCATGGAGGACAGGTTTCAGCTAAGCTTCCAGACTAAGACAGACTAGGAAGAAGGACCTGGCAGTCTACTTCTGAAAAGCATTAGCCAGTGAAAACCTTATAAATAGCAGCAGAACATTGTCTGATATAGTGCTGGAGAGATGAGCCCCCCAGGTTGGAAGGCACTCAAAAGATGACTGGGGAAGAGCTGCCTCCTCAAAGTAGAGTCGACCTTAATGACATGGATGGAGTAAAGCTTTCGGGACCTTCATTTGCTGATGTGGCACAATTCAAAATGAGAAGAAACAGCTGCAAACATCCATTAATAATCGGAACCTGGAATGTAGGAAGTATGAATCCAGGAAAATTGGAAACCATCAAAAATTAAATAGAACTCAAAAACATTGATATTCTAGGCATTAGTGAGCTGAAATGGACTGGTATCGGTCATTTTGAATCGGAAAATCGTATAGTCTACTATGCTGGGAATGACAACTTGAAGAGGAATGGTGTTGCATTCATCATCAAAAAGAACATTTCAAGATCTATCCTGAAGTACAACGCTGTCAGTGATAGGATAACATCCATAAGCCTACGAGGAAGACCAGTTAATATGACTATTATTCAAATTTATGCACCAACCACTAGGGCCAAAGATGAAGAAATAGAAGGTTTTTATCAGCTGCTACAGTCTGAAATTGATCAAACACGCAATCGAGATGCATTGATAATTACTGGTGATTTTAATGCAAAAGTTGGAAACAAAGAAGAAGTTGGAAAATATGGCCTTGGTGATACAAACAATGCCAGAGTTGGAATGGTAGAATTTTGCAAGACCAATGACTTCTTCATTGCAAATACCTTCTTCTATACACATGGACCTCACCAGATGGAACACACAGAAATCAAATTGACTACATCTGTGGAAAGAGACGATGGAAAAGCTCAATATCATCAGTCAGAACAAGGCCAGGGGCCGAATGTGGATCAGACCATCAATTGCTCATACGCAAGTTCAAGCTGAAACTGAAAAAAATCAGAGCAAGTCCACAAGAGCTAAAATATGACCTTGAGTATATCCCACCTGAATTTAGAGACCATCTGAAGAATAGATTTGACGCATTGAACATTAGTGACTGAAGACCAGACAAGTTGCGGAAGGACATCATACATGAAGAAAGCAAGAGGTCATTGAAAGACAGGAAAGAAAGAAAAGACCAAGAAGGATGTCAGAGGAGATTCTGAAACTTGCTCTCGAACATTGAGAAGTTAAAGCAAAAGGAGGAATTGGTGAAGTCAAAGAACTGAACAGAAGATTTCAAAGGGCGCCTTGAGAAGACAAAGTAAACTATTACAATGACGTGTGCAAAGAGCTGGAGATGGAAAACCAGAAGGGAAGAACATACTCGGCATTTCTCAAGCTGAAAGAACTGAAGAAAAAATTCAAGCCTCGAGTTGCAACAGTGAAGGATTCTATGGGGAAAATGTTAAACAATGCAGGGAGCATCAAAAGAAGATGGAAGGAATATACAGAGTCATTATACCAAAAAGAACTAGTCAATGTTCAACCATTTCAAGAGGTGGCATATGATCAGGAACTCATGGTACTGAAGGAAGAAGTCCAAGCTGTTCTGAAGGCATTGGTGAAAAACAAGGCTCCAGGAATTGACGGAACATCAATTGAGATGTTTCAACAAACAGATGCAGTGCTGGAGGTGCTCACTCATCTATGCCAAGAAATATGAAAGATAGCTTCCTGGCCAACTGACTGGAAGAGACCCATATTTATGCCTATTCCCAAGAAAGGTGATCCAACTGAATGTGGAAATTATAGAACAATATCATTACTATCACATGCAAGCAAAATTTTGCTGAAGATCATTCAAAAATGGCTACAGCAGTATATCAACAGGGAACTGCCAGAAATTCAGGCTGGTTTCAGAAGAGGATGTGGATCCAGGGATATCATTGCTGATGTTAGATGGATCCTTGCTGAAAGCAGAAAATACCAGAAGGATGTTTACCTGTGTTTTATTGATTATGCAAAGGCATTTGACTGTGTGGATCATAACAAACTATGAATAACACTGCGAAGAATGGGAATTCCAGAACACTTAATTGTGCTCTTGAGGAACCTTTACAGAGATCAAGAGGCAGTTATTTAGACAGAACAAGGGGATACTGATTGGTTTAAAGTCAGGAAAGGTGTGTGTCAGGGTTGTATTCTTTCACTATACCTATTCAATCCGTATGCTGAGCAAATAATCCAAGAAGCTGGACTATATGAAGAAGAACGGGGCATCAGGATTGGAGGAAGACTCATTAACAACCTGTGTTATGCAGATGACATAACATTGGTTGCTGAAAGTGAAGAGGACTTGAAGCATTTACTAATGAAGATCAAAGACCACAACCTTCACAACTGGACCAATGAGCAACATCATAATAAACAGAGAAAAGATTGAAATTGTCAAGGATTTCATTTTACTTGGATCCACAATCAACAGCCATGGAAGCAGCAGTCAAGAAATCAAAACATGCATTGCATTGGGTAATGCTGCTGCAAAGGACCTCTTTAAAGTGTTGAAGAGCAAAGAAGTCACCTTGAAGACTAAGGTGCGCCTGACCCAAGCTATGGTATTCTCAATCGCATCATATGCATGTGAAAGCCAGACAATGAATAGGGAAGACTAAAGAAGAATTGACGCCTTTGAATTGTGGTGTTGGCGAAGAATATTGAATATACCGTGGACTGCCAAAAGAACGAACAAATCTGTCTTAGAAGAAGTACAACCAGAATGCTCCTTAAAAGCAAGGATGGCGAGACTGCATCTTACGTACTTTGGACATGTTGTCAGGAGGGATCAGTTCCTGGAGAAGGACATCATGCTTCGCAGAGTATAGGGTCAGCAGAAAAGAGGGAGACCCTCGACGAGGTGGATTGACACAGTGGTTGCAGCAATGAGCTCAAGCATAACGATGATTGTAAGGATGGTTCAGGACCTGGCAATGTTTCGTTCTGTTGTGCATAGGGTCGCTATGAGTCAGAACTGACTCGACAGCACCTAACAACAACAACAACAGTGACCCTGTAGGACAGAGTAGAACTGACCCATAGGGTTTCCAAAGTGCGGCTGGTGGATTCAAACTGCCGAAGTTTTAGTTAGCAGCCAAGCTCTTAACCACTGTGCCACAAGGGCTCCATCCCACCTCTAAAGAATAATTCCTTAATGTCCGTGTGTTTCTTTGATTTACTGTCAGATGCCATCAAGTCTATTCCAACTCATAGCGACCCTATGTACAACAGAACAAAACACTGCCCTGTCCTGTGCCGTTCTCACAATTGTACTTATGGTTGAGCCCGTTGTTGCAGCTACAGTATCAATCCATCTCGTTAAGGATCTTCCTCTTTCTCGATGACCCTTTACCAAGCATGATGTCCTTCTCTGGGGACTGATCCTTCCTGATAACATGACCAAGTATGTGAGAGGAAGTCTCCCCATCCTTCCTTCTAAGGAGCATTCTGGGTATACTCTATCAAGGGGGATTTGTTCGTTCTTTTGGCAGTCCATAGTATATTCAGTGTTCTTTACCAACACCATAATTCAAAGGCATCAAATCTTCCATCTTCGTTATTCATTGTGCAGATTTCGCATACATATAAGGAGACTGAAAACACCATAGTCTGGGTCAGGCGAACCTTAGTCTTTACAATGACATCTTTGCTTTTGAACACTTTAAAAAGGTCTTTTGCAGGAGACTTGCCCAATGCAATGCGTTGTTTGATTTCTTGACTGCTGCTTCCATGGCTGTTGATTGTGGATCCAAATAAAATGAAATCCTTGACAACTTTAATTTTTTCTCTGCTCATCACAATGTTGCTTATTGGTCCAGTTGTGAGGATTTTTGTTTTCTTTATGTTGAGGTGTAATCCATACTGAAGGCTGTGGTCTTTGATCTTCCTCAGTAAATGCATCAAGCCCTCTTCACTTTCAGCAAGTAAGGTTGTGTCATCTGCATAACGAAGGTTTTCATGAGTCTTCCTTTGATATCTTTTTTGATATCCCATATTTATTTCATAAAGTATTTATTTGAATTACAATTTAAATACGATTCATATGTTGCTCTTTGACATTAATAATTGTGAATCGCTTTTAACACGTAGGTGTTGTTAGGTGCCATTGAATCGGCTCTGACTCATGGCATCCTTATTTATAACAGAACAAAACGTTGCCAGGTTCTGCAGCATCTTGGTATGTTTGAGTCCATTGTTGTGACTATTCTGTCAATCCATCTCATTAAGAATTTCTCTTATTTTCACTAACCCTTTAAACTTTACATGCATGATGTTCTTTTTCAAGGATTGGTCATCCCTGATGACATGCCTAAAGTAAGTAAACGAAAGTCTCTCCATTCTTGCTTCTAAAGAACATTCTGGTTGTATTTACTCTAAGACTGATTTGTTTGTTCTTGTGGCATGTCATGGTGTATTCAATATTCTTCACCAGCACCACAATTTGAATTAATTAATTCTTCTTGTCTTCTTTTTATATTGGTCAGCTTTTACATCCATATGAGGCAATTGAAAATACCATGACTCGGGTCAGGCTCAACTTAGTTTTCAAAGTGATATCTTTGCTTTTTAAAACTTTAATGAGGTTTTTTGCAGCAGATTTACCCAAAGCAGTATGTTGATTTCTTGACTGCTGTTTCCATGGACTTTGACCATTGATTCAAGTAGAATGAAATCATTGACAACTTCAATTTTTTCTCCATTTTCATGATGTTGCTTAGTGGTCCATTTCTGAGGATTTTCTTTTTCTTCACCTTCAGTTATAATCCACACTGAAAGCAGTGGTCTTTTACCTTCATCAGTAAGTGCTTCAAGTCATCTTCATTTTTTCAGCAAGCAAGATTTTATCATCTGCATATCACTGGTTGTTAATGAGTCCTCCTCCAATCCTGATGCCTTGTTCTTCTTCATATAGCCCAGCTTCTCAGATTATTTTTCAGCATTTAGATTGAACTCATATCGACCCTGTAGAACAGAGTAGAACTACGCCATAAGTTTTCCAAGGAGCAGCTGGTGGATTTGAACTGCTGACCTTTTGGTTAACAGCCGAGCTCTTAATCACTGTGGCACCAGTGCTCCATAGATTGAGTATGTGAAGGAACACAGCCCTGCTACACACCTTTCCAATATTAAACCACACAGTATCCCCTTGCTCTATTCAAACAACTGCCTCTTGATTCATGGACATGTCTCCCATGAGCACAATTAAGTGTTCTGGAGTTACCATTCTTCACAATGTTATTCATAATTTGTTATGATCCATGCAGTCAAATGCCTTCATGTAGTCAATAAAACACAGGTATATCTTTCTGGTATTCTTCTTTTTTAGCTAAGCTCTATCTGACCTAAGCAATGACAGTCTTTGTTCCGCATCCTCTTCTGAATCCGACTTGAACTCCTGTCAAAAAAAAAAAAAAAAAAAAACCAGGAAACCAAACTCATTACAGTAGAGTCGATTCTGACTCACAGCAACCCTTAGGACAGAGTAAAATTGCCCCACAGGGTTCCCAAGGAGCAGCTGGTAGATTCAAACTGCCGACCTTTCTGGTTATCAGTCATAGCTCTTAACAACTGAACCACAGGAGCTCCGAACTGTGGAGAAGTGGTTAATAGCAATGGCTGCTAACCAAAACGGCTGCAGTTCAAATCGCTGTGAGTCCGCATGGACTCCACGGCAGCCGGTTTGGAACTTCGGGCAGTTCCCTGTAAATACACAGCTACAGTCGTTTTTGAATTATGTTCAGCAAAATTTTTCTAGCATGTGCTATTAATGATATTGTTTGATAATTTCCACTTTCCACTTGATCGCCTTTTTTTGGAATGGGTACAAATATGGCTCTCTTCGGGTTGGTTGGCCAGATAGCTGTCTTCCAAATTTCTTAATACAGAGGAGTGAGCAATCACCGCATGCGTTTGTTGAAACATCTCAACTGGTATTCCTTCGATTCCTGGAGCCCTGTTTTTCACCAATGCTTTTTGTGAACTTGAACTTCTAATCTAGGGGTACCTCCCTCTTTTGTCTTGCAATTTATTTGATGGGGGAAAAAAAAGATTACTTATCCTATAACATTTACTACATATTGGATTTTGCCAGCTGCATCCACCTGGTATTATTTAACTCTCTCCTCCAGATTTCTTGTAAATAGTAGGTAGTTCAAGAAGCTTGATCAAATTCAGCTTTTTGGTCAGAATTCATCATATCTGGGTTTGTTTTTTTTTTCTCTTAGGAGATACATGATTATCTTATCTCTCTTTTTATGATGTTAAGAGCAATTCATAATCATAGCCTAGAGCCAGTATATCATTAGGATTGCAAAATAGTTATATTCTAATTTCATCACTTCTTTTGTTAATATCCGGAATACGTCTATCCTAGAAATGTGTAAGACATATTTTCTCATTAACTCTCTAGCCACCCTGAGATGCAGTTTGTATAAGGGCAGAATAACTGCTGCGCTCTTTACTTTTTTTTCTTTTTTTTACCTTTTTTCTTATTTATTTATTTTTTTCAAAATAGTTGTTTACCTAAGCACACTCAGAAGTGACTGGTAAATTCTTGTTTTGATGTTTTCTATTGTTGTAGATATCATTATGAACTCCTAGATTTAGACATTTGCACCTATCTATCATTTTTATCACGGGCGTTATTTTTGTTGATGCACACAGGGTCCCATTTCTGGCCAGCGGCATAGGCATACCCTCAGTAGTCTTTGAGAGCTTCCTCACTAGGATAGTCTTGTTCAGTTTCTAACCCAGACTTGGAATTATCCAGTTCTCCAAGGAGCTCCGACTGCTTGTAGTGAAAAAACGGTATTTCAAGTCTATGATGTAGTTGCTATGGGTGCTCATTTCTACTGATCTGGCCATTATTTAGAGGTTTTTCAATGACCAGAGCTTGGAAATATTTTTTAAGATAAAATTTGCCATGGGTTCATATTGATGCTTCCAATTCAATTCAGAAATACAAGGTTTTTACTGAACCTCATCTGTCTTGCATCGATTGTGCCTTTCCACTCTGACAAAATGTTCTGTGTCCTGCTCCACATATCCAATAGCCTTAAAATAACAATACCTACACTATCACTGGAAACCCTGGTGGCGTAGTGGTTAAGTGCTACGGCTGCTAACCAAGAGGTTGGCAGTTCAAATCCTCCAGGCGCGCCTTGGAAACTCTACGGGGCGGTTTTACTCTGTCCTGTAGGGTCGCTATGAGTTGGAATCGACTCGACGGCACTGGGTTTGGTTTTTTTTCTTTTACACTATCACTAGCAATAAACACTGAAAATAGATTAACATTATTTTGTAATCCTTTTTTTCCATAGAATACATCCCCCTAAGAATGTGTGATAATTAATTTTCTGTGTCAACTTGGCTATGCTGTGGTACCTAGCTGTATGGTCAAACACATGCATGTGGTTAGTAATTCAATAAGTGGACATTAAGCAAAGCAGGTCACCCTCCATAATTTGGGTGAGCTTCATCCAATCAGCTGAAGGGCTTAAAAGCAAAAACTGAAGTTTGCCGGAGAGAAAGATTTTGCCTCTGGGTTGTAAATAGACATCCTACAGGATTCTTCATGCCTGGCCTAGTGATCTGGGGATACAGGTCTGCCAGAATTTCCACCTGTCACCTGACCTACAGATTTCACACTTCCCAGTCACCATAATCACTTGAGCTAATTCCTTTAATATATCTCTATATCTCTCTCTTTCTGTGTGTGCGTGTGTGTGTATGTACGTGTGTGTTTGGTTCTATTCCTCTGGAGAACTTTGACTAAGGAAATGTACAGTCAAATAACTGTATTTTAAAATCACTTGTAATAATTTCTCTCTCTGTCATTAATGCCACCAAATTTATATACATTTAGTTATTTGTTTCATTTTGCTTTTATTTTATGGATTTTTTAAATTAAATTTTGTTTTATAATTATGTAAAATATTTACATGGTTCCAAAATCAGATTTATAAACCAAACTATATTCAGCTGAATCCAGCTTTATCCCTGTTTCTTCCCTTCCCTTATTGGTAATCTTTTTTTAATTTTATTTTTATTATTTACATCTTAATATTTTGATGCTGAAGTGATATTACATCAAAGTAGGATTACCTTCTGAGATCTGGATTCTTAAAGATGGGCCAGTATTTATGGAAACACAGAGCGCTTTTCTTATGCAGTGCATTTGTCATTGCAACAAAGGAATACACCTGAATTAGGAGCTTGATAGAAAGGTGAGAGTAAAGATCTAGAAATTGTAGCCACAAATTGCTGAGAAATCAGAACACAGAAGAAAAGTAAATGAACCTACTGAATTTCTGTCCTATAAAGCACAGACACAAGAACTCTAAAAACTGCTTAAGAAAGTCACTAATTTGATAGTCATTAAGTCCCAACCGCATTTCAGTCCTTGAGTAAGGTCCTGGGTACAGAGTATTGAATAAACTGACATGGCGTCTATCATAAAGCTGATCACTTAACAGAAGAAACATTAAACAAATAAGAAAATAGATTAAACAAAAAAGAACAACACGTTGAGAAAAGTTCTACCGAGTAAAGGTGAGTGCATAGAGACTACAGTGTAACGGAACCACTGAAAGGTTTTACCAGGGGAGTGGCATACCATGATAGCATTTTCAATTTTTAAAAAAGCATTCTTTTTTCTACATGAAAAGTAAACAGAAACAACAGTAGAAATAAGGTGACCAAATAAAAGACTGCTGCATTATTCCAGGTAGTGGCAATGGAAATACAGATATATTTACCTAATATTTCATCTTTTATTATTTGGAATAGAAAAGGCTAAGGTTGAAACACGGTAAGAATTTTGATTTACAGTTTAAAAAAAAAATTGTAACTTAGGAAAACTTTCAATGCCTGACAATGTAAATTTTAGGGTGGTTAGTTCCTTTCAAAAACTAACTTTGTCAGGAACGCAAAGATTTTTCAAGTCAAGGATGGCAAGACTTCTTCTTGCTTACTTTGGGTGTGTCATCAGGAAAGAGCAAGGCTGGAAAAGAACATCATGACTGGTAAAGGAGAGGGTCGGTGAAAATGAGGGAAACCCTCAATGACATGGATTGACACAATAGCCTCAGTGATGGGCTCAAGCACACCAGAGATCATGACGATGGTACAGGATCGGGCAAAGGTTGCCATGAATTGGAGTCTACTCGAAGGCAACTAACAACAACAGTTCCATTCCAAATTTCCTTATTCCTGGAATCCAAAATTTTGTCCTTAAACCTAGAAACTAGGCTTCCCGTTTCCTCCCACATACGATAAAGGCTTTGATAAAGAAAGGAAGATTGACAGAAAAGGAGGGTTTTTCAGAGCAGTGCTTCTGTAAGAGCACAGAGAATGACAGGAACCCTCTCTGGGACTCACCGGGTAGACCCCAAAGTCACAGGAGCCCAGGACTGGGCCTGATGCTTTGCAACCTCCCCAGAAAACACACCTTGACGTGGGCGAACAATGGCGGTCTGCAATGTCCCTGTCACAGATACTCCTTTGACAATCGAAAGGAAGAGAGGATCGGGAAGGTCTGTGATCATCAAAATAACTCCTTGGGAGAAAAGGGAAGGAGCGGAGAGAAAGTAGAAAACAGATAAATAAACCATTTTTATTTGTACCATGCACTGCATCTGCTTGCCATTAGAAGGAAGAATCACAGACAAGGTGCTAAAATACAAAATACCTGGGGAGGACAGACACACGCAGCTTCCGCGTCAGGCACTGCAATACTAAGCTGCTGCAGTCACGTTTTTCAACATCTTCTAGGAAATAGCATAAAGCAAAAGCTATACTAAAGAAAACCATGCCCATTATTACGCAACTCACCATCCTAACCATTTTAGTTTTGTAATATACAAATAACCAATTTCTAATTTACATACGCAATGTTGAGGTCAATGAATCCCCAAGACAGTATTTTTCTGATGTACATTTTCTTCCTGGCATGGTATGACTGAAATAACTCCCTTGACCCAAAATTATCATATGGGTGAAAACACTTGTGGAGATGGAAGATTTATAACTTCCTTTGTCTTCAACATTCCCTTAAGACAAACATGGAATTGCACAACTCTTTCACGAGCGTGGGTGCCCAAAGCTGTTGTTTGGGTGTAGCAGCAGATGACTAACTGACCAGATGATTTAAAGATGAAGTTTCATCAGGAAATTTGTTTCCAACACCAGATTTTATTTCTAATTAAAGCTTCTAGGAATACTCCCTATCCCTCTTTGGAAGTTCAAGTCCATTTCAGTAAGAACTCTTTCTATTTCTTCCCTAAGATGCTTTTTAAATAAATGAATGAACTAATCTTTCTTCAACATCTCTACTGTCTACTCCTCCATCAGGATCACCATCAGATCAGGGTGAAGTCATAAATGAATATCTTTTACTGTATTTTAATGATTGGTGATCGTTCTATCCCATTGTCATGGTCAATGTTGGAAAGGCTTCTCTCTAGAATAACCAATATTCAAGGTGGCAGTTGGTCTGGTTCTTGCTCTTTAATGAGGTTGTTCAGCCTGCGATTTTATGCACCTTCCTTTCCGTCCCTCCCCTCCCCTTCCCTCCCCTCCCCTCCCCTCCCTTCCTCTCCTCATTCACAGAGAAACAGCAAATGCATTAGACTTACAACCTGACATCCTAACTAATACAGCAGAATGAGTAAAAATTGAAGACTCCCTTGCAGGAATTGTGAGCACTTATATTATCAGGACCATTCTTTATGACCTCTTGGCACAGCCACCAGTTCATAGAAATTATATCATAACACTCTACTCTCACTAGCAATTTGGCATGGAAAAGTATAGTGTCAGCTCTTAATTATGTTTGAGCAGGAGTTCTTCTTAGATCACGTGGTCTTTACCTTATTTATATGAACATTTGGAAAAGATAACTTTGCTTTGATAGTTTAAACATTCTTAGGTGGGCTCCTATGAACAAATACGTAAAAGACTAAGGAATAACCAAGGGCTTTATCAAATAATACTGTCACTTACACCCTGGCTTCTGGGCTTTGGTCTTGTCTTTGATTATACATTTCCTAAAACTCTATTTCAAACTATTTTTTTGTTTGACTGATAAAGTAAATGGTGATTTCCTGTAATGAATGTAATTTTACAACTTGTTCCTGGGACTAATTGTTGATTAAAAGGCTTGTTGTGATCCTTGTAAACCCTTTTTTGTTTCATTATTATAAACACTGAGGAAAGATTTATCAAAGAATTCTTGTGCCTAAGGAATAATTACACATCAGCTAGCTCTTTTAAAATAGGCCAAAAAATGCATAATTGAATGCATACAATCTTATAACTGATGAACAAATGACCAGAGTTCACAATATTCTGTCCACCATTAATGAATTTCATAACCAGTCATAATCCCTATATAACCCAGATCCAAGCTACAGGTACCTGACTCCTGAAGAAATAAACAGTCTTGACTCAAACCCCCAATTTCATTGCTTCACAATCTAAAGCCTTTATTAAAACATGAATTCTCAAGGGCTTATCCAACCAGGCATTTTAGCAAGAAGCCTGGATTATCTCTCAGAGGAACTCTTACATCAGCTACTAAAACTACATCTTGTTACTCAGATCTTTTGGATGACTCTTAATCATAAGCGTCTACTAGCCGCACTGGCTATTCAATGAAAACTCAAAGGTCTTAGTGAAACATTTCATACACACAAGAATCTATCCTTGTACACATTCAAATCACAAACGAATGGGTCAGAGTTTCATTTGTCCCATGTCTGAGTCAGTTCCTCTAGTAAAAGATTAGATTAGTTAAAAATTCACTTTTCCACAGTTAGAGATTTCTACAGCTAACACTTGCCATACAGACTCCTGTATTTTACAAGTAATGGGTAAACATGACAGAGCCGGTGCTGCTGCTACACAAAAAGAAGGAACCAGGAGCAGAGACTTTGCAGCCCCCATCTCTGGCCATGACATACAAACAGCTCATATTTCAGAAATGGCACAAACCGAGCAACACAATGTAGCAAAAAGTAGTAGATACGAGGATGGGGAAAAGCTGGAAACCTCATCCTGTGCTGATGGGACTGTAAAAGGGTGCAACTGCTGTGGAAAACAGTTTGGCAGTTCTCAAAAACTTAAACATAGAATTACTATATGACCTAGCAATTCCGCTCCTACATATATACCCAAAAGAATTGAAAACAGGAACACAAACAAATGTTTATACATCAGTATTCATTGCAGCACTGTAAAAGGTATAAACAGCCTAAATGTCCATAAACAGATGAATGGATAAACAAAATATGGCATAGCATATAGTATATATTGGAATGCTACTCAGTAATAAAGAGAAATGAAGTCTTGGTATATGTTACGACATGGATGAACCTTGAAAACATTATGAGTAAAATAAGTCAGTTACAAAAGAACAAATATTGTATGATCCTACTTATACAAAAGATCTAGAATAGGCAAATGTATAGAGACCAAAGTTCATTAGTGGTTACTAGGGGCGGGAGAGATCGGGAAAGAGAGACTGATTCCTTGGTGAACACAGAGCTTCTGTTAAAAGTAATGGAAAAAATTGGAAATAGATAATGGCGATGGTTGAACAACACGATGAATATAATTAATGTCACTGAATTGTACATGTGAAGAATACTTAAATGGCAAATGTTTTGTTACACATATATTTACAATAAAAAAAAAAAGTAGTAGATAGCCTCTCTGCAATTCCTCATACACACTCCATGCTCCGACTTAAAGCCTTTGTTTCAGCTGCCCGGTCTTCCTAAGTCATCCTTCCCCCAGATCTCTGCATAGCTCACTCCTTCACTTCCTTCAAGTTTTTACTCAAATTGCTCCTTCGCAATGAGGCCAGCCCTGACTCCACTATGAAAATTTGTATCCATTCTATCCTCCCCTATTAGCCCCTATCTCCCTTATTCTGCTCTACTCTTTTCATCTGTCACAGCACTAAGTAATTCACTCATTTATTACGCTTATTATTTATTGGTGTTCTCCCCTGCTAGAATATAAGCTTCACAAAGGCAAGGATCTATTACCTACATATCCATTCTTTCTGCTTCCTCTTTTCACTCAATCCTTTCCCTCTCTGAACAGGTTTTCTGACCTGGTATTTTCTATTCCCTCATATTGCTGATCCTGCTTTCCCCCTTGCATGATGGCCATTCCCTTAATCCCTCCACTTTAACTAGCTCATTAGCACCTTATGACTTCATACCCAACTGCTCAGCCTAAAACACATAATTAGAAGCTTAAACTGCCTTAGGTAGAGTCCCAGGCACCTTCTATCTTTTAATTTTCAATTCTGCCCAACCCCAGCCCTGGGGAACCTACTTCCTACAATTCTATTCTTGGTCACCAAATATTAAAATGAATGTCATAAAACTGTGCATAGGAGAACCACTGAAACATTTCCTACCTAACTTAACTGAGCCCTTGAAGTTGTTTACTGTTTTATTGTTATGAAACAGAGTTTGTTAACTGTTGGTTCCACAGCACCTGCTTGGATCTTTTTCGTCAGTCCTTAGCCACTTGGTCTAACCATCAGCTCTGGGTCTTTCTTCCACATTGACTCAAAATATAAATCCTTTGGTACAAAAGCCCTCATCTACCATTTCCTCCACCTTACACCAAGTCTGTGTCTATACATCTCTACGTCTAAATTGCTCTCTATTTCCAGGTGCCTGCTCTTCCACCAGGAATCCCAGCGACACAATAGTTTTCCCTCTGTTGCTTGTGGTATTAGTATTACTTGCAATTCATGATTTATGTGTAGGTAATGTTAAACGTGTAATAACACATTTAAGTTGGTGAGGGTTAATTTAGGTAAAACTAGATCATTTCATAAATACTTTAACTATACATAAACAAAGGAGCCCTGCTTAAGCACTTAGCTACTAATCAAAACATTGGTGGTTTGAACCCACCCGGCAGGCAATGAGGGAGAAAAGTCCTGGAAATCTGCTCTTGTAAAGATTATAGCCTAGGAAAGCCTATAGGGCAGCTCTACTCTGTCATATAGGAATCAACTCGACAGCCCACAACAATAGCAACTTTTCCACCACTCCTTTCTCAGAGGAAGATATGCCCTTCTCCTTGCCAAAATTAGCCTCTCCATCTTAATTAAAGGCAGTCCATCTGTCCTACTTCTTCTGGAACCTCATTATGTCAGGTAAGTCCTTTTTTTCAAATCTGCAATCTCTTACTCTTCTTCTCCTCTGCCTACAGTCATGCTTAGACATCCCCAGCCCTACAAACCATGTCTCATACCCTAATGTATCTTTGAACTACCTATACGCAATATTTTCTCCCCTTTTGTACCAATTTTTTAATAAGTAATTTACTCCTCAAGCTTCTGCTCCCTGTATCTCTTTAAATCTTTTATAGATAAAAATTCTCATTGCAAATTTCGTGTCCTCTTCCCAGTTCCCACCCACCTTGATATCTGTAGCATTTGCCATTTTTAACCAGTCCTTCTTCAGCCCCTCCTCTTGCTTCATCCTTGGGAACTTTCCAATACTTCTCCTCTTCTCTACTCACTTCTCTGTGGGGATGCTTTATAGTTTTCCTTCCTACTCCCACAACATAAATAAAAGCTTACCATAAAGCTTAATCATTGACCTTCTGTTCTCTGCTATTATCTTATTCCTTAGGGATCTTAAGCCTTCTCAGTGCTTATAAATCTGTGCCTTTGGCCACATTGCTCACCTGAGCCCATCAGAGAATATTACAATATCAGAGCTGGAAAGAACGTTGGGTCCATCCTATTCCCATTTAAGAAGTGAAAAAATTGAACCCACTGTCACCAGAGAATCAGGGATGAGAATTCAGAATTTCTAGTGCCTTCTGTGCAGCCTAGTACAAAAGCAATAGTCAAGGAGGAAGGAGTCTATTTTCTAGTCCCAACTTTTTTCTGTGACATTTTAAAATCACTAAACCTCTCTGAATTTTATCTTCCACTATCTGGAAAAACAATTAACATAGTGGCCTCTTAAATCTCTTTAAACATTGATTTTTTATTGATCTATTTTTCTTTAATATGTGCTGTAGGACAGCAGCACAAGGTCACAGTTGACTGAATAAAGCCAGATCATTCATTTTTTTTCTCCAGAGAATTAACAGTTTCCCATTAGAATCTTCCTGTCCTGTTAATAGCACCATCATTCTCTCAGGAACTGACTAGTCCAGTTCCAGTTTTGCACTTCTCTGGAAGAATTGGCCCATACTTTTCTGAAGACCTTCTAGGATGAGTGCCTGGTACCAGTCATGCCCTTGGAACCACAGAGAGTATGTTTGATCTCCCCTAGAAAAAGGCACATTGAGCACCATTACCTCTTTATGGCAGAGGCCAGGTCCTTTGAGCCCCACCTGCTTGGCCAGTCACTCCCAGTCCCAAAAATGACTTGAAAGGCACTCTTGACCCATCTTGCCTCATGCCTTTCACAGCATACCTCTAACCTTCCTCTCTAAGGCTTTTTGCTGCTCAAGAGTGGAAAGACATGGGTTTTCCATGAAGTCCAAGCACTTGCACTGGTTCACAGAGCCAGGACTTCAGACCAGCCACACTCAAGGAGGTGGCTCTCAAACACCAGCTATTGGCTCACTCTGAGCTCTTAATACCACCTCACTGGCCTGAGCTCCCCCAAAGACTGCCTAAAGAAGCAACAACCTGATAGTGCAGGGGAATCAATGCCTTGTGGGACCAATTTAGAATAATGAGAGATGGGAGCAAACAAGGAGCTAGCAGATAAAATCACTTCATTCTTCTTCTCCCCCGCCTTCTGTCAGATAGTTGCTGGTCTAAGTGATTCTGTACTGGACTTTCTCGTAAAGCTGTGGCCACTTGGTATTCATTTCCCTTCCTCCTTGTCTGTCTTTCCACTTTCTATCATTTCTCCTTCTGAGATTGCATCCCTCAAAAAAGTGTTACTAATTAAGCTTGGTCTCAGATCTCTATTTTCTAGAAAACCAGACTAAGACAGGTACCCAGAAATCCTTAATTCTTCTCTCAACTTTTATCTAGTCAGTCAGTTATTTGATCATTAGTTCTTTTTAACTAACTCTTATACTGTCACTCTCAAGTATTCCTTCATTTGTCTCTGTAGAGTCACCATCTTGGTCCCTGAGCTTATCATGTTACACCTGGATTATTACAAAAATCTCTTAACTAGCATTTTTCCCTTCGGTCTTTGATCCCTTGAATCTACTGCATACAACAGTCAGTTTAACTTCAAAAATGTCACTTCGTGTCTCCATCTCTTCAAAACATTTTAACAACTCTGCATTATTTTTAGTATAATATCCAATACCTTTCCCTGGTATAAAAAAAAAAAAAAACCCTTTAGTATTATGGCTCCTACTGCTTGACATGACCTATCCTTCTGTCATTCCTATACCTTTATTCTCTATTCTAGACAGTCATGAATATTCATGTGTTATCTCCACAAGCTACCCATCCACTAATTGTGCACATCAACCTTTTTTCTTAAGTTCTTTCCCACTGTCTATTCTCTTTAACTTCCTACAGAATACATGCTCTGTAAGGACAGGGACCTTATCTGTCTTGTTCCCATTTCACGCTCAGCATTAGTAGCAGGTTGAATAATGGCCAGAACTTGTACCCTGAAATCTTCAGCAGACCCAAAGCAGAGAGAAGTAAGACGTGGAAAAATGTCACTGTGATGCAACACTGACATCTTTATGCTGTCGTGAGGACAACCCTGCATGCTGATGCGGCCCCGCACGTCCTATAACATTCATTACAAACAGTGCTCATCTGACTTGAAGGATTCCTCATTCCCTGGGAGCTGAAATTCAGAAGCACCTCTGGAAGAACCAGGGAGTCGTTGAGGGGCCTTAACCATTTACCTCTCTTTTTGGTCTCCTGCCTAATCCTTGCCCTGTTTGGCTGATATGGTAATAACTTGAAGTGAAGTCAACCCAAACCAGTTCACGTAGTCATTCTCACCAGCCTTCAAACCTGGACCAACCTACGCGGTTTGTAATATCTCAAGTAAGTAATCAATAAATATTTGTTAAATGAAGGCAGGAATGTGAGTGAATGAGCCCTCATCCTCTCTGAAGGAACAGTTCAAATCCCACCTCCTTCATGGAAACTTACCCAGCTCCCTTTGTACTATGGACCAAAATGGGCTCCTCTAAATTCCTTTGGCAGTTTTGTATGAAGCTCTCACTTGGTCCTTGTCATGAATTTAATTGTGTCCCCCACAAATATCTGTCAGCTTGGCTAGGTCATGATTCCTATTGTCTGACTGCCTACTATTTTGTCATCTGATGTGATTTCCCTATGTGTTGTAAATCCTATCATTATGATGTTAATGAGGTAGATTAGCGGTCATTATATTGACGAGATCTACAAGATTAGATAGTGCCTTAAGCCAATCTCTTTTGAAATATGAAAAACAGAAGCCAGCAGAGAGACATGGGGATCTCATACCACCAAGAAAGCAGCACCAGGAGCAGAGTGCTTCCTTTGGACCCAGGTTTCCTGCACAGAGAAGCTCCTAGTCCAAGGGAAGATTGATGACAAGGACCTTCCTCTAGAGCCAACAAAGAAAGCCTTCACCTAGAGTTGATGCCCTGAATTTGGACTTATAGCCTCCCAGACTGTGATAGAATAAATTTCTCTTTGTTAAAACCATCTAGTTGTGGTATTTCTGTTATAACAACACTAGATCACTAAGACAGTCCTTAATAATATGCTTCCTTGCATTGAAATTATCTCTGGAAGTATTTGTTTTGCCTGTTCAACCATACGATAATTTCCTTGAAGACAAAACCATACTTTATATCTCTTTGTTTTCCCAGGTTAGCATAATGTTTACACAAAATAAGTACTTAATTTTTTTTTTTTTTTTTTAATAACACCATGTAGTGGCGACCCTGAGAGTTAGGAATATTGAAGAGGTGATTCTTAAAATAATTCCATTTCTTCTCTTCTACAAACCAAATTTGTTTTATTGTCTTCTTCTTTTCCTCTACATAGCTATATCTAAGATTTTTAAGCATGTGAGTATAATAAGACTGGTGGAGTTATGAATGATGTAAAAAAATAACAGAATGCTAAAAAGAATTGATTCTTTTCAATCATTCGAGAGGTGATCACTACTGACTGGAGAGACATACAACAACAACAAACTACAAGTAGGTAAAAGAATTATGGCTGACTTTATTTCTTCTTAATATTTTATAATTCATTCAAAATGTCTATAATCAACAAGTATTTCTTTTATAATTGAAAGATATCAAAGGTTATTTTTGGAAGAGAGAAGTATTTGAGTGGTTTCTACTATGTGCCTTCAATCATAATAGGCCTTTAAGGCAGGAGCTATGCTACTTTAAAACTGTGAAGTAGTCAAGGAATTAGGATTCTTGGTCTCTAGGCAGAGCATGGAAACCCTGGGGGCATAAGTGGTTAAGAGCTACAGCTGCTAACCAAAGGTCAATGATTCAAATCTACCAGGCTCTCCTTGGAAATTCTTTGGGGCAGTTCTACTCTGTCTATAGGGTTGCTATTAGTCAGAACTGACTCAACCACAACGGGTTTGGTTTGGTTTTTTGGTAGTCAGAGCATTACCACAACTGACTGTGACCAGTGAAAATCAACATCTTGAGGCTATGATTTTTATCTTATTTGGAAAGAACTAAATAATCTTATACCCAGTGCCCAAAAAACCCAATTCTATTTTTCTTCTTGATGATAAGGTGGTAAAGTCTACAGGGCCTACTCTGGCAACACTCTTTACCCTCAGTTCTTATTAGTTCTAAAGTACTGAATCTGATTTTAAAAGAACCTGAAAGAAAGTAATTTAAAAATTCTGACTAGGGATCACCCTCACAGAGCAAGGTAGAAACATTCGTTATCACCATTTCTTAGTATCACCTTACTTGGAGTTAAGACATATTTAACACCGATGTAAACTAATGAGTTCTAGCTGTAACACTGTCTTGGTAAGAAAGGTTTTGCAGTGTTCTTCGTAATGATACTATCAAAGTCCTATGAATTAATATTGCAGTGCCTAATGCCTTGGGGTCCTGGAAGCCAATCGATGATTCATAATTTATAGTAAACAGATGGTTCTAGTAAAACATCAGTTCCTGCGAGTTGTACTTACTGCCATCACAAATGGTCAGAATGAACTAGAATGAAAAATGGGCAAGGGGAATATGAGTTCACGACTCCCATAAAAGCCACGCCAGAAATGTTCTAATTTAATTCTCCCTTGTGTCCCTAATGAATTTTCAAAGACTCGTATCAGAGTTGCAGAGGACTTCAAAGTTATGGAATTAATTGCATATTTTTAAATGAGTAAGATTAACTGGAATTGATATAAAAACTAAATAACTAATCAAGATTTACAATCCTCCCAAAGATGTTCATGTTCTAATCCCAGAACCTGTAAATATGTTACACAGCAAGGGGAAATTAAGTTTGCAGATGGAATTGAGGTTGCAAATCAGCTGATCTTGAGAAGGGGAAACGGCCCTGGGTTATTTCAGTGGTGACAAATGGTAAACACAGAGGTCGTAATAAGTCAAAGAAGGAGTCAGGAAATAAGTGTCAGAGTAGTGTGATATGTGAAAGACTAGACCAGTCATTGCTGGCTTTGAAGATGGAAGGGGGCCATGAGTTATGAAATGTAAGCAACCTCTAGAAGCTGAAAAGGGCAAGAAGGTGAATTCTCCCCTTTGAACCTTCAGAAAGGGTTGCAGGCCTGTCAACGCCTTGATTTTAGCCCAGTGAGACCATTTAGACTCTGACTTTCAGAAGCATAGGATAAAAAATGTGTGTTGTTTAAAGCCACTAAATTTGTGGTAGCTTGTTACAGCAGCAACAGGAAACTAATACAATCAGCAAATATTTTAAATCCCTGAGTCATTTTATTTGAACAGATACTTTCTACTTATTATTACATAACAGTTATAACTCAGTTTACATATTCACCTCTAAACATGGTCACACTTGTTTAGGGCCAGGAATCGTGGTTTATTTGTTTTTGATCCTTAACAAGTAATATGTATTCTGGTTGATAGAAGATAAATAAATGTATTAGGCTTTTACTTACCTCCCATGGCATTAATGTATTCTCAATCAGCTGACAGTCCCTTAAGGTTCTCAGGAATGTATCTATATGGGAGAATTTCACAATTTCAGGGTAATAATTCATCTTGAGCATTATTTCATTTATCTCTGACTTTTAGTCTAATCACAAAATTTTAGAAATGGACAAACGTTAAGCTGTGTCCAACGCCCTTGTTTTAAATGAGGATTTTAAGGCACAGATTTGTGAATTATTTTCATCCATCTCAAGCAGTGGAAGAGCCAGCATTAGATCCCGATTCCATCTTCTTTCCAAAGCAAAATGCTGACTCTATGCATTCAGAATTGTCTTGACTGGCAGGTGAAAGAACAGTCCTTCATGTCCTGACAGCAAACTACCAAGCAACCTGTCATTGTTAGGTGCCATCAAGTCAGTTCCAACTCATAGCTACCCTATGCACAACAGGATGAAACACTGCCCAGTCCTGTGCTATCCTCAAAATTGTTGTTACGTTTGAACCCATTTTTGCAGTCACTGTGTCAATCCATTTCCTGGAGGGTCTTCCTCTTTTTCAATGACCCTCTGTTTTACCTAGAGTATTAATAAAACACAACCTTTCCATCCAAAAGGAACGGCCTCTTGGGGAGAGAGGAGATCTTATTAATGTCACACAATAAAGTACTGCTTTCTAGAGTAAGTATATAGAGAAGGAGTAAAAAGATATATAATTTAGTTATATATATATATATAAATATCAAATAACTCTTCTGGTGATTTAGTTTAAAATTGTTTATTTTCAAAAAAAGATTGTACTATTTCTTCTGATCCAACCTATAAGCTGTGGATAAGCAGAAATTGTTTTCAAATATCAGTCTGCTCCCCAGTGAACTATTTGAAAAAGGCATGCTATCTAAACTTAACACTAAAAGAAAGATACCTTCAAGATGAAGTGTGCCCTGTTATAGTAAACATCAAATTGAACTTTCTTATATTAGGTATTTGTCGTCTATCTTGAATTCAATTTTGTGTTCATAGGTTGAGTCAGGACGAACAAGGCACATTCACAATATATTTCAGGAGGTCAAAGATTCTTTTCCAAGAAATAAAATAAAAGTGTCTATCTGGTCCTAGAATGTTACCATCAACTTGAAATTTTTACACATTTTTCTCCTCTCTGCCCGTCTCAACTTCTTAGACCCTTTCTCTATTCTGTTGTCTCCTTCTGAGTCCTTTCGTCAACCTTCTTCTTCTGTCATTACCCACGAAGTACAAAGAAGGTTGAATTGACAAATGGAATGTCCTCAAATACCAAAAACCAATTTGACCCTAAAACATGGTGACATGGAAGAAAGTGGAGAGTTTGAGACTGTGTTGGTTTTGCTTAGGTGGGTGAAGAAAATTTTAAATAAAGTACCTAGTGATAATTTGTATATCATGACCACCAGCTTGTTCCTACTTTATTTACATAGAGCTAGTTACCAGATGTAATTTATTTTATTGCTACTGTCTTTGTGCTTTCGTGTAATTATTAACTGGCACCTAGTACTGAAGACTTCTCTTTAAATGTAGTGGAAAACATTTTACTACAGCATTTTAATCACATTCATGTGTTGCCTTAGTTTAATTACATTAAAAACAAAACAAATGCCACCAAATTTCAGGTAGGCAGCAAATATATCATTTATACAAAAATCAAGATATTCTGAGTTAATTCATTGGAGGAGGTGGGCACTCTTCAATAAGTTAAAATAAGATTATTATGTTTTGGAGTTATGGGTGGTGGTCAAGGTCATCTAGTCCAACTACACTGGTTTGTAATTTAGAAAACTAAGGCCCATAAAATTTAAATGAGGAGCTTAAAGTTACAAAACTAAATGGAAGCAGAAATGGAACTGAACTGTCCCCCTGACTCTCAGGGCAATGGAATGTTGATTGAAGAATGTTAATCATGGCCTTTCTCCCTCTGAAGCAGAACCAAGTGTATCTGATTCCACATGCACAAACAAGAGAGCACCGGGAACAGGAAGATAGAATCCCATCCCCCAGAATGTGACTCCAGGGGCACATCAAGCATCATGGTAGCAGTACAGTGTTGCTTAATTTTGAATGACCCCATAATCCAACAAAATCACTTTAAGTAATCTGAAAGACATGAAAATTCTACTTTCAGTTTTGGGAATAAGCTGTAAAAAAAAAAAAAAAAAAAACTTATCTACATGGATTCTGAGCATTTCAATATATGGTCTGACTCTTTGAAGAACATAAAAATCAAAAGAGACTGTGACCAAATAAAAAGGCCACAGAGCTGGTATCCTGTAGACAGTAAAATTCAAGTTCACGGCTCTGTGGTGGCAGAATACAGAACATGCAGGAAATGGGCTTCTTAACCCTTCAGTCCATCCAGGCACAAGTGCTCATGCATATTCAGACTGGTCTACATTTGGAGTCTTCCTCTGGATGCCTCCCGTGTAAATTAACAGAAAGCATTGTAGATGGTTACTCAAGCTATATCTCTGGCTATATAGAGACCCGAGGGTGAACCATTTATATGCACTCACATTCCAAAGAAAAAGCAGGAGTTAGCCACATCTGGGCCTGACACATGGGCCCCCAGCACAGGATTCCCTTTTACAATGGCAGAGAGAAGAAGTCATCCAATTTTTTTTTCGTTAAAAGGTCAGATAGTAAACAGTTCAGGCTTTGCAGACCATACAGTCCGTGCCAAAATTGCTCAACTCTGCCATTGTAGCACAAAAGCAGGCATAGATAAGATGCGAATGAGTACACCTGTGTTTCAGTAAAACTCATTTGTGAATGCTGTGGTATATAAGGAGTCCCTGGGTGATGCAAATGGTTAACGCTCTCAGCTGCTAACCCAAAGGTTGGCAGTTGGAGTCTACCCAGAGGCACCTTGGAAGAAAGGCCTGGTGATCTGCTTCCAAAAAACCAGCCATTGAAAACCCTATGGAACACAGTTCTACTCTGACATATGTGGAATTGCCACGAGTCAGAATCAAATAA
This sequence comes from Loxodonta africana, assembly GCF_030014295.1. Taxonomy (NCBI): domain Eukaryota; kingdom Metazoa; phylum Chordata; class Mammalia; order Proboscidea; family Elephantidae; genus Loxodonta; species Loxodonta africana. The sequence goes on from NC_087362.1 coordinate 12,765,998, forward strand.
ACACCCACTTTGGGTGGTTTGGTTTGGTGCAATATAAAAGAGCCAAAGATGGCCTATGTGTATTGGCTCCTGTTGTTTATTTATTCGAGGAAACTGGGGTCCATTGCCCAAAAAGCCCACTAATGCCAAATTCAGCCTTTTACACAACCGACGGCTTTAAAAATAGTCCATATAAACAGATTTTTAGCCATTTAGAGCCTGCCTTCTCTGCATACGCTATAACACTGAGCCCGACATTCATCAGCCATACATTAGATAAAATCCTGAGGTTATGAAGACTCCCCAAGCCACTGCTGCCCTTTGGAGCTCTCCGGCCCAGAGGCTCCCCAACTCCTGCTGAGCAATATCACCTGGATACATAAGCCCTCTCTCCACTTCTCTTCTCCCCGAGGGGAAGAGAAGCCCTCTTCCCCCACTAGGAGCCTCTCTGCCATATGCCTCTGGAAGGTGAACTGCTGATTCTAATTCTCTAAAAAAAAAAGAGGACCCTAAAACAAAAGGTGAATAGGGATTTATTCCACACAAGTTGCTCAGAATCTACATGGAAAAAGACATATTGTTTCAGTCAAACCAATATGAATTGAGCGACAGCTCACCGCTCTAGATAACTCCTGTCCCTCTCTGGTCCAATCAGTCCTATATCCTCAGCATTTCCCCACTGCTCTATGAATTCTTTCCTTGGTGTCTCTCCCTCCATAAGTATCTCTTAAAATTCCAAAAGCCCACGTCATAAGAAGGAAAACGCAGCTGGGCAGCATCCCAGGGGACCTAGGGCTGGTTCTAAGCTGATGACCCTTTAGCACACACCTCCTATATCAGTCCTAGGCAGCAAAATAATGCCCTAGGAGGAGAGTAGATGAAGAGCAAGTTTTAGATACCAAATAAAGAAGTAATACTAGCAAGTGTCTATCACTTGAAATTCCAGACCTATGAAAATAGGGATGCGTTGGGCAGATGTAACTTATTTCAGGGAAAGTAATCCTTTATTACAGTTCAAATGCTATTTCCATTGATATCACACCCTGAACTGAAACGAATAAATGAATAAAGGTCTATCTCCAGGGAACCCAACTTTCTAGACGTTTCTGAGCAAAGGATCTACTATAATTTTGTTCTCATAGCAGCTGCCATGCTGGTCCCCAGCAGGAGTACAAGGACTCTACTTTTGAAATATCATAAACAACTTTTCCTTGCTGTGAAGGAACATAGAGCTTTCTAGCAGCAACAAAGGAAAATAGATGTTACTTTGTTTTATTAAAACTATAGGTAAGGTCAGCTGTAGGTAGAATTGTGAAGTGAAATTTACCTGCAGCATTGCCCTCACCTCCTCTCCAGGCCATCCACGTTGGCAACCCCATTCCTCTGAAGCACCTAGAGCTTTGTGCTGTTCTCCCAGAGATGCAGAGCACACACAGGAACTTGTATTTTATAACTAGTGACTGTAGTTTTGAAGTTTCTAACTCTAGAGTTGTAAAAGATATAGAGCTATAGAGTCCCTTCCCACCTTATGAGCAGACTTTATCCCATTTCACCAAGAGCTGTCAGCCTTTAAAAAAGGATGGTGTTTGTGAAGAATAATATTGAATATACTGTGGACTGTCAGAAAAAAGAACAAATCAGTCTTGGAGGAAGTACAGCCAGAATGCTCCTTAGAAGCAAGAATGGTGAGACTTTGTTTTGCTTGCTTTGGACACCTTATCAGGAGGGACCAATTATTGGAAAATGACATCCTGTTGCGTAAAGTAGAAGGTCAGCTTAAACGGGGAAATCTTCCATGAGATGGACTGACACAACAGCTGCAACAATGGGCTCAAAAATACCAATTGTGAGGATACTGCACAACCAGGCAATGTTTGATTCTGTTATAAATAAGGTCACCATGAGTTGGAGCTGACTTCGTGGCAATCCCCAACAACAACAATTGATGGATTACAGGAAATTGAAAGTCAAAGCTCACTGTTACTGTCAGTATTGTACTTAACATTTCCTAGAAAAAAAATATTACAAATTACCTAGGATAAAATATAACAAACGTCCTTTAAAATACAAAGCTAATCTGCAAAGAAAGTAAAAGACCAAAAATGAAGAGGAAAAATGAAACCAGAATGACAAATGAATTGGTTATGTGGCCTTTGTTGTTGTTGTTTGGTGCGGTCGAGTCAGTTCCAAATCATAGCGACCCTATGTACCATAGAGCGAAACACTGCCCCATCCTGCACCATCCTCACAATTGTTGCTATGCTTGAGCCCATTGTTGCAGTGTCAATCCATCTCATTGAGGGTCTTCCTCTTTTTCACCGACCCTCTACTTTACCAAGCATGATGTCCTTCTCCAAGGACTGATCCCTCCTGATAACATGTCCAAAGTATGTGAGATACAGTCTCACCCTCCCTGCTTCTAAGGAGCATTCTGGTTGTACTTTTTCCAAGACAGATTTGTTGTTCTTTTGACAGTCCATGATATATTCAATATTCTCCAATACCACAATTCAAAGGCATCAATTCTTTTTCACTTGTCCCTGGTGGCCTTTAGCATTATAAATCCTTTGTATCATTTAAGAATTAACGTTAAATTGTATTTAGTCAACTGTTTATTTGAAATTTTAAAGATAATTGGTAAAAATTAAAATAGAGTTTGTCTCTTCTAATGGGAAAATTGAATTTCTACAAACTTATTATTAAGTAGGCAGGAAGGAAAATGCACACTAAAAAATAGTATGCATTTCAAGAAAATTCGATATGGAGGCAGAGCCAAGATGGCTGAACAGACAGACGCTTCCAATGAGCCCTCTTTACAACAAAGACCTGAAAAAAACAAGTGAAACGAGTATATTTATGACAAGCAAGGAGCCCTGACCATCAAAGGCAAGCTTAGAAAACCAACAGAGGGGCAGGGGGGAGGAAGAGAAGGTTCAGAAGCAGAGAGGAGATACCACCTGAATCGCGGGGAGCTCTTACTTTCCTCAGAGATACTCAAGGGTTGGTTCTTAGCCCCCTGCCTTGTTCAGAACATGACCCCCTACTGCAATCAGATAACAGTACATACACCAATCACCCCTGCCCCTCTAAGACCATAGGCAACCCAAGACTACAACACTGGGCAGAGCAATCAGAAGTCAACCCAGAAAGGGAAATCAAGAAAACAAAGCAAAATTTAAAAAAAAAAAAAAAAACCTTAAAACAGGGTAACAGTGATGTTATTATATAAAAGAAGACAACAGTAAAACAATAAAGAGGGACTGAGAAATGTAATCATAGATCTTCCATATGGAAAGGAAGATAGGGCAATACAAAGAAATACAGGTTAGGTTTAAATATAGAAAAATAAGGGTAAATAATAAGGTAACCACAAAGGAGACAAACTATCCTACTCATTAAAATAAAAGAAAAAAATAGATACTCAGCAGAAAAAAAATCAACAACAATGAATATGAGGAAAGGACTATATATAATCTACTCAGCACATAAAATTAAGTGGGAAAAAGAAACTGTCAATAACACACAAAAAAGACATCAAAATAATAGCACTAAATTCATACCTACCCATAATTACACTGAATGTAAATGGACTAAATGCACCAATAAAGAGACAGAGAGTGGCAGAACGCATTAAAAAACAAGATACAGCTATATGCTGTCTGCAAGAGACACACCTTAGACTTAGAGACACAAACACACTAAAACTCAAAAGATGGAAAAAAAATATATCAAGCAAACAACAACCAAAAAAGAGCAGGCGTGGCAATATTATTTCTGACAAAATAGACTTTAAAGTTAAATCCATCGTAAAGGATAAGGAAGGACACTATATAATGACTAAAGGGACAATATACCAAGAAGATATAATCATATTAAATATTTATGGACCCAATGACAGGGCTGCAAGATACATAAAACAAACTCTACCAGCACTGAAAAGTAAGATACCTCCACAATAATAGCAGAAGACTTCAACACACCACTTTCAGTGAAGTACATGACATCCAGAAAGAAGCTCAATGAAGGCACGGAAGATCTAAATGCCACAATCAACCAACTTGACCTCATAGACATATACAGAACCCTCCACCCAGCAGCAACCAAGTATACTTTCTTTCCTAGGACACATGGAACATTCGCTAGAATAGACCACATATTAGGTCATAAAGCAAGTCTTAGCAGAATCCAAAACACTGAAATATTACAAAGCATCTTCTCTGACCATAAGGCCATAAAAGTGGAAAGCGGTAACAGAAAAATGCAGGGAAAAGAAATCAAACACTTGGAATCTGAACAACATCCTGCTCAAAAAAGTCTGGATTATAGACATCATTAAGGATGGAATAAAGAAATTCATAGAATCCAATGAGAACAAAAACACTTCCTATCACAACCTTTGGGACACAGAAAAAGCAGTGCTCAGAGGTCGATTTATATCAATAAATGCACACATCCAAAAAGAAGAATGGGCCAAAATCAAAGAATTATCTCTACAACTTGAACAAATAGAAAGAGAGCAACAAAAGAAACTCACGGACACCAGAAGAAAGCAAATAATAAAAATTAGAGCTGAACTAAATGAAATAGAAAACAGAAAAACAATTGAAAGAATTAACGAGATCAAAAGCTGGTTCTTTGAAAAAATCAAAAAAGTTGATAAACCATTGGCCACACTGACAAAAGAAAAACAGGAGAGGAAGCAAATACCCCGAATAAGAAATGAGATGGGCAATATTACAACAGACCCAACTGAAATTAAAACAATCATATCAGATTACTATGAAAAATTGTAGTCTAACAAATTTGAAAACCTAGAAGAAATGGATGAATTCCTAGAAACACACTACCTACCTAAACTAACACTAACAGAGGTAGAACAACTAAATAGACCCATAACAAAAGAAGAGACTGAAAAGGTAAGTCTCAAGAAACTCCCAACAAAAAAAGAAAAAATCCCTGGTCTGGACAGATTCACCACAGAGTTCTACCAAAATTTCAGAGAAGAGTTAACACCACTACTACTAAAGGTATTTCAGAGCATAGAAAAGGATGGAATACTCCCAAACTCATTCTATGAAGCCACCATATCCCTGATACCAAAACCAGGTAAAGACACCACAAAAAGAAAATTAGAGACCTATATCCCTCACGAACGTAGATGCAAAAATCCTCAACAAAATTCTAGCCAATAGAATTCAACAACATGTCAAAAAAATCATTCACCATGACCAAGTGAGATTCATACCAGGTATGCAGGGATGGTTCAACATTAGAAAAACAATTAAAGTAATCCATCATATAAATAAAACAAAGGACAAGAATCACATGATTTTATCAATTGATGCAGAAAAGACATTTGATAAAGTTCACACTCATTCATGATAAAAACTCTCAGCAAAACAGGAATAGAAGGAAAATTCCTCAACATAATAAAAGGCATTTATACAAAGTCAACAGCCAACATCATCCTAAATGGAGAGAGCCCGAAAGCATTCCCCTTGAGATCGGGAACCAGACAAGGATGCCCTTTATCACCACTCTTACTCAACATTGTGCTGGAGGTCCTAGCCAGAGCAATTAGACTAGATAAAGAAATAAAGGGCATCCAGACTCACAAGAAAGAAGTCAAAGTATCTCTGTTTGCAGACGACATGATCTTATACACAGAAAACCCTAAGAAATCCTCAAGGAAACTACTGAAACTAATAGAAGAGTTCAGCAGAGTGTCGGGATACAAGATAAACATACAACAATCAGTTGGATTCCTCTACACCAACAAAAAGAATAGCGAATAGGAAATCACCAAATCAATGCCATTTACAGTAGCCCCCAAGAAGATAAAATACTTAGGAAGAAATCTTACCAGAGATGTAAAAGACTTATACCAAGAAAACTACAGTACACTTCTGCAAGAAACCAAAACAGACTTACATAAGTGGAAGAATATACCTTGCTCATGGATAAGAAGATTTAACGTTATAAAAATGGCTATTCTACCAAAAGCAATCTATATATTTAATGCAATTCTGATTCAAATTCCAACAACATTTTTTAATGAGATGGAGAAACAAATCACCAACTTCATATGGAAGGGAAAGAGGCCCCGGATAAATAAAGCATTATTGAAAAAGAAGAACAAAATAGGAGACCTTGCTCTACCTGATTTTTGAACCTATTATACCACCACAGTAGTCAAAACAGTATCTGCTGGTACTGGTACAACAGCAGATACATAGCCCAATGGAACAGAATTGAGAATCCAGACATAAATCCATCCACGTATGAGCAGTTGATATTTGACAAAGGTCCCAAAACAATTAAATGGGGAAAAGACAGTCTTTTTATTAAATGATGCTGGCATAACTGGATATCCATCTGCAAAAAAATGAAACAAGACCCATACCTCACTCCATGTACAAAAATGAGCTCAAAATGGATCAAAGACCTAAATATAAAATCTAAACCAATAAAGACCATGGAAGAAAAAATAGGAACAATGTTAGGAGCCCTAATACATGGCAAAAACAGTATACAAAACATTACTAACAATGCAGAAGAAAAACTAGATAACTGGGAGCTCCTAAAAATCAGACACCTATGCTCATCCAAAGACTTCACCAAAAGAGTAGAAAGATTATCTACAGACTGGGAAAAAGTTTTTAGCTATGACATTTCCGATCAGTACCTGATCTCTAATATCTACATGATACTGCAAAAACTCAACTGCAAAAAGACAAATAACCCCATTAAAAAACAGGCAAAGGATATGAACAGACACTTCACCAAAGAAGACATTCAGGTAGCTAAAAGGTACATGAGGAAATGCTCACGATCATTAGCCATTAGAGAAACGCAAATCAGAACTACAATGAGATTCCATCTCACTCCAACAAGGTTGGCATTAGTCCAAAAAACACAAAACAATAAATGTTGGAGAGGCTGTGGGGAGATTGGAACACTTAAATGCTGCTGGTGAGAATGTAAAATGGTACAACCACTTTGGAAATCAATTTGGCACATCCTTAAAAAGCTAGAAATAGATCTACCATATGATCCAGCAATCCCACTTCTTGGAATATATCCTAGAGAAATAAGAGCCTTTATGGGAACGGATACGTACACACCCATGTTCATTGCAGCACTGTTTACAATAGCAAAAAGATGGAAGCAACCAAGGTGCCCATCAATGGAAGAATGGATAAATAAAATATGATGTATTCACACAATGAAATACTACGCATCAATAAAGAACAGTGATGAATCCGTGAAACATTTCATAACGTGGAGGAACCTAGAAAGCATTATGCTGAGTGAAATTAGTTGCAAAAGGACAAATATTGTATAAGACCACTATTATAAGAACTCAAGAAATAGTTTAAACAGAGAAGAAAATATTCTTTGATGGTTATGAGAGGGGGGAAGGAGGGAGGGAGGCTGGGAGACGGATATTCACTAATTAGATAGTAGAAAAGAGCTACTTTACGTGATGGGAAAGACAACGCACAATACAGACGAGGTCAGCACAACTGGACTAAATCAAAAGCAAAGAAGTTTCCTGAATAAACTGAATGCTTCGAAGGGCAGCATAGCAGGGGCGGGGGTTTGGGGACCATGGTTTCAGGGGAAATCTAAGTCAATTGGCATAATAAAATCTATTAAGAAAACATTCTGCATCCCACCTTGGGGAGAGGCATCTGGGGTCTTAAACGCTAGCAAGCAGCCATCTAAGATGTATCAATTGGTCTCAAACCACCTGGATCAAAGGAGAATGAACACTAAGGACACAAGGCGATTACGAGCCCAAGAGACAGAAAGGGCCACATGAACCAGAGACTACATCATCCTGAGACCAGAAGAACTAGATGCTGCCCGGCTACAACCGATGGCTGCCCTGACAGAGAACCCCTGAGGGAGCAGGAGAGCAGTGGGATGCAGACCCCAAATTCTCATAAAAAGACCAGACTTAATGGTCTGACTGAGACTAGAAGGACCCCAGTGGTCATGGCCCCCAGACCTTCTGTTGGCCCAGGACAGGAACCATTCCCAAAGCCAACTCTTCAGACATGGATTGGACCGGACAGTGGGGTTGGAGAGGGATGCTGGTGAGGAGTGAGCTTCTTGGATCAGGTAGACACTTGAGAGTATGTTGGCATCTCCTCCCTGGAGGGGAGATGAGAGGGTAGAGGGGGTTAGAAGCTGGCGAAATGGACACGAAAAGAGAGAGTGGAGGGAGGGAGCAGGCTGTCTCATTAGGGAAAGAGCAATTGGGAGTATGTAGCAAGGTGTGTATAAGTTTTTGTGTGAAAGACTGACTTGATTTATAAACTTTCACTTAAAGCACAATAAAAATTGAAAAAAAAATTCAATATATATGCTTCAAAAATAAATAAATAATCCAATGCTATCTAGTTGATTTCAACTCACGGTGACCCCATCTGTTACAGAGTAGAACTGTATTCCAATAGGTTTTCAAGGCTGTGATCTTTATGCAAGCAGATCCTTAGGCCTTTTATCTGAGGTGCCACTGGGTGAGTTAAAACCAGCAATCTTTTGGTTAGCAGAAGCCACTTATATATATTCATACTCAATAAAAATAAATGGACCCTGTCTGGCTAGTTAAAACACAAAGATTTTCAGATTGAAATTTTAAAAACTTTAAAAAGCCAGCAATATGATATTTCCAAGAGTTACATCTAAGCAAAAAAAGAATTTAAAGTAAAAGCATATAAAAAGACATACAGGTGAATACCAGCCAACCCCCCAAAAAACTAGTTGTGTTAATGTCAAACAGAATAGGCATTAAGACAAAAATGTTTTGGGGGTAAAAATGTTGTGTAATAATACTAGTTTCAGTTCCAGCTTTACTTTTATTCATTGATACTATAGCTTCCAAATAAATAAAAGTTTACACAACGATAGAAGAAATTAACAAATCTACCATCGTTACAGGAGATTTTGACGGGACAGTGAAAAATATTTATGTCATTAATCTGTGCCGATCATTGCATAAACCAAAATCTGTTACCGTGAAGTTGATTCCAACTCATAGCAACCCTATAAGACGGGGTAGAACTGCCCCGTAGGGCTTCCAATGCTGTAAATCTTTAGGGAAGCAGACTGCCACATCTTTCTCTCATGGAGCGGCTGGTGAGTTCAAACCCCCGACCTTTCGGTTAGCAGCTGAACGCTTTAACCACCGCATCACCACAGCTTCCTTAATCATTGCACAGTGATCGTTAATTTAATGACTCATGTATGTTTAAATCAATGATAACTAATTTCTCTAAGTTATTCATCACTAACTTATATCAAGAATCACTATAAAAACTTTATTGCCTTTTTGTATAGAAAACAATCGCTTCTATTGTGTGCCCTCAAGCTGATTCCTACTCAGCGACCCCATGGGACAGAGTAGAACTGCCCCATACTGTTTCCTAGGCTATAATTTTTATGGGAGCAGATCGCCAGCTGTTTTCTCCCAAGGACTGGCTGGTAGGTTCCAACCGCCAAACTTTTGGTTAGCAGCCACGTGCTTAACCATTAAGCATAAGGGCTCCTTACAAAAACAGTAGAAAATATCATTATTTTAAATATAAATCTTATAATAGAAAGTAAAACCTATAATGTAGCTAGGAGTAAATACAAAGAAGATGTATGACATTCACTTGAAAGCAAATCTTAAACACTCTTTGAAGAAAATATAGATTTATCTTTATAATCTCAGCAAAAGGAAGGACTCCTTGAAAAAAGAACACAAAAAAGTTCATAAATTTGTAAATATTCATTTTCAAAATTACAGCATTGAAAAATTAAATAAAAGGCAAAGCCTGGGAGAAGATATTTGTGGCCAATAAAACGTTAGTATCTAGAAAAATAAAGAAATTGATAAGAAAAAGAAAACAATTTAATAGAAAAATATGCAAAAGACTTGAATATACAATCCACAAAACAGAAATTTTAAGCCCAACTGGCCAAAAATCGTATGAAAAAATACTCAACCTAGTAATCAAAAGTAAACCCCAGAGCCACGGTGGTTAAGTGTTACAGCTGCTAACCAAAAGGTCAGTAGTTCATATCCACCAGATGCTCTTTGGAACTCTACCTATGGGGTAGTTCTACCCTGTCCTATAGGGTGGCTATGAGTAGGAATCGACTCGACGGCAAAGGGTTTGTTGGGTTTTTTGTTTTTTTTGGTTTATATTATATCACATTTATCACAATGGCAGATATTTGAAAAACCTGACAATGCCAAATGTCATCGGGAAGTTGGAATGCTGGAGCACTTACCCACTTTAGGTTGGAGTATAACTTAGAAAAACTGCTTTGGAGTGCAGTTTGTCAAACTCTAGTTAGGTGGGAAACTTACGCACCTCTCTAGTAAATTTGTGGGAAGGTAAGCCAGGTGCCTCACAGAAAAGACGAGTCAGGGAGGCTACGAGCAGTAACTGGGTTTATTACACTCACAGGTCCCGGAGACAGGAAGGCCACAGCACGCCATGACACAGGGCCACACAGGGTGTTGCACTGGAGACAAGGTAACAACAATCTGGAATCGTAGCAGAGGCCTTATGCATGGCAAGCAGGATGGGGTTAGCTAGGTTTCAGGGGATTCCTGGGAATTGGGCATTTTGAATAGTTCTATAGGCCGACGGTGCCCAGGAGCTAACCCTAGTCTATGTGTAACTGGCCCCATGGTGATTATGACGACTGCTTGGTGGCCCAGGAGCATGAGGCCCTGTAAAGGGAAGTGGAGGTGGACTTAATTAGCTGCTCAAGAAGGGGAACAGAAAGGCCTCCAACCAGGGCCTCAAAACTTGCCAAAACAGCATTTTTAGAAAATTGCATTCTGTGTACCTTACGACTCAGTAATTCCACTCTTAGAAATATCTCCCAGAAAGAGTCTCACATCTGTGCACAGGAGTCACAGATAGAAATGTTTCTATCAGCAATGTGTGTCACAGCAAAAAATTGGAAACAAATTAAAGGCCCCTCAACAAGAGAATGGATAAATATATTTTATTTTGGTGTGTGCAATCCACTTCAACAGTAAAACAAACGACTTAATGGATAGCTTTCATCATGGCTGATTCTTACAAACAACATCAAGTACAGAAAAACATACAGTAACATTTCACTTACGTAAAGTTTAATGACATACAAAATTATTACATACTATTTAGCAATATATTTATTTAGCAGTATTTACATAGGCCATGGAGTCCCTGCGTGTAGGAAACAGTTAACGTGCTGGGCTGCTAATCAAAACGTTGCGTGTTTGAGACTACCTAGAGCACCATGCAAGAAAGGCCTGGCAATCTGCTTCTGAAAAATCAGCCACTGAAAACCCTATGGAGCACAGTTCTGCTTTGACACACATGGGGTCACCTTGAGTAGGAACTGACTCTATAGCAACTTTTTTTGTTTTTTAATATGTGTCATGATGTAATTGGAGAGGGACACAAACATCCTCAGCAGTGTTAATATTGTTCCTTAAACTGGGTGGTCTGGGGATGAGTATTCATTGTAGTATCTTTTATACTGTATAATATGTGCTGTTTGTGGAAACCCCGGTGGCGTAGCGATTAAGTGCTATGGCTGCGAACCGAAGGGTCGGCAGTTTGAATCCGCCAGGCGCTCCTTGGAAACTCTATGGGGTAGTTCTACTCTGTCCTACAGGGTCGCTATGAGTCGGAATCGACTTGACGGCACTGGGTTTGGTTTTTTTTTTGGTTTTATGGTATATTGTATTATATGACATAATATTATATTTTTCTCTATATTTAAATATAGGTATATCTGAAATACATTTGCATTTTTATAAATTATTTTCAGAACATATTTTTAAATAAATAAATGGAAGTAAAAAAATGCCAGCATTTGGGTTTGCTTTTAAAGCCGTTACTCTAGTTGTAAACCAGGGAAGCTGTCCGGCAATGAGACCTGGAAACAAAGCTCCATTTGCCTTTGGGTTACCTGGCTCATTTTCTCTCTCTCTCAGACTTGGAATCAGAGACAAATCTGGACAAGTGAGTCTTAGTTTTCCACTGCGCACTGGTAATTACTACCAAACTAATTATACTCTCTTATGGGCTCCAAACTCATTGCCTAAAGCTGATTGCTTGGTTTGTTTGCTTTCTAAAGCGTGTGCTCCAACTGTGATTTACCTGATTCTCTAAGAGTCAAGGACACGCACAAATATAAAAATTGAAATCACCGGAAATTCTCTGCTTGGTCCTTCCACTGTTTCTCCCTCCCCTTTCCCTCCTTTTCCCTCCCCCTTTCCCCTTTCCCTTCCCTCCCTCCCTTCCCCTCCCTCTCCCCTTCCTCTCCCCTTCTTCCTCCTTTTTCCTCTCCTTCCCTCTTCTCCCCTCCACTTCCCCTTCCCTCCCCCTCCCCCTCCCCCTCCCCTTTGGTGGCCTTTCCTTCATACAGAGAAATGAATGAACAACAGGACCTCTGCCAACCCAGGTCTCCAGGCAGCCCTTCACGATTCCTGCCTCAGCTCATCTGCCTCGTATTTTAATTAGGTTTCCGGGAGCAAACTGATTGCTGGATGCTTCCCGGCTGTTCCAAGTCGGGATCTAGTTTAAAAAAAAAAAAGACACACAACCTACAGCTTATGTACAAGAACTAAAGCTGTTATTTCTTTTATCAGATATCGTGTAAATGATCATCTTGTTTCTATCATAGTTATACAAGCTGAGGCTTTTTATTATTTTTCTAACTGGTTCAAGGATATCCTGTTTCAATGAGTCACACCGGTCATTAGCAGTCCTTATTTCTGAACCGAGCTGCCTGGTAAAACAGGTCATGCAGCCTAATTAGAACTACTGGGAATCGCAGATGCGTAATGACTTTCCACGCCTCGCCTTGCTGTGACACCATTACGTCACATTGGTCTGGGCTGGAGGTGGGAGGGTAGCTTTAGGTATTTTGCACTTTCCTATAATCAGGGAAACAGCGACAGAAGCCGATTCCATTGAGACACCTGAATTTATTACAAATTTCCCAATCGAAGTGAAGGAAGGAATTAACCATGTATACAAACATTTAGCTGTTTTATCCAATGGTGTTTGCAAAACTGCGAAGCTGTGTTTGCAACGTTTGGGGAAAAAATCAGAACTAGAACATTAAAAAATAGGAGCTTGATAGCCTAGTATATTCATATAATTGAATATGAGGTATCTCTTTAAAATAGCTTTTGAAGTAATATTTACTGGCATGGAAACAGAGCCCTGGTGGCGCAGTGGTTAAGAGCTCGTCTGCTAACCAAAAAGTCAGCAGTTCAAATCCATCAGCCCCGGTTGGAAACCCTGTGGGGCAGTTCTACTCCGTCCTGTAGTGTCGCTGTAAGTGGGAACGGACTCAACATCAATGCGTTCGGTTTCTGGTTTCGAAACACGTACACAATAGATTAAGCGAAAGGAGCAGGTCCAAAAGCAGTATATATATATATATCAAGATTTCTTTTTATGCTTAAAAATAATAATAATATGACATTTGGAACATATAGCACAATGAAGATAACAGTGATTACCCTTAGGCTGTTGTGATTACAGATGAATATTTTTTACATTTTTCTTATCTGAATTTTCCACTTATTCTATAACAATTATATATTACCTGTGTAATAAAAAGGAAGGAACAAGGAAAGAAGGGAGAGCAGGAGGGAGGGAGGAAGGGAAGGAAAGGAGGAAGGGGGAGGAGAGGAAAACAGGCAGAGGGGAAGGAAAAGAAAAGAAATTCAATGGATTTAAATCCACTTAAAATACAGAAAGAAAAATTCAAGCAGGAATCAAGCTTTGGTTTTTAAAGATGGAAAAGCACTTTAAAAATATGAAGCCCCAATTTTCTTTCCACAGTCAAAGCCATGATTTTATTGTTTACGTGAAAAAGTAACTACTAGAAAGTAAAAGCAACACTACAAGAAAAATGTTTGGCTACTTTTGCTAAAGTAAGGTTTACAGGATAGATATAGCTAAAGAAGGGACTGGGATTAGTCAAATGGGGCAGCTACTCATTAATTCACAGACCAAACCTTCTTATCAGCGCTACTTGGGCGCCATCCAGATAAGGTACACCCAAAGAACTTCACAAATTGCTTCCATTACTAACAGTGGGATTGGACACCTGGGATTGCCTGTGATAAGGGTGCAGCCTCAGGCCTGAAAAAGAATGTTGACATAAATCTTGGTATAGAATTACTGTGGCAGATTTTTACTTCCTTAAAGAGTACCTGGTGTTAGATATTGTACTCTGATGCCTATGGCAGAAAATTATAATTTTTTCTTTCCATTTCTTGGAAATTGGCTCTGTCACTGAGATGAGATGAGGAGTCTTTTTATAATAGCGGTTTGATCTAAAAATGGCTTAGCATTTATGGAAAATGAGGTTTGCCTTTCTCTTCACATTATTTTATTAGTATCACAGTTATTCCCTCGGCGGCACAGAATGTTAAGTGCTCTACTGGTAACTGAATGCACCCAGAGACACCTGGGAAGGAAGGTGATGTGGTTCTGAAAAGTCACATTCTTGAAAACCCTGTGGAATGCAGCTCTACTCTACAGCACATTGTTGTCGTCGTTGTCGTTGTTGTTAGGTGCCACCGAGTCGGTTCCGACTCATAGCAATCCTATGCACAACAGAATGAAACACTGCCTGGTCCTGCGTCATCCTCACAATGATTTCTATGTCTGAGCCCATTGTTGCAGCCGCTGTGTTAATCCATCTCATTGAGAGTCTTCCTCTTTTTCACTTACCCTCTACTTTACCAAGCATGATGTCCTTCTCCAGGGGCTGATCCCTCCTGATAACGTGACCAAAGTATGTGAGATGTAGTCTTGCCATCCTTGCTTCTAATGAGCATTCTGGTTGTACTTCAGAGATAGATTTGTTGGTTCTTTTGGTAGTCCATGGTACATTCAGTATTCTCCACCAACACCACAATTCAAAGGCGTCAATTCTTCTTCAGTCTTCCTTATTCACCGTTCAGCTTTCAAATGAGGCGATAGAAAACTCCATGGTTACACCCCATGGCACAACGCAAAGGCAGCTGGTTTGTTTGTTTTGGTTTGGAGTGCTGGTAGCATTTCTAGATATAAACATACTAGGGATTATAATAAATATGTTTGTTTTATTAAAATCTGATTTTTTTTTTTAACTCAACTTTGGCTTTAAGTACTATAATAGTCTCCAAAAGGCCTCTAAGCTTTCATCCTTCACTCACTTTGGCTGCAGCGAATTTCAGAAACTTGAGATACCAATACGGTCCTGTCTTTCCCACCAACCGCCGCTGATTGGAAAGCTTACTTGGCTCGCCAGTGCTAAAACAGAGATTCTTAACCTTAGTGACGTTGCAGATTCCCTCACAGAACACACGCATGTGTATAAAAACAAAAACAAGAAAATAAGCTTTTTTTATTGTCTCTTCACTGATCTGATGAGTCCTTAAAAGCACTCATCCAGAAATGTAACATAGGAAAAAGAATCTGAACAGTGAGAAGATGGGGAAATTTTGGTGCATGTCCATTTAAAAAGTCACCATGAGCTGGAATCTATCCACAGCAACTGGTTTGGGTTGTTTTGTGTTTTGTTTTGTTTTGTTTTGTTTTGTTTTGTTTTGTTTTGTTTTGTTTTGTTTTGAAGATAACTTAGAGGAGTCCCTGGGTGGTGCAGTTAAGTGCTTGGCTACTAACCAGTAGATTGGCAGTCTGAATTCACCCACAGGTGCCTCAGAAGAAAAGCCTGGAGATCTACTTGTGAAAGGTCGCAGCCATTGAAAACCCTATGGAGTGCAGTTCTACTCTGAAACACATGGGGTCCCTATGAGTCAGAATTGACTTGACAGCAACTGGTTACTGGTTAGATTACTAAGACTGCTTAGATGATCCAGGTAAGTGCTAAGTCTACAGAGGTCTATCTCCTACCTTGTCCTTCCTCTTAGGTGACAATCAAGTTTATGACAGGAAGGTAGATGTGAGCATTAAGGTTGTTTGTCAACTTGGCTGGGCCATGATTCTCAATGGCTTGACCATTATGATGTAGTTTGACAGTTGTATAATGATGTAATCACCTCCGTGATAAGGTCTGATATAATGTGATTATCTCCAGGATGGGATCTCCTGTGAGTAGCCAATCAACTGAAAGGGAGTTTTCTCGGGGGTGTGACCTGCATCCAATATAGGTGGACTCTGTGGCCAGGCTCACTAACTTTTGTTCACTCTGGATCCTGCAGCTGGCTTCTGTTCATCTGACCTCCAGTTCTTGAGACTTGAGTTAGCAGCTTGCCTGCTGACCTTGAGATTTGTCATCGTCTGTGGCCTGCATCTTGGGTTCACCAGCCTCTGCAGTTATGTGACTCAGGAGGAGCCCCCAGCCTGACTCACAGACTTGGAACTTTCCAGCCTCTACAACTGCATGAGCCATTTCCTTGATATAAATCTCTTCCTCATTCTCTCTCTCCCTATACACACACACACACACACTTCACTAGTTTTGCTTCTCTAGAGAACTCAGCCTAAGACAGTAGGGGTAATACATAACCTCAGGCTGTTGAGACAGGGGAAGATAAGGTTGTATAAAACCTTGCAGGGTCCTTTGGGTCCTGGCTGATCTGTGTCATGAAGTGATATTTCTGGACCCTTTTCAGCGCTGGTAGTGAGAGACATCTCATTGCTGTTGAGTTGATTCTGACTCATACATTTATCTGCTTGCTTTGCAGGTGCCTTGCTGGACTCAACTACACTCCAGCCCCACACACTGTGCTCTCTGCTGCATGGTAGGTTCTTTGGGCACCCCAGCTCCCTTACCTCTGCCTTGCACCTTCACCAGGGAATATGGATGCTTCTGTGTCCCTTATGAGGAGCTCTGCTGGTGCAGTGGTTAAGCACTTGGTTACTAAACAAAAGCTTGGCAGTTCAAACCCACCAGCCACTCCATGGGAGAAAGACCAGGAAATCTGTTTCTGTAAAGACTGTTGTTGTTGTTGTCAGGTGCCATCAAGTCAGTTCCCATTCGTAGTGACCCTATGTACAACAGAACGAAACACCACCTGGTCCTGCACCATCCTCACAATTATTGTTATGCATGAGCTCATTGTTGCAGCCCCTGTGTCAGTTCATCTCATTAAGGGTCTCCTCTTTCCCTGATCTTCTACATTAGCAAGCATGAGATCCTTCTTCAGGGACTGGTTCCCCTTCATAACATGTACAAAGTATGTGAGACGAAGTCTGGCCATCCTTGCTTCTAAGGACATGCTAGCTGTACTTCTTCCAAGACAGATTTGTTTGTTCTTCTGGCAGTCCATGGTATATCAATGGAAGTACTACGGGGCAGTTCTACTCTGCCCTATAGAGTAGATATGAGTCAGAATCAACTCAACAGCAATGAGATGTTCCTCACATGTTACATCCCATCCCGAGGCAAATGAATGCCTCAAGTTGACGTGTACATAAAAGAGAAAGATGCAGTGATATGTTTCAAATTGAATCATTATATGGCCTGTTCCCAGTTTTCTCCTCTGGTCTCATCTGGCAGCATGTAGCTCTAGTTCTATAGACATTTCTTCAGTGTCCTTTGAAATCCACTTCCAGGCAAGATGGAGTAACAGGGACAAGATTTACATTTCCCAGAAACAACTGCAAAAATGGACAATGACTTATAGGCATTGGACAACAGGCAGCACAGGCCTATAGAGCCCTATAATTGTTCCAGCTTACTGCCTGGAGTTTCCAAGCTGCAGCTCCGGAAAGGAGTACCCAGGAGAAGTCCTTTGATTTCCCTGAGTTAAGGAGATGTCGCTGAGAGTTCAAGGGAGTCAAGGAAGCTATAGTTCATAGGACAGAGTACCAGAAGGAGAAAACTGCACAGAGGGAATGCTAGAGATCTGCCAAGGGTCCCCACTGAGTCTTCAGTTGAGTATTAATCAGCTCATGCATATGAGGAAATTATTCAAGGCTGGAGAAAGAACCATCCAAAAGGAGCAAAGGAAACAATCCCTGGGGCTCACCCACAGCTGGGAGTGCTTTGTGTGTTCACCAGCCAGAGCAGAAAACCTTATAATTTGAGAGGCATTGGATAGAATAATCAAAAGGTTACTGCCTCACTGACAGGAGGCAGTCTTTCAGATAGCCCAAGTGGCTATAATTAATCCCTGTTCCTTTCCCCCTGCTGGTGTTTTTAGGCTTGGAGCAAATCATTGCATTTCCCCACTCTAAAGCCTAATGACTGTCTAAAGAAGACTCGGGGCTAAAGAGATACAAATCCAGGCTGGCACTCCCCCATGTCTGGCTATCCCCCTCTTTGGGTGATCAGGCAGAAAAATTTGTGTTGCACTCTGTGCAGTGAAATACATAATCCCTGGAATATAAAACCAGGTAGGGAAGATCCTCAGGGTCTTGCGTGCACACACAAAGTGAGGGGGGACCCGTGGAAGTTTTCCATCCTACTCAGGCAGCTTTGAGCCAGGTAGGACAACTCATGATGAAAGTTTTCCTGTTGTACACTATCTGTTCTCTGTGAGTAATTAAAATGGATTTCACTATGATCAACACCGTGTATATCCTCTGTGAACAACTTGATCAGGATAAACTGATATAACACCCATGGAGGGGTTGGTGCCACTGGGTGGGATTCTCATCCACTACTCTGTGGGTACTTGGGATCTGAAGACAGCCTTTAAGGCACTCACTACTGAGGCAAAATTAGCTATAACTAAAATCTACTCTGGACCTACCTAACAAATGTTAAAAAAAAATAAATAAAAGAATCAAATCATTTGTAAGTAATTTAACAGCATCTAAGAACAAAAAATTGCCAGGCATGCACATGAGCAGGAAAATACAGTCCAAAAGGAGAAAAAAAAACAATCAACAGAAACAGACCCACAAATCACAAAGATTTAAATACATGTAGACAGTCTTTTAGATGAGGAGAGCCAACAAAAGAATTCCCTTCTCAACAGCTTTTGTTAAGAAAACACAGTTTGGGCTCTTCCTTAGTGACAGTACCCAAGAGATACATAGAATTAGGCTTTTGGTTCTGAAACAGCCTTAGTTTTTCATTCTATAGGAGTACATTAAAAATCGTGGGGAAGGATTAATGGCTTAAGTGCCTACTATGTTCCTATAGTAATGATTTGTACTGAGGGTTTTCTGGGACATTTAGATAAACTTGTCATAATTAGACTTGTAATGAGCAGACAACATACAAGTATTACATAATGCCAAAAGAGGAAGCTGTAATTAATAGTTAGAAAAGTTTAGCTCCAGTTGGTTTAGCTTGAACAAAGCCATTGTTTTATTTTATTTTTACATTATCGGTGGGATACTTGCAAGCAGATCTCTGCTTAGTGCTTTGATGTTAATTAGCACCTCAGATGATGGGGTAGAAAGCTGGTCAGGACTCAAATTCACTGTTTACAGTAATAAAAACTGGGACAACTATATTACTAATTATTGAGTGGTGTGGCAGCTGCAATCTCAGAAATGTCACAAAGAGAGAAAAGTGGGTTGTCCTGGAGCAGTATGGGGTGGGGCCAGTTTCCTTCTTTTATAATGCTTTCTTAGGTGATTGCTTTCTTGGGAGACAATTTTAGTAGGACTGACGTCACGCAGGTCAAAAGGTCAGCAGTTTGAATCCACTAGCTACTCCTTGGAAACTCCATGGAGCAGTTCTACTCTTCCAATAGGGTCACTATGAGTCGGAATTGACTCAACAGCAGCTGATTTGGTTTGGTTTGAATTGATCATTGTCAACAACTGATTTTCAAACGATTATTTAACTTTGTGTTAATAGGAATTGAATATTCAAATAAGATGAGCTTAACTGATTTTAAGGTGCTTTTTTTTGAGATAATGTAATGTAATATACAATCTGCTACTTGAAATGTATGCTTTAGCGGGAGGATTAAAATGTTTAATCTTTTGAATCGGTGGTTAAAAATGTGTTTAAATTATGAAAGAAGAGCAATGTTCTCTGTTGCCCTGGGTATCCCCCAAGTGAAAGGCATTGTTAGTCTGCTAAAATTCTGTGGAAGTGGTCAGTTTATCCCCTTACGACAGAATGGTCACTTTGATCTGTCCGTCATCTGAAAACTTACAGGCCTCCCCAGCTAAGATGAGGGTTCGCCTCTTCTTCCAGCTAGAAGGATAATCCAGCACCCGGACCCAGCCCCTGGCTGACAGAGTACTCCTTCTGGATAACTTGTTCATGCCAGGAAGATAAAATTTCTGATATCTGAAAAATTAAAGTGCATTATGATGTCTGCTGTACACAACCTTCAGTATTAGTCGGGAGAGGCTGATGTACTGCAAGAAGAGACAGCACAACACATCGTTTCCACCCATGGCTATTGACCAAAACCAGTCACAGGTCCTGCAAAATGCAAGGAGGCTGAGAAACCAGGGTCACAAGCAATGTTTACTGAGCACCACTATCTCTGCACAATCTTTAACACTCTCCTTAACAATCTGAGACTCATTGCATGCCTGCAATACAGTGTGTGTGTGTGTGTGTGTGTTTGTATGTTCCTTGTCCCTCTTGAATCACTCTCTTAGGATGCCATAGCAACCAGGAGTAAGGTTTAAATAAAAGAAGAATAATGTCTTAATGGTATCTATTGGAAGGAACCCTAAAATACTTGGACAAATACTTTTTTTCATTCTTGTTTCTGAAAGAAAAAAAAAATGTAGAATGTGCTTGAAACGAGTGAGCATAACTTGTCTTCCTTTTTTTAAAACTTTCTGTAACGTAAATACACATATTATACATGTTTACAAAAGCTAGATTCAAAAATTCTCTATCACCTATGCACAAGCACATATTATTCAGAATTCATATTTGGACAATGGAAGTCTTTTTCCAAAAAGAATGAAAATAAATTTTAAAAGTTGTGTAAGCAATTTTTCCTAATATATCAGCATTTTTGGTGGTGGTCGGGAAGAAAGAAGCTGCCTCCATAAAGCATTTCCCAATGTTACCGAAAATATATTATATTAGAATTTGAGATTATCCAAAAACTCCGATTAAAATTATTTTGTGATTCTCTTACTGGTTTTGCTCTAATTAACCCTGTCTTTTCTTCTATAATCATCGTCTTTTAGTCAGACTCACATTCCTTTCTGACTCCCCACAGGTACTAATAGTTCACTGTTAGAAATAAGGTACACTTTATGTCCAAGTATATTTCAATAGTTTAAAAGTGCTCAGAAAATTTGTGAAGATTCCATGTGCAATTTCCCCTAGGATATTCCCACAACACAAAGAGCTTATGTGTTTTTATCTGTGTGTGTGTGTATGTATGTGTGTGTGTATATATGTACGTGTGTGTGTGTGTAGATGTAGGGAGGGCATGGAGGGTGAGGTATGTGTGGAATAAATTTGATCAGGACTTGATGTTTTCATGGGGTTTGTGAATAGTGTTTAGAGACAAAACGAAAATGGAGTTACCTTTCCCCAGTCTCCCCGTCTCCTTAAAGACTGATAGATATAGAAGGTACAGATAAATTGTGTACTACCAGACCCCACATCTAGAGATTACAGCCAGCTTCATGAAGTCCTGCTTTAACTAACAGGAGAAGGGGATAAAGATGGTTCTGGAAACAACTCATTCTAGTTAGTGTAGAGACTGTTTATTAAAGTCAGGCCATTTGGATTCCTTTAAGTAACCAGGGCTTGACCTTGGAAGAGAAGGACTCCATGATTGTGGGATTGACTAATGAAAGAGACAACTTGGACCCTTGTGTTCAACTCCACCCTTCCTTGTTATTACCTTAGTGCCCCTCTCTCACTTCATATAGATAGGTTGTTCCAGGTGGGATACAAGTAAGAGTTTCTATTTGGGTAGTTGGGGAGTTGTACTTTGTTAATTAAAGGTCTTTAAGTTTAGGAACTGTATTCATTAAAAAGATCTATCCAAGAAAAAACAGCCAGTCTAAAAGATTGTTTTCCAGTAACAGTGAATTGAATTAAATTTTCCCAAACTGGCACTGAGCACAAGTAGGTTTGGCTGCTGTCATCCCGTCTTATCCACAGTACTATCTATTCACATGATGGAGTCAGCCACAGTAACAGAAGCTAGTTAAAACAACAACAACAAAAACCTGTTGCCATCACGTTGATTCTGACTCATAGTGAGTGACCTTATAAGACAGAGTAGAACTGCCCCATAGTGTTTCCAAGGAGCAGCTGGTGAATTCAAACTGTCAGCCTCTAGATTAACAGCCGAGCTCTTAAACACTGCACCACCAGGGCACCACAGAAGCTAGTAGCTGATAGGAGACATGAACTATGGTTCCTTTAGTCTTGTGACCTCTCTCACTTAAATATGTCAGCTTCTATCAGCGTCACATCCTAGACACATAAAAGACATGGAGAAAGAAAGATTTCCAGAATCACTGGTAGGTTAAAATAAGACAATTTTCCCACACGGTATCATCAAAAAGAGGAATCCTTGATGAAAGAAAAGCTGAAAGAGTTTTAGGAGAAAAGAGTCTGTGCCCATGGTTATTCCCTAGTGCTTACCCGCTGTACAGTTCCCTCCACTTATTGACCCCTCAGTCGGGAGCAAATCCCTTCTCCCATCCACTCGTACATCCACATTTTCCCTCTATCACTTACCGCTTTCACCAACCTTTTACCTACTCCTCTTTTCTTACGCTCCTTTCACCTTCCACCAACTACTCTGTTGTACAGTTTTTTAATCTCCTTTCCAGTGTTGGAGACATAGTTGCCATGAACTTCAGCAAAGGTGAAAGTGTGCAAGAAGTGGCTGCTTCATCAGCTTTGCTGCTCCCACCTAGGTGCTGGGTTTCTAGTGGGTCGGAGGAAGTGATGAGGAGGTTTCAGGGGTTATTTCTGACAGCAAACTTCAACACTACAATTCTCGCTGGATTTAGGAGAGTAGAGAGCAGGACAAGACCACAAATCAGGTTTGGATGAAGCCTGAAGAAGACTGGGATTAGACCAAGGAGGAAGTGGATGATGGTAAAAGCTGGAGGGGATGAGGAATGGATGGGATTAAAGATGTAAATGTCAAAAATAATAATGACAACTAAAAAGAATTGAACACTCAAATGTTAAGTATACTGTCTTCGTAAGAGCTCAAGGACATCAACAATCAATAAATAAAACAATGACAACATTTAAAAATGCATATCTACAACTTCTGAAAAATGGTCTGAATGTAGACAGAAGCTTATTTTATTTTCCCGATTGTTGAGTAAGCATTTGCAAAACAATTTTTTAAAAATATTTTGAACTTCCTTGAAGAAGCTTCCTTTAAGTGACTATTCTACTCATCTGACAAAATGGTTTAAAATCTGAGGCATTTTATCACAAATATATATTTTTTGTTGCATGAGATACTTTGATTATGTGCTTTCTCATACTAATACGAACTGAAAGATACAAAGCTATTGTCTCATTGTCGAAAACTTACTTCAAAGTATGTTAACTGGAAGATGCGGAGGTTGGTGGTAAGGTTTCTGGAAGTCACTAAGCCATCAGCCATGCCTCTTCCAGGCAACAGTAATTGCATCAGAAATCTCCCAACACAGTAAATTTGTGGTCAATTAGCCACAGTTGCAGGGATTGGGACTAATGAGGGATATCTGGAAAAGGGGATGTTTCATCAAGTTGAAAACTTATCACTAAAGAATAAACGAAATCCTCACTAATTCAACCAACACTTATCCAACTTTCTGGCAGATTCTCTGTTATGTCCAGAGGGTAAAGATGTGTAAGACATGTCCCCTGCCCTTGACTAACTCACACTCTGGCTGAAGAATTACAGGCTACAAAGGAAACACTAAGAACTTTGTAGCATGCCCCAAATAAACTCTAGAATACAGAAAGCAAAATGCTGATTTTTCTACTCAGAGCTCATGGTTTTATATTTCAGTTTATATTAATCCAAAGAGGGTCAATTAGATATTATCTAGAAAAGAAATAAGCTTGAGATAAATAACTCAGGACACATTATCCCTCTTTAATTTTTATTTAGCAAACCACTTTAATTAGCAAAGCCATTATTATGTATCAAACACTGTGAAAAAACCCATTGCCGTTGAGTGGTATTATTATTGCCCCCATTTTATAGATGAGGAAATTGAGGCACAAAGCTAATAAGTAACCCACCTAGGTTTAAATAGCTAGTAAGTGGGATATCTTTTGTAAGATGATAAAAAAGGAAAAAAAAAAAAAAAACATATAAAAATAAAAAGATCTTATCCCTTGTTCAGGGTCTAAATTAATCAGAAAATGGTTCTTTAAAAAAATTCATTGTCATTTAGAAATGGACAATGACAACGGTTGCACAGCATGATAAACGTAACAAATGCCATCAAATTGTATATGTAAAACATATTGAAATGGTAAATATTTTGTTATACATATATCTACTGAAAACCCTGGTGACGTAGTGGTTAAGTGCTACGGCTGTTAACCAAAAGGTAGGCAGTTCGAATCCCCCACGCGCTCCTTGGAAACTCTACGGGGCAGTTCTATGGGGCAGTTCTACTCTATAGGGTCACTATGAGTCGGAATCGACTCAAAGGCAGTGGGTTTGGTGGTTTATATATCTACTTACCACATTTAAAAATTTTTTTTTTTCATATTATAACGATTCAGGCAAAATGTTTTGTCCGTGATATCTAAGGCTATGTGTGGGATAATAAAATGTGAGAAAATAAAATAATCCTAAGGAAATGTAGGCTATCCTAGTATACCCCTCAGAGTGGACAAAGAACAATTAATCTCTGTGACTCATTCCTGGGCCAATTTACACGTTTGAGCCACACATCCTCTTTTGTGTAAAACAGTTAGTCACAAGCTCAAGTGATAAATACCAATTGAGCTATAGTTTCCTCATCTGAAAAATGGGTATAATAACAGTTCCTGCTTCATAAGATTATGGAAGGATTTCTCCCATGTGGTGGTTGGCATCTAGGAAGGACACTTGGATACTGGAAAGGAACACCCACAGTGTGACTCACTCCTCAACATAGCCTTTATTCTCTGCTAGGAATAACATATAGCTACAAAGAGAAAGGAAACGTAACATCCACACAATTCGACAATAAACACAAACATGTAAATCAGACAATGAACCAACGAGTACTCAAAGACATCTCTACCTTCCACACCCCATCCCCAAAAAAAAAAAAAAATGGGGGAGTTGCTTCCCTCAGGTTAACAAATTGGTCTTTTGATTTTTCTGATCCCGGAAGTTTGAAAAACAAAACAAAACCTTGATGCTTCAAAGTAGTATGAAACAGAGTCCTACACATCTTGGAAGACCTCTCGTAACTTAATTATGCACTGCTGGCCTCCTGGTAAAACGCCTAAATCAAAATCAGTACTTCTAGGACGAGAGACTGGGCTGTAGAACTGAGGAAAGTCAACCCAACAATCACGTCTATGACAAAAGCTCTAGCTTTAAGCTTTGTTATATCTTGGGCTAGGAAAGAAGGACCATTTACAATTCTGTTTGATTATGATGCCCCAATAAGTAAACTTTAATTAACAAATTTTGCTTTCAGTGTTGTTTATTTCATTAGCCCAGAGCAGGTTAGAAAGGCAGGATATAAACTAAATCTACTGGAACAACTGGAGGCTCCCTTAACTCCTCACCGGTGCAGACGTAACCTAGACCAAGGTGCTTCAAGAATTGTTGAGTTGACTGACTCAACTGATAACCAGTGAATTCAGAGGATGCCCAAGCCTATGGAGATATATTTTTGTTTTATTTTGTAAGGCTTAGTCTGCTCATCAGGACTAAACGCTGGCCAAGTAGAAAGGCTTAGTCATGTATTTCAGATGGCATGTCTACCTTCTTGTTTGAGAACACTCCTGCTACGTGTACCTCATTCAACTTTAGTCCCCCAGAGAGATCCTCCTCTTGCTCTTGGTGCTTGTCCTCCACTGTCTTATTAACTACGAATTCCTCAATTTCTATCATGTTGCCTGGCACAACATACCTATGTATTGAATACTGGGTAGTACAAACTGTTAACATGCTTGGTTGCTAACCAAAGTTTGGAGGTTCCAATCCACCCAGAGGCTTCTCTAAAAAAAGGCCTGGAGATCTACTTCCAAGAAAATCAGCCATTGAAAACCCTCTGGAACACAGTTCCACTCGGACAAACATGGGTCGCCACGAGTCAGAATCTACTTAATGGCAACTAGTTTCATATACAGACACATACATACATGTGCGTATTGAGATACAACCAAACCCGTTGCCATCGAGTCAATTCCAACTCATAGGGACACTATAGGACAGAGTAGAACTGTCCCATAGAGTTTCCAACGTGGATTCAAACTGCTGACCTTTTGTTTAGCAGCAGAGCTCTTAACCGCTGCACCACCAGGGCTCCATATTGAGGTACGGAGAGTTGGTATGGTGGGCGGAGAGAAAGGGAGTAAGCAGACATACGTATTATATAGGCCAATAATGATGAGAAAATGCCCTGATATTTGAATGTTTCTCAAAGTCCCACATGCATACAAAAGTCATCTAAGGATCTTGTTATAATGCAGATTTCCATTAGTAGGTCTTGGCTGGGCCCATGATTGCAATTCTGTGTTTTTAACTAGATCCTAGTTGATGCCAGTGCTGGGGTCCTTCAACTACACTTTGAATAGCAAGGCCCTAGATAACCTAGAGCCAGATGCTAACCATACGTGAATACTTTAGTAACAACCACCTCAAAAAGAGCACACTAAGTAAGAGACAGTAATGTACTTCATGAAAAACACTGCACTAATCACTTTAGACAAAATATCTCATTTAATCTTCTCCAAACCCCAGTAAATATGATTATATATTTAATAATGTAGAGACGATAAAATTGGAATATAGAAGCTACTTGGCTTATACAAGGCCCCAAAGCCTAACTCTAAAGACTGAGCTTTTAACCACTACGCTATACTGCCTCCAAAAGACATTGAGTCTTGAAACACCAAGGTTGCTAAACACCAAAGAGAAAAAACATATAGGAATGGCTTTTTGAGACCAATTGGTAGTGTGGGCGTATCTTTGGTTGGAAGGAGTTTTTTCACTTGAGCTCACTTCCTAATTCAAAGGGCAGTAGTCTACCACGGAAAGGGTTTGGGCCTTGAGGCAAGACAAATTACAGTTTGAAACCTCATTCCACTTTCTCCTAGCTGAGGGAAATGTCATCTCACCTTGCACAATTCCAGTTTCCTCATGTGTAAAATAAAACTTACATTGTAAGTGCTGTGAACATTTAATAACAGAACAAATTTATAGTGCCTAGCACAACGTCAATCATGTACTAGTTTTTACGAACATTGAGGATCTTTCTCTTTTTTCCACTCCCCTTGACTCATTTCCACTCACTTGTGAATTAGTTAGTACAGATTAATCGTCTTCTCACAAAAGTAAAGGACACTTACTTGGTATGGGTAGCCAAATGCTTCTGAAAGAGTTTGAGGGCAATATGCCCCAACCCAACCCAGTGCCGTCGAGTCGATTCCGACTCATAGTGACCCTATAGGACAGAGTAGAACTGCCCCATAGAGTTTCCAAGGAGCGCCTGGTGGATTCGAACTGCCAACAATATACCCAAGCACAATATACCCCAGCATATTCTAACTCTCTGCTTTAATGCCGTCGTTAATAAAGATGAAGCGACTACCTCTTGCTACTTTTCTGGGAGGGCTGGAGTGAGGATGAATGTGATGCTGTTTAAGAGACAATCTGAGCTTTTAAAGAGGTTCCATATAAACATGTCATGGTGACCAGGTCACTGCTGGGAGCACGCCTGGAGAATAACGCTCTGCCTTATCTAGCATTACTTGAAAGCGTTTTGAAATTTCCAGTGAGGTTAGTTCCAAAGGGCCTCTTCTTTAAGATACAGTGGACTATTTCTTTCGTGCCTTTAGGGTATAGTTGCTCTGCACATGAATCAAATTACCTCCTACAGTAAAACAGTAATCTATTCCCTGGTGCTTTTCCTAAAAGTATTAAAAAAAAAAAAAGGAGTAGCTTAAGATTTGTTGCTAGGAGATTCTGGACAAACTTTAAGAAAGAAAATGAACCTTCCAATCATCTCAGAAAGGTCCAAGTCTTATTTAAATAAAATGATATTTAACCCTGGAACATTTAGTATATATTCACCTTCATAAAAGTAACCCCTAGATTCTGAGTCCTAGGGCCAAGTTCCCTGAGCTCTTGTCTGTGTCTGTCTCTTGTCTATATTATATATAACTCTGAGAGATTCATCTGAATCAAGGATGGGTCTTCAGACGCAAAATTCACAAGCAATACACAAAGAGAAAAATGCTGGGGGTGAAAGGGTAGGCGTTGAGGTCAGCAGAGTGAAGGGAAATGAAAAATACAGCTAAAGCAATGTCATCAAGTGCCTTAATGTGTCAATTTTTGAGGAAAAAAAATGAGGGGAGAGATGATAAAAAGAATATATTCCAGTATGTGTTGGAGAATCACTATTAATTATTGAGCTCTTTTAACTTGGCTATGTTTCTCCTGAGAATTTTCTTTAGGAAATTTTTCAATCTCAAAATCCAAGATAACAATTGTCATCAAAGTCAAGGAAAAAGAAAGCTGATAAACACTGAAGGGGTGAGGACATATCAATTGCTTCGTCTCATTACCAAATACCTCTAGTACATTTATTTATATTATCCCTGATTTCAATATTTTATGATTGACTTACAGAACTACAGTGAACATAAACAAACATATTCTTCCAGAGAAAAATAGACCTTCCAGGCATGCACGTCCCTCAGAAAGCTTGTTTTGCTATTTATAAGGTGGGTATACAAAAGCACTATTATGTCATGGGGTCCCGGCAGGCACGGTTTGTCCTAGACTACGAAGCTAAACGTTAGCAGTTGGAACCCACCCAGCAGCCGTGTAAGAAAGGACTGGCAATCTGCTTCTGTAAAGATGACAGCCAAGAAAACCCTAAGGAGCCGGTTCTGCTTGGTAATACGTGGGGTCACCATGAGTCGGGATCGGCTCAATGGCAGTGGGTTTGGTTTTTTGGCTTTATTATAGCATGAAAATAGAATTGTTAAGTTTTGGCTGATGTGAATAAAGTAAATGAGGATAAATGTCAGAAATATTTTATTTCTCCCTCTAGTAAGACAGTAATATTAGATCTTTCTTTTTAAACAGTCTCATATGCTGAGAGTTTACTAAGCATTAGTGTCTTCGGATTCTAGCCCTGTACTCTCACAGCAGATAGGATTTCTGCTGGGGACCCGGGGGAAGCCTCTGCTGTGCTGCCTCATGGTGCTATCATACGCAAACCATAGGACAATGCTACAGGGCATTACAATTCCAATCACACTGGATTACCTCGTTAAAATTCATTCCACTCTTCCCCCAGAGTCTAGCATCCTTAAGATTTGGATGACATCATAGAAGGCAAACTAAAAATTGGACCATTTCGTTGTACAAACTATTATGTCTGGGTCACATGGAAATTTAATTTGGCAACATGACTCTGAATTGTGAGCAGAGATTCTGAACATATCTATCCTATGTAGGTAGTCCCAGGCCTAATATCCGTTGCTTTATTTCATCTGACTTTAGGTTAAAAGAGAAAAACACTAACCTATGCAAAAAAAAAAAAAAGCCTCAGAAATATCCTTGCTGGCAAGATTTATTTAGAATGAGATGCATTAACGAGGAAAAATTGTGAAGAAAAGTTTAGGATCCCTCGAACCTTGGTATTAAAGTCAATGCTTAATTTGCCTTGGCAAGTATTTTTTACATAAAATCCAGCCAGCTGCAGAGTTTTTCTCTCAGGTTTTACAAGATGAAAAGACACTGAGTATTTTAAAATGTGGTATCACAACAAAGAGTAGGTTTTTTTTTTCCTTTCCCCACGTAGGGTTTATGTTTTAAATCTGTAAATCTAAAAAGGAAGCCTTTTCCTCATACAAGAAATGAGGAGTAATTGTTGTCGTTATTTGTGGGAGAAGGGAGAGAAAGAGACGGGTTGCTTAGATTTCTGAAAGCCGTTAGGATTTTGAATTAGAAAACCCCAAATTCCATCCCAGAGTTCAATGCCAATTTTCTCTCTCTCTCTCTCTGATTGCTCATTTTCATCTAAGACTGTTAGCCCAAGATTTATTTTGACAAGGTTTACACTCCATTTGGTCCTGCACAGCTTGTGAGTTATTTATTGCCAGTTTTATTTAACTTACTCCAACACTGATCTTTTTTCTAATGATTGGATTTACAGCTTAAACCTTGCCAATCACCAATAATGTCTATCATTACCGATTTTTTATTTGCTGAGAGCAGAACCAGCAGTTCCTTATAGTCTCGACTTTAATAATAAAGACCAAGGAGAACAAAAACTCAAACCTCTACTGCCACCCAGTGGTTCCTCTGAATATTTTGAAATAAAACGTTTGCGGCAGCAAGCCATGACCAGCATTTTAAAATGGATTTTTTCCACCTTAATTTTCTATAGGGTCACTGTGAGTCAGAATCGACTCCACCGCAACGGGTTTGGTTTTTGTTTTGGTTATACATCGTTAGGGTGTTCTAGAAATTTTCATCTGAAGCAGAGAGAAACTAAAACTTTAAAATGAGACGGTACATGTCTATATGAGCATTATCAATGATGTCGTTTTTACCATTGGGACAGAATGACAAACACAATAATGGCCCATTCTAGTCTTACTATATGTTTGCCATGTAATTTTTTTTTTCAAATGATTATAGATTAACGCGAAGTTGCAAAAATAGTACATAGATTCCTGTGAACCCTTCACCCAGCCTCCTCTAATGGTGACATCTTGTATAACGGTTGTCAATATCCAGACCACGGCTCCAGCCTCCTGGCGGCTCCACAGGGAGAAAAGATCTTGTGAGCTGCTCCTGTGAAGACTGCAACCTTGGAAACCCTATGGGGCGGTTCTCTGTCTTAATTGTGCTTTGAGTCAGAATCTACTCAGTGGCACACAGCAACGACAAAGTCCTGAAGATTCTTCTCCTCTGTTTTTTCATTTTATTTTGTTATGTTTTTTAAGGTTTATAGCTTTAAATTTCACTTTTAAGTCCGTGATCCATTTTGAGATAATTTTTTTTGAACAAGTGTAAGGTTTACTATAAGGTTCATGTATTTGGATGACCAGTTGCTCCAGTACCATCTGCTGAAGACTATGCTTCCTACACAAGTGGCTCAGTGGTTAAGAGCTCGGCTGCTAACCAAAAGGTCGGCAGTTCAAATCCAGCAGCTGCTCTTTGGAAACCCTATGGAGCAGTTCTACTCTGTCCTGTACAGTTGCTATGCGTCAGAATGG
Source organism: Loxodonta africana (assembly GCF_030014295.1). Classification (NCBI taxonomy): domain Eukaryota; kingdom Metazoa; phylum Chordata; class Mammalia; order Proboscidea; family Elephantidae; genus Loxodonta; species Loxodonta africana. The sequence continues at coordinate 12,797,282 of NC_087362.1, forward strand.
ACTGGACGGCAATGGGTTTGGTTTGTTTGTTTGTTTGTTTGGTACACTTCCTACATTGAATCACTTTTGCATCTTTGTCAAAACTCGGGTGTGTTTGTAACATGTGATATTTATTTCTCATTAGAGTTAAATGCATTGCATGATGAGTCCCAAGGACAACTTTTGGTGAAGCTAGCATAAGAACACTGATAACAGATAATTTCATTAAAGTGAAGCTCAATGACGTTAAATGGTTTTGGCTAGGAATACACAAAAAATTATTCAAAATGAGAAATTGAAGCTTAAATAAGCTTCACATCACCTGCTGGGTTAAAACCTAAATTTAAATGAAAGGCTGTATTACAAATTAGCAGAGAGTAAAGACTTTGAAGCCACATTTCCACGGTTCAAACCCTGGCTTGGATTTTTAGCAGCTACAGGCTTCCCAGTAGATACTACAGCTTTCAATGTCAGCATTTTTCAGTTCGAAAATATAATAATGTGGTTACTTAATAAATGTAAAACATCTAGAGCAGTGCTTGACAGTAGGAAGGGAATAAATGGCAGCTATGATTAATCGAATGTGATACAAAATTTGATAATTGCAGTGACAGCTTGAATCAAACCTATCCTATAAGATGAAGTATATTCATCCTAAACCTTGAGCAAGTTGCCCACTTTCAGTCTCAGTATCCTTGTGTATAAAATAAGATTACTGTGAGGAACAAATCAAGACAATTTCCCACAGTGCACAAATTTAAAAAAAAAAATTCTTTTTATAAAAATGCTCCTTTTGTAAATATTACTCTTTTAAAATTTTAAAAATCATTTATCAGATGTTTCATTGCCAATAATATCATGTTTGTGGAGTCCCAATATGTGTAAAGCACTGTGTTAGCTACCAGGCTTAAAAAGTAATAAACGCTGCCCTTGTGCTAGACTGCATTTTAAAACCTATAAGCAAACTTAGCACATGAACACACAAAGTAGAAAAGAGAGGGAAGCTATTGCCCCTAGAGGTTTATGAGACAAACCAGCTTCAATATCCATAATGCCCAGACACACTGTAAGTGCTGAAGAATTTCAACACCAACAACTCTATTGACCATTTTTAACTACAGGGTCAACGTTTAGCGAACTCATGAAAATTAATAGCTTCTTTGACATTTTTGTTGTTAGGTGCCGTCAAGTCAGTTCCGACTCACAGCAACCTTATGCAAAACAGAAGGAAACACTACCTGGTCCTGTGCCATCCTCACAATTGTTATTTTTGAGCCTACTATTGCAGCCATTGTATCAATCCATCTCATCAAGGGTCTTCCTCTTTTTCAATGACCCTCTACTTCACCAAGCTTGATGTCCTTCTCCAGGGACTGCTCCCTCCTTATAATATGTGCAAAGTAGGTAAGACAAGGTTTTGCCATCCTCACTTCCAAGAAACACTCTGCTGTACTTCTTCCAAGACAGGTTTCTTCATTCTTCTGGCAGTCCCTGGTTTATTCAGTATTCTTTCACAACACCATAATTCAAAGGCCTCAATTCTTCTTCAGTTTTTCTTATTCATTGTCCAGATTTCACATGCATATGAGGTGATTGAAAATATCATGGCTTGGGTCAGGCACACCTTCATCCTCAAAGTGACATCTTTGCTTTCTAACACTTTAAAGAACACTTTTGCAGTAGATTTACTCAATGAAATATGTTGTTTGATTTTCTGACTGCTGCTTCCATGGGCGTTGATCATGAATCCAAGTAAAATGGAACCCTTGACTACATCAATCCTTTCTCCATTTTTCATGATGTTGCTTATGGGTCCAGTTGTGAGCATTTTTCTTTATGTTTTCTTTATGTTGAGGCATAATCCATACTGAAGGCTGTGATCTTTGCTCTTCATCAGTAAGTGCTTCAAGTCCTCCTTGCTGTCAGCAAGCAAGGTTGTGTCATGTGCATAGTGCAGGTTATTAATGAGTCTTCCTCCAATTCTAATGCCATGTTCTTTTTCATGTAATCCAGTTTCTCAGATTATTTGCTCAGCATATAGATTAAGTACGGTGAAAGAATGCAACCTGGACGCACACATTTCCTGATTTTAAACCATGCAGTATCTCCTTGTTCTGTTTGAATGGCTGCCTCTTGGTCTATGTACAGGTTCGCCATGACCACAATTAAGCGTTCTGAAATTTCCGTTCTTTGAAATGTTATTCAAAATTTGTTGTGATCCACACAGCCTAATGCCCTCGCATAGTCAATAAGACACAGGTAGATATCTTTCTGGTATTCTCTGCTTTCAGCCAAGATCCATCTGACACCAGCAATGATATCCCTCATTCCATGTCCTCATCTGAATCTGGCTTAAATTTCTGGCAGTTCCCTGCTGCGACTGCTTTTGAATGATCTTCAATAAAATTTTACTTGCATGTGATATTTATAATATTGTTCAATAATTTCTGCATTCTGTGGGATAACCTTTCTTTGGAATAGGCACAAATGTGGATCTCTTCTAGTCGATTGGCCAGGTAGCTGTTTTTCAAATTTCTTGGCATAGATGAGTGAGCACCTCCGTCACTTTACCACATCTCAATTGGTATTCTGTCAATTCCTGGAGCCTTGTTTTTCACCAATACCTTCAGTGTAGCTTGGACTTTTTCCTTCAATACCACTGGTTCTTGAGCATATGCTACCTCCTGAAATGATTATGCCCATGTCTCTTCAAAAGAGAGGGTTTTAATAGCATAGCCAAGGCCTATATGGCTCACAGAGGCTGAACCACTGCTGGCATGTGAGTAGAAAAATGAAATCTTTCCTTGGGGTAGTGAAAACTGGTAGTGATGTAGCATTCTTAATCTCTCCTTAAGTGGCCTAAAGGCATGCACATTTGTGTTTCTTTTGACCAGTGACACCCTGTCTCTTTTTCCTTCGCACTTAAATATATAGTTCATGCACCTGAGGAAGTATGGTCATAACCAGTATGGAGGGAGAAAGGACGTAGGAAATGGGTCCAAGATTGCTGTATCACTGTAGAAATGAAGGGGTATTGTTTGTTTTTAGCATTTGAAAATAGCTAATAAAAAAAGAGCATCTGTACAGAGCTTTATAGCAAAGTGTTCTCCTGTATATTACTTATATATGTATATATGCAGTGGGTTTTATAGTCTATATTATCAACATTATATATGTATTATCAACAGCCTATACAGGAAGATAGCAAACACTATGCATACCAGTAAAATAAAAAGTATGGTGAATTTTGAGGCTTTGTTTTGTTTTCCAGGAAGTTCTGGATAATCTTTGAAACAGAATTGTCATTCTCTCAGGTCACATGTTATGTTGGTGAAGAATACTGAATATGCCATGGACTGCCAGAAGAATGAATAAATCTGTCTTGGAGAAAGTTCAGCCAGAACGCTCCTTAGAAGCAAGGATGGTGAGACTTCATCTTGCTTACTTTGGACATATTATCAGGAGGAACCAGGCCTTAGAGAAAGACATCATGCTTGGTAAAGTAGAGGGTCACCAAAAAAGAGAAGACCTTCAACAAGGTGGATTAGCACAGTGGCTGCAACAATGGGTTCAAACACAGCAACAATTGTGAGGATGGTGCAACATTTCGTTCTGTCGTATATAGGGTCACTATGAGTCTGAAATGACTTGATGGCACCTAACGACAACAACAGGTCACATGAGAAAGGATTTCATGTATGTGAAGAATGAAAGTTGAGAATTATAGATAAGTTAACTAAACACATCCACGTATAAGCAAATAGCAGCCAGTAGAACAAAGAAAACCTCAATTAAACTTAACAACTCAGACTTAGCACTAAAAAGTAAAGCAAATGATATATAAACCTATACATTTAATTGGATAAAATAAATAGTCGTACCTTCCTGGAGGAGCTTACATTTGCCCGAGGAATTCAACTATTGTCAATGACCTTTTTTATAGGTAAAGAATGAATTATATATCTCTGTAATAAAATACAGCAATAAGTGGTGTCAAGTCAATGAGAAATAGAGTATTAAAAGTCTAAAGAAGAGAAGGCAGAGCCAAGATGGCGGAATAGACAGAGGCTTCCTTCTGCCCTCTTTACAACAAAGACCCAGAAAAACAAGTGAAACGAGAATATTTGTGACAAGCTGGGAGCCCTGAGCATTAAAGGCAAGCTTAGACAATGAACTGGGGGGCAGGGGGAGGAAGAGCCTGTTCAGAAGCAGAGAGGAGTTACTGGACCTGAATCGCAGGGAGCCCTCAGGCACCATTCCCCAAGCGGTGACGGCGGCAGCAGCGGGCTGGTCCTAGCCTTCAGCCGCAGTTTCCTCAAGGAGAAGCAGCAGCCACACAGCCCACTCACACCTCCAGAACCTGAGGAGAATTGCATGCTCTCGGCAAAAGCTAAGTACTTGCGTATATTTTACCACGCCCCCCTACCCTCAACCCAGCTTCAGCGGCTGAATCCCTGGGCCTGAGATAGACCCTGGTGAGCACCTAGAGCCATCTTTCCAGCCTTGGGGAAGTAAAACATTTGCAACTGGGGGGAAAAGGTAATTTGCTAGCTCCATTAACTGGGGGAGCTCAGGACAAAAGCAGCTCCTGTCCAGTCACAAACCGTCTGTGGACCTTGAGCACCTTTCCCTTCTGCATGGGCCTGTGTGAGCCTATTTCGGGAGAATAGGCCCCTGTTGGCAAACTCTAACCATTTCAGCTGTGTGGTGGAGAGGTGGGTGTTTGGTGTTTGACATTGCTTTGCCTATTAAACAAGGTCCTCTCCTACCCACATCAGGGACCTAAGGACTGGTAGCTCCACTCAGGTCACCCAGCCACCTGCACCAGAGGTCCAAAGATAACTGGTACCTCCCAGTCCTTACAACCAAAAACATTGGGTGCCCATGGTCCCTCTGCAGAACCCACCCACCAGCACACTCTGGGGAACAGAGACACGTTTTCCTCAGAGACACTTGGGGGTCGGCTCTCAGCCCTCTGCCTTGTTCAGAGCGTGACCCCCTGCTGCAATCAGATTTCAGTATATACGCCAATCACCCCTGCCCCTCTAAGACTATAGGACAAAGCCTGTACCACACAATCGATATCAGCTACCTAGACATCTTAGCTGAATTCATACAAGAAAACTGAATGGACTCCTAGACTGATATACCTGATAACAGCTCTAGCCAGCTGGGGACAGGATACCAGAGCTCCAAAGGTAAAAATAATCAAGGTAGCTCACTCAAGCAACCCATAGGGGTATACCAAAACAAAACAAGCAGCTACGACACAGTAAGCAAGCATAAACTAATACAATAACTTATAGATGGCTCGGAGACAACAGTCAATATCAAGTCACATAAAGAAACAGACCATGATCACCTCAACAGGCTCTCGAAACAAAGAATCCAGGGCAATTCTACATGAACATACATTCCTGGTGTTACCAGACGTAGAATACAAAAGTTTAATATACAGAACCCTTCAAAACATCAGAAAGGAAATGAGGCAGTAAGCAGAACAAGCCAAGGAACACACAGATAAAGCAACTGAAGAAATTAGAAAAATTATTCAGGAACATAATGAAAAGTTTGATAATCTGTAAAAATCCACAGGCAGAGAGCAATCAGAAATTCAGAAGATTAACAATAAAATTACAGAAGTAGACAATTCAATAGAAAGTCAGAGGAGCAGAATTGAGCAAGTAGAAGCAAGAATTTCTGAACTTGAAGATAAATCACTTGGCACTAATATATTTGAAGAAAAATCAGATAAAAGAATTTAAAAAAATGAAGAAACCTTAAGAATCATGTGGGACTCTATCAAGAGAAATAACCTGTGAGTGATTGGAGTACCAGAACAGGGAGGGATAACAGAAAATACAGAGAAAATTGTTGAAGATTTGTTGGCAGAAAACTTCCCTGATATTGTGAAAGATGAGAAGATATCTATCCAAGATGCTCATTGAACTCCACATAAGGTAGATCTTAAAGAAGAGTCACCAAGACATATTATAATCAAGCTTGCCTAAACCAAAGATAAAGAGACAATTATAAGAGCAACGAGGGATAAAAGAAAAGTCACAGACGAAGGAGAGCCAATAAGAATAAGCTCGGAGTACTTGGCAAAAACCATGCAGGCAAGAAGGCAATGGGATGACATATTTAAAAAATTGAAGGAAAAAAATTGCTTGCCAAGAATCATATATCCATCAAAACTGTCTCTTAAATATGATGGTGAAATTAAGACATTTCCAGTTGAGGGAATTCATAAAAACCAAACCAAAACTACTAGAAATACTAAAGGGAGTTCTTTGGTTAGAAAATCAATAATATCAGGTATCAACACAAGACTAGAACACTGGGCAGAGCAATCAGAAGTCAACCCAGACAAGAAAATCCAAAAAAAAAAAAGCAAGATTAAAAAAAAAAGCCCCACACAGGTAATGACGGTATTATTATATAAAAGAAGACAACGTTAAAATAATAAAGGGGGACTAAGAAATATAATCATAAACCTTCAATATGGAGAGGAAGATACAGCGATACAAAGTTAGGTTCAAATTTAGAAAAGTAGGGGTAAATAATAAGGTAACCACAAAGGAGACAAACTACCCTACTCATCAAAATAAAATACAAGGGAAAAATACAGACTCAGCAGAAACAAAATCAACAACAATGAATATGAGGAAAGGACAATATATAAAGAAAATCTACTCAGCACATAAAATCAAGTGGGAAAAAGAAACTGTCAGCAACACACAAAAAAAGACATCAAAATAATAGCACTAAATTCATACCTATCCATAATTACCCTGAATGTAAATGGACTAAATGCACCGGTAAAGAGACAGAGAGTGGCAGAATGGATTAAAAAACAAGATCCATCTATATGCTGCCTACAAGAGACACACCTTAGACTTAGAGACACAAACAAACTAAAACTCAAAGGATGGAAAAAATATATCCAGCAAACAACAATCAAAAAAGAGCAGGAGTGGCAATATTATTTCTGACAAAATAGACTTTAAAGTTAAATCCATCAGAAAGGGTAAGGAAGGACACTATATAATGATTAAAGGGACAATACACCAAGAAGATATTTTTTACACCAAGAAGATATAACCATATTAAATATTTATGCACCCAATGACAGGGCTGCAAGATACATAAAACAAACTCTATCGGCATTGAAAAGTGAGATAGACAGCTCCACAATAATAGTAGAAGACTTCAACACACCACTTTCGGTGAAGGACAGACATCTAGAAAGAAGCTCAATAAAGACACAGAAGATCTAAATGCCACAATCAACCAAATTCACCTCGTAGACATATACAGAACACTCCACCCAACAGCAACCAAGTATACTTTCTTTTCTAGTGCGCATGGAACATTCTCTAGAATAGACCACATATTAGGTCATAAAGCAAGCCTTAGCAGAATCCAAAACGTTGAAATATTACAAAGTGTCTTCTCTGACCATAAGGCCATAAAAGTGGAAATCAATAACAGGGAAAAGAAATCCAACACTTGGAAACTGAACAATACCCTGCTCAAAAAAGACTGGATTATAGAAGACTTTAAGGATGGAATAAAGAAATTCAGAGAATCCAATGAGAATGAAAACACTTCCTATCAGAACCTTTGGGACACAGAAAAAGTGGTGCTCAATTTATATCAATAAATGCACACATCCAAAAAGAAAAAAGGGCCAAAATCAAATAATTATCCCTACAACTTGAACAAATAGAGAGCAACAAAAGAAACCCACGGACACCAGAAGAATGCAAATAATAAAAATTAGAGCTGAACTAAATGAAATAGAAAACAGAAAAACAATGGAAAGAATTAACAAGACCAAAAGCTGTTTTTTTGAAAAAATCAACAAAATTGATAAACCACTGGCCAAACTGACAAAAGAAAAACAGGAGAGGAAGCAAATAACCCGAATAAGAAATGAGATGGGCAATATTACAACAGACCCAACTGGAATTAAAAGAATCATATCAGATTACTGTGAAAAACTATACTCAAACAAATTTGAAAACCTAGAAGAAATGGATGAATTCTTAGAAACACACTACCTACCTAAACTAACACAAACAGAGGTAGAACAACTAAACAGACCCATAACAAAAGAAGAGATTGAAAAGGTAATCAAAAGCTCCCAACAAAAAAAGCCCTGGTCCAGATGGCTTCACTGCAGAGTTCTACCAAACTTTCAGAGAAGAGTTAACACCACTACTACTAAAGGCATTTCAGAGCATAGAAAAGGACAGAATACTCCCAAACTCATTCTATGAAGCCACCATATCCCTGATAATAGAACCAGGTAAAGACACCACAAGAAAAGAAAATTATAGACCTATATCCCTCATGAATGTAGACGCAAAAATCCTCAACAAAACTCTAGCCAATAGAATTCAACAACATATCAAAAAAATAATTCACAATGACCAAATGGGATTCATACCAGGTATGCAGGGATGGTTCAACATTAGAAAAACAGTTAATGTAATGCACCACATAAATAAAACAAAAGACAATAACCACATGATTTTATCAATTGATGCAGAAAAGGCATTTGACAAAGTTCAACACTCACTCATGATAAAAACTCTCAGCAAAATAGGAATAGAAGGAAAATTCCTCAACATAATAAAGGGCATTTATACAAAGCCAACAGCCAACATCACCCTAAATGGAGAGAGCCTGAAAACATTCCCACTGAGATCGGGAACCAGACAAGGATTCCTTTATCACCACTCTTATTCAACATTGTGCTGGAGGTCCTAGCCAGAGCAGGTAGGTTAGATAAAGGGCATCCAGATGGGCAAGGAAAAAGTCAAAATATCTCTATTTGCAGATGACATGATCTTATACACAGAAAACCCTAAGGAATCCTCAAGAAAACTACTGAAACTAATAGAAGAGTTCAGCAGAGTGTCGGGATACAAGATAAACATACAAAAATCAGTTGGATTCCTCTACACCAACAAAAAGAACATTGAAGAGGAAATCACCAAATCAATGCCATTTACTGTAGCCCCTAAGAAGATAAAATACTTAGGAAGAAATCTTACCAGAGATGTAAAAGACTTATACAAAGAAAACTACAGTACGCTTCTGCAAGAAACCAAAACAGACTTATATAAGTGGAAGAACATACCTTGCTCATGGATAGGAAGACTTAACATTATAAAAATGGCTATTCTACCAAAAGTGATCTATACATTTAATGCAATTCCAATCCAAATTCCAACAACATTCTTTAATGAGACGGAGAAACAAATCACCAACTTCATACAGAGGGGAAAGAGGCCCCAGATAAGTAAAGCATTACTAAAAAAAGAAGAACAAAATAGGAAACCTTACTCTACCTGATTTTTGAACCTATTATACCACCACAGTAGTCAGAACAGCCTGGTACTGGTACAACAACAGATACATAGACCGATGGAACAGAATTGAGAATCCAGACATAAATCCATCCACATATGAGCAGTTGATATTTGACAAAGGCACCAAAGTAGTTAAATGGGGAAAAGACAGTCTTTTTAACACATGGTGCTGGCATAACTGGATATCCATCTGCAAAAAAATGAAACAAGACCCATACCTCACTCCGTTCACAAAAATGAGCTCAAAATGGATCAAAGACCTAAATATAAAATCTAAAACGATAAAGATCATGGAAGAAAAAATAGGGACAATGTTAGGAGCCCTAATACATGGCCTAAACAGTATACAAAACATTATTAAGAATGCAAAAGAAAAACTAGATAACTGGGAGTTCCTAAAAATCAAACACCTATGCTCATCCAAAGACTTCACCAAAAGAGTAAAAAGGCTACCTACAGACTGGGAAAAAGTTTTTAGCTATGACATTTCTGATCAGCGCCTGGTCCCTAAAATCTACATGATGCTGCAAAAACTCAACTGCAAAAAGACAAAATACCTAATTAAGAAATGGGCAAAAGATATGAATAGACACTTCACTAAAGAAGACATTCAGGTAGCTAACAGATATATGAGGAAATGTTCACGATCATTAGCCATTAGAGAAATGAGGATCAAAACTACAATGAGGTTTCATCTCACTCTAACAAGGCTGGCATTAATCCAAAAAACACAAAATAATAAATGTTGGAGAGGCTGTGGAGAGATTGGAACACTTCTACACTGCTGGTGGAAGTGTAAAATGGTACAACCACTTTGGAAATTGATATGGCGCTTCCTTAAAAAGCTAGAAATAGAACGACCATATGATCCTGCAATCCCACTCCTTGGAATAAATCCTAGAGAAATAAGAGCCTTTACAAGAACAGATATATGCATACCCATGTTTATTGCAACACTGTTTACAATAGCAAAAAGATGGAAGCAACCAAGGTGCCCATCAATGGAAGAATGGATAAGTAAATGATGGTATATTCACACAATGGAATACTATGCATCGATAAAAAACAGTGAGAAATCTGTGAAACATTTCATAACATGGAGGAACTTGGAAGGCATTATGCTGAGTGAAATTAGCCAGTTGCAAAAGGACAAATATTGTATAAGACCACTATTATAAGAACTTGAGAAATAGTTTAAACTGAGAAGAAAACATTCTTTTGTGGTTAGGAGAGGAGGGAGGGAGGGAGGGTGAGAGAGAGGTATTCACTAATTAGATAGTAGATAAGAACTACTTTAGGTGAAAGGAAAGACAGCACACGATACAGGGGAGGTCAGCACAATTGGACTAAACCAAAAGCAAAGAAGTTTCCTGAATAAACTGAATGCTTCGAAGTCCAGCGTAGCAGGGGCAGGGGTCTGGGGACCATGGTTTCAGGGGAAATCTAAGTCAATTGGCATAATAAAATCTATTAAGAAAACATTCTGCATCCCACTTTGAAGAGTGGCATCTGGGGTCTTAAATGCTAGCAAGCAGCCATCTAAGATGCATCAATTGATCTCAATCCACCTGGATCAAAGGAGAATGAAGAACACCAAGGACACAAGGAGATTACGAGCCCAAGAGACAGAAAGGGCCACATGAACCAGAGACTACATCATCCTGAGACCAGAAGAACTAGATGGTGCCTGGCTACAACCGATGGCTGCCCTGACAGAGAACCCCTGAGGGAGCAGGAGAGCAGTGGGATGCAGACCCCAAATTCTCATAAAAAGACCAGACTTAATGGTCTGACTGAGACTAGAAGGACCCCAGTGGTCATGGCCCCCAGACCTTCTGTTGGCCCAGGACAGGAACCATTCCCGAAACCAACTCTTCAGACATGGATTGGACTGGACAATGGGTTGGAGAGGGATGCTGGTGAGGAGTGAGCTTCTTGGATCAGGTGGACACTTGAGACTATACTGGCATCTCCTGCCTGTAGGGGAGATGAGAGGGTGGAGGGGGTTAGAAGCTGGTGAAATGGACACAAAAAGAGAGAGTGGAGGGAGAGAGCGGGCTGTCTCATTAGGGGGAGAATAATTGGGAGTGTGTACCAAGGTGTATATGGGTTTTTGTGTAAGAGACTGACTTGATTTGTAAACTCTCACTTAAAGCACAATAAAAATTATTAAAAAAAAAAAAAGTCTTAAGAAGAGAAAGAGCACAGAGCATTATTAGCAAAGTCAAGAAGATTCAGGAGAATGTGGTACCCTAACTTGAGAAATGGTAGAATTAGAATAAACTGAGAGGAATAAGAAAGATGTTTCAAGTAAAGGAGAAAACATGTATTAAAGAAACCAAACCCACTGCGGTCGAGTCAATTTCGACTCATAGAGACCCTGTAAGACAGAGTAGAACTGCCCCGTAGAGTTAGGAGCACCCTGTGGATTCGAACTGTCGACCTTTTAGTTAGCGGCCATAGGACTTAACCACTATGTCCCCAGGGTTCCCAAAGCATGTATGATACACTGAAAATGAACCTGTTTGAATAGTGTACAATGTTCACTTTATAGAAAAATAGATATAAAGTTAGTTGAGGCTTGATAAGCCAGACAGAACCAGAGGGTCTTGGACAAAGATTAAGGACTTTAAATTTTATTTATCCTTTTGATAACAGGCAACCATTAATGATTATTAACAAGAAAGTGACTTCTTTAGATGTATATTTTGGGAAAATGAACCCAACACTGCTATGAAGTCTAAATTAGGGAGAAGCAAATTTGGACACAGGAAGAGATTTTCTCACCAGCCACTTCTGTTATTATTTTCTAAAAGAGCAGCTTAGATTCCCCTCTCCATATGTCAACAGGATCATTTTTTAATCATTATTTTCATGAAAAAGAGGCCCTGGTGGTTCAGTGGCAGAATTATTGCTTAAAAAAAAATTTTTTTTTTCTATATGGGAGACCCGGATTTGATTCCCGGCCAACGTTCCTCAGGCACAGCCACCGCCTATCTGTCGGTGGAGGCTTACGTGTTGCTATGATGCTGAACAGTCTTCAGTTGAACTTCAAGCTTAGACTGGACTAGGAAGGAAGGTCAGGTGATCTACTTCTGAAAATCAGCCAACAAAAACTCATGGATCACAATGGCCTGATCCCCAACCAATCATGGGGATGGTGTAGGACTGGGCACTGTTGTATTCGGTTGTGCATGGGGTCACCATAATTGGAGACTGACTCTCCAGCACCTACCCACAGCAACATTTTCATGAAGAGGCTTAGTCACTACCAATATTGCAGATCAATCCACCCTGGGTTTTTCAACGTGTAAAGGTGGAAGCAACTCAAATAGACTTGTTTCCCCATTAAACTTAAACAACACATCTTAAATACTCTTTGAACACTCAATTTTATAGGCAAATTGGGCTTTCATCTGCTAAAGATAAAAAGTGCTCAATAACAGTGGATTCCATTCACCACAGTGAGGGGATGGGAAGGAAGTGGGCTCTGGTAAAGAGTTAGCAGCTTCGTGTCACCCACATAGTTACTGTAGAACTATGGATTTCTTGCCAAAGCAAATTAACATATTTTTGTACAACAGAAACATACAAAAAAATTAAAGAGCATTCATTGAAAGGTTTAGTTAAATTTGCATAAGATTAAGCTGAGCAAATAGATTATGGAAAAAAGTAAGCTTTATCCACTATATCTCAGTTGAAAACTCATGTTTAAATAAACATTCAAAAAGTTGTGCCCTGATGAAAGCTAGTATTCTATTAATTTCCAACCTCTTAAGAAATAGTCTCAGTCAAAATCCAGGGTCTAAAAAGTTGGAGCTAAAGTGGATTATTAGCATATTCATGAGGGAACATAAGCTTTAAATTTAGGACTATTACAAGTTCCGACCTCAAATGAGGAGATAAGAGAAAATAAAACTAAAATTAAAAATACCAGAGAATGTAAAGAAGAGAAGAAACCTTTTGCTGGCTGGAGAACAGAAAGATACTCCGACAAACACTAGGGCAAAGACTGGGTTAAAAAGCAAGGCCGTGTTCTTGTGGCTGTACTAAAAGAAAAGAAAGTCTGTCCATGGTGATCAGTGCACATTTATTCGTGGTTTGTGAGATCCTAAATTATGAGATAAAACAATTTCTCTAAGGCTTACTTTAAAGTAAAGGCCTCTGATTAAAATAACATATATTTAAAAAATTCCTTCAGATTCAAGAATTTCAGAGTTCCACTATTATGACTCCTCTGGAATAAAATCTGCCTATTTATGCCTAATCCTCTGTAGGATGCTGAAATGAAACGTGTTTTGCTTTGCTGACCGATGATAGCACATTGAGAAGGAACAAATCAATGAGATTAAGGAACTCTAGGAAGAGAGTCCCAGACAGAGCACAAGAAAAATGTAGACAAAATTCAAATTTACGTAAAAAGACCATACTTAATGGTCTGACAGAGACTGGAGAAATCCCCAAAGCTGTGACTCCCGGGCACTCTTCTAACCCAGAACTGAAACCACTCCTGCAGCCCACTCTTCAGACAAAGATGAGACAGGCCTGTAAAACAAAAGATAACACGCGTAAGGAATGTGCTTCTTAGCTCAATCAAGTAAACGAGACCAAATGGGCAGCTCTGTCCAAAAGCAGGACAGGAAGGCAGGAAGGGACAGGAACTGAACGAATGGACACAAGGAACCTGGGGTGAAAAGGGGGAACATGCTGTCACACTGTGGGGATTGCAGCCAATGTCACAAAACAATATTTGTACTAATTTTTGCGTGAGAAATTAACTTGAGCCGTAAACTTTCACCTAAAACACAATAGATAAAGAAAAAAGAAATTTTAGGAGGTCTGATGATCTTTGCTATCTTGGGAGTTACCTGTACAATCTAAACTGGAGTTTTATTTTTAAATAAGAAAGAATAAATGTACTCCAGGTAACTGTTACATCTTACTGAATTTTACTGCCAAATTGATTAATAGGTTATATTAGAATGCAGAAGGGAAGGTTATTGATGAACATGAACACAAAACAAACTTCCCCTCTATAACTCTACTTGTGAATGTTCCATCAGATTCACAGAATAGAAAAATCTAGACTTTCCCTTTATATTGCGTTCGAAACTTCACTGACCTGATATGGTATCCAATAGAAATGAGAGCGGAACCTCTCACAGGACTGGTACTGACTGACAGGAAATCTGTTGTATAATTTTACTAACATGCAAGGGTCCATTTTATAGCCCATGCTCTTGCAGTGTTTAATATCAGCTGCTCAAATATTTTTACACTGACCTCTATTTGCTCCAGAGTGACCTGTCCTGGCCTCACACCCATCTAGCATAAGCGTGAATTAGTCATGATATATGATCCTTCTCCTTTAAGGTGTCCTCTGAGAGTGTCATGGAGCACTTAGATGACACTGGTGTTGTAGAACATTTTATTGAGATGTCATCACACGACTATCCCTAGTTAAAATTTGCCTACATCAGTAAGGCTTGCATTATTGCAACCGAGTTGTTTTGGTTTTACTATAAATGTGAGCTTCTCCCACACCTCCAACTTTGTATTACGGAGACTATCAGAGAAGGAATTGGGGATCGTGGGGGAGGAGCTTTCAGTTAGAGAAGAAGGCAGGAAATGGCCAAAGTGAAAGATGTAATGTCACTGGATGCAGGAAGAAATTGTTTCTCTGAACTAAGTAAAAAATATGGCAACACTTCGTCGTTGAAGCTGCAAAGAGTAGAACTGAGAATTATAATTTTAAGAACACCTGTGGAAAAGAATGGTATAAAAACAGTTTTATAAGGCATCCTAACTTATGGAATTTTGTGTCATCACATTCTCCAGTAATTTTTTACTTTTCTGTTCTGAAGACAATGTAGGTGAGAGTCGTAGATCCAGAGGGAGGTATTTGATTTAGGAAAACTCAAGGCTAATTTAGGACTGGTGGATGATGAAGGTCTATTATTGATTTAAACTGAAAGGTGAGAATTTCAATAAGTGTTAGAAAATAATTAAGGATCCCTCGTGCCACAGTGGTTAAGCACTCAATTGCTAAGCGAAAGGTCGATGGTTTGAACTCACCAGCCACTCTGTGGGAAAAAGATGTGGGAGTCTGCTTCCTTAAAAGTTTACAGCCTTGGAAACCCTATGGGGCAGTTCTACTCTGTCCTGTAAGGTTGCTACCAGTAGTAATTGACCAGATGGCAATGGGTTTGGTTTTTTTGGTTTTAATGAAGCAGGCTTTGAAACAATATGAACTTTTTCCTGATGTCTTTATAAATTGGTGTAACTCACGTACCATCTGGGAGTTCATCTGGTCCTAGATGACCTAGATAAACCTGGAGTGAACCCCATGTTGCCATTTATTACAGAAGTCCAAAGCCATCCCAAGATTTTGGCGGATTTCTGGGCAGCTTATTATCTTGTGGCCTCCTCTGCTTCTTGGACTCCTGTTCCCACACATGCTGACTAGGTCCTGCCTCATGTTGTCCAGATGTAAAACACTGCCTTCCACAATATGTGCTCTTTATTGTGTTCCCCAAAGATGGAACCAATGCATTTGGGATATAATAGATTTTACTGACCATTGGAAAGGAAGGAAAGAGGAGCAAATATACATCACACATATTAGATTGCCCTGTTCTCCAAGTCTGTTTCTACCGCTTACCATCAGAAGCTTCTACCCTGTTTTTTTCTCTGTAGTACTTGGTTTCCTATTTTCCTCCTTTGTCTCTCCTTTCCTTCCTACTTCTTTTACACCTCTCTTCTCCTCAGTCCTTCTCAGTCCTTGTACCTCATGCACAGCCACTTTTCCCTTCCTCTGAAGTTACCCCAGCTGATACACTCCCAGCATTTATGAACATGTTTGCTGAACATAAACAGCTCACAGGAAGGAATTGTGGACTAACTTACAGTAATAACCTCTGTACCTCATTACACGGTTATGTCTGTATTTGAATGAGACAAATTTAGTGTGGTCATCATTGAAGTGGAACAAATAACTTCTCAAACGTTCATCTCATTTAATCCTTAGCAAGGGAGTAAGGCATTTTTAGCCATATTTTATAAATGAGGTCCCTAATGCAATAGAATGGTAGGAAATTTTCCCAAGATGACTGGGGCGGGGCAGAGGGTAGAGCCTGTAATAATGCTCAGTTCTATTGGCTCTGACCCTAGATCAACACACAGTTTCAGGAGGCCTTCTATGGCAACCAGCAATCAACAAAATTCTTTGAACATCTCTCACGTTTAACATACATTCTGGAACTTGACCATATTCTGTTTTGTGTTATTTTTTGTGAGTCCTTTCTCCCTGACAAGACAATAAGCTCTCCTAGGATCAGCATTAATCAATGAACCTCCCTTCTCCTGCTCTCAAGATTAATTAACTAGTCTCTACATTTAATAAAGATTTTTGAGTTTAACTTAATAATAATTTTCTTTATGCTAACCTTCTAATTCTTGGAATAAAGTAAGATAAAACCACCTTAAGAAGAGCTTAGCATAAAAGAGGCTTTATTGATATTTTTAAACTATCAGGCCCTAAAATTAAGGAAAGACAAAGAACCATTTGAGCAAATTACTTGGTAGCATCATTACAGAGGAATAATCTTTAGCAAAAAGCTATGCAAGGAAGTTTTACAGACTCAAATCCAGAAAATTCCATTGATCTCTTACTGCTACTTTTGGGCTTCCCTGGGAGTGATTTTCCCCAAAGCTGTCCTACTTTGATTCTTCTCTCTGGGACCTAAAGATATCCTGTAGCCCCTATCTCCACTTGCCTTCTAAGAGGTTTTCTTTAATAATGCTATTTAGTTAAATACCAAACCTGTTGCCATGGAGTCGATTCTGACTCATAGCGACCCTGTAGAACAAAGTAGAACTGCCCTATACTGTTTCCAAGGAGCAGATGGTGGATTTGGACAGCCTAGCTTTTGGTTAGCAGCCATTGCTCTTAACCACTGCACAACCAGGGCTCCATATTTAGTTACATAGTATGGAAAAAAAACTGGGAATTCAAGATAACAACAATATAAAGATCTGACCACCAATGGTGGTACCTGATGCTGTTCATTTTTTTCCTCTTTTTGACTGGGGAAAAAGGAAAGAAAGAAGATACAATGTTTAAGAGAATGCTGGGGTATTATCTCACCAGTTAACTAAAACATTCTTGGGCTCTTATTATGTCTTTTTTGTCCCCCGTAGCCTTGTAAAGTTTCTTCAGAAATTACACATTGTAAACCCTGGTGGTGTCATGGTTAAGTGCTATGTCTGCTAACCAAAAAGTCAGCAGTTCAAATCCACCAGGCGCTCCTTGGAAACTCTATGGGGCAGTTTTACTCTGTCCTATAGGGTCGCTATGAGTCAGAATTGACTCAACGGCAACGGGCAACGGGTTAAGAGCCCTAGTGGTGCCGTGATTAAGAACTTGGCTGCGAACCAAAAGATCGGCAGTAAGAATCCACCAGCCACTCCTTGGAATCCCTGTGGGGCAGTTCTACTCTGTCCTGTAGGGTCGCTATGAGTCATAATCGACTCTGCAGCAAGGAGTTTAATTTGGTTTAGTGTATTATTGGTTTATACATCTTCCTCTAATAGACCGTAAGCTTCTAGCACTATTAAATGGTTGTTCAAAAAATATTCTTGGAATAATAAATGAATGAGTACCAATCCTCTTTTAATGAAATTACAAAAGGAGATTCCTCAGTCTTCCTCTATTATTTATTCTAATATTCAATCAAAATAGTTGATTTAATGAATTAGAAGGAGTTGATCTTTAGCCATGGCTATAAATATCTAGCTGTAAATGGAGGCTTTCTGACTGAGGATCTTACATTCACATTTCCTTAAGTTTTATAAATTTAGCCCTAAAGAATGTGAGCCCTCATTATTCAGTAATAGCTTTTCTGTGGTATTTTGGAAAATGCTTCAATAGCCACAAAAGCCATTCGTGTTGGTTGGATTCGAATAAGGCATTTTAACAACAGTTTCTTTGACATTAACCCAGGGAAATAAAGTGAGAGGCCTACTTCCTCACACAATGATTATCAAAATAATACCCCGGTTTTGTAGAAAGAGCAGCCCCAGTGCCAGCCTGAGTATCTGGCGCACAGTTGACATTATTAAATATGTATTGACTGTAAGAGGCTGAATATACAATGGGCAATGGCCAGACCCTATGTAAAAGTAGAACTCAGCCATTCTCTTCAGCAACCAGTCTGGGAAGCCAAACTGCAACCTATGTAGCACAATGGCCAGGACTTGATCAATAATTGACAGCTTCTGTGATTGTTGCTCCTACTTTCATCTTAGGACAAATCAGAGAAAGCCAAGCTGCTCCCCTAAACAATCAACGGGATACCCGCTTCAGGGTAGCCTGCCTCCAGCTTCCCCGTGCCAACTGTCTTCAATCTGCCTTCCCTTTTACCAGTATAAAGCTTGCCCAGTCCTCTCACCTGCAAGCGATAGTGTCTGACTCCCTCGCTACAGCTAGCTGGGCATAAACAGCCTTTGCTTGTTCTCATTTGGGTGCTCTTCGTTTATTTCCACAAATGAGTATATTCCTGAACAAATTTAATTTAAATTAATTTAATTTAATTTAAGCCACATCAGGGGTCATGGATTGAATTGTGTCCCCGAGAACTATGTGTATCAATTTGGCTAGGCCTGATCCCAAGTATTATGTGATTGGCACCTCAAATTTGGACTTCTAGCCTTCTAGGCTGTGAGAGAAAAAAAACCTTGATTTGTTAAAGCCATCCATTTGTGGTTTTTCTGCTATAGCACTAGATGACGAAGACATCAGTCTACAGGTGCTAAAAATGCAAACACTTTGTTCATCCACTCAACCCACCAACCTTATCAGCCCTGAAATAATCATAAAAATCAGTCAAAGTTCATCAGAATTATCACAAAATCTCTGACCACCCATGCAGGAGAGGAACGGGCACTACTCTGAGTAACTTCTTTCCCTAAAACAAAAAGACCCAGTATCAGGTCTTATTTTTTCCCGTCACTTTACCCAGATTTTATTTTATTGTTTTATTTTTGTATTGTGATTTAGATGAAAGTTTACAGAGACAGTTACTTTCTCATTCAAAACTTTACACGCCAGTTGTTCCATGGCATTGGCTGCAATCCCACGTTGTGCCAGCATTCTCCCCCTTACCCTTTATACCCCGGGTTCCCCATGTTCATTGGTCCGGTTTTCCTATCACTTCCCATTTTTCATCAGGTATTGCACATTTGATCTCATATACTTGATTGGTCTAAGAAGCACATTCCTCACGTGTTGTTTGTCTTAGAGGCCTGCCTAATTTTTGGCTGAAAGGTGAACTTTGGGAGTGGCTTCAAGTTGGCGTTAGAACGGTGTCCGAGGGCCATAGTCTTGGGAAGTTTACCTAATTTTTAATTGAAGCCAGCCAGGTTTCTTAATTTTAACTGCAGGCTTATCAGTGAACACTTGCTGTTCAGTCTTTCTCGTGGGGAGGTTGTAGTCATGAAGTTCCTTCACCGGAGGAACTCTACGTTCTCCATCATCCTGCAGGACAGTAACAACACCTTGGCCATTCAGATGTGCCATGGCAGTCATTGCAGACAAGATCACAAACAGGTCTCTAGTCTTTCACCTAGTTCTCTGAGTTAACTTGCAAGACTTAAAGATGGGTGATGGAAATAGAAAGGCTGTTGATTAGAACATTCACACACAGCTTCTCACAGCACAAGAGGCAAAGGGCACACTCTAAACATCACTGCCTTGCTCTAGAGCCTCGGTCAGCACTTCCCAGGGTGCTTGAGGAGAGCACTCCTCTCAGTAGATGACTGGGAAGAAACAAGGACTCTGACTCTGATCCTGCTTTGAACATCAGGCTATAAGAAGGGTATGATACATACTAACATTAAATTTGACTATGTCTGTCCAATGCTGGAAAGGAAAACCATGATGCAAGGATAAATTCTTCCCAGAGTTTCTCTGGTAGAAGATGACAAATTGCTACACTCTTTCCTTTCCATCTAGGCAAATTCAGTCAACCGAACCCCTGTCTCAGTTTATTAAGGTAAAGAAAGAGGCCGATTAGTCTCCTGCCTCCAAATGAGCATAATAGATGCCATCATCACAGGAAAAATTTGGAGCAAACATTTGGAAACATGCTCAGAGGAGACAAATCTATGATAGCTGATTAACAACTTCAAATCGTAGGCAGAGGCTGTGGAGTTCAAGCACAAAGCCCTGTTTTAGGGTGAGGTTCTGCCTACCCTTGCCACAGAAAGTAAGAGGATTGTTCAGAGACTGCAGGGAAAAAGCATTTTATTATAAGGCCTCCGTGGTCCATTACAGCAGATTGAGACATATGGGAAGCACATCGGCACCTCAGACAGCTGGTCTCCAAATGTATCCTCTCCATAGATGCTATAGCTCAAAAAGCGTTAGGTTTATGTACTTCTTTAAAAATAGATCCATTGTTATTACCTTGAAATAGAACATCAGAGATACATCAATTTTATGTCCCTCACAACTCTGGAGTTCAAAGTATTTTAACGGTTCTGTTTCTTTTCTGTAAGAAACTGCTACAGGTTGACCCAAGTTGTCCCTACTTGAAGTAAATTTAAGGGCTAGGGGTTTAGGAGATTTAGCTCATGAGCTACATGGTCATATTAACCATTGTGTTGAGTTGGGATGACTTGCTGTTGGAAATAAATGGTTACCATAGTTCCGAGCGAACACTGAGTTTTCTCAAAAATCTGTCACTTTCAATGACAATGAAAATAACATTTAAGAAGTCGCTTTGCTTCTGGCTTTGCAGATGTGGTTTTCTAAGTACCACAGAAAATAAATCTGTGGAGGTAACCAAGGACTATCAAATACTGGATACAGAAATAAAAAGGTCATTTAAAAATTATTAGTTGATCTAGTCTTTTTTTTTTAGTCTCAGATTTTAATCACACAGAAGTTCCAACCTATTTCATTGGTAACTAAGATAATCTATTTTGACTTAAGTCTTTAATTTCATTTCTCTGACACCAGGCTAATGATTCCATAATATACCATCAACAGTTAAAACTGCATTAAGCTTTTAAGTCAGTGAATTAAATTTGGTACTTCGATACAGTTATTTACTAAACTGTTCACATCAAACTACGGTGACATAAAAACACCTGGAATAAGTCAACGGTAATAGCAAAGCTACCCCAAACTAATCTGCTCATTTTTTGTAAGCTAATTATATTTTCATACCTGGAGTAAAGTTGGCTTATTTTATTTATGATTATGTTTGTCTGATGAATTAAATACAAGGAAAGGGAGAAGGCTATATGTTAGTGACAGTGGTCATCAAACACAGTCCAAACCCTGAGGTGGAGGCAATGAAAAGTCTCCTTTGCTCAGTACCTTCATCTCTAGGCCCACATAGTGTCCCTTCAGCTGAAAATGGCGATCATTAGATTAAAAAAAAAACAAGAGAGGGAATTGAAATAGCTGAACCTAAGGCAAGAGGAATTTTGAACAGTAGAAAGAAACCACCTGGGGCATATTATATCTTTGTTGTCAGAATCTTGGGGTCGCATAGGAAGTCGTATAAAGGGGTCTGTCAGGACACATGGATAAAATAGGGATAGAAATAACATATGGTAAGAGCATGAGAGGAATCAGTCTGTCTCTCAAATAATTACTGTCGTCTTACGTACGAGGATGGACAAACAACAGGAAACTGATAAGCAATAAAAGACCTTTATAAAGGTGAAATAGTTGCCAAGCTTCTTGATTACCATTAAGTTGCTGAGTAGAAATGTATTTTTGAACTTTCTTAAATTCTTTATGTGAAGAAGGAGAAGTAAGACAAACAGTAAGTAAATAAATAATAAAAGAAAAACAGAAAAAGGCAAACTAGTTCACCAGGAGTACAAAAATGAACAATGCAGCCTGTATGCTTGAAGAATTCACAGTCTTCAGAGGAAAATATTACATACATAAGTTGGAATCAACTCGATGGCAACTAACCATAACAACATATACACGCAATATGTCATTTGATTTATTGACTGCTTCTTCCATGGATGTTGATTAGTCTTTGATCATCCTCAGTGAAGTGCTTCAAGTCATTTTCACCTTCAGCAAGTAAGGTTGTGTCACTTGCATATCACAGGTTGTTAATGAGTTTCCCTTCTATCCTGATGCCATGTTCTTCTTCACAGAGTCCAGCTTCTCAGATTATTTGTTCAGCATACAGATCCTAATTAAAACAGTTTCTCTCAATAGAGAGAAAATCAGTCCAGAAGATTATGAGGGTTAAGATTATGGGGGTTAAGAAAATCGAGTGTGACTAGACTCTTAAATATAATAATGAAGGGAAAGAAAGATAGCGGAATTAATGAAATGGTTGGATCAACATGAATTGGTTGTTGTTTGAGGATAAGAGGGATTTTTAGCACTTTGGAGTCAAATGCCAGGGGAAGGGAAAGATTCAAAGTTCTTGAAACTGGACAGAACTGATCAAGCAAACACCAGACTTCATTTTACTTGATCGGCAATCAGTGTTCATGGAAGCAGCGGTCAATAAATCGAATGACATGTTGCATTGGGAAAATATGCTGCAGAAGTTCTTTAAAATTCTAAAAAAGCAAAGATTTCACTTTGAAGACTAAGATTTGCCTACCCCAAGCCATCATGGTCTTTTTAATTGCCTCATAATACATCCAAAAACACCAGAGTAGACAAGAAATATGAAGAGATATCAGCCAGAGAGTACTTCCTTTTTCACTTTCTTCCATATAAATAAAAGCTATGTAATTGCTGTTAATTCCACTTTTTGAACGGGTGTTGAATGTGAACCTCAGTTTACAAATTTAGCTGCACCTTTTATTTTTTGTAAACCAGCTTAATTTCAACTTGCAAGTCCTATCCCATCTCAGTCTGTCTTGGAGTTTTTCCCTGCCCTCCACTCCTCAAATTGTGCTCTGGCTCTGGGGTCACAAGCCTTGACATTAGGGCCCTCCAGCTATCGTCAACCATCCTTGCTATTACAGAGTTATCTCTCGACCCTGCCTGTATGGCTCCTTCAGGTTTGGCAGATCTTTGCTGCTCCCACACCTCCTCAGGGTGGAGGAATTCACTGTTGGACAGGTAATGCTCCCTGCCAGAGGCACAGCAAGGCTCCTCTTCCTGGGAATCTCATCAGCTTTTCAGGCACTGGCCCAAAGCAGCACGCAGCTCCCCTCCACTCTCAGATCCAAAGCCCACCTCCTCTTCTCCCTCAGCCTTGGGGAACCTCTTTGTGCCCTGGGGGAACATCGTTCCTTTATGTTTTTCTGTGAACTCTTGTCTTCAAATTACATGCTTCTCCTGTTTCCTTCAAAACTCCCCAAATTCCCAGCAGGTCTTGGGCTTTGGAGAAATAAAGGGTAGAATGATTTGCAAGCCACTTCCACCTTCTGTCCTTCCCCTAACCAGATACTTGTTTGACTATTTGGGGTGGGTTTGAAGGGTAAAAATAAAGCAGAAAATACTGAAGCGAAAATAATGTTTTTATTTTATACATTTATTTATTTACATATACATACACACACACACATATATCATGTGCCAGAGTGTATACCACACATTTTACATGTACTGGCTCATTTCGTTCTCACACACCATGCAAGAGAGATAGTATTACCTCCATTTTATAATAAGAAAACTGAGGCTTGGGGAAATTATTTGTCCGGGTTTACGTAATGGACCTGGCAATTCAACAAAAGAAATCCCAACTTGAAATACATCCAATTAATTACTCAACGAACTTCTGCATAACACTGAGGTTTCTAAAGATTATGTAACATGGAACTTTCCGTAGATTACTGAAACAACAAAGAGCTTCAGAAATGCCAATCTTGCCTTACATTTACATTTATGTAAATTATAATTACACAGATTAGCCCTTCTTCCCAGAGAAATAGATAAAAATGAACTTTAACATGAACATAGAATCAAATATTTATTTGAAAATTTCTGGCTAATTTAGACTTTTTGAGCATAGGATTAACATTTATATCTTCCCCCAAAATGCCATCGAGTCAATTTCAACTCATGGCAACCCCATGTGTGTCAGAGCAGAACTGTGCTCCATAGGGTTTTCATTGTCTGAATTTTGGCAGCAGATCACCAGGCCTTTCTTCCTGAGCTCAAACCTACACCCTTTCAGCTAGTAGCCAATAGCATTAACTGTTTGCACCACCCAGGAACTCCAAAGAGTAAATAATAAATGGTAATTTATATTCACACCTATAAACAGGGCTGGGAAGTTATAAATTGAGGCTTATACAGTTATACAGTACCGGTGGGCCTGGATGTTGATACCCCAGGGAAAGGCAGAGGTAGAGGGAAAAGCATGACCCTTTACAAAAGGAGCTTAACAATATATGTATTTTTTTTTTTTAAGCCATTCCTTTTGGCTCGCAATTCCACTTCCAAGAATATAACCATAATGGTCTTTGAGAGCGTCAACTTGCTATAAGGTATTTTGTAGATGTGATAAAAGTCCATAATCACTTTTAAAGGAGTAACCAAAAAAAAAACCCGTTGCTATCGAGTCAATTCCGACTCATAGCGACCCTATAGGACAGAGTAGAACTGCCCCATAGGGTTTCTAAGGAGCAACAGGTAGATTCGAATTGCCAATATTTTTGTTAGCAGCCTGATCACTTAACCACTGTGCCACCAGGTCTCCTTTTAAAGGAGTATCTCCCTTAAAAGTGATTAGGGACTTTAATCGGATAACCTAGTGGATCTGATTTAATCAGCCAAAGCAGAGCTTCCCTGAAGAAGCAGCTTCAGCGGTGCCAGAGACTTCCAGCCTGTCCTTTCTGGCGGCCTGCCTTATGGATTTTGAATTTGTCTAGCCAGCAACTTGTAATAAATCTCTTAATATATACATATCCCTTACCATTTCTGCCTCCCTGCTACCCTAACTAAAGGAAGCAATCTGAAATTTTTGAAATCGCTTTAGTAGTCAGATGTTTATCAGAGCACTTTTATAGTAACAAACTTAAATGTGCAATATTATAGCATTAAGTAACATAATTATGCACATCTACTTGGTGGATTTTATGACAATGCATGAAATATAATATAAATTATAGGAAAACGTGAACATTTTAATTCTAAGTTTTAAAAGCAATATATAAAACCGTATAAAGAGCATAATCACAGCAATGTAAACATATACCCAAAAAAAGGCCTAGGCAAAAATATACAGTAGGAGAGGTGGTCTTTGAGAAGTGAAACCAGTTATTAGCTTTTCAACTAGAAAAAAGTAAATTTTGCTCTTAAAAAAAAAATAGTGGTTATGCGATTATAGCACATTCCTTCAGAATTAAGGACACCAGAATACATAATTTGCAAACTACTTCTTTTAAATTCATTGGTGATTTTCCAAAGATATCTTGTGATTTAAGATTCTGTGCAACAATAATATTTTCCCACATAATAAATAAACTTGAACAACTTTATTGCAAACTTAGTGAGCTACTTGATTCTAGAAGCAATGGCCTGTCCCAGCATGCATCTGTGTGCCTCCCTCCCCCACCCCCCACCCACACTCCAGGGGGTACTGGTGTCTTTGAAAGAGCATCTGGGGGAGGCGAGCTCTTAGTCAACAATCCTGAGCTCCATGAGCTCATAATCATAATTTCATACAGAAATTTTGGAAGAAGTCAATAAACTTTGGCAATGTGTTGTGGGCATATGCACTTGTTAGAGAAAACACGTAGTGATTGTGAAGAGCTGATGACAATTCTGAATTCTCTTCTTTGAGGCATCTGTTTTCATTTATATGCAGTTGTTCATCTGCTATTCATTCAGGAAGTTTTGTTCATAGCCTAGGCATACTTAAGCAGTTGAACACACATAGAAAATTAGTAATACATTTAGCTGTTAGGAAAAATTAAGGCATCATTTTATACATATATATACCAAACCAAAAAAAGGCCATTGCCATCAAGTCAATTCCAACTCATGGTGAGCCTACAGGACATAATAGAACTGCCCGATAGGGTTTCCAAGGAGTGGCTGGTGGATTCAATCTTCCGGCCTTTTGGTTAGCAGCTGAGATCTTAACCACTGTGCCACGAGGGCTCCACATGTACATATACATGTATATAAACTACAATGGGAATTTCCCTTTTACTGTGGCCTTATCTCTTCATACTGGAACTCATGAATGATAATGTGGTTTCCGAAGCAAACGGCCATTCAGTTCTATGATCTTCAGCTAGACTTCTCACGTTCTGAAGCACTGTGGTACTGTGCCATGGAATACTGGGCCTTTATCCTGGAGCATCAGATAAATTCACTGGTTATGCAAAGCACTATTTTTATGGTAAAGTAAGTAGGGTTAGTTCATCAAAAAGAATCCAAAATTCACATGAATTTTTAGAACAAGACACTTGGACCACTTCAGGTCTCCAGGTCTCCAGGGCCACGGTCTGGCTCTTCTCAACCACTTTTCATTCAGTCATTCATTCTTAAGTAGAACACCAAAGGCACAAAACCTGAAAGAAAAAAATAGATGAATCAGACCTTGTGAAAATGAAAAACATTTGCTCTTTGACAAATACCATTGAGACAATAAAACGACAAGTCACAAACTGGAAGGAAATATTCACAACATACTGTCAGACAAAGAACTTGAATCAAAAATGTATAAAGAACCAAACAGCTCAATAGTAAGACAACGAATGACCCAGTTAAAGAAATGGGCAAAAGATTTCAACAGACACTTCACAAAAGAAGCTATTCAGATCTCAAATCAGCAAGGATATACCGCTGAAAAGATGCCCTTGCTTCTGACATCAATTGCAAGTTCTGGGAGTTCCCCAAACTACCCTGTTTTGGTCATTTTTTAGGACGCAAAGAACTCACTGAAAGATAGGATATTCGTGGTCCAGTTTATTACAGAGAAAGGATCCAGATGCAGAATGGAAGGGTTCCAAACACAAAGCTGCTGTCCTCAGGGCACATAACATTTCTGGCTTCAATGTGTGACAATACACACAAAGTATCATCAACCAGGTAAGTTCACCTGAGCTTCAGAGCATCCAGAGTTTTTATTGGGGCTTCATTAGGTAGGCATGATTGATTGACAGATTGGCCATGTAATTGAACCTAGTTACCTGCCAGGTAGACTGATAGAGCAAGACGCCACCTTGAATCAGATAGTTGATCTTTCTGGCATGGCCAACACCCACCCTAAGGTTGTCAGGTGTGGCCAGCCCCCACCCTAAACAAAGGCAGTCCTACCAGGTATGACATAGATTACCTCCCAGAAGGCAAGGGTAAACCCCAGACCTTCTCTTTGGTCAAGTCTGGATTATTTTCTATGTAATATCTCATCAATAAAATGGGATATCAATAGTATCTATCTATAGGATTGTGGGAAACCCTGGCAGTATAGTGGCTAAGAGCTTCAGCTGCTAACCAAAAGGTTGGCAGTTCGAATCCACCAGCCGCTCCTTGGAAACTCTGTGGGGCAATTCTACTCTGTCCTGTAGGGTCGGTATGAGTCAGAATCAACTACACAGCAATGGGATAGGATTGTAAGATTTAAATGAGATAATATAGGTAAACCACTCTGTGCCTGGTACAGAGTATGTGCTCAAATATGTTGGCAATTATTATGATTATTATTGATAGCAAGGTTACCTTCTGGGGGGCCTTTCTCATAAGGATGACAGATTACGTGACTGAGGTGTTATCTGATAGCCTATAAACATTCCCACTGTGAAAAAATACATATACTATTTCACAAGCTACAGTGCTGCAGCCCTGCCACACTGACCTCAAATGGACTCTTCCTGACTAGAAGGGTGGAAGCGCTTTCCTCCAGGTGATTGCTGCTAAATGTAAACATCTGGCTGGTCAAAAGAGGAAGAGACCCTATGGTCTCATATTTTTCTATCAAAGTAAGTATGCCTTTTTGTTGTTGTTGTTCTGGTGTGACTTCAAATTGGACCCCGCAGAGAAATCTTGAGAAGAAGACTTGTTGATGGTTGTCTCGTCGTTACCTGGGGCTCTTAGCTACATTCTATTCAGGGTTACTGCAAACAGTAATACTCATTTAAGTGTAATATTTAGAATTTTATTCCAATTCATCTTCTCTTCATACCCCAACCCCAAAATTTAAAAATATATTCCTAGATTTACAAATATTGACTAAACCCTAATCCTTTTTAAACGTCTTTTTTTTTTTTCTTTTTGTATAATATTCAGGCTTTTGTAAAGTCTTTCTCAGCAGCACATTAACTGTTACACTAACAAGTGTTAACGTAGTTCCTGTCTTTCCCCCAGAAGGACTATAAAACTGCAAGGCTCCTAGGATTTAAGACATGGATATAAATATTCAACCCAGGTGTTTCTAAATCACCTTCCCCAATCTCAAACAGTGCTGTACGTGAATAAAAAAAATAGCTCTGGCAAAATGTCTTAGAGTCGAGTCCATGTTTGCATAAAGTTATGTTACATTCAGAATAAACACATAAAATAAAGCAAAGCCTGCTGACGTATTTATTTTCAGGATAGTGCTTTCATATGAACTTTATAATCATATTTGAAAATCCAGCTGTGGAAAGGTATCATACTAGATAGATGGCTATTGGGCATTTGCCAGGTGGTAAAATTGAACTGTATATGATAAGGAAAAGTTCTAAACCAATGTCAGAGCAATTCGTCCTTTTAGGTTAGAGTCTTCAGTTAACCACCTAATTTCTGTCAATATCAATATAACTGTCCATTTTATGCTTATTAAAAATAACAAGAAAGATTTCCACATTTTTCTGAAAATACCCCTCTAAAAGTTCTAACTTTTAAAAATCTTGTCTTATCTAAATTGTTTCTATAAATATGAATGTCCTCTGTGCCCAATATAATGAGTTGTACATCTTCAGTAAATCCCAAAGAATGTTGTCCTCCACCAGAAATACTGGCTCCACATCCTCGTGGATTGTTTTGATTGGGAAAAGTGTTAGAGAGGACTATCTCCAGGTGTTCTAGATGTCAATTCCAGGAAGGTACCAGGCTCAATCCCAGGCATTATTATTTCTCTAATTAGGAAGAAAATTGCTTTTATTATTCCAAAAATACATAGCTTATGCCACAACTCATGGATGTGCTCAACGTGAATAACTTTCTCTTTAGCCAAAAGCACACTCTGATTCTAGCCCTGTGTATTAAGCGAACATCTGAACCAGAACAGTAAGTGATCAGGATAAATGCATACTTTGCCTGAGATCTTTGGCAGTTCACATGTAGAGCACAGAAAACATCTGCCCCTTTAGGACACAGGGCATTTGAAGACATATATTTGGCTTTAGATTAGGTCATAAAAATAAATAAATATGGTCATTAAAATTAAAGTGAATTTTATTTGAGGAAAAGGATACTAAAAAAAATACGTTAGCAATCTGGGGAGTCAATGAATGCAATGGTATGGCCAAGTCCTATTCCATACGGCCTAGAGAAATGTGTTTTATGTGGTTAGTGCAATTAGTAGAATGAATCTAAAGTATCGCCAATGTCGTACGTTTAAAGAATGATCACATACTACCCCCATTATTTTTCCTCTTCCCACTGCCATAGCCTCCTATACTCCACTTAAATGAATGACACAGTTCAGCTTAGTACGGGTAACGAAGACTTCATCAGGAGTAGGTATCTTAGGTACAATGGATTGATTTTCTTCTAATTGTCCTAACTTACATAGAATGCTGTGCCTCTAGACTACTAACCCTACAAGAGACTGTCCTCTTTGCCTTGCCCAGCTTTTTTCCTGCTGCGTACTCTGTTCAGCTATATCTTAATACCTATGTCCTCAGGCAACGTTTGCCCCTTTCACCATTCTGGATTTACAACACTTTACCCCTTTCGTTACTAGATTTTTTTTCTCCGTAATTTTTTTTTTTCATGGTATATGTGTTTTCAGGAATGCATGCTTACTAATTCATTGTGTTTAAATTTTCGGATGGTAATATGAATCTTGAGAAATATGATCTGGCAAAATGAGCCACCAATGAGGTGAGTGGCACTGTGGCACCACTGATCTGTGGTAAGGCAATATACCAATGAGAGCTAGATAGGTAATTTATTGTGGCACCTTTCCATGAAGCTACTTGGAGAATCTCTGGTTTTCCAAATATGACACAGAAAAACCAAAACACACTCATCAGTGCTCCCTATCACACAGGAAAGCCATAATTATGCTTGCAAGCGTTATCTCACAAAAATAAAGGGGAAAAAGGCAAAAGTTTACAAAACAAACACATCCAGGAAGGATCGCCTAACAGAATGCTCAAGCTACACAACAACGAGTCTCCAACTCGGGCCTGCTGAGCTTCACACATTTCGAAAGGGACCCACCTTGATGCTAAATGCATTAGAACTAGAACAACTCCTTACTTCTGAGGTCCAGAGGCGTAAAAAGCAGCTGGCATACCATTTATGCCAATGGTAACGAAACATGTGGACTTACCAGGCAGTAGAAGGAAAGGATGAGCTACTTTGACATCTGTGTAATGTTTGATTTTTTTCTCCAAAAATCTTGTACTGTGTAATTTTTTTTTCTAAACTTGAGAAAAAATACTTAAGTTCATGAAATAGAACTTTTCTTTCAAGAAGGCACATGTTTTCCCACCCCGTTTTAATATGACAATGAATAATATGAAAGCTATAAACTCACAAGAATGAAGAGTATGAGCGAGGGGCTATTAAAAAAAACCCAGTGCCGTCAAGTCGATTCCGACTCATAGCAACCTTAAAGGACAGACATTTTAACAAATTCCTGGAAAATGGAAATCAGACTGACAAGTTTTGCCTATGAATCAGGAAGGAAAAAGGCATGGGTGAGGATATATACTGAAAGAGCTGAGGCTGAAGAGAAAGCTGGCTTTCCAGGAAGAATCTGGAGAACCTCTGGACTTAGATGATGAGCTCTACTAAGATGTCAGAGTACAGAAAGAAAAAAATGGCATGGGATCCAAGAAACCAAAATTAATCACAGGAGACACCAAGGGAAGCTCCATGATGAAAGTTTTTGGAGTAAACCTACAGAGCAGGCATCCCAGATGGGAGCAAGAGGATGGAGTGCTTCATGAGGGAAGATTCTAGGGGGAAAAAAACCCACAAAATAATAGAATAAAATATAATACAAACAGATTGGTACAATGGGTGCTAGAATTAGAACAGTGTCAGGGTGTTCAAATCTCCTCTTCCAAATATGTAAGCGAAAGATATTGCCTGAAGTAGATCAAAAACAGACACTATAGTCATAGTATTTAGAAACATGGAGTTTGACACCAGAACAAACAGCTAAAATGTTCCAAGTTTTTTCCTCTGGGGAGTAGGATTCAGACAAGAAAGTAGGGGAATAAGAAACCTATGTAAGTGTCTTGTTTTTACAAAAATAAATAAAAAAGTAATAATAAATGAAATTATAAAATAACAATTTATGTGCAAACATAAAAAGTGAAAATATTCAGTTGTGGTGAGTATACATTTAAACAAAAACTCATATAATAGTATAACTTTTATGCACATAAAGTCAGCGATAGAGACCGAGTATCTTAACCATGGCACACCTTGAAAACACATCTTAAGGAGATAATAAGGCATATCATCAATAATCCATGCATGGAAATGTTTATCATGGCACATTTTTATAATAAGGTAGTTTATAAACTAGCAAATATGCAATAGAGATATATTTGAGGATTGTAGTCCTATGCCTGGCACATTGAAGGTCAAAATGTTTCCTGAACGTCTAGGAGAGAATATTTTATAGCTATTAAAATCCAAAATTCAGATACTAAAAATATTTAATAACATGGAAAACACTCATGACTTCCATGTGAAAAAAAATAAAAATCACATCTATAAAATAATCTCCATTGTTTTAATAACCACATGTATTAACACAATTATACACATAGCTAGGAAAATAAGATACAGCAAAATACTAATAAAGGTTATTTATTGGTGCAATTTATTCTTTGCATTTTTTTAATTTTCAAATTTTCTATCACGAACATGTGTTACTTTAATATTAACAAAAAATCAGAAGATAGATTATACACTCTTATGTAATCATTTTAATAGGAAGCATAAAAACTCAAACCATAATAAGTATTCTTATCTAAAAAATTTGGGTTTACATATTCTTTTTGACCTAAGGGTAGAGGATGTCAACTTTAACTCATCCAAACTCATTTTTACAAGTTTAACCAGATAGTTCAGTAGTCTATTTTTACCACAAATTTTTCTTGAGCAAGAATGATGATAACCTGAAGGTTAGCATATATTTATTAGCATTTTTTACTAAATCAGGGAACAGCATAATCCAAACAGTTCTTATCCTTTTCCTAAACCTAAAAAAAAAACCAGCCATGACTACCTTTTGAACTTTTTCCCTTTGGTTTCTCATAGCATAACATTTTTTGTTCCCATGAGTAAAGTGCATTCTTAAAGCTATAAAGTGTGAGAACATTATCCTGGGAGCAAAATATTATTTCTAAAGTACCATATATATTTTACTATTGATTACTTTAGAACTTTGACGATACATCAAAACAATTTAAAAGCACCTGTGTCCTTTAAGCTTCACTCTTGCAACTTCAAATCAACTAAAACTATACAAAGAGCAGAAGGGCTAACAACTTTTCCGAAAATTCTTGCGATTCACTCTTGTTAAAATATATAATGTTTTGTAGGCTAAGTACCTTCCTGTGATATTTTTCTACTCATCCTGATTAACCTTCCTTGTAAAATGAGAGAGTATAATTGTCATTACTCTTTTATACCCATATCTTAAATGCTAATGGTTTCTCCTAAATTTTTCTATGTAACTTCAGATTTTAAAAGACAATTTATATGGTTAAATGGTGGTTTGGGACCTGAAAGTAAAAAGGGGTTAATACTTTTGATGGCAGAATTTAATAAGCCTCGGGTGCATAATAATGTCTTTTCCATGTGCCAAAGTATTATGGTTAAAAAGCCATGTTTATTAAATAGTTCTTTGCAATGAGAAAATAACTAAAGAAATATGTTTCAGAGTTTTCTTTGAAGTACGAAAATTTTCTAGATACCCCGTTATACAATGCTGTTATTGTCTCTAATAACAATGCCAATATAATTGCGAGTGAGTCCCTAGACTGGGCTTTGGATGACACTTCATCCAGCAGCTCAGTGTCATCAGGGGCAGTTTCTCCCTGACTTACCATCGTACCTTCTGAGATATTGGCTTCATCCACAGGTTTCATGGGGTAGCTTTCCACTCAGGTACAAAAGCTGTATCAATTCCAGACTCATTCTCACACTACACTGTACAAAGTAAGTGAGAGTTTTCTGATTAAAAAAAAGAAAATTTTTTTTTTTTAATTTTTTTAGCTGCTTTTAAAAGGAAGAAAGTTTCTCTTTGTCAGAAGACCCAGCAAAACTTTCCTGTCTACAGTTGGGTTACCTGCTCATTTGTCAATCAGTGTCTAGGATAAATAGAATGAGTTACGAGAAGAGCAGGCCTGCTCCTGAAGCTGGCCATCAATTACTACTACAAATTTCCCATGGAGCTCTGAATGAGAGGCATGGCTTGCCATTTGAAATTTGTGTAAATTCTCCAAAAGAGAGAAAATGAGATGTGGACAGCAAACACATGTTTACTGTACTCATCACAATTGTAAAGACTATTCCTTAGGAATAAAATGGAGCCCTGGTGGTACAGTGGTTAAGCACTCAGCTGCCAACCAAAAGGTAGGCAGCTTGAACCCACCAGCCACTCTGTGGGAGAAAGATGTGGCATTCTGCTTCCATAGCGGTTACTGCCTTGGAAACCCTATGGGGCAGTTCTACTCTGTCCTATAGGCCCACTATGAGTTGGAATCAACTTGACGGCAATGAGTATTCCTTGGTAATAATTGTCACTCTAATTCACCTTTCTGAGAAAACAACCAAAATCAATAACCAATTCTATGGCTGTCAATTCCATGGCGAAAATAAACAACGCTTTTTGCCTTGAAGACAGACTTCAGATTATTGGTGATTCCACAGTCTTTTAATATCACTGGGAGGGCAAAGAGGGCAGGAATGGCCCCCTGCGATATCAGAGACCACCTCAGGTAGTATTTTCAAAACAGATTGTATTTGAGATGCTTGGAAGAACATTCTGAAAATTCTACTAGAAAATTATTAACTGTACAGAAACCAAATCACTGTTTGGGGCAGACATTATACTAACTAAATTCATATCCAACAAGTCAATGCGTTTATTTAATGACCTGGAGTTATAGGTTGGAGAGGATCCCTCGCTAGGGGACAGAGCTTTTCAAAAGTGACTTTACAGAGGACCATTGCCAACTTTCTTCATTGACTATCACCCACCTAAGACAGAAACATCCTTTCTTTCCTTATCCAGCCAGTCAGCAATTCTTTGATTCTCCTTAGCATTTGTTTTGTGTCTCCTTAACTTCATCTTCACTGCTGTCTCCTTACCTTTGGCTATGAGTATTTTTTTGTATATTTTTGAAGTACTTGTGAGAGAATTTCTCTAAGGTGTATGCCAAGGAGTGGTAGTGCTTGTTCTTAGGGTATGACATCTTCACTCTTATTAGATTTTGCCAAGTTATATTGCACAAGAACTCTACTGATCGTACTCACAGCAAATAAACGAGACAGCCTGTTGACAACCTTAACAAAACCTAAGATTGTTTGATATTTAAAGCTTTTCATATCTGGAGCATATCTATCTGAGTATATTTTCATATGTACATTGGATATTTGGGCTTCCTTTTCTGAGCAATTTTGCAGTCTTTTTTTTTTTCGGCTTGTTCTTTTCTTGTTTATAGATTTTGTTTTCTGATACAAACCTTTTGTTGATTTTATATTTAAAAAATTTCATCTTTGGTTTGTCATCTCACATTTTCTTTTGCTAGAGCTTAGGCTTTTTTTTTTTTTAAGGGAGTTTCCGGTTTTTATTTCAGGGATGAAATCACATGGGACAGTCACAGAAACGAAACTGAAAAAAGGCGGCATGGGTGTCAGCTGAGAAACGTGGAGGCTGAGCGCTCAGAGTCCCTGGAATTCCTCTTAGAGCTTTCACATTTCCTACCACAGCCTTCCAGTAACCGTTAGAACCTCCAGAAGTTTCACGGTGTTTAATTTGAGGATCAGTGCCCTGGGCCAAATTTCCCTACACAGAGTAAGAAACCACGGCTCAGAGAGCTTGAGCAACCTGCCCAGCCTCCACCACTGCCATTAGGAAGGAAAAGGTGGCAAAATATGCTGCAGTGTCAGGGGTGGCTCAGATGGTCGCCTCAGTTTCAGAGACCTTGTCCTCCTCTTCCAGCAAGGCCATTCCAGCAGTTTGTCCCCACAGCTGTGCAGATTGAGGGCCCCAGTAAGTATCATCTCATACTTGACCTCATCCTTGGCATCCAGACTACCAGATCGTCTCCTTCTCATCGATTCCACTGTAGGTGTAAGTGACATAAAAAAGAAACATGAACACTGGAACCCTTTTCTTCATGTGCCCTATTGAGAGAACAAGGGCTGGGGGGGTAGGCACGTGTAATAAAGGCAGTGTGAGAAGCATATGAGGTGAGATGGTCTGGACCGTTCTCCATAACTGGCTGTTTAGTCTGCCGGTTGAAGCTTTCCAGGTTAAACATGGAACAGGAGACAATCTCCAGTTCATTTATGCCAGCATTTAAAGCAGTTCTCCGGGATCAGAGGTCAGACTTGATATCCAGGCTGTAACTACCAGCACTAAATGGCTCTTGCTGAGCCTGTGTTTTGACCCTACAAATATTGAATTCATCCTCTTAGAGACACCTAGGGTGTCGGCACTGAAGCTGTTAAACCACTCTAGTTTTGTCAACATTTTCTCAGACAGATCTAGGCAGTTGACCCTCAGCATACATACCTGGATTTTGTGCGCAGATGTCCAGTGGGTGGGAAGGAGTCATTCATGAACCCCAGTTGCATCTCCTTTGCCCTCGTCATGGCTGCTGCCCACACTGATTTTAGCTCCAGTGCCCAATTCTCATAGCTCTTCAGAATTAAAATGCTCACAGGGTCACGATTTAGCTTTTTGTTCCTTCTCCTCCTCCTGGTGGGATTGCAGGGCTCCCCCAGACCGTGGTTCCCCTTTCATCAAATCAATGAGCTAATAAATACCTTTTCATGCTTAAGCCAGTTTAGTTTTCTATCACCTTTCTGTGCAATGGATGCAGAATGCTGGGGAAGATCTCTACGTGATTTCCAGCCCTGACATATTTTCAGGACTACCCTCTATTTGAACAACCAATCCTCCAGGAAGCCCCTATCTTTATAAAAAGTAATTAAAATATCTAATTTTAATATCAAATATGTTTACGTTTAAACATTTTGATTTTTGTGTGTTCATTAAAAAGTCCTCAGCTGTAGTATTGTTTTTAGTTCTCTAGCTTAAATAACAATAGACTAACAGTGATCAGAATTGGAAGACACGCATTTCTAGTCTAATAAGTCTAGGCTCACTGAAACAGAAGGTGACAAGGCTGAGGGAAGACGTATTGATAGGGTAAAGTTTATGAACTCTTAGTGGTTTCTGCTTTCCTCTCCTCATAACCAATTCATTTACTGATGTTCTTGGTGATGTCTTTGAGTTGGTTCCGACTCATACGACAGAATGAAATACTGCCCAGTCCTACACCATCCTCACAATGGTTGCTATATTTGAGCCCACTGTTGCAGCCACTGTGTCAATTCATCTTGTTGAGGGTCTCCCCTTTTTTCACTGACCCTCTACAAGCATGATGTCCTTCTGCAGGGACTGGTTGCTCCTGATAATATGTCCGAACTGTGTAAGATGAAGTCTCACCATCCTCACTTCTGAGGAGCATTCTGGCTGTAATTCTTCCAAGACAGATCAGTTTGGTTTTCTGGCAGTCCAGGGTTTACTCAGTATTCTTTGCCAACACCATAATTCAAAGGCATCAGTTCTTCTTCAGTCTTCCTTATTCATTGTCTAGCATTTGCATGCATATGAGAGGACTGAAAATGCCATGGCTTAGGTCCCCAAGGTGACATCTTTGCTTTTTAACACTTTAAAGAGGTCTTTTGCAGCAGATTTGCCCAGTGCAGTACATCATTTGATTTCTTGACTGCTGCTTCCACAGGAGGGCGTTGATTGTAAATCCAATTAAAACAAAATCCTTGACAACTTCGACCTTTCTCTGTTTATCATGATGTTGCTTATTGGTCCAGTTGTGAGGATTTTTGTTTTCTTTATGTTGACATGTAATCCATACTGAAAGCTGTGGTCTTTGATCTCCATCAGTAAGAGCTTCAAGTCCTCTTCACTTTCAGCAAGCAAGGTTGTGTCATGTGCATATTGAAGGGTGTTATGGGTCTTCCTCTAATCCTGATGCTGCATTCCATTTATTGATACTGCTACTTAAATATGTTTTTTTAAACTGAGATGAATTTTTTCCTCCCTTATTTTAACATTTCTCAAATTGAGTTGTATTTGAAAAAAAAAATTTTTAATAAGACCACGTGTTACTGAATTTTAACTTAAATGTGTAATATAGATTCCTAATAATCACTTTCCAGGTCTTCCCAGAGGTCTGTGACATAATACTGAAAAGTTATTATGTAAGCAGAAGATTATCTGTTACATTTTGGGAATGTAATTAAAAGTAACATACTAAGATATTTCTCAGCATAAGCATATTTTTCAAAGGTAGAGGGTATTGATATGACCTCTGTATGTTTCCATCACCCATCTGTCATTTTGTTGTACTGTGTCTTAGGCTGGGTTCTCTAGAGAAACAAAACCAGTAAAGCATATAAATATATATATAGAGAGAGATTTATATCAACAAAACAGCTCACACAGTTGCAGAGGACGGAATGCCCCAAGCCCATGGATCAGGATAGAGGCTTCTCCCGAGTCATGTAGCTGAAGGGGCTGGTGAACTCAGGATTGGCAGGTCAGAGAGCAGGGCTTTTGTTTACAGGCTGTGAAGATCGATGAATCCCAAGATTGGTAGACAAGACCACAAGGATTCTCCTAATTCATGTAACTGCAGGGGCTGGTGAACACAAGGTCAACAGGTCAGAGAGCAGGGCTCTTGCACACAGGCTTTGAAGATCAATGAATCCGAAGTTCAGCAGATAAGCTGACAGCTGGAGTCCCAAAAACCAGAGGTCAGACAAACAGGAGGAAGCCACAGGATCCAAAGCAAGCAAAACAGCCAGAATGTCTGCTTATATTTGGATGCAGGCTACACCTCCAAGGAAACTCCCTTTCAACTGATTGGCTACTCACAGCAGATCCCATCATGGGAGTGATCACATATAAACACTGAGAATCATGGCCCAGCCAAGCTGACACACAATCTTAACTACCATGTACTTTGTGGTGGCTTGTGTGTTCCTATGATGCAGATGATACAACTTTGCTTGCTGTAAGTGAAGAGGGCTTGAAGCCCTTATAGACGAAGATAAAGGACTACAGCCTTCAGTATGGATTACGCCTCATCATAAAATAAAAATCCTCATGACTGGACCAATAAGCTACATCACGATACATGGAGAAAAGGATTTCATTTTACTTGAGTCTGAAATCAATGCCCATTGGAAACAACAGTCAAGAAATCAAACGACGCATTGCATCAGGCAAATCTGCTGCAGAGAACCCTTTAAAGTATTGAAAGGCAAATAAGTCGCCTTGAAGACTAAGGTGTGCCTGACCCAAGCCATGCTATTTTCAGTCACATCATATGCATGTGAAAGCTGGAAAATGAATAAGGAAGACCAAAGAATTGACAACTTTGAATTATGGTCTTGGTGAAGAATATTGAATATATCATGGACTGCCAAAAGAATGAACAAGTCTGTCTTGGAAGAAGTACAACCAGAATGCTTCTTAGAAGCAAGGATGGTGAGACTCTGTCTTGCATACTTTGAACATGTCATCAGGAGGGACTAGTCCCTGGAGAAGGACATCATGCTTGGTAAAGTAGCAGGACAGCAAAAAAGAGGAAGACCCTTATAGACACAGTGGCTGCAAAAACAATGTTTCATTCTGTTCTGCATAGGGTCACTATGAGTTGGAACTGATTCAACAACAACAACATAATGCTGCCAGCTGTGCCACCAGTATTTCAAATGCAAGCATGATCACCTGTGGTGGACAGGTTTTAGTGGAACTCCTAGACTAAGACAGACTAGGAAGAAAGATCTGGTGATCTTCTTCTGAAAATAAGCCAGTGAAACCTCTATGGGTCACAACAGAATGTTATTAGATATAGTGCTGAAAGATGAGCTCCTGAGCTTGGAAAGCACTCAAAATACACAGTGGCTACAAATATGAACCTGAGCATACCAATGATCATAAAGATGACACAGGAGAGGGCATTTCTTTTTGTGCGTGTGTGTGTGTTTTAGGTGAAAATTTATACAGTAAATTAGGTTCCTCTTTAACAATTTTTATACAAATTTGTCGGTGCCATTGGTTACAGTTTTTACAATGTGTCAAGCATTCTCATTATTTCCATTCTGTTTAATTTAGCTTCCCTTCTCCTCCTGTGTTCTCATCTTTGCTTTTAAGTAAATGGTCACCGTTTGGCCTCATATAGTTGTTTGAGGAAGCACATTACTCACAGGTGATACTGTCTGTTTTATAAGCCAGTCTATTATTTGGCTGAAAGGTGACCTACAGAAACAGCTTCAATTCCAAGTTTAAAAGGTATCTTATGATGATAGTCTCTGGGGTTCCAGTCTAATGGTCCAATAGGCCTGGCCTTTTTCAGGAACTTGAGTTTTATTCTACATTTTTCTCCCGTTGTATCCAGGACCTTCTATTGTGTTCCCCCTCAGAACAGTCAGTAGTGGTAGCAAGGCACCATCTAGTTCTTCTGATCTCACATTAGAAGAGGCTGCGGTTTGTGTGAGCTATTAGTCCCGGAACTAGTTTCTTCTTTGAGCCTCTGATTTCCTTCATCCTCTTTTGTTCCACGTGAGTAGAGACCAATAGTTTGCCACTCACAAGCTTTTAAGACCCCAAACATTACTCACCAAACTAGGGTGTAAAATATTATCTTTGTGAACTATGTTATGCCAATTGACTAAATTGTCCCCCAAGACTATGGTCTCAAGCCCTTTAATCCAATCAACCTATTCCACGAGTTGTTTGGATATGTCTAGCAAGCCTCCATAACTGAGCTCCGTATGTGGTTTGTTATATATGTGGATGTATATGCAGTACCGGACAATCATATAGTCTACTATGCTGAGAATGACAACTTGAAGAGGAATGGTGTTGCATTCACCGTCCAAAAGAACATTGCAAGATCTATCCTGAAGTACAATGCTGTCAGTGATAGGATAATATCCACACACCTACAAGGAAGACCAGTTAATACTACTATTATTCAAATATACGCACCAACCACTAAGGCCAAAGGTGAAGAAATAGAAGATTTTATCAGCTGCTGCAGTCTGAAATTGATCGAACATGCAATCAAGATGCATTGAAAATTACTGGTGATTTTAATGCAAAAGTTGGAAACAAAGAAGAAGGATCAGTAGTTGGAAAATATGGCCTTGGTGATAGAAACAATGCCAGAGATCGAATGATAGAATTTTGCAAGATCGATGACTTCTTCATTGCAAATGCCTTCTTTCACCAACATAAACGGTGACTATACACATGGACCTCGCCAGATTGGAACACAGAGAAATGAAATTGACTACATCTGTGGAAAGAGACGATGGAAAAGCTCAATACCATCAGTCAGAACAAGGCCAGGGGCCAACTGTGGAACAGATCATCAATTGCTCATATGCAAGTTCAAGCTGAAACTGAAGAAAATCAGAACAAGTCCAGGAGAGCCAAAATATGACCTTGAGTATATCCCACCTGCATTTAGAGACTAGCTCAAGAATATATTTGATACATTGAACACTAGTGACCAAAGACCAGACGAGTTGTGGAATGACATCAAGGACATCATCCATGAAGAAAGCAAGAGGTCACTGAGAAGACAGGAAAGAAAAAAAGACCAAGATGGATGTCAGAGGAGACTCTGAAACTTGCTCTTGAAAGTCGAGCGGTTAAAGCAAAAGGAAGAATTGATGAAGCGAAAGAACCAAATAGAAGATTTCAAAGGGCAGCTCGAGAAGACAAAGTAAAGTATTATAATGACACGAGCAAAGAGCTGGAAATGGAAAACCAAAAGGGAAGAATCTGCTCAATGTTTCTCAAGCTGAAAGAACCGAAGAAAAAATTCAAGCCTCGAGTTGCAGTAGTGATGGATTCTATGGGGAAAATATTCAATGACACAAGCAGCATCAAAAGAAGATGGAAGGACTACACAGAGTCATTATACCAAAAAGAATTAGTCGATGTTCAACCATTTCAAGAGGTAGCATATGAACAGGAACTGATGGTACTGAAGGAAGAAGTCCAAGCCACTCTGAAGGCATTGGTAAAAAACAAGGCTCCAGGAATTGATGGAATATCAATTGAGATGTATCAACAAAAGGATGCAGCACTGGAGGTGCTCACTTGTCTATGCCAAGAAATATGGAAGACAGCTTTTCCCCCATTAAGTGCCATACTGTGGAACCAGGGATATCATTGCTGATGTCAAATGGATCCTGGGTGAAAGCAGAGAATACCAGAAGGATGTCTTCGTGTGTTTTATTGACTATGCAAAGGCATTCAACTGTGTGTATCATAACAAATTATGGATAACACTGTGA
Source organism: Loxodonta africana (assembly GCF_030014295.1). Taxonomy (NCBI): domain Eukaryota; kingdom Metazoa; phylum Chordata; class Mammalia; order Proboscidea; family Elephantidae; genus Loxodonta; species Loxodonta africana. Next base: position 12,839,402 of record NC_087362.1, read on the forward strand.
AGAATGGGAATTCCAGAACACTTCATTGTGGTCATGAGGAGCCTTTACATAGATCGAAAGGCAGTTGTTCGGATAGAGCAAGGGAATACTGGTTGGTTTAGAGTTAGGAAAGGTGTGTGCCAGAGTTGTGTTCTTTCACCATACCTATTCAATCTGTATGCTGAGCAAATAATCTGAGAAGCTGGACTATATGAAGAAGAACGGGGCGTCAGGACTGGAGGAAGACTCATTAACAACCTGTATTATGCAGATGACACAATCTTGCTTGCTGAAAGTGAAGAGGACTTGAAGCACTTACTAATGAATATCAAAGACCACAGCCTTCAGTGTGGATTGCACCTCAACATAAAGAAAACAAAAATCCTCACAACTGGACCAATGAGCAACATCATGATAAACAGAGAAAAGATTGAAGTCATCAAGGATTTCATTTTACTTGGATCCACAATCAACAGCCATGAAGCAGCAGTCAAGAAATCAAAAGACACATTGCATTGGGTAAATCTTCTGCAAAGGAACTCTTTAAAGTGTTGAAGAGCAAAGATGTCACCTTGAAGACTAAGGTGCACCTGACCCAAGCCATGGTATTTTCAATCACATCATATGCATGTGAAAGCTGGACAATGAATGAGGAAGACTGAAGAAGAATTGGTGCCTTTGAATGGTGGTGTTGGCAAAGAATATTGAATATACAATGGACTGCCAGAAGAATGAACAAATCTGTCTTTTAAGAAGTACAACCAGAATGCTCCTTAGAAGCAAGGATGGTGAGACTGCGTCTTACATATTTTGGACATGTTCTCAGGAGGGATCAGTCTCTGGAGAAGGACACCATGCTAGGCAAAATACAGGGTCATCGGAAAAGAGGAAGACCCTCAATGAGGTGGATTGACACCGTGGCTACAACAATGGGCTCAACCATAACAACGATTGTGAGGATGGCACAGGACCGGGCAGTGTTTCGCTGTGTTGTGCATAGGGTCGCTATGAGTTGGAACCGACTCAACAGCACCTAACAACAACAATACACAGTACACACAAACTTGTATATATATATGCCTACAGGTACACCTATATCTGCACATGCATTTACTCGCATGTACTTTCCTATACATGTATATGCATTTATATCTACTTAACCACACACATATTTTTCATTGTTTTTACTCTTGTAAAATTTTGTATGTTATAGCATTTACTGAAATTGTCCATTTTTCGCGTGTACTTCTCAGTGTCTTTATTTACATTGATGAAGTTGTGCTGACTTCACCCATATTTGAGATTGCCTTTCCTATCAACAACAGTAACAAGTGTTTACTACCTAGAAGAAGTTTCCCCTCTCTCTCCTTCCTATTCCTGGTAACCATCAACTTTGCTTTCTGAGTGTATTTTTTTTTACTTTTATAATAGTGGGACCATACAATATTTGTCTTTTTGTGATTGACTTATTTTACTCAGCATAATGTCCTACAAATTAATCTGCATTATGTTTTGCAGGCTCCTCATTATTCTTTATAATTGTGTAGTATTCCTTTTTATGTATTACCACAACTTGCTTATCTGTTCATCTGCTGATGGGCCCTTAGGTTGTCTCCACCTTTTTGCTATTGTGAATAATGCTGCAGTGAACATAGATGTGCATGTGTCTATTCATGCCATTGCTCTTGTATGTCTAGGATACATACCTATGAACAAGACTGCTGGATCATAAGGTATTTCTATTTCTAGCTTTTTGAGGAAGCGCCATACTGTTTTCCATAGTGACTGTACCATTTTACAATCTCACTGCCAGTGCATAAGAGTTCCAATCCACTCACATCCTCTCCAGCTTTTGTTGTTTTCTGTTTGTTTGATCATTGACATTTTTGCAGGAGTGACAGAGGTGGTATCTTATTGTAGCTTAGATTTGCATCTCTCTTATGATCACAAGCATCTTTTCATGTATCTGTTTGGCCAGCTGAATGTCTTCTTTGGTAAAATGTCTGTTCATATCCTTTGCCCATTTTTTGTTTTGACTGCTTGTTTTTTTGTTGTTGAAGTTTTCTGTACATTTTAGAGATTAGATCCCTATCAGATATGTCCTTGTCAAAGATTTTTTCCCAATTTGTAGGTTCTCTTTTTAGCCTTTTGATAAAGTCTTTACAGTATTTAATTTTTAGGAGGTTATCTAATTTATCTTCTGTTGTTCATGCATTTTTAGTTGTGTTTGATATATGCCAAAAATTAAGTCCCTTAGTTTTGACACTATGTTATCTTTCAGGAATTTTATAGTATTCAATTTTCCATTAGGTCTTTTATCCATTTTGAGTTAGTTTTTGTGCATGGTGTGAGATATGAATCCTGATTCACTTTTCTGCATATGGATATCCAGTTTTGCCAGCACCATATGTTAAAGAGATCGTTTCTTCCCCCATTAAATGGACTTTGACCCTTTCTTGAAGATCAGTTGCCTGTAGATAGATGGGTTTACTATTGGGTTCTCAGTTCTATTCCATTGGTCTATGTGTCTGTCCTTGAACCAGTGAGAGGCTGTTTTGATTACTGTGGTTGTACAATAAGTTTTGAGATCAGGAACTGTGAGGCGTCCTATTTCATTCTTCTTCATCAATGTTGAATTAGCTATCTGAGGCCTCCTTCCTTTCCAAAAAAGTTGGAGATTAGTTTTTCCATTTCATTAAATATTGTTGGGATTTGGATCATATTGCATTATGTCTTGCTTTATGTATTGCTTTTGGTAGTATTGACATTTACACAATGTTAAATGTTCCAATCCTTGAGCGTGGAATGTTTTTCCACGTACATAGATCCGCTTTAGTTTCTTCATTAGTATTTTATAGTTTTCCTCGTATAAGTCTTTTACGTCCCTGGTTAGGTTTATTCCTAGTTATTTTATCCTTTACGGGGCTATTATAAATGGTATTGTTTTCTTGATTTCTTTTTCAGAGTCCTTCTTGTTAGTGTAGAAGAACCCAACTGATTTTTTATGTTGATCTTACACCCTGCCACTTTGCTGAATCCTGCTATCAGTTCCGGAAACTTTCTAGTGAAATCTCTGGGTTTTTCTATGTATGGGATCATGTCATCTGCAAATAAGAATAGCTTTACTTTTTCCTTTCTAATTTGGATATTCTGAATTTCCCTTACTTGCCTTTTTGCCCCAACTAGGACTTTTAGTACAGTATTGAATAAGAGTTGGACAAAGGGCATCCTTGTCTCATTCCCATTCGCAAGGGGAATGCTCTCAATCTTTCTCTGTTGTGAAGAATGTTGGCTGTTTTTGATTTTGCATATATGCCCTTAATTATGTTGAGGAATTTCCCTTCTATTTCTATTTCTATTTTGCTGAGAGTTTTTATCAGGAAAGAGTGTTGGATTTTATCAAATGCCTTTTCTGCATCGATTGAGATGATCATGTGATTCTTTTCCTTTCTTTCATTTATGTGGTGATTATGTTGATAATTTTCTAATGCTGAACTATCCTTGCATTCCTGGTATGAATCCCACTTGATCATGATGTATTATTTTTTTGATAATCTGTTGAATTCTATTCGCTAGAATTTTGTTGAGAATTTTTGCTTCTATATTCATGAAGGATATTGGTCTGTAATATTCTTTTTAGCAGTGTCTTTGCCTGGGTTTGGTATCAGGGTTATGCTGGCTTCATAGAATGAATTAGAGAGTATTCCTTCCTTTTCTGTGTTCTGGAATAGTTTGAGTAAAATTGGTGTCAACTCTTCTCTGAATGTTTGGTAGAATTCTCCAGTGAAGCCATTTGGGCGTGGATTTTTGGGGGGGAGGGGGAAGGGGGCTTATGACATCTTCAATTTACTTTTTTCTTACGGGTCTGTTCAAATTTTCTACCTCTATTTGTGTTAGTTTACGTAGGTAGTGTGTTTCTAGAAATTTGTCCATTTCTTCTAGGTTTTCCAATTTGTTGGAATACAATTTTTCATAATATTCTGTTACGATCTTTTTTATTTCAATTGGTTCTGTTGTAATGTCACCCATTTCATTTCTTATTTTGTTTATTTGCATCTCCCCCCCACTTTTTTTTTTCATTGTTAGTTTGGGCAGTGCTTTGTCAATTTTATTGATTCTCTCAAACAACCAACTTCTTGTTGATTCTTTCTATTGCTTTTTGGTTTTCTATTTCATTTATTTCTGCTCTGATCTTTATTATTTCCTTTCTTCTGGTGACTGTGGACTCACTTTGCTGCTCCTTTTCTATTTTTTTAAGTTGTAGGGTTAAGCTATTGATTTGGGCCCTTTCTTCTTTTTTTGATGTGTGCATTGATTGCTATAAATTCTCCTCTGAGCATTGCTTTTGCTGTGTCCTAAAAGTTTTGGTATGTTGTGTTTCCACTCTCATTTGATTCAAAGAATTTTTTAACTTCATGATTAATTTCTTCTATTATCCAAATAGTTTTTAAGTAAGGTGTTATTCAATTTCCACGCGTTTATTTTTTTTTCATTGTTCTTTCTGTTATTGATTTCTAGTTTTACAGCATTATGATCAAAGAAGATGTTTTGTACTACTCCAATTTTTTTTTTAATTTATGGAGGCTTTCTTCATGGCCTAAAATAGGGTCTATTTTGAAGAATGATCCCTATGCATTGGAGAGAATGTGTACTGCGCCTCTGTTGGGTGGCATGTTCTGTATGTGTCCGTGAGGTCGAGTTGGTTGATTGTTATTTAGATCTTCAGTATCTTTGTTGAGCTTCTTTCTAGTTGTTCTGTCCATCATCAAAAGTGGTGTTTTAAAGTCTCCTACAAAAAAAAAAAAAATTTTTTGTTTTTTTACTATTATTGTAGAAATGTCTATTTTTCTTTTCAGTTCTATTAGAGTTGGATTTATGTATTTTGGAGCTCTGTCATTGGGTGCATGAATATATATCATAGCTATGTCCTCTTGGTGGATTGACCCTTTAATCATTATAAAATGCCCTTGTTTATCTCTTATAATGGATTTTGATTTAAAGTCTATTTTATCAGAGATTATTATTGCCACTCCTGCTCTCTTTTGGTTACTGTTTGCTTGATATATTTTTTCCATCCTTTGATTTTTAACCTACTTATGTCTTTGTGAAGCCCTGGTGGTGCAATGGTTAAGAGCTCAGTGGAATCTACTCGACAGTAAAGCGTTTGTTTGCTTGTTTTTTTTTTTTTTTTTTTTTTTAATGTCTTTGTTTCTAAGGTGTGTCTCTCATAGACAACATATTGATGAATCAAGTTTTTTGATCCATTGTGCCACTCTCTGTCTTTGGTGCATTTATACCATTTATATTTGTAATTATCTGTAGGCATGAATTTACTTCTGCCTTTTTCTTATGTTTTTTTGATTTCTTTGATTTGCTTAATTTTCTGAGCTGAGTTCTTTTTGTTTATGGATTTTAGTTTTTTGTATCCTTTGTTGTTGATTTTGGGTTTACTGAGCCTTTTTTATTTTCTTCTTTTTTATTTTGATGAATAGATTTATTAATTTTCCTTGTGGTTACTCTGAAACGTACCTTTATTTTCCAGTTTATAGGCTCTTGATATCACTTTGAGTTCCTCTACATATGGAATTTCTATAACTACACTATTTATTTCCCCTTTTTGGTTTGAAGTTATTGTCATTTGCAGATTGACATCTCAGGTTCCCTGTTTTAGTTTTACAGGTTTATTTTACTTTTGAGAAGTCTTTATCTGGGTGATGCTGTCATGTGCTTCATCTCAGGCTGTTGTCTGATGTTGTTGGTTCTCTGTCCAAAGGACTCCCTTTACTATTTCTTGTAAGATTGGCCTGGTTTTTGCAATTTCCCTTAATTTCTGTTTATCTAGAAATGTGCTAGTTTTGCCATCATACTTGAAAGACAATTTTGCTGGATATATGAGTCTTGGTTGGCAAATCTTTTCTTACAGGATTTTATATTTTTCATTCCATTGGCTTCTTGCCTGCATGATTTTTGCCAAGACATCAGCATTTAGTCTTATTGGTCCCCTTTTGTAGGCAATATTTCCTGTTTTACAAGCTGCTCTCAGAATTCTTTGTCTTTGGTTTTGGAAATTTTGGTTATGATATGTCTTGGTGACTTCCTTTTGGGGTCTATCCTGTATGAGGTTCATTGAGCTTCTTGGATGGAAACTCTCCTGTCTTTCATGATATTAGATGAGCTTTCTGCCAGTAAATCTTCAAAAATTCTCTCTGTACTTTTTTTCCTCCTCCTCTTCTGGAATTCCTGTTATGCCTAAATTATTCTTCTTGATATCATCCCACATAACTCTTAGGCTTTCTTTATTTTTCTTCATTTTTTTTTTTTATTATTTTTCCTGAAATAAATTAGCATCAAGGGATTTGTCCTCTATTTCACTGATTCTTCCATTGATTTAATCCTACTTCTACATCCTTCCACCAAGTTATCTGTTCCTGATATTTTATTGTTAATCTTTTGGATTTCTAGCTGCTGTTTTTGTATGATTTCTAATTGTCTATCTGTTTTGTCATTTTGTTCTTGTATTGTTTTCCTGAATTCTTCTAGGGTTTTGCCTGTGTTTTCCTTGATCTCTTTGAGTAGCCTACATATAAGTCTTTTGAATTCCTTATCAGGTAGTTCTACTACCTTTTCTTCCTCAGGAAGGTTTTCTGCCCTTTTATTTTGCTCACTTGTTTCAGCCATCTTATCCTTCATATGATTTGTTATTGTCTGCTGTCTCTGAGGCAATACTGTGTTAATTTATTTATTTATATATTTATTCATTGATTTTACAGTCATGTACCACATAACATTCATTTGAGCAACGTCTGACCACATATACATCCATGGTCCCATGAAGTTATGGTAGAGTTCGGAGATTCTGATCAGAGAATGGAATGTAGTGGAATTAGACATGTCACGCTCAACAATAACAACAATCCTTAAAAACAAAGAAAAAATCTCAAGACTGTTATCGATCCCTCTCATATTTTCATTAACCTTGTAGCTTTCTCCACTGAAAGCTACAAGGTTAATGAAAATATGAGAGGGATCGATAACAGATATAGAGAAATTTCTAATGATGTGGACTGAGGACCGAACATAAAAGTGAATTCTTCTCAGCACATTGATGATCACTGCTAAGGTACAAAGCTCATTCAAGATGTTTAAAGAAGGATCAAACTATAATACTGAATATAGTGCCACCACTGGAGGGTTCAAGCACTTAAAACAACACTTTTCACTGTATATTGTGAAAGTGAGTGGTGAGTCTGTGAGTGCTGATGTGAAGGATTTGTTGAAATCTTAGATAAACTAATTGCAGAGGGAGGTTATTTGCCCCAACAAAATTTTCATACAGATAAAACCCTCTTATTCTGGAAGCAAATGCCTGGAAGAATCTTCATCCATAATACAGTGTTGGCACATCTAAATCATGTAACGTCCTATTTCACAGAATGTATTCTGGGTTGGTTGCCAGGTGGGTAGGGCAGCAGGGGTGGAGGAGAAGGGGGTCTTGTGACTCCAGTCACAACTCTGGCAATGGGAGCACACACCACTGATTGCCAGGTGGGTAGAGTGGCGGGGGGGTGAACGGAACAGGCACGAGCCTTCAGTGGCAGGTCTGACAGCATGGGAGCATGCGCCACAGATCACTGGGCAGGCAGGGCAGTGTAGGGTTGAGGAGGGCAGATGTGAACCTTCAGTCAGGTCCAGTGGTGCAGGAGTGCATGCCACAGATCACTGGGCTTGGGTGGGGAAGGAAGGCACACCACTGGTCATCGGGAGGGCAAGGGAAGAGAAGGAGAGGAGCGTGTTCCCCCAGCCTATGGCATGAGAGGCAGAGCACTCCCCACAGAATACAGCCAGTGATCAGGACCTAGCCTAGAAGAAATGCGAAGGCGGGGGGGGGGGAGGGGGAGCTGTCCAGAGTTTAGTTGGGTGGGTACCTCTAGCCACCACTCCGAAGATCCTCTACGAGCACCACTGACTCAAATGATCAGGAACAGCTGCTGGTAAGTAATTCTGTCCCTATTTCCTGGATTCCTCCCTGCTCTGTGGTCACCTGGATCCCCAGGGCTCTTGCCCACCTTCTTGCACATTCCCTTGCACATGTTCTGCTCACTTTGCTTCGCTCCAAGTTTGTCTACACAGTATCTCTGTCTCCTATTAAGGATTCTGTGAAGTTACCTTTCTGTGCTCCTCGCCAGGTAATGCTGTTCACTTTTTCTCAAGATGGCCATGCTGCTCCAGGCCAACTGGCAGGGCACCTGCGGTCTATAAATCTCCTCATTCTTTGTTTTCATTCAGTTTCTCCTTCCCTTCTGGGTTCATTCTAATTCTTCATCCTTCTGTTTGCTGTCCTGGGTTTCCAGATTGTCATCTGTGTCTGTTTCACTTGGTTTCTTGGTTCTTTGCTTTAGGTGAACAGCATGGTGTATGTGAGACTAAGCCACCATCTTGGGCCCTGTCTCTGGGCACTTCATTTTGTTGTACATGGGGTTGCCATGAGATGGAGGCAACTTGAGGGCAACTAAACTGTATATTGATCTTCATTCTCCTTCCCCCTTATGGAGTTAGAAGAGGTCAGACACTTCCCCCAAGCCATTTTATACCACTATGCCAACGCCCACCTCACCTTCCTACACATACTCAAATCAGTTGCCACCAAGTTGATTCTGACTCGTTGCGACCCTATGTGTATCAAAGTAGGACTATTCTCCAAAGGTTTTCAATGGTTGTTTTTTTCAGAAATAGATTGCCAGGCCTTTCCTCCAATGTGCCTCTGGGTGGACTCAAACCTCCAACCTTTGGTTAGCAGCTGTGTTAACAATTTGCACCACCAGGGACTCCTTCAGTATGCCAGCCCAAGTGAATTACTTTCAAATGTCCTTCCTCTCAAACCTTTGCTCATTGTGGTCCTTTTGCATAAACCATCTTCCCAGGCCCTGGCTAGCCCCCATTCATCCCCAGACTAGTTACATGCACTGCACTTCCATTATCATAGTACTTACTCCACATTGTTATTGCTTATTTGACTTTTCTGCTCAGCCATTGGCTTGGTGACTAAAGTAACCCTATTTTTTCTTTTTTTTAATAATTTTTATTGAGCTTTAAGTGAACTTTTACAAATCAAGTCAGTCTGGCACATACAAGCTTATACACACCTTACTCCATACTCCCGCTTAATCTCCCCCTAATGAGTCAGCCCTTCCAGTCTCTCCTTTCGTGACAATTTTGCCAGTTTCTAACCCTCTCTACCCTCCCATCTCCCCTCCAGATGGGAGATGCCAACACAGTCTCAAGTGTCCACCTGATACAAGTAGCTCACTCTTCATCAGCATCTCTCTCCAACCCATTGTCCAGTCCCTTCCATGTCTGATGAGTTGTCTTCGGGAATGGTTCCTGTCCTGGGCCAACAGAAGGTTTGGGGACCATGACCGCCGGGTTTCCTCTAGTCTCAGTCAGACTGTTAAGTCAGGTCTTTTTATGAGAATTTGGGGTCTGCATCTCATTGTTCTCCTGCTCCCTCAGGGGTTCTCTGTTGTGCTCCCTGTCAGGGCAGTCATCGGTTGTGGCCGGGCACCAACTAGTTCTTCTGGTCTCAGGATGATGTAGTCTCTGGTTCATGTGGCCCCTTCTGTCTCTTGGGCCCATAGTTATTGTGTGACCTTGGTGTTCTTCATTCTCCTTTGATCCAGGTGGGTTGAGACCAATTGATGCATCTTAGATGGCCGCTTGTTAGCATTTAAGACCTCAGATGCCTCATTTCAAAGTGGGATGCAGAATGTTTTCATAATAGAATTATTTTGCCAATTGATTTAGAAGTCCCCTTAAGCCATAGTCCCAACCCTGTCTATTTTTTTCTCTGCCTATATCTAGTGCTTGGCACACTGACATAGTAAACACTTTAATTAACTTTCATTCCAAATGCCTTCATTGACATATTGACAAGGTATCATGGATTCAATTCTGTCCCACCAAAATATCTGTTAACTTGCCTGGGCCATGATTTCCGTACTGTGTGACTGTCCACCATTTTGTCATCTGATTTGATTTTCCTGTGTGTTGTGAATCCTAATCTCTGCCTGTGTGGTTAATGAGGCAAGTTTAGATTATGTTAAAAAGGATTAGAGTCAGATGTAACACCCTTACTTAGGTCACGTCCCTAATCCAATGTAAAGGGAGTTTCCTTGGGGTGTGGCCTGCATCAGCTTTAAACTTAAAAGAGATAAAAAGGAAAGGAAAGCAAGCAGAAAGTTGGGAACTCATACCACCAAGGAAGAAGCTCCAAAGAAGCGTGCCCTTTGGACCCAGAGTCCCTGCACTGCGAAGCGCCTCAAATGGGGAAGATTGGTTGCCAGGACCTTCCTCAAGAGCCGACAGAAAACAGAAAGCCTTCACCTGGAGTTGATGCCCTGAATTTGGATTTGTAGTCTACTAGACTGTCAGAGAATAAATTTCTCTTCGTTAAAGCAATCCACTTGTGGTATTTCTGTTATAGCAGCACTAGATAATCAAGACACAAGGTATTGGTCTTTTTTTTTTTTCTTTTTGGTGAACGTATACATAGCTAAAGGTACACCGTTTCAACAATTTCTACATGTACAATTCTGTGGCATTGATTACATTCTTCAAATTGTTCTTGCTATCCTTTTCCAAATTATTCCACCACCATTATCTTAAACTCACGGCCCCCTAAGCTTCCCATCCAACTTTTTGAGTTGCTATTGTCAATTTGATCTCACATAGATAATTGTCTAAAAGGGCACAATGCTCAAGGTAGATGTACTTTACTAATTAAGATAAGCTATTTTGTGGTTCAAAGACTTCAGGGAATAGTTTTGGCTTAAAGTTTATCTCATGGCAATAGTTCTGGGGGTTCATCTAGCCCCAATGGCTCCAGAAATTCTGGATTCCTTTGAGAACTTGAAATTCTGTTCTGCATGTCCCCCCTTTTTGATCAGGACTCTTCTTCGCGTGACCCTTTTCTAAAATTCATGCTGATTTTATCCTTATTCTGTCAATACATTTCTTCTGTAGAAATAGAACATGATTAAGCCTTAGCATTTAACTTGATAAGATCTCACTTATCTCAGAAATTTGATTATAATTTATTCAATATTCATTCAATGAACAATCATTAAGCACCACTTAGGTGGTAATGAAAAAATAAGTAAATGAGTAAATAAAGGAATAGTAGGCACTCAGCATTTACTTTTAAGGAGGAAGTCCTGTCCTTCGGTGTTTTATCTAACAAAGATCAAAGTTTTAAAAGCTTTAAGTGTAAAAAGCAAAAGTATAAACAAAGCATTAAGACAGCAAAGAGACAGAAGCATTTGATTTGGCCTCTGTAGTTGGGAAAAACCTTTTCAAGGAAGGTACGGCATCTTTGAGCATAAGTAGGAATTTGCCAGATGTAAGGCAAAGTCATTCTAGACAAGAGAGATATTGTACAAAGGCACAAAGATTTAGAAGAGCACTGTGTGTAGACTCTGCATAAATTGTAGGAGATGATGCAGGAAAGGTAGACGAGGGCTTCAAAGAAAAAGGCCTTTGTTCTCCAGGGTAAGAAATCTGGACTCTGCTCAGTAGGGATAAGAGAAACTCAAAGATACATTTTAAGCAGTGACATGGCAATATTCAAAGAATCATTTCAGAAAGCACTTTGGTAGCAGTGTGGATAGACTGAAGGAGGCAAGACTGTACTAAGTAGAGAGACCAGTGAATAGCGTAAGCAAAGAATGAGAAGTGATGCAATGCAGTGAAAATGGGTAAGGAGATAAAAGGCTGGAATAGGATAAAGGATAGTATAAACTCATCGCTGTGAAGATGATTTCCACTCATTGTGACCCTATAGAACAGAGACCCGTGCCACCAGGGTTTCCAAGGCTGTACGGAAGCAGACGGCCACATCTTACTCCTGCAGAGCGCTTGTGGGTTGGAACTGCACCACCAGGGGTCTTAAAGGGCAGTGTATGATAGCGTAAAGAATAGGACTTAGGTTGTGGGGAGAGGCATTAGTAGTAGTAGGAGTTTTCTCCGGCTGAGTGGAATACTGTGTCATGTTCTTTATAGCAAAGGACACTTAAACAAAACCACCTGGATTAGGATTTAGAGAGGTAATGCTTCCTCATTCAAGTGGATGAAGGGGAAAATGAAAAGAGAAAAACCCAGGAATGGGTGTAAAAATAATCAATCCTGGCTCCATTCTCATTGATGGAGTTTGACATTTACAATTACCTGTAATTACTTCATAACTTATCTTTAAACTTTTTTTTCCAAGAAATTCTTTAGAGATACATTACTATAAAATCTCAGAGGTTTCAGAGACAGCAAGGTAACAACAAAAGTGGAAACACCGTCTGCTGAGGACCCAGAAAGAAAGTAACACCTTTGGGTAGATTCTACTGGTGAACCACAGAAGTGAAAAGTGGTGGTAGAGGGAGCTTGTTGGCCAATCCAGCCAAAAAATACATAAGGAGACAGGTATAGTGCAATTCAGGTGTATTGCCACAGGTATCTCCCAAGATTTAAACATCAAATACACTGAAGCGCTACACCCAGTGAAGGATCCTAGTGGCACAATGATTAAGCACTAGGCTGCTAACCAAAAGGTCAGGGGTTTGAACCCACCAGCTGCTCAGTGGGAGAAAGATGTGACAGTCTGCTTCCGTAAGCATTAAATCCTATGGGGCAGTTCTATCCTGTCCTATGGGGTCACTACGAGTTGGAATCAACTTGATGATACACACCACCACCCAATAATTTAACAAATTGATACATACACTTTAAGTACATATCAATTTAAGTGAACTGAAGGATTCATCTACAAATTAGGACTCATTCTAAAATATTCATTCTTCTCATCACTCTAATTTCCAGACTGTTCAGCTTTCCTGGGTAATTAATATTGTGATTCTCTCCTCCTCCTTTCTTTTTAATACCTATCAATAATATAAACTTCAAATAATTTGTGTATTTTGGATAATTATTAAGTCCTCTTTTATTAACTTAAATATGTTGAGTTGAATATTTTACATTAAAAGAAACAAATTAAAAGTTTTTATTAGTGACTTAGTGGACTTCTGAGAAAAAAGATAAACACACACACAAATATATATACCTATTCCTGCTAGTAAGCATAACTACGATTGTAAGGATGGCACAGGACCTGGCAGTGTTTCGCTCTGTTGTGCACAGGGTCGCTATGAGTCGGAACCAACTTGACGGCACCTAACAACAACAACATTCCTGCTATAGGAAACCCTGGTGGCATAGTGGTTAAAACTACAGCTGCTAACCAAAAGATCAGCAGTTCGAATCTACCAGATGCTCCCTGGAAACCCTATGGGGTAGTTCTACTGTCTTATAGGGTCGCTATGATTCGGAATCAACTTGATGGTTTGGTATGGGTTTTTATTCCTGCTATTCCTGCTACAAGTATTAAAAATAAACATAAATTATAATAAAATACATATTTTTAAGACTTTTCCAAATAAATTTGCATGTTTTCAGTGTTGTTCTGCTATCAGTACTTGTTTTCCTGTTGTCTTTACTCTTTGGGTAATATAAAAAACCTGCCATTTTCTCTAGAAACATTACTAAAGCTCAGTGACACAACAATTAAAGTTTTAATTTTTTAGTGTAGCTTTAAAGTTTCATACCACCTCCAACTCTTTAGCTTCAAAGAAAGGAGAGAGACAAACCTGGGGATTGTTAAAAAGCAAAATGAAAGCTATAATGTTATTTGAGCTCAAAAGTCTTGTAGTTTGTAAAATTGACAAGGCTCTTTTACTTCTTAATGCATCCCCAAGTGCCTGTCAACGATATAAAGCTGTATGTAATAAATAGCATTAAACAGTTCCAAAGTCTTTTTCTTTTTAGGGAACATTTTATATATTAAAACATTTCATTAAAAATGATAGAGTAAACCAGACAACACAACAGAATTTTTTTTAATAGTCCTTAGCTTTGCCTAGAATGTTTTATATAGTTGACATCACTTCTTTTTAGCCTTGTTGGATTAGTATTTTAAGGTTAAGCTTTTATCCAACGGTGTTCCTATATGATTTCTATCAAGACTTATACAGCGTATAATACAAATAGGGCCACATAAGCTGCTGATGCCTTTGTTAGTCATATGATAAACACTTTTTCATCCAGTTTATAAGAGAATTAAGGTGATGCAGCTAGTGAAAATTGCAGTTAACTAAGGATTTATTATATAATTCCAGATACTCTATCCATGAAACCTCTGCCTCACATTCTCAGGACCTTCAAGTTAATCAAGAAGGGCTAGTTTATGGTTATAAATCATTTACCACATTGTGTAAGAGATAAAATAATTTTTTCTACTATTTACAAAAGATAATAATAAATGATTTGGCTAGCCCTTCAATAACTTCAACAAAATCAAAATTTGCTTTATCTTTCCAAAGTTTATGTTGTCAAAACAGTGAGAATCTTTGTAAGTGTAAATGTAAGATGTTATTATGAGCTGTTTTTATTTAGTTCCTGGTTGTTAGATAAAAGATTGTTTTTAGAAAAGTTTAAGAAAATCTGGACTCCAAATTTCCTGATAACATATATAAGATATATTTTACTATATTTTCAATAAAATCTACATTTTGCACACTAAATATAAATTAGATTAGCAATATTCAAAATTCTTATTGTGTGTATATGCACATTATATAAAGGAAAAGAAAAGGAGACTTACTTTTTCTTTTTTCTCCCACTACAAAGCTTCAAAACTTTTTTAAAATCAGAATTGAATTTTTCAAAATGAAAACTATGTTCCTGTGTTTTACGGGAAAGCACTTGTTTTAATAAAAGGTAAAATGCTGGCGTGTGAACCACAAGGTGGTGCTATAATTCCATGCTGGTACTGACATCTTAGACATTAACTGATGATTTTTCTAACTGTAATCTCTCGATTTATATAAATGTACCTCTTTTGCAAACGAAAAGATAATGCTGACAAGATTCACTCACTCTAGAAATATTTACTGAAATTCTACAAAATTCAAGGTTGTATGCTTCTATATGCTAACTTTCCAAAAGTTCAGAATTTAAAAGTCACACTTACCCAACTATACACATGTATGTATAATCATAAATATAATATAAACAGATGAATAAATAAAATGTAATCAGATGATCTGTATCAGAATTTTAAAAACCTCTTCTTTTTCCTTCCAAGTAGTGGAATAATTTTTCTTGATGATTACCCAACATGTCAACATTATTATTTTTTATTTATAAAATTAAAAAGATAATTTATCCAGTAATTTTTTTTAATGTTTTGTCTTTTGATTTAAATTCATGTAAGACTTTCATAAGCATCTCTTTTCTCCCCCACCAAAATTTAAAACTTCCCATCATTAAAAAAAAAAAAATCTTCCTGTGTATCTAGTAATACTGGACGGCAACCATCTGTGTCTGTGCTGCTGGTCTTAAAACGTGTCACAGAATAGAGCACTAAAATACTCAACACGTTTCTCACTGTGAACTTTCAGACGTACTTCCCAACACAAAAGGAGAATCACACCCTTACTTTCTCAGTGTTAACTGAAAATGTGTTGCTCCTTGTTGACAAAGCATGAAATAACTGTGTTTTTGTTTTATTTAATTTTCAATGAGCATATTTAACTTTTCATTACAATGCATTCAAAAGTACAGATGGCAAGATGGTATGTATGAGAGCCTCCTGGGTACAATATGCAAGTCCCAGTTGGAGTATTTCCAACAGGATGTAAACCATGGTCCTCAAGTCTGTACTTTAAAAAACATATTACTTAGCACACTGCCAACAAATGTCAACACAAAAATACAGTGCTGTAATGACTTCACTCTGTAAAAGAAATGTACTGGAACAGAAGTTTTTCCTAAGAAAAGTAAAATACAGTAAAGTAGTATAGTCATAAAAAAAAAAATTATTTATTCATTATTGAATGACAAAACTCATGAACCAGATGGAATTCAAATTCTTAATCAAAATGTTGCAGTATATTAAAATTGTAGATATAATTCTTAAAATACATAACATGTACAACAGTCAACGTCCTAGAGAAGGTCCTGCAGATAATTCTCCATTTAGTTAGCTGGACATTTCAATAACTCCGCAGTTTCTTCAAACCTGAAATATAGTAAAAACTCATGTTAAGTAAAAAGAAATTCATAATTAAACATTTGAGTTAAGTTCCTGAAATTATGCTTTTGAGCCTAAAACAAATTTGAATATTGTTCTTACTTACAGGTATAGTTATTACTAATAAACTAAATATACCATGGGCCAAGGGGGAAAACAACTAGAGTCAATTATGAGCCTTTAGTTTTTAAAGCATAAATTATTTCAGTACTTTTAAAATTTCAAAAGAATATTAGTTTTTTTAAGTACTATGCTGCATAATAACCTGACACAATTTTCGTTTTGTATTTCTTTTGAATTGCTCCTTAAAAAAATCATATGTAACTTCATATTTGTATTAGATAGGAGTAGCATTTTTAGTATTACCAGTAACTTGCCGAAAAAGACTAGCAATACATCAATGATATTTAAAATTTCTAAGTATATATTACTAATATTTTGATAAATAAGTTATGAAAGATAGATAATACTCTTGGATTATCAACCAAAAAAAAAAAAACCTCTGCACTCTTTAATCCCCAGTTAATTGCATTAACAATGTTTTACATCACTTGTTAGAAAGCAAAACAGTGACTCATCTCACAAACACAAAACTGTAGGTGGATTTATTATCCACTGGGGTCATGAGGGAAATTCCACACCTGATTGAGAGGCCTTTGAGGTTTGAAACACATATGCACATGCTATATTTACTGCAATCCAATACAACTCCCTATGGAGAAATAAATTTCTGTTGCCCCTTTCTGTTACTTACATTTTTTTCATCCTTTCCATTTTCTGGATTGTTGTTTCCTTTAATTTAAAAAGCAACAAATTTAGGCGATTTCTCAAAGTCAACCATTATCAAAGATGGACCCTGAACACATAAAACACAGTCTAAAACATTACAGTAAGTACTGTTTGCTCATCAGAAAGCATTTTTATGAGAGATTAAGATGTACAGTTTCACTATTTTTCTTGCCAGTAGTATATACAACTAAAACTAATACTTGCTTGTTCTCCTGACCTTAGAAAGGAAACTATCTAAGCACTTGCCAGCTTTCCTTACCTCTGAATTACCTTTCAGATCGCAGTTATTGATAGTCAGGGTTCTGGGAGTTGAATCTGATGATGATGTACTGTACCCAGAGGACAGGGGAAGGCTTGCTGGCCTCTCCTCTGTGCTTTTCCTACCTGTGGAGAAAATAACTTTTACCTTTTCCCTTCATGATGCAGTCAAATATTTTAAAATTTTATTTATACATGGAAGAAAAATGTACTATTTTAGTATACAATAGCTACTGGTAGAGATTCAAGATGAGTTTTTAATATTCTTTTAAGATGCTGGCCTGGATGTTAAAAATTGGCCAATAAAAATGACTGAAGGCAATTATTATTTTTATCATGACAGCAATCAGTTTGAAAAAAGAGATAAGTTAACAATAATATGCTTATTTTAAAAATAAGTTACTGGTGCATGTATATTGTTTTCTTAAAGTGGTGGCATTTATATTAAACACTGAATATCAAAAAATCTGTCAAGATGTTTTTATCCAGCAATGCCTAAGCATTTCACAACTTTTTCAAGACTGTTCTGTGTCAGTTGGCAATTTTTCCTAAAACTGACTATGGAAACTTCTTATAAATCAAGAAACATTTAATATTCTGAGTTGATACATATGTAAAAAATCATGCCTAGAATTTAGGATTCAGTTTTCTACTTCCAAAGAATTGAGCAGCTTTCCATTTCTACCATCCTGATTTTACACATTCAGCGAAATGATGGCATATCTTCCTCTACAGCTAAATTACAAAACACAACACTTCACTTCAAAACCTAGTAACATCACTAGCTATTCATATATCTATAATGATTCTAAAGCTTCAAATTCTGTCACATTCACCATCAGACAACTCTACTGTATCATGTAATTAAGAGTCTTGCAAAAAGTACACAGAGTAGTTGATCAATTATACTTATTACAAAGGAACTGTAAAGAGTAGCATTTAACGTCAAAACATTGCTTTTAAACTCAGGTTTTCAAATACGTATTCTACTTTGACAATTTCCTACTGAGAAACTGGTAATAACTGGCTAAAAACAGTGTTCTCTTTCCTAAATTGCTGAATATCTCCTTTGTAGATACTCAACATTGTGAAAGATTTTTGCTACTAAACTATATGATCTTACATTATTTCAGAACAAAAACATGTGACTTCGGAAAATAACAAACTCAGCATTCTCATCTGTCAAATAGGGGTGGAGGTGTTGTTCTTAGGTGCTGTTGAGTCACTTTTGACTCATAGCTGCCCATGTGACAGAGCAGAACTGCCCCATAGGGTACTCTTGGCTATAAACTTTACAGAAGCAGAATGCCAGCTCTTCTTCCCACAGAACCACTGAGGGCTTAAGTGTTGTGTCACCAGGGCTCCTTCTAAAATTAAAGTGGTGAAGTAATGCTCTCTGCATTCAAGTGAAATCAAACTCTGGCTCCAAGTAGCATGCATATGTAATGCTTTATAAATTTGACTCTTAATTTATGCAGTTCAGATTATAAGACATTCACCTTATTCGTCATCTATACTCCATTTCGGTAATGCCCTATCTGCTCATCGCTCTAAGTCCCAGCAGAGTGGCTGATTTATATGTTTACACAAGTGGGTTAAAAGCATGTCCTACAATAACATAAGAATATATTAAGAGGGGTGGTCCAAGATGACAGCATAGTCAGATGCCTCATAACATCCCTCTTATAACAAAGACCCAAGAAAACAAGTGAATTGGATATAAATGACAACTTTAGAACCCTAAGTATCAAAGGCAAAGCTGAAGAATGGGACCAAGTGCCAAGTGGAAGGAGAGACTGTATAAAAACAGTGGACACAGAGGATTATAGACTGCTCGCACCATAACAGCTGAAACTACGTGGCCCTATTGAGACAAGGCAGGCAGCGTTCCCAGCCGAAGCCTCCATAACCTGGTGCAGCCAAGCAGGAGAAACTCTGTACCCACATCCAGGGCCAGGCAGCAGTGCTCCCTACCCTGCCAAAGTTAAGCATACTCACCTCACCCACTACGCCTCCTCCAGCCGCCCCCCATGCTGAAGGCCCATGAATCTGCAGTGCCCCCCTAACCCCCTAATCCATCCCCAACCCCATGCCACCGTGGTCCAGCGACACCCACCACCACCCTGCCCCCTGAGCTAGGGGCCCATGGACCAGTGATGCCTGCCCCTTCACTCAGCCACTCACATT
The DNA here is from genome assembly GCF_030014295.1 of Loxodonta africana. NCBI lineage: Eukaryota > Metazoa > Chordata > Mammalia > Proboscidea > Elephantidae > Loxodonta > Loxodonta africana. The sequence goes on from NC_087362.1 coordinate 12,858,744, forward strand.
GGAAACCTGTGGACTAATGGCACCCACCTCTCCACTCAGCCACTGATGCTGGGGACCTGTGGAATGGCAGTGCCCAATTCTCCATCCAGCCACCCATGCCAAGAGCACAGGAAATTAAGTGGAACAAACTACAAAAAAATGAAAGCAGTAAACTCATATCTACAGTTAATTATACTGAATGTAATTGGCTTAAATGCACCAGCAAAGAGACGGACAGTGGCAGAATGGATTAAAAAAAAAAAAAAAGGATCCATCTATAACACTGTCTACAAGAGATACACTTCAGACACTAAGACATAAATAAACTAAAACTCAAAGGATGGACAAAACATATCAAACAAACAATAACCAAAAAAAGCAGGAGTGCCAATATTAATCTCTGATAAAATACACTTTAAGGCAAAATCTACAATAGAAGGTAAGAAAGGACATTATATAATGATTAAAGGGTGAATCCACCAAGAGAACATAACCATAATAAATATACACCCATCCAGCGACAAATCTCCAAATAAACTCTAACAGCACTGAAAAGAAAAATAGACGGTTCCACAATAACAGTAGGAAACTTAATGCACCATTTTTCGGTGAAGGACAGAATGACTAGAAATAAACTTCACTAAGATAAAGGAGATCTACATGGCACAATCAACCAACTTGACCTCACAGACACATAGAGAACACGCCAATCAACAGCAGCAACCACTCCACATGGATCATTCTCCAGAATAGACCATGTTACAGGCCACGAAGCCAGCTTCAATAAAATCCAAAACATTGAAATAATACAAAGCATTTTCTCTGATCACAACACTGTAAAACCAGAAATCATTAACAGGAAGAGAAAGGGCGGGGCGGGGGGGGAATCAAACACATGGAAACTGAATGACACCTTGCTTAAAAACCACTGGATAACAGAAGAAATAAAAAATGAAATTTAAAAAAATCCTAGAATCAAATGAGAAGGAAAACTCAACATACCAAAACCTCTGGGACACAACAAAAGCAGTGCTCAGACCCAATTTACAGCAATAAACACACACACCAAAAAAGGGACAAAATCAAAACATTAACCCTACAACTCAAACAAACAGAAAGAGAGCAGCAAAAGAAGCCCACAGCCACGAGAAGAAATGAAATAATAAAGATTAGAACAGAAATAAATGGAACAGAAAAACAACAGAAAGAATCAACGAGAAGTTGGTTCTTAGAAAGGATCAATAAAATCGACAAACCACTGTCTAAATTAACAAAAGAAAAGCAGAAGAAGAAGCAAATAACCCAAATAAGAAATAAGATGGGTGACATCACAACAGAACCAACTGAAATAAAAAGGATTATAACAGAACATTATGAAAAACTACTCCAACAAATCTGAAAACCTAGAGGAAATGGGTATTTTTCTAGAAATATAATATCTACCTAAACTAACACAAACTGAGGTATAAAAACTGAATAGGCCCATAACAAAAGAAAAGATTGAAGAGTAATTAAAAAAAACTCCAAACAAAAAAAAAGAAAGAGATCTCGCACAAATAGCTTCACTGGAGAATTCTACCAAATATTCAGAGAAGAGCTCATACCAGCACTAGTCAAGCTATTTCAGAGCGCAGAAAAGGAATACTCCCGAATTCATTCTATGAAACCAACATTACCCTGATACCAAAGCCAGGCAAAAACACGACACCCACACACAAAAATTATAGACCAATATTGTTGCTGTTAGGTGCCGTTGAGTCGATTCTGACTCACAGCAACCCTATAGGACAGAGTAGAAATGCCCCACAGGGTTCCTAAGGAGTGGCTGGTGGATTTGAACTGCCCACCTTTTGGTTAGCAGCCAAGCTCTTAACCACTGCACCATGAATACAGACGCCGAAATTCTCAACAAAATTCTAGCCAATAGAGTTCAACAGAATATCAAAAAAAAAAAAAAATCATGACCAAGTGGGGTTCATATCAGTATGCAAGGATGGTTCAACATTAGAAAATCAAGGTAGTCCACCACATAAACAAAAGAATCACATGACCATCTCAAACTATGCAGAAGAGGCTTTGATAAAGTCCAAAACCGATTCCTTATTAAAAAACTCAGCAAAATAAGAATACAAAGGAAATTCCTCAACATAAAAAAGGGCATTTACACAAAAACAACTGCCAACACCATTCTAAACAGAGGACTGAAAGCATTCCCATGGAGAATGCAAACCAGACAAGGATGCCCTTTATCACCACTCTTATTCAAAACTGTACTGAAAGTCCTAGCTAGAGCAATAAGGCAAGAAAAGGAAATAAAGGACAATCAAATTGGTAAGGAAGAAGTAAAACTATCCCTATTTGCAGATGATATGATCAAATACATAGAAAACCCCAAAGATTTCAAAAGAAAGCTACTGGAACTAATAGGATTCGGCAAAGGAGCAGGATACAAGACCAACATATAAAAATCAGTTGGATTCCTCTACACTAACAAAAAGAACATTGAAAAAGAAATCAGGAAAACAATACCACTTACGATGGCCCCCCAAAAGATAAAATACTTAGGAATAAATCCAACCAGGGTTGTAAAAGACCTATATAAAGAAAACTACAAAACATTACTGCAAGAAACCAAAAGAGATCTACATAAATGGCAAAATACTCCATGCTCACAGATAGGAAGAATTAACATCATGAAAAAGTCAGTACTACCCAAACTGATCCGTAGATATAATGCAATCTTGATCCAAATTCCAACAGCATTCTTTAATGAGATGGAAAAATTAAAGACCAACTTTATACAGAAAGGAAAGTGGCCCCAGACAAATATAGCATTATTGAAGAAGAAGAACGAAGAGGCCTCCTACTATCTGACCTCAGAACTTACCATTCAGTCATAGTAGTCAAAACAGCTTGGTGCTTGTACAATGACACATAACCAATGGAACAGAATTGAGAATCCAGATGTAAACCCATCCATCTATATACAGCTGATCTTCAACAAAGAGCGAAAGTCCATTAAATGAGGAAGAGACAGTCTAATAAACGGTGTTGGCAAAACTGGACGTTTATCTGTAGAAAAATGAAACAGGACTCATACCTCATACCATACACAAAAACTAACTCAAAATGGATCAAGACCTAAGTATAAAACCTAAAACTATGAAGATTGTGGAAGAAAAAATAGAGACAATACTATGAGCCCTAATATACAGCATAAACAGAATACCAAACATGAAACTAAAAAAGCACAAAAAAGCAGAAGATGAACTAGAAATGGGAGCTCCTAAAATTTAAATACTTATGCTCATCAAAAGGCTCCAAAAGAGTAAAACGAGAACCTAGACTGGGAACAAAAATTCAGGCCACGTCACATCAGACAAGTCTAATCTTTAAAATATATAGAAAACTTCGATATCTCAACAACAGAAAGACAAACAATCCAATTAAAAAACAGGCAAAGGATATGAACAGACATTCCATGAAAGAACACATTCAAATTGTTAACAAACACATGAAGAAATGCTCACATTCATTAGCCACTAGAGAAATGCAAATCAAAACTACAATGAGATACCACCTCTCTTAGTCATCTAGTGCTGCTGTAACAGAAATACCATAAGTGGATGGCTTTAACAAAGAGAAATTTATTCTCTCACAGTCTACACTGGATCAAGGATATGACCTTAGTAAGGGTGTTATAATCCCTACCCTAATCCTCTTAAACATAAAATTATCATCACAAAATGGGGGACAACCACAAAATACTGGGAAACATGGCCTAACCAAGTTGACATGTATTTTGGGGGGACACAATTCAATCCATGACACCATCTCACCCGACATTACTAGCACTAATCAAAAATAAATAAATAAATGACAAATGTTGGCAAGGTTGTAGGGAGATTGGAACTTTGATACAATGCTGGAAGGAATGTAAAATGGTTCATCCACTATGGAAAACTGTATGGTGCTTCCTTAAAAAGCTAGAAATAGAAATACCATATAATTCAGCAATTCCATTCCTAGACACATACCGTAAAGAAATAAGAGCTTTGACACAAATAGACACAGGCACCCCCATGTTCATTGCAGCATTATTCATAATAACAAAAAGATGGAAACAACTTAAGTGGCCATCAACAGATGAATGGATAAACAAATCGTGGCACATACATACAATGGAATGCTATGCAACCATAAAGAATAACAATGAATCCACTAAGCATTTCACAACATAGATGAATTTGGAGGACATTATGCTGAGGGAAATAAGTCAACCACAATAGGACAAACACTGTATGAAACCACTCTTTTTTTAAAAAAACAAGAAAATGTTTACACACAGAAAAAAAAATTCTTTGATGGTTATCAGGAATGGGAGGAAAAGAGAAGGAAAATCAATAACTAGATAGAAGATATGTATTATCACCGATGAAAAAAAAACACAACAAACCAAACCCACTGCCATCAAGTTGATTCTAACTCACAGTGACCCCATAGGGTTGCCAAGGAACACCTAGTAGATTTGAACTGCCAACCTTTTGGTTAGCAGCCAAAAGCTTAACCATTGTGCCATCAAAGGACCATAGACTCGGGGGACAGCTACATCAATTGGCACAACATAGTTCATAAAGACAATGTTCTGCATCCTACTTTGGTGAGTAGCATCTGAGATCTTAAAAGCTTGGGATGAGCAATCTATGATACAACTATTGGTCTCTTCCCATCCAGAGTAAAGGAGAGTGAAGAAAATGAAAGGCTTAAGCGAACAATTAGGCCAAAGGACTAGTGGGCCACATGAGCCACAGCCTACACAACCTGAGACAGAAGAACTAGATGGTGCCCGGCTGCCACTACTGTCTGCTCTGACTGGGATCACAACAGAGGGTCCTGGACTGAGCAGGAGAAAAATGTAGCACAAAAAATCAAATTCACAAAACCGGGGGAATCCCAAGACTATGGCCTAAGACACCCTTCTGACTTGGAACCGACATCATTCTCAGTGACCACTTTTCAGCCAAACAATAGACAGGCCCATAAAATAAGCAGTAACACCTGAGAGGAATGTGCTCCTCCGAACAATCAATTATACAAGATCAAAACGACAACATTTGCCCAACAGCAAAGATGAGAATGCAGGAAGGGGTATAAGAACCGGACAAAAGGAAATGGGAAACCCAGGGCAGAAACAGGGAAAGTGCTGACACATTGTGGGGAATGCAAAGAATGTCATGGAACACTTTATCTACGAACTACCAAATGGGAAACTAATATTCCCTGTAAACTTTTACCTAAAGCACAATTATAAAAAAAAAAAAAGGAATATATTAGGCTTGAAACATGCAAAAGTAAGCCTGAAAAAGGCAATGTTATGCAAATAATAAGCATTCAACATTCTTTCAGTGTATAAAAATTTGAACTCAACCATAGGCAGGTAGTGAAGACACAGTGAAATACAGATGTACTTGACAAATAAGTCCACAAAATAAAGCTCTTGCTCTCCAGGATCTTAGAGTCTAGTTTCTATTTGTGGAATAAATGAATAATAAATGGGGGGGAAAAGTCAACCTTTTACCAAATTCGAGTTTTGCTGTCTACATTAAATTTAGTGCCTGAAACACTGGTTGTATCTTATAACCTAATCACCGAAATTGTTCTCCGTACAATGAAATCAGCATGTGCACTAAATCTGCAGTGGCTGAGAGAATACTTCAGAGCCAAGTTGCCTGGATTCCAACCTGCTCCACCATTCAACAGCTGTGTGGCCTTTGTCATAGTTACTCTTTGTACTTCAGTTTCCTCATTTGTAAAGTACGGATATACTTATCTTGCAGGGTTGCTATGAGAATTAATCGGTTAATACAGCATTTAGAAAAGTGCTAGGCATACAGTTAGTACTATAATGTACTGTCGTTACTGTTATCATTAAATTGTTACATACATTAGGGCTGAAAGATTTAATGATGCTAAACATCTAGAGATTTAAAACTTTAATTAGTTCTCAACTGGACAAATATGATTTAAGCACAGATACAAGGCAGAATTCATTCAGAGCTTTGTTTATAAAAAAAATACAAGATTCATAAAGTATGCATACCAATGTTCACTGCAGCATCGTTCACAATAGCAAAAAGATGGAAACAACTTAGGTGCCCATCAAGAGACAAATGGCTAAACAAATTATGGTGCATACACACAATGGAATACTGTGCAATGATAAAGAATAATGATGAATCCGCGAAACATCTCATGACATGGATGAATCTCGAGGGCATTATGCTGAGTGAAATCAGTCACGAAAGGACAAATATTGTATGAGAACACTATTATAAGAACTCAAGAAAAAGTTTAAACACAGAAAAAAGCATTCTTTGATAGTTACACGGGTGGGGAGGGAGAAGGAAGAAAATTCACTAACTAGACAGTATACAAGGATCAACTTCAGTGAAGAGAAGGACACAATACAGGGGAAGTCAATACAACTGGACCAAAGCAAAAGCTATGCAGTTTCCTGGACACATCCAAATACTTTGAAGGACAGAGTAGCTGGGGCCTGGGGACCACGGTTTGGGGGGCATCTAAGTCATGTGGCCTAATAAATTTATCAAGAAAATGTTCTGCATCTCACTTTGATGAGTGGCATCTGGGTTCTTAAAACCTTGCAAGCGGCCATCTAAGATGCATCAATTGGTCCCATCCCACCTGGAGCAAAGGAGAGTGAAGAAAACCAAAGATACAAGGAAAACATTAGCCCAAGAGACTAAAAGACCACATAAACCAGAGACTCCATCAACCTAAGACCAGAAGAACAAGATGGTGCCCAGCTACCACCAGTGACTGCCCTGACAGGGAACACAACAGAGAGTCCTGAACAGAGCAGGGGAAAAGTGTGGAGCAGAACTCAAATTCACATAAAAAGACCAGACTTACTAGTCTGACAGAGACTGGAGGAACCCCCAAAACTATGGCTCCCCGAATGCTCTGTTAACCCAGAACTGAAACCATGCAGACAAAGATTAGTCAGGACTATAGAACAAAAAATAACATATGTGAGGAATGGGCTTCTTAGTTCAATCAGGTACTCAAGACCAAATGGGTGGCTCCTGTCCAGAGGCAGAATGAGAAAGCAGGAACGGACGAAACTGGATGAATGAACAGAGGAAATCTGGGGTGGAAAGGGGAGATGTCCTGTCACATTGTCGGGATTGCAACTAATGTCACAAAACAATATGTGTATTAATTTTTGTATGAGAAATTAACTTGAGCTGTGAACTTTCACCTAAAGAACACACACAAAAAAGAACTAACCACAGCCCCAGTTCTCCTTAGGCCACTCACAGTTCGACTCACCTTCCTCAGAAAGAGAAACAGAGACAAAGACAGAGATAGGGGAGTCACAGAGACCCTGTGAATTGGTTCCATCTCAGAGGACATACCCACCCAAAGACACTCAAAGACAAACCACAGTAGAGTATTGCATAAAATGAAAAAACCAGCTGCCATCAAGTCAATTTCAGGGGCAACCCCTTGGGTGTCAAAATAGAACCGTAGGGTTTTCAATGGCTGATTTACTGTTGGATGGTTATAGCTCGGTTAACTGTTGATCCAGTCTTTCGTGAACAATCCCTGGGCTAACCGTGCCTTTGTCCTTGAAGCTTTGAGAGGTTAACACGTATAACTCCTCTCACTGCACCACTTCCTTATTCCCATTCATCCAACCACCACTTTTACTAGCACATGAGAATTTTCAGTTTCCCACCTGGTCTATAAGCCTTTGCCTTCAACCTCTGGCCTTAAGATAACCAGCTGGGTCTGTCTTGGTCCCTCTTCTCCCCTTTCTTCTAGTACAGGGCAACAGCAGAAAACACCCCAAGACAAGAAGAGCCCATGTGCCTGGCTCCCAGAAGCATGTAACCCAGACAGGGAGAAGTCTGCTTAGGCTTCTGGACTAGACGAGTGATAAAACCATAGCAAACAAATCACCCCTCAGGGCAAAAAGGTCTGAAACTTAGAAGGAAGAGAAGATGAAAGCTTCAGGTCTCTCTGTAAATTATATATTATCCATGCCTAGAATTTTTTTTTTTTTTAGAATACCCAGAGGGGTCATGAATTTAGAGATTTCAACACAACAGCAACAACAAAAAGCCAGTATCTGATACCTTATGTTCCTAAAACTCATTTCATCTCTGGGAATGAACACTTAAAAAAAAAAATTTTTTTTTTTTTAATAGGGAGGGGAAAAAAAAAAAAAAACAGTGAATAAATTATTTAAGAGAGGAAAAAAAAAAAAAAGCTGCCACTGAAAAACAGACCAGAAATTCTTATCCTTGTTGCTCAGTCACACTGAAAAGGTCCATACCCTAGTGAAGTCAAGTGATACGGAGAAGTCCGGCCTAATTTCAGATTTGCTCACTTTATCATGATCAATGAATTGTTTAAATGTAAGGGGTTTATAAGACTTTATAGTTTAGTGACGAATGTGTTTTCTTCTCTTTCTTCTAATATTTATATTGGAAAAAGTTACTACTTAAGTTTAAATTAGAAATTTTGGAGGTTTATTTGTATTACGGTAGACCATTGAGCGATTAAAAGAGTAGAACATCTCTAAAAGTTCCTAACTTATTCAACCACTCTATGTGAGCTGGCTTCTTAAGCTTTCCTTGGCTTCAGTAGTCTGTAGGTTCATGTCTTCTTTGTTCCTTGGAGTTTTGCAATTTCCCCAAAAAGTCAGGATGGAGAATATTAAAATTACTACATAGCCATAAAAGTCATTTCTCTGCAAACTCCTTATACCACCAGTACCAACACTGTTAAGAACTTACCACAACTCAGATGATCCATGTGCCTACTAGAAGCAGAGTCCTCACTCATTTCATTCAACTCTATATATTCATCATTCTGGAATGATATAGTTTATTAATATTTAGAATAAAATAAGAAAAATATCATTTAATATTATTACTGCCAAGCATAAAGTATAAAGATGGCATAACGTTTAATTAATTTATTTATTAAACAATACATAAATATTCCTATGTACAAGAAACAATCTTTTAAATGTGAAATCAGATAGTAAGTTTTTCTTTTAATCTACTTTGTTTTCTAGAAAGGAAACGTAAACCAGATGTTGCGATCCTGAGTAAATAAAGAAATTTGACAACGCAACAGCAAATTCAGTAACTGTTTCTATGTAATTCACAATATAACTGAGGCAAGTGAGAAGAGGAGATAAGAGTTATAATCTTAATTTTTCCTCTCCTGCCAATATTTGTCTTCCCTTACCCTGTAAAACATACCATTTGTACTAATAAAGGATATAAAATAATAATAGTTTCGAGATTTTCATACAGAAAGTCAAACATTGTCTTATAACATTTTAAGTACTTTCAAGTAGTATTAACAGCTCTAAATGCTCAATTTACAGGTGTGGCAGGTTGTCTTCCTTCATAAAGTAAAAACAACAGCCACATCAACAACAAAACAGGCTGTAGGTAAGCAGGACGTTACTTTAACGAAACTCTCCCATTCCTGAATGTTCTTTTATTTAGCACTTCCAAAAGAATATACACATAACAATGAATAAAGGAAATACTTTATTGTATCTAAGATATTCTATAACTGTCAGGAAAATACCTTTTTAGACAAAAGCATTTCTGTTTCAAGAAGAGTGACACGACTTAGAAGATTGGTCCAGGCCTTTTCATTTACTGTCACTTTTCCTTTCATTTTTTCTTCTAAACACTCTATCCTACTCTCTAGCCCACTAAGCTGCTTCAGCTTTTCTTGACATTCAGCAAGCACAGTCTGTAGTCCAGCAATCTCAGAATCGAGTTTCACATCCTACAATGATCAGAAGGGTTAAAGACAATAACACACAAACTGAAATCCTTAAAACCCAGGGATTCCCATTGCCGTCGTGTTATTTCAATAGTGAAAAGAGGCAGTACTGTACGGAAGCTGGGGGTGCTGCCTCTGGAGGCAGACTGCTGGCTGCGTAAACCAGCTCATCTAAGCTCTGGGCCTTCATGCACTCCTTCTGAGGAGTGAGTGAGTTAATCTGCAAACGCCCTTGGAACAACAGCAGGTGGTACGATAAAACTGGCACTAGCTGCCTTCTTGTGATGACACCTAGCACAAAGCTAAAAGGAAATGACCAAAAAATGCACTGAGATTTCTCATTTGGCCTTCTCACAGGAAATAAGCCCAATGGCCATGCAGTAGTTTTGATAAATGCCGACTGTATAAAGAGATATAGAGAAGTCAGACATAGGAGAAAGACAGAAGCAGCAGGTGTAAGAGAAGCACTAGAGAGTAAACACTATAACGGGGTCTGTAACAATAAAGATTAATAGAAACAGTATTTTAAAAGAGACAGAAAAGAAGGACCCAAAAAGGAAAAAAAAAAAAGCAGCGGTGTGCATATTTTTCCATTTATTAATATACGGAACGTTGAAGCCCTGGTGGCGTACTGGTTAAGAGCTACAGCTGCTAACCAAAAGGTCAGCAGTTCAAATCCTCCAGCTACTCCTTAGAAATCCTATGAGGCAGTTCTACTCCGTCCTATAGAATCGCTATGGGTTGAAATCGACTCTACGGCAACAGCTCTGCCAATCTTTTGGTTAGCAATCGAGTTCTTAACCACTGTGCCAGGTACTATTTCCTACTAGACTAAATTCCTTGAAGGCAAGCATCATGTCCTACTCGCCTTTGCATTACCCACAGCACCTAGCCCGGTATTGTAACCTAAGAGGCAAAGAATCTCTGTTGAATTATACTCAAGAAGATTCACAGATTGTGAAGTAACAGAAACATAAGTAATATGTCAGGATAAATAATTGAGAGAGCTAGAAATATTCCAAAGTTTAGATACTAAAATAATCACATCAAAGTAAGAAATACTGGCCATCTGTTAAAGAAGTCCAAAATTCTTACTTGTTGCTCGGACTTGATTTCAGGGGCCTTCATTTCAGGTATCTTTATTTCAGGAGGCTTTATGTCAGACACATCAAAGGCTTCGTTGGCATCTGTCACGGTACTTAATGTACCTTCAGGAGTGTCAGCACTATCTTCGTTATACAGGTGACGAATCACCACAGCTTTTTTCTGCATGGAGAAAAATATGTAAGAGCTGCTTCAATGTTTTTTGCACACAATTATTTTAAACACACAAGTAGTAAATTCCATAAAAGAAACATCTGCCTTTTATGATTCACAAATGTTTAAATTAGCACATATGATATATATACATATTAATAGGTAAGTTATTAATACTATGTTTTACATGCAGTGATAAAATTATAATATAATTTTAAAAAGCATTCTTATAGTTTAGAAAAAATACTGAAATATTTATTCAATGATATGTGGGATTTGTTTCAAAATGTTCCCGTTTTGTGCCGGGCGGTAATATCACGGGAGGTGGTTAGAACAAAGAAGAAACACGATGAGCGACAAGCTGAGAAGCTGTTGAAACTGGGTGAGGGGTACTTTTGTGGTATCTGAAATTTTTCCATAATAAAAAAGTTAGGAAAAAAGCTTCTGAAATAATATCCACATAGAAATAACCAAGTCGCTCTTTAAGACCCATTTATTTTATTTTTTCTATTTAGAAAAAATACTTAACAATGACAAAGGGGAAGTCTTTACAATAAGGCATTAGGTCAAACTATGCATTTATGCAGGACTCCACTGCCTACTTCCCGTTCCACAAACAGCCCACATATGCACTATCAAAATATACGTGATACAGAAGTCATAGGCAGTATTCCACAGAAGGCACTGGGAAGGCAGACAATTTGCTTTAGTATTATCTCAACTTTTGCCTGTAAGCAAAGAAATATACTTACTGACTCAAACGTTTCTAAATCTGAGAACTTGTAATAGTTTTTCAAATTTTTGATAGTTCAAACATGACGTAACATTACATTTTGATAGGTAACAAAAAAATTCTTTGTTTTAAAATAAAAACCCAGTTTTAAAATAAAAACCCAGTTTTAAAATAATAAAGTATAATATCTTCAAATTTTGAATCTCCCTTTGTTAAGATAATAAAGATAACCCTCCAGCCCCAATATGAAATAAAGATTGAAAAGTACATTTAGTTATATCAACTCATAATTGTAAGAACGTAACTCATGTATTTTGAATTAAAGCAGAAATAATTCTCTATATTTTACTTCAGCCAGAAACTATTCACATTTTTTCTCTAATTACACACTGATTATTCATCTGGTCCCATCTTTCAGTTCCAGAAAGGGTTTACTCCAGATGGAAGGCAGCTGAAAGTCCATTTATGATTATAAAATAGTATTTTTGACTTCAGTCTCCTTTGGAGGTAGACAAACTGTATCTCTAAACGCACTGGATGCATTTGGCCACAGATGATCACAGCATATCTGTCTATCAGCATGAGAGAAAATACCTAAAACATTAATCCAAAACCAGATTACAGGTTTAGGCACTATCAGTTATCGCATAATTCATATTCCTGGTTATAGAAATATGAATGTATGTAAATGAATCATCATAACCTATTACCATTATTAACGGTAGGTTCTTCCTACGTTCCTACCTATTACGAAGACCAGATATGTCATTAACAGCAAATGTAAATGACCGCACAGCATAACCTTCCTAAGTCACTGTCGTTCTGAGAAATGAGGCAGAATTAGGAATTAGAAATACAAAGAGAAAGCCAGATCAATTTTACATCTCTACCCTCTTCTTATAACTTCAGGAACGTTCTCCAGAAAAATATATGGCCTACATCTTTAAAAAGTCTCTACACTCTAATGTCTGACTAGACTGTTCTGCCAGGTGCCAGTCAGCAATGTGAAGCTTGTATACTGGATTAATTGATAGATAACTCTTCCTCAAACTGCATGACACGTTTTCTTTTTCCCATACCTTTCCTGAAGTCATAAACCTTCCAGTGACATCAATGCCGACAGGTTCTGTAGCTGTTTTTTCACTATCCAAAGGCTCTGACTTACCAAAACTAATCTTCTTTCTCTGTTGTGATGGAGTCTAAAAAAAAAAAATGTATTAGAATAACAACTCTTGTGTGAAGACATGAGGGACATTAAATTCTACTACCATTTACATGCTCATGACTATCAAGTAATGAGACAATAATGACACTGTATGGCTTCTGAAAACTAAGAAGTGCTGAAAATGTATTATGTTTGAACTGTTATTTAAGGACTAGCAGCTCCAAGGCACAGATGTGTAAAAACAAGCCACTAGTGTTTAAAGCAAACATCAAGCTTTGTCAGGTTACCCAAATCTGTGAATTTTCTGTGTAGGGTACTGGTTTTATACATTAAAATAGTGGGCCACTTAGCTTAAGTTACTATTAAAATCTATTCACAGAATTACCTTCTCAAGACTACTCAACTCCTTGTGCTTTTTCATCACAAAATTCAAAATATCACAAATAATTTGTATTTTCCATTCCGCAAACCCACACTGAAGAAATTGCTTTTTTGTCAAAATTGGCTTGTAATTAAATTGATCACGAAGAAGCTGTAAAGAGGGAACAGACTGATGTAATAACTAGGTACAATTTCTTTCTAAAATCCAAAATGATAAACAGCCACCTGGCAAATGCCATCTTTGAAAGGAAAAGGAGCACTGAGCTATTAACTAAAGGATACTGAAGACGTTCACAGGGATGGTGTGAGCCACGACCAGGAAGAAGAGATAGCCGGGAAAAAAACAGGTAGCTAGGGGTCTACCAGAGAATAGATGGCTACCAAGAGACATGGAAAGTTATACAGTAAAACCTACAAAAGCCAGAACCTGTATGAGGCAGAAACCAGTCAGAAAAAGAAAACGAGCAATGGAAAAGCGTTAAGACTGCACCCTGTCGAAGGTGGAAAATGTGAGACCCAGAAATCCAAGGCAGTCCTGTCAAGTTCCAGCTCTCACAGGTTTCATTGCAGATCATCATTAAAAAGCCCAAATATCCTCATAGGTACTAGAAAAACTCCTTAACTCACTAATGAAGAAAGAATGCTATACCAGATATATCAGAAAACTATAATTCTATCTGTTGGTAATTCATCCACTATGTAATTTTTTAAGAAAAGTCAGTTGGCCTCTGAGTCTCAGCTCCTCATTTGTGAAATAAGAAAATGAGATTTAGACCCATAGTTTTTAAAATATACTCTGTGGAATCCTGGGATTTTTCGCAAGTACATCTTAGGCTTCCATGGGAGGTTTCCAGGGACTAGAGGCAAAGAAAGGGAAGATTAAGCAAAGACCCTACATATAAAAATTCCCATTTCATCCAGTGCAACTCTACTTTTTTTTTAAAAAAGATTGGATTTGATAAATGGGCTTTATCACTAAAAAAAAAAAAAAAAGTTTTAGAAAGCCATAGTACTTGAGCAAAAATTAATAAAAATACGATTCTTTTTTAATCAGTATGAGACTAAATGTATTCACCAAACGTGTAGACAAGTATAGATACTAGGGTAGAAACAATATAAGACAGGGACTCAGACCTCAAAGAAGATGCAAACTTTACATATAAGTAAGTTTTAATTACTTTTTACAAACAACTAAATTAACTCATAATCCTATGAACTGCAAATATTATTCAATAAAATCACACTTCTTTCTAATTTCTGCCAGTGTACCAAATTTTACTGATTTATTAAATTTGATACAAAAAGAGCAAATGATAGCCAATGACAAATGCTTATCAATTGCCACATTTATTAGACTATAAAACATTTACAAAGCAAACTTGAATTGCATCTTGATTTCAAAAGGGGCTACATTTAAATGAGATAAATATATACACAAATACTATGAAATGTGTGTGCTACATACACTTAATTTTCACAAGCCAACCAATAACTTCTAAAATAATTACATTTCATAAACTAATACCTTATAGACAGCATCTATAAAGCGCAAGTCATTCTTTGCTATGAGTTCTACGTTGGATTCCATCAGAAGTTCTGCTACATAAGGCGAATATGAAGTAAGAGAATAGCTGATGATTGGCAAACTGGCTGCTGTGTCTCCCTTTATCAAACTGTAAGGGGAAAAAAAGAAAAGATTTTAATGAGCATAATTCCACAAAGTTGGACAATCAGGTAAATATGAGAAATGTTGTCAATAATTTATAATGAAAACCATAACTATTAGCTGATGTGTAGGATTTTCTAGATTCCATCTCCTACTCTAAACTGGTCTATTATTAGATTACTGTAGAATATTTCTCATCAGCTCAAAAATTTACCCTAGTGGAAGGGTGGAGCCAACATGGCGCTACAGACAGAAGCACCACGCCATCCCTCTACAGCAAACCCCTGGAAAAATAAATAAAACAGGTACAAACGTCAATCCTAGAACCCTAAGTGTCAAATGACCAGACTTACTGGCCTGACACGGACTGGAGAAACTCCAAGAGTACGGCCTCTGGACACCCTTTTAACTCAGTGCTGAAGTCACTCCTGAGGTTCACCCTTCACCCGAAGATAAGACAGGCTCATAAAATAAAATGAGACTAAATGGGCACACCAACCCAAGGGCAAGGACAAGAAGGCAGGAGGGGACAGGAAAGCTGGTAATGGGGAAACCCAGGGCGTTGACCCATTCTAAGGTTGGCAACCAATGTCACAAAACAGTATGTGTGTTAATTGCTTAACGAGAAACTAATTTGCTCCGTAAACTGTGATCTAAAATAGAGTAAAAAAAATTTTTTTTTTACCTTAAGAACTAATACCACTGAACAATTTGTGTAGAAATTGTCAAATGGGAACCTAATTTGCTGTATAAACGTTCACTGAAAACACAACAAAATATTACTAAAAAATAAAGAAAGAATACAAAAGTAGTTGTGAAAGTGAATATTTATCTAGGATAAGAAAAAGTATCAACTAATTACAGTTTTTTTTAACAGACAAATACCACACAAAAATAAAAAAAGCCAGTAAAAAAAACTGTTTTTACCTTAGCTCTCCTGCACCAACAGTCTACCATAGTATGTATTTTCTCAAATTTAGCCTTACTTGATCTAGTCCATTTTCTATTAAGAAAACAAATGGACCGTGTTACAGTGGTCAAGTGCATTTGATGGCTTTGCGAACACTTGTTACATTACCTCATTTACTCTTCACAAAAATCTACAAAGGTAAATATGATGACTTCTAAGTTACAAATGAGGAAAGCACGGCTGGAAAAAGCACCTACTGTGACTAGGCTTGCCAGTTCACTATCTTCTATTTACATTAGGCTTATTCTAAATCTTTGCTTACATTAATTCCTCTAGTCTTGAAAGTCATCTCCTTCTTCTCTGCCTATCTGACTGCTATTCATTACAAATCATTTGTGAAATCTCAAGCCTTTCTATGAAAGAAGACAGTCAGGTGACTAACAGGCACATGAGGAAATGCTCGCAGTCATTAGCCATTAGAGAAATGCAAATCAAAACTACAATGAGATACCATTTCACCCCAACATTACTGGCACTAACCAAAAAAATGGAGCCCTGGTGGTGCAGTTGTTAAGAGCTTCGCTGCTAACCAAAAGGTGAGCAGTTCAAATCCACCAGCCACTCCTTGGAAACCCTATGGGGCAGTTCTACTCTGTCCTATACGGTCACTAATGAAAAAAATGGAAAATAACAAACACTGGAGAGGTTATGAGAAGACTGGAACTCTTATGCACTGCTGGAGGGAATGTAAAATGGTAAAACCACTATGGAAAACGATATGGTGCTTCCTTAAAAAGCTAGAAATAGAAATACCATACGTTCCAGCAATCCCACTCCTAGGAATATATCCTAAAGAAATAAGAGTCATTGCACCAATACACATATGCACATTCATGTTCATTGCAGCATTATTCACAATAGCAAAAAGATGGAAACAACCTAAGTGCCCATCAACATACGAATACATAAACAAATTATGGTACATGCATACAATAGAATACAATGATAAAAAACAACGATGAATCCATGAAACACCTCTCCACATGGATGAATCTGGATGGCATTATGCTGAGTGAAATAAATCAATCACAAAAGTACAAATACCGTATGACATCACTATTACAAAAACTCAAGAAAAGGTCTATATACAGAAAAAAAAATCTTTGATGGTTACAAGGGAAGAAAGGAGTAGGTAAGGGAAATCACTAACTAGATAGTAGACAAGTGTTAATTTAGGTGAAGAGAAATACAAAACACAATATAGGTGAAGTCAGTACAACTTGACCAAGGCAAAGTCATACAAGCTTCCAGACATAGCCAAACACCTTGAAGGACTGAGTTACTGGGACTGAGACCTGGAGAGCAAGGCCTCAGGGAACATCTAGGTCAACTGTGCAAGTTCATAAAGAAAATGTTCTACATCCTACTTTGGTGAGTAGCGTCTAGGACATTAAAAGCTTGAAAGCGGCCATTTAAGATATATCTATTGGTCCCATCCCATCTGGAGCAAAGGAGAATAAAGAAAACCAAAGACACAAGGAAAATATTAGTCCAAAGAACATATGACCACATGAACCACAGTCTCCACCAGCCAGAGCCCAGAAGAACTAGATGGTTTCTAGCTACCACCACCAACTGCTCTGACAGGGATCATAATAGAAGGTACTGCACAGAGTAGGAAAAAAATGTAGAAAAAAAAATTTTTTAATGCACTGAAAAAAGACCAGACTTATTGGTCTGACAGAGACTGGAGGAACCTCCAAGACTATGGCCCTCGGACACCCTACTGACTCAGAACTGAAGCCACTTCCAAAGTCCACCTTTCAGCCAAAGATTAGACAGGCCTATGAAACAATCAAGAACACATGTGAGGAACCTGCTTCTTAGTTTAATCAAGTATAGGAGACCAAATGGGCAACACCTGCCCAAATGCAGATGAGAAGGCAGAAGGTACAGGAAAACTGGAAAATGGACATGGGGAACCCGGGGCAGAAACCGAGAGAGCGCTGACACATTATGGGATTGCAACCAATGTCACAAAACAATTTGTGTATACATTTTTGAATGAGAAACTAATTTGTGCTGTAAACTTTCACCTAAAGCACAATTAAAAAAAAAAAAAAAAAAAAACCCTCAAGCCTTCCATGAAGCCACCCTCAATGAGGTTTCCCAGAATGACTCCCAGGTACTCAGGATCTGTTAACTCATTCTGTCTTGCACTATTTTCTAATTTCTACACATACGGATCTCATTTTCTCCATATGAAGTATCCTCAGATTCTCCCACAACACCACACAGGAGACATCTGTTCAATTAATCAATCACATTTGTTCAATGCACGTAATATTGTACTTACATAAAACATGTTGAAGACACGTATATAAATTTCCTCATCCCCCCACATTTTTTTTTTTTGATAAGACAGAGAACAACACTATGATGACAACATTACATTTTGTTTTTCGGGACAAATATGAATTGTTTCCCTTTTAAGTTTGTCTGTGAAAAAAAAAAATTTTTTTTTTTTCTGTGAGTGCAGTAATATTTCACCCAATGAGAAAACAGCTCTGGCAACCTTGTTTATCTGGATATAAACCAAAAACAGGAAATAAAAAAAATGCCGTTGAGAGGCAAAACAGTCCATTTTATGCACATTACAAATAGAAGACAGCCAGGCTACTTTTAACACCTCTTTTGTTAAATCACCTCAAAAAGCGTGGTTATCTGGCTTCTAAAGACTTGCCAGATTAAAAACACTAAGAAAAACTGGTATTATAAACTGGCATGTGGACAGCAAAAGAAAAAAGATGGCAAGAAAAAAGAAAAAAAAAGTGATAAAACAATCAAAATATGCTGTGTGTATGTGTATGGGTAGCAATTCAAGCCTCTCTGTGAAAGAAGCCTTACCTACACCTCAACAGACTCTGAAGAAATTACACCTACTCCTCACTTACTATCTCCTCACCCGACATTTAGTATTTATGACAGTAGTAAAAAAACCTACTATCCGACTATTTTGCGCTTTAATGAGGTGGTGGGCATATTGACAAAAGGTGCGGAACACCCCCTTCCTCGATGAGGGTCTCCAGGTAGCCTCTGGGAAGCTGGGCTGCACTGCCTATGCCTTCTGTTCCCTCCTGCTGGTGGGGCACTGAGTCCAGCTGCCTTGCGGGCCAGCCTCCTCCGTGGCCACAGCCTCTGGGTAGACACAGAGGCGGCTGTGAGCCAGCTCGCACCTGTTCTGGGTTCTCAGCTCCTGTGCAGCCCAAGGCCCTGCAGCTCAAAATCGCTGTTGGCGGGAAGGGAGTAAAGAAACAGGCATCGGAAAGGATGTCCGGAAGAAATGTGTGGAAGTTTAATGACATCCCAAAGTGAGTCGAACTGTGCCTGACACCTCTACCGTGATGGGGCCCGGTGCTCGGCCTGGCTCTCAGCACCCCTGCAGGAAGCCCCAAGCCTCAGTGGCTCGCCAAGACAGACTGCAGAACAGGCTCCAGGATCGCGAACACAGGGCTTGCAGGGATGGGAGTGAAGTTCTAGAGGCTGCTCCATGAGGGAAGCTGTGACCCAGCACAGGAGGAAGGTAAAGTGGTCAAGCCATAGGCTGTCCAATTACACAGCCCAGCTTTATCCAGCTTTCTCTCCTCCAAACTTCCCTCTCTGTGGAGGAATACTCTATAACTGAACTCATCAAAGTAAGGAGCACATCAGTAAATCTTAGCTGTTATTATTTCTATGACCATCTTTTCTAAATAAAAAAAATCAGACAAACGGATGGTCTGAAAACAGAAAAAAAAAAATCCTCCATTTTTGCGTAATTGATTTTCCACCACAACCTGGTCTTCGCAACCTCACCGTGTGGATAAGGAGTGGGTGTACTATGTTACAGAATAATCTAAAAGTTATCGTTCTTAATGATGCACTTGGTCAATAAGAAAATTTAATGTTCACATGTTCTACTCAGAAGACACAAGAATAATCACTATATTTTAAATTATCTTTAATAAAATATCTTTTATAAAAATGTTGAAACTTAAAGTGATAAGCAGAAAATTCAACTACTCAAACTGGCTAAGTCTCTGCAAATTCTGTATAGTTCAGATTGTCATGTGTTTTGAGGAACTCTAAATTATGATTGGTACATACTGTGGGATTTGTTTCATATTTCCTGCTACATGTTTTCCTTACGTTCCTCATTATTGTTTCATTCTCTTAAATTTTCCATTTTCTCAACGGGGTAAAAAAAAAAAAAGGGGGGGGTTAGCTTTCCCTAATGTACAATACAAAGCTCATTATCAAGGATTTTACTCAGTAGTTGGTTTAATCAAGTTTTACTACAGAACTTGAACATATGCCTGACCTGTCCCTTGACACTCATTTATTCAATAAATGTCTAATTAACTCTTAGTATGCACCAGGCACAATTCTCGATACGAAGATACTGCAGTGAAAAAAACAAAGTCCCAGACATCAGCTTACATTCTAGGATGAAAAAATATTCAAACGATCAGTCGATCATATCAGGTAAGGATAAGATTGCTAGGAAGAAAACGGGAGGATTAAGGGATAGAGAATGACAAGAGTATGTAGGATTTTGGATGGACATGAATACAGAAGAAATGTATTGCTTTCTACAAAAGCGAGTAATTCATATTTGGAAAAAGAAAACTAAAGGGTTTAAAAACCTTTAAAAAATGTGAGGGCTGCAGCAATTCCACTCCTAGATATATACCGTAGAGATCTAACAGAAGAGATACAGACTGTGTACACCTATGTTCACTGCAGCATGATTCACAATAGCAAAAAGACGGAAACAACCTAAGTGACCATCAATGGATGAACAGATAAATAAAATGTGGTACATACATATGATGGAATACCATGCAGCCATAAAGAAAAATGAGTACCCGGATAGTCTTGAAACGTGTAGGAACCTGGAGGACATTACACTGCGTGAAATAAGGACAAACACTGAATGATCTCACTTTTATGAAATGACAAGGATAGGTGGATATACAGAGACTGATGTCCATTGGTGGTTAGCAGAAGTGGGGAGGATGGGGAACCATTTCTAGAGAGCAGTCACTTTTTGTTTATGGTATAGGGAAAGGTAGCACTGAATGTGAGTGAAGTTTGCACAGTATAACTGGTATCATTAAGTTGTCGGTAAGAAAAAAGATGAATTGGTAAATGCTATGTTATACATGGAAACCCTGGTGACATAGTGTTATACATAGTTTTGCAACAGCAACCTATATAGATAGATACATATCAAAAATCAAATAGGAGCTACAGAAGCTGACACTTTTTAGACATAACCAGTCACCTCACAGGATTAGTTTTCTTGAAGACTTAGGGTCATAGTCTCATGGGTCAACTCAGTCAATTGGCATAACACAGTTCATAAGGTACATGTCCTATATCCTAGTTTGGTAAGCAGCATCTGCAGTCTTAAAAGCTTGCAAACGGCCATCTAAGATACAACTATTGGTCTCGAGCAAGAAAGAATGAAGAAAATCTAAGAATCAGAGAAGGAACTGGAATACAGGACTAACTATCTCCATGAACCTCCTCTACCTTGAGAACAGAACTAGATGGTACCCAGTTACCACTACAGAATGTTCTGATTAGGGTTACAATAGATGGATCCTGACAGAAATGAAAAAAAAAAAAGGAACTTCAAATGCGCAAAGAATCCAGACTTACCAGACTCACCAAGACTGGAAGAATCCCTGAGACCATTGCCCTGAGATACTCTTTAAACTTTGAACCAAAACTATCTCCTGAAGTCACCTTTTAACTAAATAGCAGGTTAGCTCAAAAAGTAAAGGATATTTCCCTTAAGTGCTGCACTCTATTAAAAAATTATCTACATGAGACCAAATGGACAACCACTACCCTAAAGCAGAGATGAGAAGGCCGGGAGATAGTAAGACTAAGCTAATGGGAATGGAACAATCAGAATGGAAACAATGAGAGGGCTGATACAACGTGAAGGATGTAACCAATGTCACTGAACTGTATGCGTAGAAATTGAATGGGAACCTGTTTTGCTGTGTATACTTTCGCCAGAAATACAAAAAATATATTTTAAAAAGTGGGACCTGTTAAATGGGATAGCTTAGTGATAATAATAATCTTCAAGCATGGTATAGGTTGCCATAAGAAATCTATTGACAGTAATTTTTCGTATCCAAAAGAAAACAGTCTTGTATAAAACCTGTTCTCCATAAAAAGGAATAAACAAAGAATTAGGCTGGCAAGAAATGACTGCAAATTCTGCTCTATCATCTAACTGAACGTGAGAGGGGGGTAGAATACATAACTAATGAAATCCACTATACTTCTATGAGTTTAAAAGTTGTACAGCAACCACACCCACTGGGCTGTACCTCTGAAAGGTGTTTTAAATCTCTTGGGTTTAATTTTTCATTAATTCCTATGTACCTAAAAACAAAGTCCTATAATTCCCTGCTTACTAAATAAATGCTTTCATCATTTCAAGATAAATTTAAACAGCATGCTGATAAATTGGTATCTTTGCAGATACTGCCCCCCATGTCCAATATCATCTCAAATCATTACCAAAAAGAACACAAATAAGTTTGAAAGTATACCTTACCCTATACAATCCACCTCCTTAGGATAATTTAGTGAGCGAAGTACTTGTTCCAGGTTCCGTAAGCTTCTTTTTAAGTCACCTGTTGCCATTATTTAACGCTAGATTCACCTCCAGCTCTTGAAAAAACTTAGTATTTTACCTAAAAATAAAAATCCATAACACTGATTTTAAGTGTTTATTTTTCCAAGTTTCTCTATTCTGTTTATATCTCTGCTGACACTTATCATAGTTATACTATTTTTACCTAATTTATCTTCTACATTGGTCTTGTGGAAACCCTGGTGGTGTAGAGCTTAAGTGCTAGGGCTGCTAACCAAAAGATCAGCAGTTCGAATCCACCAGGTGCTCCTTGGAAACTCTGTGGGGCAGTTCTACTCTGTCCTATAGGGTCGCTATGAGTCAGAATCGACTCAATGGCATTGGGTTTGGTTTGGTTTTTTTTTTGGTATTGGTCTAGTACTGCCTTGTATCTACTATATATGCCTGAATATAAGGTGAAATTTTTTCTCCCAAGTTTTTTTCTTTATATTCATGTTATTACAATGTGTCTCATATTTTAAAGCTCTCCCCAAAACTTCATCTTGAACAGAAATGTATCACTTCGGAAAACATATCAACCTGAAAAAACCTCCTTTATGGGATGACACTTGACCCCCTACATCACACCAGTCACAAAATTAATTCCATACTTACTGAAGACCTTAGTGTGAATGGTAAAACAAGAGAGTGAAAAGATAAGCCATTGAGTGAAAGATGATGTTGGCAACATACACAATCAATAAAGGACTCAGAACTAGAATATGTAAAGAACATCTTACTAAGCAATAAGAAAAAGAAAGACAACTCAATAGAAAAATGGGCAAGAGACTTGAATGGGAACTTTACAAAAGAGTAAACATTTAAAAAGATACTCATTTTATTAGTCATTAGGAAATTACAAAGTAAATTCAAAATGCAAGGCTGCAGTGCATCTGAAACTCTCACACAAAGCTGTGAAAGGGTAAACTGGTACGATTACTTTAGAAAACTGGCAATATTTACTAAACGTGATATACATAAAGCCTGTAAAAAAGAACACAATGCCTATAAATACACGTTATAGACCGAATTAAGTCCCCTCAAATTATGTGTTATAAATCTTAACCCCTAAACCTGTGGTTAAAATCTCAGTTGGGAATGGGTTTTCTTTGTTATATTAATGAGATAGCATTAGTGTAGAGGATAAGTCAATGTCTTTTGAGATATAAAAGAGCAGATTAAACAGGTAAGGAAGCAGAGATGGGTGAAGACAGATGCCATGCCACATGAAGATCACCAAGGAGGCAGGGAATAGAAGTTGAAAAGAGATCAGGACTTTCCTCCCCAGCAGAGAGAGAAAAAAAGCTTTCCCTTAGAGATGGTGCCCTGAATTTGGACTTCTAGCCTCCTAAACTATGAGAAAATAAACTTCTGTTTGTTAAAGCTACCCACTTATGGTATTTCTGCTACAGCAGCAATAGATAACCAAGACAATGCACAGCAAAAATACATGTACATGTACACCAAAACACATGTACAATATTTGGGATTTTTAAATAAAACAGTCTTTTTAAACCCCCAGATAAATAATGCCACGTAGTTATATTTAAATGACTCACTTTACTGTATGGAGTAGGGCTTTTATATGGAGTCTTCGGGTCATGCAGATGGTTAAGGGCTTGACTACGAACTGAAAGGCTGGCAGTTCGAACCCACCCAGAGGTGCCTTGGGAGACAGTCCTGGAGAGTTGCTCCCAAAAGGTCAGTCTTGACAACCCTAGGGAGCAATTACACTGTGAACACATGATATCACCATGAGTCAGAATTGACTCAATGGTAACTAACAGCAATAGGACTGGACTTTCAATGGACTCTCAAAGAAGTTATTCTCAAAAGAGATGTGAAATCAATCAGTCATTAAGAAACTTTGCTGGGAGAAAATTTGGGGGGAACCATATATCAAATAAGAGACGGATATCCAGAATATATAAAGAAGTAAAACTTTGCAAAACGACAAACAGCCCACTCAAAAAATAGGCGAAGGACCTGAACAGACGTTTCACCAAAGAGGATATACAAATGGCCAATAAGCACATGAAAAGATAGTCATAGTTGTTAGCCATTCCAAAAAAAAAAAAAAACCCAAACCCACTGCTGTCAATTCCAAATCATAGTGAGAGCTGCCCCATAAGGTTTCCGAGGAGCAGCTGGTGGATTCAAACTGCTGACCTTTTGTTAGCAGCCAAACGCTTAAACACTGCACCACCAGGGCCCCCATTAGCCATCAGGGAGATGCAAATCACAACCACAGTGAGATACCACTTCTCCTCCCTTTAGTAATGCTAAGACTTAAAAAAAAGGAAAATAACAAATGTTGGCAAGGATGTGGAAAAATTGTAACCCTCATCCACTGTCAGTGGGAATGCAAAATGGTACAGCTGCTGCAGAAAAGTTTGGTGCTTTCTCAAAAAGTGAAACACAGAGCAGCCACATGAGCTGGCAATTCCACTCTCATGCACATATACCCAAGGGGCTTGAAAGCTGCCACGCAAACAGACACATGTACACCAATGTTCACTGCAGCACTACGCACAATAGCCAAAGGGTGGAAATAATCCAAATGTTCATCAACAAATGAATGGATAAACAAAATGTAGTATATACATACAATACTACCCTGCCATCAAGAGAAACGAAGTCCTGATACATGCCACAACAGGAATGAACCTTAAAAACATTCCGCCCAGTGGAATATGTCAATCACAAAAGGACAAATATTGTATGATCTCACTAATATGAAAAACCTAGAGTACGCAAAGGTATAGAGATCAGAGTTTAATCGTAGTTCCCAGTGGAAGGAGAGCGTGAGAAAAGATGAAATCATTGTTTAGGAAGCGCTGAGTTTCTGTTTATGGTGACGTGAAACTTGACAATGGATATTGGTGATGTTTGTACATATAATTGACGTAATTGGTCTCACTGAATTGTACACTCGAAAAATGTTAAATCGACAAATGTTGTGTTATCTATATTTTTACAATTTAAAATAATAAAAAGAACCTTTGCTGGAAGAGACGATGAAAAGTTTCTGAACTACAAGTCTAGTCAACTCAAACCAGTAAGGCGAGGCTCAATGACACACTCAAAAATATCTATTTTAACTGTACATGGACATGCCATAGAAGGAAAATAATATATAACAATACCTTGATTATTGAATCCTCTGGAAATGAAGCTCCTTTAAAATGAAGTCATTGATATTAAAAACAAAAGAGAAAAATTCAGAAATCAGGTTAAGTAAAGTTAGTATGATGTTTTCTCCCAAAACAGCATTCAAGTAGTTGCCCAGAACACAAATCATTTCCTGACACACCTTCTCTGTGTCTACTCATAACTAATAGATAATAACGCTAGTAATTTGCAAAAGCCTAAATTTAGTAAGCTTTCTATTTTAAGTGTCTAGTGTCCTGTTTCCGTATTGTTTTCCCCAGGGAACAGTGACTGTTCCCTCTATTTAGGGACACAGTAACTTCCTGTTGCTAGCCTCCTCTGCTTTATCAATGCAGTAAAAAATAAGTTATTGAGTATACTTTTATATATTTGTGCATAAGTTTTGGTCACTATTTTACAATCAGTTATCTCAACTTTACATTTTATCAGTTTAATTTCATAACTTTAGGCATAGGAATTGCAGGTATAGTCAAATGGGAGATAACCAAATAAAGAGAAATGATCCAGAAATCACATTATACAAAACACTGGCAAAGAAGGTAAACTATATTTAACATCTTCTAGGATGACTGGGGACAGATGTACACAAAGGATAACAGAGATGACTTCCCAAAACTGGTCTTTACTTTCCTGGGAAAGACAAAGAATTAGCTAATCTGGCCTTAGCTACAAGAAACCTTCTTGGCTGTTGCCATTGGCCAGCTTCTTCTAGTTTCCAGATCCATCTATCTTAACACAATTTTCTAAAGGTGTTTTCTTCCCCTATGGCATTCTAAAACTTTATACAAACTGTATCTCTCCCCCAAAGACTTCCTTTAATTTTCCAGATGTGTATTCCATCTTTCCAGTATATGTAATTTTGTTTAATACTTCATAGTGTCTTTCCATTTTTCCTTTTTCTGATTTCCTGTAACACATTACAATCACTTATGTTGTGTCTACCTCTGGTAATGGAATTTCTGACAACAAAGTATGTCCCTGGAACACATCCTCTTCATTAACAGCAGAATAAATATTTTGAAGAAGAGTGAGATACAAGTACAGCTTGGATCTGTAGGTGAAGGAGATAAGTGATAAAACAGGATAGAAAAAATAAAGCAATCAAAAATGTGTACTATACAGAAAAAAAAATCCCCCAAATATAAGGGGAAAAAATTACAGCTACTGGCCTACGTTATCATGAAAGGCTTGAGTAAGTCTCTTATAAAATTTTTTTAAAAATTAAAATATTCAAAAAGCCAATCTTCTGCTTATGCACATCTTAACACAGTACTTTCAGAGAAGACGAAAAATAACTTACTTTTAAAATAATTGACATTTCCACTTTATAACACTTAGCAATAAAATTACAAGCAGAAAGAAGATATTACTCAGCTTATATTACAGATTAAACCAACAACAAGGTCTCACCATATTGCTTTCTAACTTCCTCCCAAGGGTTC
Source organism: Loxodonta africana (assembly GCF_030014295.1). Lineage (NCBI taxonomy): Eukaryota > Metazoa > Chordata > Mammalia > Proboscidea > Elephantidae > Loxodonta > Loxodonta africana. Next base: position 12,885,988 of record NC_087362.1, read on the forward strand.
TGCCTACAAGTCAGATCTGCCCAACTTAATTTATTAGGGAGAGGTGGTGAAAATGGATACCACTGCACGTTAAGATTTTTTAATCTGCTCTTTAGAGGTGATTAAAATGATGCTCCCAATGGAATGCCATTGGATTCAAAGTGATTTTTTCAGAGTGAAGCCAACTGCCCTGAAGCTATTATAGTCTATGACTAAGGGTTTATGACATAGCCCATGACACTCAAGAATCCCTAAAAACCGTGCACAAGAAATTAAGAAAGGAGTAAAGATGAGAGAAATTGTAGTTTATGAAGATTTTCGCAAAAGATATTCGGGAAATACTGCTCTAAGGAATAGGAAGACAAGTCTGAGAAAGGCTGAAAAAACTGAAAAGAAACAAAGGGAGTAAGGAACAAGTATAGAGCTCTGTGGGACTGCTGTTTTCACATACAAAACTGTTAAACATTTTGTGGATAATTTAAGAAAAAGTCTACTATTGACATAATTCCAGGATAAAAAAAGGATAATAAAAATCTCAAGATGGATTTTTAATTAAAAAACCCATTGCCTACGAGTCAATTCCGACTAATAGCGACCCTATAAGACAGAATAAAACTGCCTCATGGGGTTTCCAAGGCTGTAAATCTTTACGGAAGCAGACTACCACATCTTCCTCTCTTAGCGCAGCTGGTGGGTTTGAACCGCTAACCCTTCGGATAGCAAAAGAGCCTTAACCACTGCGCCACCAGGGCGCCTAGATTCTTCAGAATGAAGGGAAAACCTGTCGTCCTCTAGTGAAGTGCAAGCAAAGAAAAAAAAAAAAAAAGACTACTCTCATCTCTTCCTTCTGGGCAGTATTTCCGAAGAGTCGAATCGCTCCTCAGCTCAGATGACCCCATAGAAGCAATCAATCCGGCTATAACTTCCCAACCCTAAATCGCAACCTAGTCTGAAAGGATTCGCTGGCACCACTCTTCCTACTTCTCTGCTATCAAGAGATATACCAGTTGGGGCATTACCTAGGGCTTCCCTCCCTTCACCTGATTTAAAAGGATGAAAAGGCAGACCTGGTCCTCAGCCACCCTCCAGGGCCTGGGTAAGGGTAGCGGAAAGAGGCGACCTCTGTCCAACCTAGGGCGCAGCTTCTCCGCCTCCCCCGGGTGTTCCTAGCGGCCGCTGGGCGGGGAAGGGGGCTTCGAGGGCCCCTGGACCAGCAGGACAAGGGAAGGGGGCAGGAGCGTATGGAACCAGAGAGACACCGACGCCCAGCTTCCCGCAACGACTTCCTGCGACCCGGCACCTGCGACCGGGCACCTGCGCTCCGGCACCTGCGCTTCGGCTGCTTCTCGCGCCGACCGTTTCTATTCGGAACCGCGGGTTGAAGCGCGCCACTCTCCGCGGCAAGAGCTTCAAAGCTGCCGGCTCGTCAGCGCTCCGGGATTCCTCCCTGCAGATTCCACACCTCGTTCATCTAGACCCTGAGAAGACTGACTCTGCTGAGAGCCTTCTCAGTGACCAGTCCGATCCCAAATTGCACGTAAGAAATTTTCATAGTTTAGATGGTCAGAGCGTCTCGAGCTGCGAAGTGAAAAGCAAGGAATCTATAGCGAATCGTAAACAACGGGGATAAAAATACTTTTTCTTTAAGGACCAGAACCTGCAACGTCACTTCCGGCAACAATAGGAAACGTCAAAACTCGGGCCGTCTGCGCCTCTGGCCGCTGCAGGTTGAAGTAGGCTGAGTTCAGAGGAGCCTGGCGCTGCTGCTGGTACTCTTGGCACCGTCACCTCCACCGACGCGAGCAAGTTAAGTTTGAACCGGCTTCTCCATGGCCTGGGTGCCAGTTCCCGGCTGAGGCATTTTCCTTTTGGCTAACAGCCCCCGCCCAGAGGCCGATTCGTCGCGGCGGCGGTGGAGATCGCAGGTCGCTCAGGTACAAAGGTCTTGTCTCTTTTTCCCTCACAACCTCCACTTTTCTTCTCGGAAATAGACAGCCGGTACTTGTCAGTTGGCAGAAACTTGCCGACCAACAGGAGTTTGGGACCAATGACAACGCAAAGCATGTTGAGTGACAGCTGTGATAGCTTGTTAAAGTAAGGAATCGGAGTCAGGAGGCGGGAGCGGGGTGTGGTCCGTGTTTCTAGGCCATTGGGGTATAGGTCAGCGTGGGTCCCCAGGTAGTGTGACCCAACATCATTCTGAAATAAAGCCGAGATATGACAAGAGTTACTTTCTTCTGGGCCGATTGTTGCTTTTCAGGAAATTAGAGTTTTATTTTGATGCCTATGCATATGTTTTGGTTCCTTACTTTCCATTATGTATTAATGTAAACACAAAAAGTTAAGGTCTAAAAAATATTTTAAAAGTTAGGGTTACGGTGGATTGCAGTTGCTTCATCCGTCAAATTTTTTGGTTAAAATCTGGGAAACTATTATTAATTTTTTCTTATTTGTTTCTCTGCGACTGGAATCTAATCGCCCTTTCATAGTGGGTACTCAGTAAACATTACTCATTAGGTAAAACAGCGTAAATGAATCGTGATCCTCAGTGATGTAAGATTGTGTTTATTTTTTAGGTTCTGTATGTAGCAATTTAACAATTGCGTCTACTTGTTTTAAAAGTGAAATTTTTATTTTAAGGATCCTAAGTGTTTCTTCCCAAATCATTATATCATGACTTTTCATTTTAGCCTTCCTTCCCCTTCTTTTCATCTTTGGAGTTTGATAACCATATTTCTGAGATAGGAGGGATTTTGTCTTCGTTTTTCCTAAGAAAATGACTTACAAGATAGAGCAGGTCTCAAGATAAGGAATAAATTTTATTATGTTTTACAGGTTGAATAGGAAGATTACCGTTTTTATCCAGTTAACCTGACAGTTTGTCTGATAAGGTACTATGTTAGTTATCTACTGCTGAGTAACGAAGTACCCCCAAATTTAGCAGCTTAAAGTAACAAACATTTATTATTTCAGTTTTTGTGAGGGCATAGGTCCCTCATCACATGGGCCTCTCTATAGGGTTGCCTTACAATGTGGCAATAGGGTTTCCCTAGGGAGAGTGATCTAAGAGAGAGCACCTAAAACGGATCCCACAGTCTTGTATAACCTGTTCTCAGAAGTGACATCCCATCACTACTGCCATGCTGTATGTGTTTCAAGTGAGTCAGTAAGTCCAACGCAAACAGAAGGGTAAAATCTGACACAAGGGCATGAGTCCCAGAAGGCAGAGATCATTGGGACTATCTTAGAGGCTGCCTACCAGGTACCCCGGCTGATGACTTTTAGGAGGTAATAAAAAAAAAAAAATTAGGAGGTAGTAGGTAGGAATAATTTAACAAAAATGTTCCAGAGAAATGCAATCAGACAAGGAGAAATGTGAGACTTTTAAGAAATAGATTTGTACAAGCATTACCTCTCTTGAAAAAAACATGTTTTGCCTTTTTGATTATTATTAATTATTTGAAGAGGGTCTTACTCCTTATTTTCTTTGGGAATCTTTGCTTGAGGAATGATATATGATAGAGGAATCACACACTGGAGGGTATATGACAGCTGGAAAATATGTGCTCCTTACCGACTGCCATTTTATATGGTTGAAATTGAGTCTAAGTTAATATGAGCCAAGATAGCTTTAAGAGGGACAGAAGTTAGGAAAGATTTTGAGGTAAGTGTTGAAAGAATGCCTGTCAGCGGCGGCCTTTGTGTTGGTGTGAGATCAAAGAAGGGGTGGAGGAGGAGTGTCTTAGAATAGAAAGGTATCTTGGATGCCTCCTTTTTAAACATTATTAGTTGGTACATAGCACCTTCTTTCCTCATTACTTGTCTGTGTATCTCCAGCACAGCTTTTGTCAATGAACTGTAAACTTAGGGAGATAAAAAGTACAGTGGTTTCAAGGGTTTGTTGGAGTGTCACCATTTTGGCTGTCACCCAATGTAAGATTGCTTACATGTCTTCCCCGTTTGAAAGATGTTGTAAATCGTTAACAGTAAAGTACTATTCAGGTTTGTCTCTGATACCTGAGGTGCTAAACACTAACAGTTCTCAAAATGTAAATTTGGCTTTTAAATATTGGGCTCCCTTTCAGGTAAACACACTTCATTTATAGTAAATTGCAGCCAATTTATTGATATTGTTCTGGGCCCTTCAGTGTCTGCAAAATTTTAAACAGATAATCAAGAAAAATAACATAGTTAAATACTTTCAATCACAAAATATGTTATGGTAATAACTACTAGATAAGCCAAAACATACATCATAGTTTATTATATATGATCAGATTAGTGGGGGCTATTTTATGTGTTCACTGGGCTTTTGTGTAGGTTAAAAATATTATTTTTTCCATTTCACAGTATACAAACATGAATTACCAAGAGATTGAGCTGTTCTTTGCTCTCAGTGCTATGAAATTAGTCATTCAAGTTTATGGTTTTCTAGTCTACTGCTTAGAAAACTACTAGTGTACAACTATTTTATTTTTTTCTGTGTCTCCATTCGTATTTGGAAACTGAAGCTATTCCATTGGCTGGCCCCTGATAATGCATTGAAATCATTAAAACTGAAGTCTGTGAAATATACATCTAGCTCATGTTGCTTTATTATTTTACTTAGTAATTTTAAACAATTTAATGAAATACATCTAGTTCTGTACCTTTATGTTCATGTTTCTTTTCTTTCTCATTAATTTATTTTTCTGACAAATTTCTTGACATACACTCTAAAGTAAACTGAAAGAGCCTTAGCTTACTTGAGTAAGTTTACATCCTATTTGGGGCAAGTACTTTAGCGATATAGAGATGAGGAAAGATATTTACGATTTCAAGTTTAGGCATCAGGCTTAGGGAGCTTAGCTTTGTGATCAGCAGTTTGTTTATTCTTCAAGAATAGATTGCATAGGATTTCATAAGGTGTTTGAATGAAAGAACCAGATTTTAACAAGAGAGTCAAGCTTGGAGAACCCCTATCTGCTCTTCCATGTAGTGGTTTGTAGAAGTCATGAGTATGGGGGAAAGAAGGAATGAATAGGACAGATGCTAAATACATACACATCCGTCTCTATCACCTCTCCTTTTATTTTTCTAGAGTCATAGAATTTTATAGGTAAAGGCAACCTTAGAGGTCAAGTTCAAACCCCTTGTTTACAGGGGAGGGAACAGACTTCAAAATTTAAGTGAATTTCCCATTGCTCACAACTAGCCAAAGAAGAAAGCTTAATCAAATCCATGTTTTCTTCCAGTCTCTTTTCATTATTGGATGTTTTCTCCTCTCATTTCTGACTTTGTCTCGTTCCGTGTTGCTCTCAATATTTATTTTAGTATCTTGCTTCATTTGTATAAAGGCAGTAGGCAGTTCAGTGAGAATTATAGTTTTTGCTTTTTTTTTTTTTTTTTTAATTCCACAGCACTCATAGGAACAGCCGTGTGGTTAGTGGGCATGGAGTGTGATAGGCACCAAGGAGGTGGGTTGGGGTGTGTTGGCATGGTTGCTGCCGATTACAGTCATGTAGCGTAATTAATAGTGAGGTTAAATAAGAACCAGTACAATTAACTGCTGATATACAATACAGTAATGCTGATGATAAATATGATAAATTTATTTCACTTAAAAGTTAAAACAGACCATGGAACATTTCTCACAAAACAAACTGAAGAAATGAAATAAGCCTAAAATCCCCAGGTTTTTTGCTTATATTTAAATGATACATATTAATTTTTACTTTTACTTTAGATTCATTTTGGTAGGGCTTATATAGAGTAAAATTAAAGAACAAGAAAAAAACCTTCAGAAAAAAAAAGTAATATTGTAAATCTTTTTGAATTAAAAAAAAAACTACAAATGGTATGCCTTTTAGTAACAAAAACTGCTCTTGCAGAACCAGATCTTTAGATTTAATGGATTTTTTTTTTCTTTTTATGTGTTTAATGTACCTTGTGACCTCTTAGTACTTAGCTATTTCCCTTTTCTCCTTAGAAAGACCTCCTTGTGGACTTACCTTTCTTTCATTTCTCTACAATTGTTGCCTAAAGTCTTAGGGGTAGGATTGATGATCAGGTTTTTTTCTTTTTTTTAATTTCTGCCCAGTCTGTTCTAAACTACTTTGGTGGTCTGTCCTTTTGGAAGTAGAGAAGTAAAATGCCGGGCTGCCAATTTGTTTCTTAATGGCTCATATAAAATATTTTCTCATAGAATCTCCCATGTTCTTATGCCGTTGAATAATACAACATGATATAATTTAAAGATTTCTGAAACTTAAAATAACCAACAATCTAGTTGTTACTGTCTACTTGAAAAAAAAATTAAAAATTTCTAAAAAGATACAAAAAAGTGAACTTCCTCATCTTTAAGTCTTAATAGAATTTTGATATTAATAGTAACTCTTTTAGTATGCCTTTTAGAACCTTATCAGAATTAGGACTTTTATTGATTATAAATTCCACTATTTTGGTGCATAAAAAATATGGAAGAAAACTAACCATGTATATTGAGTATTTAAATGAGACTGCTCATGTGTCAGTCATCCCAAACCAACGATTTAACACTGTTTGCTCAGGAAGAGATTTATGGAATTGATTTGCTTCAAATAAAAGTGTTAAAACCAGCGACTTCTTGGAGACCCCCCAGACTCCTTTTTATTTTCCCTGTCCTCCACTCTGCACTGTCTAGCTAAGTGGTGTATAAACTACTCTTTGCTGCGTGTGGTGGTTTACGCAGCATGTGCTGTCTGAATACTCAGTGCCATGAATTAGTAAAAGCATTAGCAGAGTTACCTTTTTTGTATACTAATATTACTTTATTTGATGTGCATAGGGATATTTTGATTAGAGCTACTTGATGTTTTACAAATAGGCTTTATATCAGATATACCAACAGCTATTAATAAAATAGTTTGTATTTCTTTTGTGGAAATACTCTACTCTTTTGAAAAGAGAACAAGAACTTTATAAATACAGTTAGTCAAAAATACCATCTCTTTTATAAATGTAGCCATCTACTCAAACAGTATAGAAAACTTATTGTTCTTATAAACTTTAATAAATTAGTAACTGATGTAGTGAAGGAGGAGCCCTGTTGCACAGTGGTTAAGAGCTCAGCTGCTAAACAAAAGGTTGGCAGTTCAAATGCACCAGCCACTCCTTGGAAATCCTAGAGGGCAGCTCTACTCTGTCCTATAGGTTCGCTATGAGTCAGAATCGACTCAGTGGCAATGAGTTTGGTTTTGTTTTTTATAGTGAAGAAGCCCTGTTGGTGGAGTGGTTAAGTGCTCGACCGCCAACCAAAAGGTGGGCAGTTTGAGTCCACCAGCCGCTCTGCATGAAAAAGGTGGCAGTCTGCTGCTGTAAAGATTACAGACTTGTAAACCCTATAAGGTAGTTCTGCTCTGTCCGTAGGGTCACTATGAGTCGGAATAGACTCGACGACAAAGAGTTTATAGTTATTGGTAATTAATCTTTTAATTGGTACTGCCTTCTAGGTAGAAGTTTCTTTATGCCCTGTTACAAGAAATTTTAGGCTAAACTTTAATTTTTTTTTTTAGTGAGAAAACTTCATCCAAAATCATGTCAGAAAAGTATAGCTTGTTTCTCAGATTTTTGCACTGGTAAAAAAAGAAATTGAGCCAGGAACTACATATTGCCTTACCAGTTAATAGATGCTTTCAAATACGTTGAGGAGCCCCGGTGGCACAGTGGTGGCCTCAGTGCAAACTGAAAGGCCAGTGGTTCGAACCCACCAGCTGTTCGACAGGAGAAGAATGTGGAATTCTGCTTCCATAAAGATTACAGCCTTGGAAACCCTGTGGGGCAGTTCTACTCTGTCCTACAGGGTTCCTTTGAGTAGGAATCAACTGAACAGCAGGGGGTTTTTTGGGTTTCATAGATGTTGTCTCAGTTGAAGCTCAGAGCAACCTTGTAATACAGATAAGAGTGACTTTCCCCATTTACAGGAAACAGAGGCTCAGAAACTTTGTTTATAACACCTAAGGTCACACAGTAAGTATAGCATAACTGGAGCTCCAATTTTAAATTCATCCTCTAAATAAACAGTGTCAGCAACACGTCAGTACATTTCTCTAAAGCAGTCATTATATTGCTTCCATTCTCTAATCACAGTATAATAAAACTGAAATTTAATATAAAAACCCTAAACATTTATATTTTCTTAAAAAGTAGGCTCTTCCAGATAGTCATTGAGTAAATTCATAATAAAAGTATTAATATTGTGGTTATCATTTTAATAGAAACAAGGAAATATAAGAATTTAGGAGATTTAGACAAAACTTACTCTGATTTTTAGAATATTTTAAATAAATAAAATCCTCATTATTTCTGTAAATTTAGAAATAAAACAATATTATTAGAAGCAAATCTGTGTTAATTCACACTAAATTATGTACTTTGTTTTCCTTAATAATTATGACAAATTTCTCTTTACGATATTTTGCATTTATATTCCCTTTTTTGTTAGACTAAATATAAGTCACATAAGTATCAGCCCTTTTGTTTCTATACCTTAACCCAGTCATTGGTACATCCTATGTAAATAGTCAAAACATTGTTAAATTTTTTAAGGGTATTCCTTGATTGTACCTTCTTTTGACCTATAATAAATTCCATGAAGTCAGAAATGATTCATAGGTCACAGGTTTTTGATCATTAGTTGGGTTTCCTAAAATCTAAAATGGTTACTCTTTATCAAGTAACACTAAATTTGGTGTGTGGTTGGTCACCCTCAAGGCACTCATTATATAGTTCTTCTGAATTTTTTTCAACAGCTTTGAGTTATCATTTACATAGCAGAAAATTCACCCATTAAGTGCCCAATTCCATATCTTTTTTTTTCTTTTTCTTCTTTGAGATAATTGTAGATGCACGTGCAGTTTCAGGAAATATACAGAGAAATCCCTTGTACATTTCGCCCAGTTTCCCCAGATGGTAACATTTTGGAAAACTATAATATCACAAGCAGACTACTAAAATTGCCTTGCTTATTCAGATTTTCCCAGTTTTAGTTTACAGTCCTTGAGCTGTGCGACCATTCAGTTTCAAGATGTGTTTACTCAAACGTATGTTCCTTGAGACAGTGATAACTTTGGAAACAACCTTCCATATTGTACTTTTATTCAAAAAAGGATCCTGTAAAACAGAATCTCAGATTCTCATGGACAGTAGACTTTCTGCAGCCATGGAGGGTGGATGAACCCCTGTAATTATTGCCCTGAGATAACCTTTAAACCTTAAACCAAAAATATTCCCTGAAGTCACCTTGAAATTGAACAGTCATTTAGCTTAACTAATAAAAAATGTCTGTCTTGCGCATTTTGCTCTTTTTAGAACTATCTATTAGTTGACAGCACCAGCTCAAATGATTGCATAGGAACCTCAGGGGGCACTGAGTGTTTGTTGACGAGGGAGAAAAAACTCAGAAGGGGTGGGTGAGAATGGTTGCACAACTCGAGCAATGTAATCAGTGTCACTAAATTGTACATTGTAGAAACTGTTGAATTAGTGTATGTTTTGCTGTGTATATTCTCAACAACAACAAAATAAAATTTAGAGGAAGAAAAGAATTATTCTTAAAAATTATTATCCATTATTTTATTGATAAGAAAATTGAGGAACAGAGCTTATAACTAATCAGATTCTGTGTTAAGGGTTTGAACCAAGGTCTTTTTCACATCAGAGCTTTTATTTACATATTTATTTGACCATCTTTATGGACTCATGGATTCTTATTTTATAAAATAAATTGTAACCCATTGTATAAAACTCCTTATTTTTATTTTGATTCCCAAATTGCCCCAGGTTTGGGCAATAGAAACTCCAAACTTGTCCTAGTGTCCCTTTCAACCTTATCTCATTGTTTTTGATTTTTTTTTTTTTTTTTACTTAGTGGCTGCTCATAATCTGTTTAAGAAACACCACCTTAGGAGTTTCTTGGTAGACTTTAAGGAGGTCCAAAGTGGACTGGAAGGGTGAAAGAGAAAGATTACCGTTTCACGATAACTGTATATAGCAGAGCTTTGATGGGTACGTACTATATAGACAAACTCTCAAAGTATGTAGTGTGTAAATTACATGATTTCATAATTTTGTCTATTTATGTTAAGATTAAAATAAACTTTTACTGAAGAGTCACTGGTTGAAATCAGGAAAAAAGATTGTGGCATGTTTCAGCCATACTTTAATGACTGAACATTGGATCTATGAGGCAAGAAAAAATTGATTTATTTACCGATATATACACATATATCGAGCTTGTGACTCTTGCTTTGGGATGATTGGTGTGAGAATGGCCATTATACTGGGCTATTTGCAAGTGCTGGGATGAAGCTGGAGAGGGTGACCTTTTCTCTAGGAGCATTCGATTTCTTTTTATTTATTGTGCTTTAGGTGGAAGTTTACAGCTCACGTTAATTTCTCATACAAAAATTTATACACATATTGTTATGTGATCCGGGTTGCAGTCCCTATAATGTGACCGTACACTCCCCTTTTCCACCCTGGGTTTCCCTTGTGCATTTAACCAGCTCCTGTCCCTCTCTGCCTTCTCATCCAGCCTCCGGACAGGAGCTGCCCATTTAGTCTCATGTACCTACTTGAACTAAGAAGCATACTTTTCACAAGTATTACTTTATGTTTTATAGTACACTCTAATCTTTGACGAATTGACTTTAGGAATGATTTTAGTTCTGGGTTAACAGAGAGCCCGGGGCCATGTCTTCTAGGGTTCTTCTAGTCTCAGTGAGTCCATTATTTCTGACCTTTTTACGTGAACTTGAGTTCTGCACCATACTTGTCTCCTGCTCCCTCAGGGACTCTCTGTTGTGTTCCCAGACAGGGTGCTCATTGGTAGTAGCCAGGCACCATCTGGTTCTTCTGGTCTCAGCCTGATGGAGTCCCTGGTTTATGTGACCCTTTTGTCTCTCGGGCCAGTATTTTCGGTGATCTTCATTCTCCTTTGCTCCAGGTGAATTGGGACCAGTTAATACATCTTAGATGGACACTCACAAGCTTTTAAGACCCCAGACACCATTCACCAAAGTGGGATCCAGAACATTTTCCTAATAAACTTTGTTATGCCAGTTCACCTAGATGTCCCCTGAAACCATGGTCCCCAGTCTCGAGTCTCTGCTACTCTGTCCATCGAAGTGATTGGTTGTGTTCAGGAAACTTCTTAGCTTTTGATTTAGTCCAGTTATGCTGACTTCCTCTGTATTGTGTGTTGTCCTTCCCTTCACCTAAAATAATTCTCGTCGGCTGTCTAGTCCGTGAATTACTCTTTCCCTCCCTCACCATCCTTGCAATCATCAAAGAATGTTTTCTCCTGTATTTAAACCTTTTCTTGAGTACTTATGATAGCGGTCTCATACAATATGTGCCCTTTTGCAACTGACTCATTTCACTCAGCATGATAATTTCTAGATTCATCCACGTTGTGAGATGTTTTGCAGATTCATCATTGTTCATTATCACTGTGTAGTATTCCATTGTGTGAATATACCATAATTTGTTTATCCATTCATCCATTGGTGGGCACCTAGGTTGTTTCCATCTTTTTGCTATTGTGAACACTGCTGCAGTGAACGTGGGCATGCATGTATCTGTTCGTGTGATAGCTCTTATTTCTCTAGGATATATTCCAAGGAGTGCAATTGCTGGATTGTATGGTAGTTCTATTTCTAGCTTTTTAAGGAAGTGCCAAATTGATTTCCAAAGTGATTATACCATTTTCCATTCCCACCAGCAGTGTGTAAGTGTTCCAGTCTCTACACAACCTCTCCAACATTTATTATTTTGTGTTTTTTTTTAATAATACTAGCCTTGTTGGGGTGAGATGGTATCTTACTGTCGTTTTGATTTGCATTTCTCTAATGGCTAATGATCATGAGCATTTCCTCATGTATCTGTTAGCTGCCTGAATATCTACTTTGGTGAAGCCTCTATTCATATCCTTTGCCCATTTTTTAATTGGGTTGTTCGTCTTTTTGTTGTTTAGGATTTGTAGTGTCATAGATTTTAGAGATTAGACCCTGATTGGATATGTTGTAGTCAAAATTTTTTTCCCAGTCTGTAGGTTGTCTCTTAACTCTTTTGGTGAAGTCTTTTGATGAGCATAAGTGATTGATTTTTAGAAGCTCCCAGTTATCTAGTTTCTCTTCTTGTGTTTGTGCATTGTTAGTAATGTTTTGTATTCTGTTTATGCCATGTATTAGGGCTCCTAGCATTGTCCCTATGTTTTTCTTCCATGATCTGTATCGTTTAAATTTTATATTTAGGTCTTTGATCCATTTTGATTTAGTTTTTGTACATGGTGTGAGGTATGGATCTTGTTTCATTTTTTTGCAGATGGATATCCAGTTCTGCCAGTACCATTTGTTAAAGAAGACTGTCTTTTCCCCCATTTAATGGATTTTGGGCCTTTGTCAAATATCAGCTGCTCCTAGGTGGATGAATTTATGTCTGGATTCTCAATTCTGTTCCAGTGATCTATGCATCTGTTGTTTTGACTATAGTGGTAGTATAATAGCTTCTAAAATCAGGGAGTGCGAGGCCTCCCACTTTGTTCTTCTTCTTCAGTAATGCTTTGCTTATCCAAGGCCTCTTCCCTTTCCGTATGAAGTTGGTGATTTGTTTCTCCATCTCGTTAAAAAATGTCATTGGAATTTGGATCAGGATTGCATTGCATCTGTAGATCACTTTGGGTAGAATTGATATTTTCACAATGTTCAGTCTTCCTATCCATGAGCAAGGTATGTTTTTCCACTTAGGTAGGTCTCTTTTGGTTTCTTGCAGTAGCGTCTTATAGTTTTCTTTGTATAGGTCTTTTACGTCTCTGGTTAGATTTATTCCAAAGTATTTTATCTTCTGGGGGGCTCTTCTAAATGGTATTGATTTGGTGATTTCTTCTTCAAAGTTCTCTTTGTTGGCATAGAGGAATCGAACTGATTTTTGTATGCTTATCTTGTATCCTGATACTTTGCTGAAATCTTCTGTAGTTCCAGTAGTTTTCTTGTGGATTCTTTGAGGTTTTCTGTGTATAAGATCGTGTCATCTGCAAATAGGGATACTTTTACTTCTTCCTTGCCAATTTCAAATGCCCTTTGTTTTTCTAGCCTAATTGCTCTGGCTTGGACCTCCAGAGCAATGTTGAATAAGAGTGGTAATAATGGGCATCCTTGTCTGGTTCTAGTTCTTAAGAGGAATACTTTCAGGCTCTCTCCATTTAGAATGATGTTGACTGTTGGCTTTGTATAAATGCCCTTTGTTATGTTCAGGAATTTCCCTTCTATTTTGCTGAGAGTTTTTATCATGAATGAGTGTTGAACATTGTCAAATGCCTTTTCTGCATCAATTGATAAAATCATGTGATTCTTTTCTTTTGTTTTATTTATACTTTAAAACAATTACTTTAATTGTTTTTCTAATGTTGAGCTACCCCTGCATACCTGGTGTGAATCCCATTTGGTCATGGTGAATTATTTTTTTGATATGTTGTTGAATTCCATTGGCTAGAATTTTGTTGAACATTTTTGTGTCCATGTTCATGAGGGATACTGGTCTGTAATTTTTCTTTTTTTGTGGTGTCTTTTTTTTCTTTACCTGGTTTTGGTATCAGGGTTATTCTGGCTTCATAGAATGAGTTTGGGAGTATGCCATCCTTTTCTGTGCTCTGAAATACCTTTAATAGTAGTGGTGTTAACTCTTCCCTGAAAGTTTGGTGGAATTCTCCAGTGAAGCTGTTGGGGCCAGGGTTTTTTTGTTGTTTTGTTCTTTTGGGGAGTTTTTAAATTACCTCTTCAGTCTCTTCTTGTTATAAGTTAGTTTAGTTTTTCTACCTTAGTTTATGTTAGTTTGGGTAGGTAGTGTGTTCCTAGAAATTTGTCATTTCTTCTAAGTTTTCAAATTGGTTTGAGTACAATTTTTCTGTTATGATTCTTTTAATTTCAGTTAGGTCTGTTGTAATACCGCCCAACTCATTTCTTATTCGGGTTATTTGCTGCCTTTTCTGTTTTTCTTTTGTCAGTTTGGCCAATGGTTTATCAATTTTGTTGATCTTTTCAAAAAAACAACTTTTGGTTTTATTAACTCTTTAAATTATTTTTCTATCCTCTGATTCATTTATTTCTGCTCTAATTTTTATTATTTCCTTCTGGTGCCTGTGAGCTTCTTTTGCTGCTCTCTTCTATATGTTCGAGTTGTAGGGTTAATGTTTTGATTGTGGCCCCTTTTTCTTTCTGGATGTTTGCATTTAGTGCTATAAATTGACCTCTGAGCACTGCTTTTGCTGTGTCCCAAAGGTTCTGATAGGATGTGTTTTCATTCTCACTTGATTCTGTGAAGTTGTTTATTCTGTCCTTGATTTCTTCTATAACCCAGTAGTTTTGAACAAGGTGTTATTCAGTTTCCATGTATTTCAGGTTTTTTGTTTGTTTTTTTTTCCTTTTTCTGTTATTGATTTCTACTTTTATGGCTTTATGGTCAGAAAAGATGCTTTGTAATGTTTCGATGTTTTGGATTCTGTTAAGGCTTGCTTTGTGGCCTAATATGTGGTCTGTTCTGGAGAATGTTCCATGTGCGTTGGAAAAGAAAGTATACTTGGCTGCAGTTGGGTGGAGCGTTCTGTATATGTTTATGAGATCAAGTTGGTTGATACGTAGCATTTAGATCTTCTGTGTCTTTATTGAGCTTCTTTCTGAATGTTCTGTTCTTCACCAAAATTGTTGTGTTGAAGGCTCCTACTATTATTGCGAAGCTGTCTATCTCACTTATCAATGCTTTTAGAGTTTGTTTTATGTGTTTTGGAGCTCTGTCATAGGGTGTGTAAATATTTATTATGGTTATGTCTTCCTAGTGTGTTGGCCCTTTAATCATTATATAGTGTCCCTCCTTATCCTTTGTGGTTAATTTTGCTTTAAAGTCTGTTTTGTGAGAGATTAATATTGCCACTCCTCTTTTTTGATTGTTGTTTGCTATATATTTTTTTCCATCCTTTGGGTGTTAATTTGTTTGTGTCTTTGAGTTTAAGGTGTGTCTCTTGTGGGCAGCGTATAGATGATGGTGCTTTTTAATTCATCCTGCCACTTTCTGTCTCTTTATTGGTGCATTTAGTCCATTTACGTTCAGCGTAATTAGTATGAGTTTATTGCTGTCGTTTTGATGTATTTTTGTGTGTGTTATTGACAGTTTCTTTGTTCCACTTAATTACCTGTGCTATTTTCCTTCATGTATTTTCTTTTCATCTTTTTCATTGTTGTTGATTTTGTATTTGCTGAGTCTTTATGTTTTTCTTTTTTATTTTGATGTGGAGGATTGTTAGTTTCCTTTGTGGTTACGTTAAAATTTACCTCAGTTTTTCTGAGTTTAAACCAATGTTTTATTTTTTGATATCACCTTGACTACTTCTGCATGTGAAAGTTTTATGACTACATCATTTAGTCCCTCTTTTTTTTTGTTTTAATGTTGTCATCTTTTACGTAGTGATGTCTCTGTTTCCCTACTTTCAGTGTTCTAGCTTTGATTTATTTTTGTTACTTCCCTATCTATGTTGATGTCTGGTTGTTCTGTCCTGTGTTCTAGTCATGGGTTGTTATCTGATATTGATTCTCTAACTGGAGGACTCTCTTTAGTGTTTCTTATAATTTTAGTTTGACTTTTTTAAGTTCCCTAAATTTCTGTTTATCTGGAAATGCCCTAATTTCGCCATGATATTTGAGAGACAGTTTTGCTGGAAATATAATTGTTGGCTGGCAATTTTTTACCTTCAAGACTATATATATGTCATCCCATTGCCTTCTTGCCTGCATAGTTTCTGCTGAGTAGTCTGAGCTTAGTCTTATCAACTCTCCTTTGTAGGTGACTTCATTTATCCCTAGCTGCTCTTAAAATTCTCTCTTTATGTTTGGTTTTGGCAAGTTTGATTATGTCTTGGTTACTTTCTTTTGGGATTTACCCTGTGTGAGTTTCGACCGATACCTTCTCATCTTTCATGATATCAGGGAAGTTTTCTGCCAAACAAATCTTCAACAATTCCCTCTGTGTTTACTGTTATCCCCCCCTCTTTTGGTACTCCAGTCACTCACGGGTTATTCTCTTGATTGAGTCCCACATAATTCTTAGGGGTTTTATCATTTTTTTAAATTCTCTTATCTGATTTTTCCTCAAATAAATTGGTGTTAAGTGCTTTATCCTCAATCTCACTAATTCTGACTTCTGTTACCTCAATTCTGTTCCTCTGACTTTCTACTGAGTTGTCTAATTCTGAAATTTTATTGTTAACCTTTTGAATTTCTATTTGTTGTTTCTCTGTGGATTCTTGCAGCCTGTTAAATTTGTCATTATGCTCTTGTATAACCTTCTTATGTTCCTTCATTGCTTTGTCCATGTGTTCCTGGCTTAGTCTGTGTTTTGCCTGATCTCCTTCCTGATCTCTTGACTAACTCTGTATATTAATCTTTTGAAATCTGCTTCCAGTAATAATTGTAAGACCTTCTCTTCCTCCAGGAGGTTTCCTGGTTCTTTGTTTTGGTCACTTGCTGAAGCCATCATGGTCTGCCTCTTTATGTAATTTGTTATTGACTGTTGTCTCTGAGCCATCAATAAATTATTATGGTTATTTATTTTATGTTTGCATACTGCGTCCTCACTTGTTGTTTTGTTTTGCTTTGATATGCCCAAATAGGCTGGTCGTTTGAGCTACTTTGATTATTGGCATCTTTGAAGTTCTCTCGTCTTGTCACTAGGTGGTTAGAGCTGCTACTAGGTATGTGAGTCCAGTAGTCCATTTACTTTTGTGTGGATTCAGCTCAGGTGTCCAGGTTGTCAATCACCATGTGTGTGGTACAGCCTGTCTCCTACAGTCCTAGATGGGCAAGGTACATAAGGGCGATTAGAACAGGCACAGGTACCTGGCTGCAGTAAGGGGTTATGTGCTGAGCAAGGTAGGGGGCTGATGGCTGCCCCTGAGTGCCTGGGTGGAAGGCGTGTCCCTGTTCCCTAGAGCACGTAGGTGGGTGGGTTTTGCAGCTGGACTTTGGGCACCCAGTGATGATGGCTGCAAGGACTGGGAGGTACCACTTATTCTTGGACCCCTGTCTCGGGTAGCTAGGTGGAGCCACCACTCCTCAGGCCCCTGATGTGGGTAGGCAAGGGCCCTGCTTAACGGGTAGGACTGTGTCTGATGTCACAAATCTGTCACTCCCCCTTAGCTGTTGCAGTTGAAAATAGGCTTCAGATATGTATGCTTTTGTACTATACTAATGAGGGCCTATGCTGTTGAAATGGGCCCACACAGGTCTAGACAGGAGCGAAAGGCATTCAGAGTCCGTGGACCCCTTATGCCTGTGCGTAGGCAAAGGGACTGTGCCTGCCCTGAGCTTTAGGGGAGCAGACGGATTATTTTTTCTGTTTGTTACTTATATGTTAATTTGCCCACTTTCCAAAGTTGGAAGAATGGCTCGGGGTGTGTGATGGGTCCCGCTTCCAGTCCAGGAGCTTGTGCAGAATCTCTGCCGCTCAGTTTCTCTCAGTATAGAAAACGCATCCTAAGCACTACTGCTTGCCTCAGCCTGAGCACATCAGCCAATCCAACCTACAGGGTCCTGACCAGGTCAGGTGTGGCAAATCCTTGCTGCTTCTGAACTGTCTTTCCCCCACCCACCACTCAGTCTGACTCCTCAACTTTGCCTTTGATATTCAGGGCTCCTAGATTGTCATATATAATCAATTCACTTGTTTTTTCGGGTCTTCGCTGTAAGAGGGACTACAGGGAGTGCCTAACTACTCTACCATCTTGGCCACACCTTTCTCTATTTAAGAGAAATCACGTTTTCATCTTGCACAGGTGAGTTTATGAGCACAGGGGAGAGGTAGCGGTCTGCTGTCCTGTATACACACATCATCTCATTTAATTCTCACAAAAATTGTAAGAGGAGGAAATTATCTTTATCACCTAGGCAAGGACGCAGTGACCCAGAGATATTAGGCTCCTGAATTTTGTTGCTCATTTTACTCTAGGTATCTTCTTTAAGTAGGTTCTGCAGGTATATAAGCTTCTGGTTTCCTCTCTGCACTATTCCAGACTATTTTCCTTCTTTCCCTACACAGCCTCATCGTTAACCACTCCTCTTTCCACTTTTCATGTTATAAAAATCTGTTCAAATCTCAAGTCCACTGAATGTCCTGTTTTCATTCTCTTCTAGGTTGTTTCTATCTTTTTATTCCTTTTCTACTGTTTTAGTGGGAGGGAAAGGTGATAAATACATGTACTCAGTCTTACATCTTTAACAAGAATCTAAGAATTAAGTGTAAAAGTTATTTTCAAAAGGGTATCAGAACATTGTTTCTTCTTTTCAACTGCTACTTTTTATAAACCACAAATTATTGATGAGATGATACCCTACCCCATTTATATTTTTCCTGGTCCTGGTTTAAAACCTACTCTTAAAACCATGTTACCATGAATAGAAATAACATTAGAGTTTAGAACATTAAAACTAAGCTGTGTGTAATACCAGAAAAGTTTTTTGGAAGAGAAAACGCTCTCTCTCTATATATGCGTAATAACCCTTGCTGTAACTTGGTTAGAATGTTGTCAGATGGGGGTACAGTAGATTATTTAGAAGTGGTAGTGGCTATTTGCTCTGTAAATGGACCTTTAAGCAAGAAGCTGTGTGCACACTTTTAAGTAGATATTTTTCAAAGGCTTTTTGTATTTCTGAATAATGCTGGAATCTTCCTAAAATCAATTAGATAGATAGCAGCCGTTGAGTAGACTGACTCAGGGTAACCCTATGTATGACAAAAACAACATTGCCCAATCCTGTGTCATCCTCACATCCATCATTGTGGGTATTATGCACATCTGTCTCACCTAGCGTCTCCCTCACCCTTGTTGGCCCTCTGCTTCACCAAGCATCAGTCGCTGAAGGAAGGTATGCTTGGTCCAAAGCAAGCGAGTATGGCCGTGATCTATTGGGATTCATGAGGTTTCCATTAGCTAATTTTTGGTAGTAGATTGCCAAGACTTTCTTAGTCCGCATCAGAGCATTTTTGTGGCTGTGACTTTTCAGGGGCAGATTGTCATGCCTCTGGGTGAGTTTGGACTGCCAAACTCTTAGTTAGTATCCACATGTTTACCCATTTGTACCACCCAGGGACTCCAAGATATGATAATATATAAACCAAAATATGAAATTCTTATATGTAAAATTAAATAAGTAAGATAGCTGTCTCTCAGCTGATGTGACAGGTTTATCCACAGTACCCCTGAGCCTTCGAGGTTTCTCAGTTTGGTTACCAATCCCTATTCAATAGCCATCAGTGCCAGTCTTCTGAGTCTCCTGGTCACTACCATGCTACGTGAGTGCATTTGAGAGCAATTGGGAATTGAAACTGAGTATTTTGGCCTTAAACCAAAGAAGAATATAATAGCTCTGAGACACAGGAGTATTACTTGACTACTGTAATAATAAGCAGTAGCTTAGTAAACAGTCAAGATTCACTTTTATTAAATTAAACATTTCACTGACAGTGATTTAATAAACAGTCAAGATTAATTAAATTGATAGCTATGTTTGTGTAACTCCAGGAAAATAAAAATATTTAAATCGTATTCATTTGCCTGTTTGATCCTTGTTTCATTTCGTTTGTCATAAAATTTAAAAAGTAGTTCTGGGATTTATTTTGTGCTAATCATTGTCTGTAAAGTGTAAATTTAAATTTAGTAAACAGTATTAGTATCTTTAGGAGCACTGATGGTACAGTGATTAAGAGCTATGACTGTTAACCAAAAGATGGGAATTTCAAATCCACCAGCCACTCCTTGGAAACCTTATCCTATGGGGCAGTTCTACTCTCTCGTATAGGGTCTCTGTGAGTCTGAATCAAGTCGACGGCAAGGGGTTTGTTTTTTTGGTATCGATATCTTTGTTTATAAATATTATCCAGCCGATGTCCAAGGTTACAAAGAAAGACATAACTTAAACACAGGCAGTGGATAGAACAACATTTACTCACATAGAGAAGGGGCAGAGCAAGGTCAGCTTCCGTAGTGGGCCCTGGTTCCCATAGCTAGCAGGTCACTCCCCGCAGCTGACACAGGTCTAGTGGACTGCATGCATCCCCCTTGTGCTGCAGTTGAGAAACACCATTCCTTCCCTGCCAGGAGCAGTGGGGTTGACCAGGTGCCATGTGACACCACATTTATAAGCAGAACAAAGATGTACTCATTAGGCCTGTAACAGGGAAGGACTTCCCCTAATAAGGAAGAAGAAACCAGCACAGAGGGAGACACAGTTCCCAGCGTCCATTATCAGGGAATGTTCTGGCCCCAAGGCTTCTGATAAGGTGGCTCGGGTGACTGTTGCAAGGCCATACAACAGACCATCCTCCAAACAGATATTAATTTTATTACCATTCTGACAAATAAGGAGAAAATATAATATTCTTATTGCCTTGAATTTTTTCCCAATAATTTTTTTTTTTCTTCTCTGAAAGGAAGATTTTCAACTTTGAAATCTTCTACAGATTTTTTTTGTTAGCATAATTTCTCCTCTGTAACCTAAGTAATTTAGAAGTTTTTGTTTATTCCTGTCAGATGGTAAATAATGAAGTAATGTTTCTACTTTTGGAGATCAAGAGAAAATACATTTGGTTTCATTCTGAGGCTCCTTAGAAAGAAGTTTAAAAATCCTCTGCACAGGATAAAGAAACTTTAAACGAAATAAATTCAAATTAAGGTGAATAAATGAGTTAATTTACCAATCACATTGTAAAGTTATATTACTTTTCACAATTATTCACTCCTTCCTGTAAGAGGATTATGTATCTGTTGATATTCTGATACAACTTGTTGAGTCTTATTGACTCTGGGCTTGATCATGTAATAGTCTTTGACCAGTGATATATTAGTAAACAACATAAACCTTTTTCAAGCAGAAGTTTTAAATGAGATTGTGTAGGTTTTAGCTTGAACTTTGTCTTTCCTTCCCCTCTATTATGAGACTGGGAATGTCCCATGTAAGGGCCGTTTCATCAACCTGGGTCCTGGATAAGAAGACACTAAAACAAAGTGAAGCATACACACAGATAACCTATGGCAGCAGACATATTCTAAACCACTTAGATTTTTGAAGCTGCAGTCCTAGGGTGGTACAAAGGTTAACATGCTTAGCTGCTAACCAAAAGGTTGTCGGTTCAAGCTTGCCCAGACGCTCTCAGAAGAAAAGCATAGCCATCTACTTCCAAAACATCAAACCCAAAACCAAATCTTTTGCTATCATGTTATTTCCAACTCATAGCAACCCTATAGGACAAAGCAAAACTGCCCCCATAGGGTTTCCAAGGAGCAGGTGGTGGATTCAAACTGCCCGCCTTTTGGTTAGCAGCCTGTCTTAGTCATCTAGTGCTGCTGTAACAGAAGTACCACAAGTGGATGGCTTTAACAAAGATAAATTTATTTCCTCACAGTAAAGTAGGTGAAAAGTCCAAATTCAGAGCATCAGCTCCAGGGGAAGACATTCTCTCTGTGTTGGCCTTCTCATCAGTGTTCCCCCCAGACTAGGGGCTTCTTCATGCTGGGACCCCAAGTCCAAAGGATGCACTCTGATCCCGGTGCTTCTTTCTTAGTGGTATGAGGTCCCCAACTCTCCTTGCTTCCCTTTCCTTTTTATCTCTTGAAAGACAAAAGGTGGTACAGGCCACATCTCAGGGAAGCTCCCTTTACATTGGATCAGGGATGCGACCTGGGTAAGAGTGGTGTTACAATCCCACCCTAACCCTTTTAACATAAAATTACAATCACAAAAAGGAAAACCACACAATGCTGGAAATCATGGCCCAGTCAAATTGATACACACATAATTCAGTCCATGACACAGCCATAACTCTTAACCACTGCACCACCAGGGCTCCTCCAAAAGATCAGGCGTTGAAAAACCGTAAGGAGCACAGTTCTACTCTGATACAAAGGAGGTCACTATGAGTCAGAATTAATTAGATGGCAACTGGTTTTTTGGTTTTGATTATGCAACAAAGTAGACCTATACAACCCTACGATGCATTTGAAGAATTGTTTCAAGCACCTCCTTATGTGACAATAATCTCAGGAGGTGCTTCAGTTATAATTGGCATATATTTAGTATTTTTGTGTAAATTGTATAGCTTCTTACATATTAATTTTTAAAGTAATTACCAATCTTTTTACATATACATATAGTAGACATCCATAGTACTGAAAGCATTTGAGTTATTTTAGTTTTCATAAAACTTCATTGATACTAAATTTAAAAGATTTACATTAAGTTGTTGGCTTTTCTCAAGTCAAAATTTGTCTTTCTCAAGTCAATGGCAGCATTGTAAACTCAATCGCATGCTTTATTTAAATATCAGGTATGTTTTTTTAATGTTATGTAAAATAGTCTCAATCTGCAACATCGTTGAATACAGGGACTTCAGCAAGGATGTCTTTAGCTAAAATCTTTACTCAAATTCACTTGAACTATAAGGAACTTGAAATCATGCAAGAAGCCAGCATGAAACTGTATCATATTTTATGTCTTTATTAGAGCCAGATTGTTCATGATAACAGAATAGCCTCTTTCATGCCACTGTTATTGGCACTATTGTTGAGCATGCTGAGTGAATGTATTAAAATTTTTTTTTAAGATAATCCAGGTTTTGTTGTTGTTTTGTCTTTTGGTTTTTCTTGATTTGGTCATGGATATAAAAGAATTGCATTTACAGTAAAAGAACCATGTTTGAAATAACAGGTTTTTTTTAAAGGAGACAAAGAATTGTGTACCAAAGCCTACACAGTTGTACAAATAACAATGTGAGGAACTAGGTTCTCGTGGCACTTAGAAATCAGGATAGTTGAAATACCAGTAAATAAGTTTTACCAAAGTGCTCATCATCTTCATATATATTTCTCTTAATGAAAATATGGTTTTGTCCAAACAAAGTGATAGCTAACACATATTGATCGTTAGCCATGGAATGAACTATATTTACATTATCTTGTTTAATACTCACAATGGCCTTTCAAGCTATAGGTATTAGGCATTATCATTATTATTTTTCCACATTACAGGTGAAGAAATTAAAGCTTAGAGTGATAAAGTCACTCACCCAAGTTCCTATAGTTAATGACTGGTAGAACCAGGATTCAAACTCAGGTCTGTCTGAATTCAGAGCCCACAAAACTGTGCTGCTTCCGTGAGTTGCTCCACAACTTATGCAATGGACGGCATGCCCTTTTTGAGAATTGTGTCACATTTCTGACAGTCACAACCTACATTCCACATACCTACCACCCTAAAGAAGAATTGAGTTTGGGAATGAAACACTGTTGATACCCTTTCCTTTCTCCAAATGCTAGACTTATGACATTAATCTTCCTCAGGGTGATTTATGGCCCAGACGAAATCATCCAGTGTTCTTAGCCAGTATCAAGGACTGCTGTAAAGGGAAAAAGAAGTCCCGAAACGGCAACTTGCAGTATTGCTTAGCAGCAGAATAGACTGTGAGGTATAAGCTTGCAGTTTTCGTTGTCTGAACATGTGAAAATGAAATATAACCTTGCCCAGTTTTCTTTGAATTATGTGTACATGAGCCTCAACCCTCCAACCTCTCCAGCATTTTTCTTTTTTTTTTTTAAAGAACCAGCTGCTAGCTTTACCTCTTTCTACCTGCCGGATGCTTTCTGAATCACAGTATTCAGTGCTCAATTTAAGTGGTCCCCATTAAAGTCCAGAGCCTAGGGAAATCACCAGGATTCTCTGTTCCCTAGCAACAACCCTGAGAGTAACAACAGCTGCTTAACCATATGTCACTAGAAAGATGTTATAGTAGAACTATACAGAAATTTATGTTAAATGCCTGAAATCTTAAAATTCAAACATGATAGTTACCATGTTTGATTATTTACCTTTCGTTGTGCAAAGGCAAAAGAGAAGAATAAATTTTGTGGTTAAAATGACAGCATATAGGCTAGATGAGCTTGACAATTAATGCAGTTTCTAGGCATTTTCTTGCAAAGTTAAATACGAATAGCCCTGATGAAAATAAAATACCTTTCTTTTTGACTGGGAGTCTTAAACTCAAAATTAAGTTTTACTTATGTTGTAATATGACATGGCACATTCAAACATTAAGCAAACATAAAAAAAAAAAAAAGCTCCTTATAAATTTTGTTGATAATCTGTATTTTTAAGAATTTAATTTTTATAGTTTAGCCATACATTTAGGAACTGATACTATTATTGTGGTATGTGTCATAGGTGAGGGAGGCATCTTTGGGGGCTTTTTTACTAAATTTCCCCACATCTTTAAATTATTTAAGTATTGATTCTATTCCTTCTTTTTCTGCTCCTATCGTTTTATAGCTTAAGCTTTTGGAATTCCATGCAGTTCTTTGTAAAGGACGAGTTAGAAATTATACTGGACTGTTTTTTCTGTTTTGACCAAGTGACCCATTATAGTGGCCATTATCCAAACAAGAGCCAGTAACTCAGTAAATATATAAGAGGCTCATGCCTTTTTTTCAGCCTTAAAAAACAATCTTTGACATTCTTTTAAGTTCTACTCAAATTTGAAATTATTCCTAATTTCAGAATTCCTGGTCACAGTTTTGTGAGTCCTTATTGTAAACAGCTAATTAAAACCATGTTTTAAGTTCAGGTCATGCTTATGGTCATGGAAGTTATTTGATATATATATATATATGATTTTTGTGTGGGAATCAGTATTTTTCTAAATTTTTGAAAAATACATGTCAGTAGTCAACTTGGGTTTATAAAATAAAAATTTATTTGGAGGACAGATCATGAAAATAATTATTTGTATTAGTTAAGAATTTTTTCTGGTTTAGTTTTTCTCGGTGAATTTGTCCAGAAAAAGGCTGCATATTTTAAAGCCAACACCAAATAGGAAGTCTTGGCCAGTTGTTTTCTAAATATTTTTATACTTAAAGTCCAGTATACATAATAGATAAGAGTATAGCTCATCTAGTTGAAGGTCAGTGTAACAGATAAATGAATATAGCTGCTGTGGTTAAAGGTCACGTAGAGGTGGGAGAGACTGAATACACCCTCCCTGGCACCTCTGAGAAATCCATAGGGCTGTATGGAGAATAATTCAAAAATTAGTCAACAGTATGCTTTTTAATTTAAAGGAACAACAAAACCAGTCAGTTATTACTGATCTATTTTTCATGGAGTTCTAGGTGTCTAATTTATAAAGTTTCTGAATTAGACT
Source organism: Loxodonta africana (assembly GCF_030014295.1). Lineage (NCBI taxonomy): Eukaryota > Metazoa > Chordata > Mammalia > Proboscidea > Elephantidae > Loxodonta > Loxodonta africana. The sequence goes on from NC_087362.1 coordinate 12,911,215, forward strand.
TCAGGGCCCATGTTACATTTTATTATAGTCTACAGCGTAAGTGTACACTGGCAAGAATTAAACTAAAAGCCTGTTTCACAGCTGTTATGCATCTGGGAGTTTGGTTAAAAGGGTCTTGCTAAGCTTAGCCTGAGTTGTGATAAAAAGCAGGGTCTAGAGACCTTTTAACTAAAGTCCAGTGCTCTGATCAGAGCTATATTTAATACTGGCCCATAAGTCTACATAATTATAATTTGTAAGAGTCTTTAGGACATCAGTAACTTTTAAGTCTTACCAGGTGAAAAATGATTATGTCACCTGTGGACTTTAAAAGTAGCTAGCCAACTGAGATAAAGATGACAATCAAACCAAATATTTTTGAAATTTTCTGTCTCAGTTTTGAACTTACAGTGTTCCAACTATTCATTGTAACATACTACTACTTTTAACATGCCTTAATGAGGAATTTTAATTCCGATTAATGAATGCTTCGTGTCAGATTTGTTATATCACTGAGAAAGATGGGTTACTTTTTTAATGTGAGCCTCTTGTTACACTCTGGCTTTCTCCCAGTCTTGCAGATGGGTCAGGGGCTGTGGAGAGTGGCCAGAAACCAGCAGCTGCAACAGGAAGGCTATAGTGAGCAAGGCTACCTCACCAGAGAGCAGAGCAGGAGCATGGCTGTGAGCAACATCTCTAATGCCAATCCTCGTAAACAAGTCCAAGGCGGCATCGACATATATCATCTTCTGAAGACAAGGAAGTCTAAAGAACGGGAAGGATTCATTAACTTGGAAATGTTGCCTCCCGAGCTAAGCTTTACCATCTTGTCCTACCTGAACGCAACTGACCTTTGCTTGGCTTCGTGTGTTTGGCGGGACCTGGCCAATGACGAGCTTCTCTGGCAAGGGTGAGTCCAACCCACCGAGGTTTGATTCAGATATAGCTTTACGAAGAATCACGTTTAAGTGTTCCTTTTAGAATAGGTATATATGTATAATGAAATATTTATTTTTAACTTGTGTTTGTACTTTGAGTTGTTTGTCATTAAAACCTGGAAAAATAAGGATTACAGTTATCACATTCAAAGGTGATACTGGGAACAGAAAGACAGTATAAAGGAATATATTCTGATTATGAGTATTCTAATCGCTTTACAGTCAGGTTACCAATCAAAATGTATTAGTTTATTGTAAATCAGAAATTGTCAGTTTATTCTAAAAATACAGCAGAATCGTGAAATGAGAATTTATAATCCGAAACTTAGACTGTTCACTCGGCTGGTATCGTTTGTGTCTCCCGTGTATGCGTCCTGTCTGACAGGTAACCATACTTAAAAATCCATAAACATTTCCCAAGTCTTATTGTTTTCATTGGTTACGAATGGAGTAGATACGTGTTTTTTATTTTAATTTACCAGGTACTTCTTTCTGTCAAAGGTGCCAGAACATTAACTAGTGAAAACTTTATCTACTGTGGTAACATTAGGTAGAATAATCAATCTACCTGCTGAACTAGAAGTATAGCATCAAAATTTAGCAGCTCTTGTACCAGTTTAAATTTAAACTCTAAATCTGAGAAAGTTTGGCAGAATAGAATCTGTTGTATTGAATCTAAGCTACTCCTTAAATTGCATCATGTAATTATGGGCACGTGATTTCTTTTCTTTTTTGTCTTTTTGAGTCCTGAAGAATTACTGGAGCAGGGATTTTCTAGCATTCGTGACCAAAGTATATTTAAGTTTTATTATTTCAAAATGGGATTTCACCAAGATATACACCATACCTAAAAAAAAAAGTCTTTTTAGACTTAAATAATAAAACTTAAGAGAATTAATAAATTGACAAGCTTTATTAAAAATGTTCTGTCATTAATGACATCCACATTTTAGGCTTTCCAATGCCACAGAATTACAGTATTAAATATAAGTTCATTTCTTAACCTCTGAACAGGTGAAAGTATCATTATCACCTTATTCCTTCATTGCTTTGTCATAGTGAAGATAACTGCAGAAGTGAGAGGGAATCCTGTTAACTAATCGTGCTTACAGTGAATTGCCATTATTAATTTTTTAATTATTATGTGAGCATAAGAGAAAATGAAAGTACTTTAAAACTGGCTCATTCTTTGTTTGTAATCTCTGTCCTACATTTTAGTATTCCCAACAAACATAATTTGTGTTCTTACAGCTGAATTTACTAAAAAAAAAAAAAAAGTTTATTTCCAGGCTTACCTGAACTAAATCAGAATGTATTCTTCATTTGGTATTTAAACCTGGATTTATTCACTTCTGAAAGAAATGTTTCCTTTATTGTTTATCATGTAATGATGCCTGTTCTTGTGATACTCGGATTTTTTTTTTCCTTAAGGGTAAATTGCTTGTGCTCGAAATAAAAGGCTGGCTTAGCTTTTTTTTTTAGCTTTTAACTTTGCATGTGTTGAATACTTATTAATGTTGGGAGGTTCTGTTGCTTTCACATAGTTTAGTAATAAAGCTAAAAGTTATAGGACTGGATTGGAGACACTGCTGAAATATTGATAATTTTCTAAGCAAGCTATTATACTTAGTTTTAGAATTAATGATCTCATTGGTTGGTAAAAATAATACAAAGGTCTAAATTAACCAAGAAAAGGATGTTCTCATATTAAACCCTCACAATTTTTGGTGTTACAGGTTGAGACAATAACTTTTTCTTATTTTCCTGTACTTTGTGGAGGGGGAAAAGAAGGAATTTTCAGGCGAAAGTCAATAATGAATGCCAGGAAGAGAAACTATTTGAATATGTTTATCTCTACAAGTAGCAGCTGTTTTTGAAAACACACAAAAGAAATCAGAGAATTTTGAGGCAAAGACTCATTAAAGGTGTATCAAAATATAGTTTCAGTGTTCAGTATGTCTTAGAGAATGCGCTTATTGGCTTAAGCATCTAAGTTATAAGAATTTCCAGGCATTATAATGAACCAGAACCAAACCTGTTGCCTTCGAGTCAGTTCCGACTCATAGCGACCATATAGGACAGAATAGAACTGCCTCACAGGGTTTCCAAGGAGCTGCTGGTGGATTCGAACTGCCAACCTTTTGATTGGCAGCCGTAGCCCTTTACCACTGCACCACCAGGACTCCAGGCATTATAATAAGATAAATTTTAACTTTCCACTAATAGCCAGTAACTAATGCCTCAGAACAAATCTGGAAACAATTCTCCCAATATTTAGAAAATAGTGTTTTGATTTACAAACTCGTAGCATTTTAGGTTTTATAGAATTTTTACACAGTAATGTATCAATGTGATGGAAAAAAATCAGTGTCTTGAAGCAATATCTTAAAAACAGCTCTGCTTGACATCATAGCTTTTGATGTATATGTTGAAGTTGTGGCGTTAAAAATAATTTCTATGCTTAATATGTTTGTTAATATGTGTATTGTTAGAAAGTAGAAAGTTCTTCCCACCCCACCCCCACCCAGCAATCTTTTCCTGCATCCAATTTAGAGAGTAAATCACAGTGGAATACATAGCTCACTTAATAGACCCGATTTAGCTTATTAATGAAAGTTTAGCTTATTCGCTTATTAAGATTGCAAGCTCTGGAGTAAGACTTCATGGGTTCAAATTCTGCCTGTACACATATTAGGTGTGTAACCTTGGGCAACTTATTTAACACCTCTGTGTTTGTTTCCTTCTTTGTAGCACCAACATCATAGGATTGTTATAAGGATTAAGCAAGTTAGTACAATTAAAATGCTTAAAATAGGACCTGGCATTTAGTAAACAGTAAATGTTAGCTGTTATTACTATTATTATCAATAGTTTATATTTAACTTTAGGTAGTACTCATAAGTATCCTTAATCTTCATTACTTTCAATTAAGTGCTATCAAAATTGCTAAATTTCCATCGCCTACCTGTCATACTCTAGAAAACAAATAAAAAGTAAGTAAAAAATTAAGCATTTTAAACCTTAGAGCTATAAGAGCTAATAGTCTGTCATTTCACGGTACTATTTTGTCATGTGTATTCATGTTTAACCTAGGAAGTTAAATACAGTAATGTTTTCTTGCCTCATTTACTCTTATTTTTACAGGTTGTGCAAATCCACTTGGGGTCACTGTTCCATATACAATAAGAGCCCACCTCTAGGGTTTTCTTTTAGAAAATTGTATATGCAGCTGGATGAAGGCAGTCTCACGTTTAATGCCAGCCCAGAGGAGGTAGGTGAAGTACTTAAACATTTGTAATAGTTGAAGCCTTTTACTGTTTTGCTGCAGCTTTCCGGTATAAAAAAATTACAAGTAGAGTAACAAGCCATTGAACATACCTGTTCCATCACTCAGAAGCCCAGTATCTGAAGTTATTGCAACATGACACAGTAATTTTCACTGGAGTGTCATGTTCTACCCTTTCAGGGCGCACACTCTGTGTGGCAGCTTCCATGACATTTATGGAGTCCCCTTCTGGACCTGACTGAGGTGTTAGGACAGTATAATTGGACAGCACAGAATTCTGATAATCAGAATGTAGACTGTGTTCGTTACATTCTGTCTGCAGTATTTCCTTCCTGTTTTATTGTTTCTACTTAGTAAAAATGTTCCTTTTATCAGAGATAATCACAGAGGACATGGTTCTAGTTTCTGACATCAAAATGCTGTTTTTAAATAATACCTTTACCAATATAATGCCATGTGGACATAGAAACTCAAGATTCTGTTATAAAATTGAACTACTTTGTATTAATTATTCTTTCTCAAACTAATGCGTAGAAATGATCAAAATGTGAAGACCATTCTTTCACTGATTTTTTGTGTTCCGATTTTTATTTCAACATATTCTGGAAAATTTCAGATTTTCAGAAATGTTTAAATATCTCCTAGACTTATTCTTACAGATCTAATGGGTAATATACAACACTCAGAGCAACTACTTTTTTGATGCATTATTTTCCTATGGAAAAATTTAACCGACAGTTGCTTTAATTTACTTAATTTTCAAAAGCTTTTTTTTTTTTTTCATTTGTTGTAGAGATAGTAAGCACTACGTAAATCATGTGGTCAAATATTTTCTAAAAGTATCTTTTGCCATGTTATAATTAAGGAAGTGTATCTACCATGTAAAATACTTGAATATCAAACAGAAGTACTCATTTTGTAAATATGTGTATATAATACAAATAACATCATATTTCAAAAAGTGAATTGATTTTCACTTGTTATATATGACTTCTTCCTGTGCTAAAATTTTTATGTACATAAATAAGAAATAAACTCCTTTGCGAAAGTTCACGGATACACATGCTCATTATCAGTTGCCTTAGCCTCAGAAATATAACAAACTGTATATGTGTATAAAATAAAGCCTTGTAGAATGTTTCAGTTTAGATATATGTTCCCTTTCTCTTCTCCACTGTTTAAAGGGGTTTTACTTTCAATGAATAGAAGACTGATGCTCTAAATGAAAATAGAATGATTTATAGGAAGTTAAAGTTCAAATTATATATTGGAAACCAGTATTAGAATCTCATGGTCTGTCCTTAGAAGACAAGCTATTTATCATAAGCTTAGGTTTTGCTACTTATTTCTTTATCGCAGATTTTTTCTGATGTCTTTTATTATACTATATGCTTGTTTTTACTTTGTTCTCAGTTAAATCCCAGGTATCTTCCTTATAAATACATAGCAACAGTGAGCATGTCAGCTTTCCGATCTTGCACTGTGGCATGCTAGCTCTCTACAACAGATCCTACTGCACTTATGTATTTGAAGAGTGGCATGGTTTCAGGGCCTCCGTTATTCTTAATTCTGTTAGAATTAGATGTTAGTTGTTGCTAACTAAAACAATTTATATGAAGAGCTTTATAATAAAATCTATATTTTACCATAGTCTTATGAAATAAGATGATTACTGGAAAAGAACTGAGGCAGAATAGTACGATGTTTTATTCTAGACATGTAAGAATCAGGAAAGGCAACTATTGCAAGCCCCAGTCTTTTGCCCAGTCTTTTTTTTTTTTTTTTAATCAACATACTGGCTCCCGTCATGAATTATACTGATTTTAGTAAAACTGCTGTCTTCTATTCATATCACTTGGAAATCTTATATTCTTAGAAAACATAACTTGGTAAGTATTTACAACTGTTGATTTACAAAGTCAGAAAATATAGGTATAACTGCTGATACTGATTATGGTAAGTAGTCATTTCTCGCTCGCTAAAGGAATACCAGTTTAAACAAATTATAAAGCCATCCTTCTTATGCAAAGATGAAAATATATATTGGGCCTCATATACTAGATGAGTAGTTTTAAATATATGAATTGAAAAAATGAGATGTAAAAATATGTTTCCACCTTTGTAGCTACATATACCAGACTCTAGAGTTGTTGCTAGTACCTCCTCTAGAGTGTTTGGAGGTAGACAGAGAAAAGAGAGAAATTTAATTCCTTTTTTTATCTGACAAATTTTTCTTTTTTATATTTAACCCAGTGATTGCTAAAAGAGAGGATTGAAGTTATTAGTTAAAAAATAAGATTTTTTTGATCTTCCAATTTTACTTATCCATCCTACCTGCCATTATCATTGAGAGTTGGCTGTATTTTCTTTTTCTTTACTTCCTGGATTGATTTAAAGCTGTCCTGGGGCATTCCAGAAGTATTGAATTTGCCAGTCTGAAAGGAAGGGCATAGAGCTGAGAGGCACAGAGCTGAACCACTCAAAGTGTCAAGTAGCTCCAGAATTCTGATTCTGTACTTTTTCGAACACCAGTAATTTAGCAGGTGTCAACCGAATACCAGAATAGAATTCTTTGTCAGAATGCACTTAGACCATAAATAGGCAGAGAAAGACATTGGAATACACTTGATAGGTGCGGAGAAGTGAGGGAAATCACTTTAATTGTCTAAATTCTGTATTTTCTTTCATTGACTAATATAAATAATTACTGTCAATTTGGTTAATTGTTAACCAAGCCAAGTCTTCCAAATTGAAATCATGTAAGTAAAATAGTTATCCTGATAGATGTTATTACAAACAACTTGTCTGTATGAGTCACACTTTAGCCATCAGTAGAGTGGCTCTTGCCAAGTGTTGAGTAGTAGAAATAAGGGAGTACTTGTTGGAGATTGATTTACTTCCTCCTACTGGAGCACAGTCATTGGGACGTATTATTTTGGGTTCTTCTAAGCCTGAGAAGTAAATTAGTTTTAACAGTATATTTAAATATAAGTGGTGTTCATTACAAGTGCCTGAGATGAGATGTATACAATTGTTCAGTATTGTAAAAAGTCTTTTTCATAATTTCTAGTTCTGTACTTAAGATTTTGATAGCAAGCATCATTAAAATATTATAAAAATAAGAATACTTACAGCCACAGGGAACAAGATTCTCCAAAGGACACCGTTCATGTCATGGATGTGGGTAACCAAACTCCACAGCACCTGCTGGCAGTGGCTCATGGGGTGGGGGAGAACACCTGCACAGTTTGTGGTACGATTATCTGGCACGCTCTTGTTCTATGCATGGCGTTGTGATCTCAGCTGTGTGTAACGTCCTGATCTTCTGCATGAGCTTGCTCACTTGGTGGCAGGTGCCCACATTCTAATAAAGGAATGTGCTGAAAGCTGTCAATGTGTATTAGGCTGTATTTCTTCTGCATGTACAAGTCGTGTGTGTCATCTTTATTCCATTAGCAGTTTTATAATAAAGTAATTTTACTTACCAACCCATAAGCTATATTCCTTGTGTTGCATTTAGTATGTAAAACACTTTATTGACATAATTTTTTTTTAATTCAGACCCTGAAAAATTGGTAGTGAACATAGTTTAACATTAATCTATTATAGGCTTATTTTTGTTTGTGTAAAATATATTTTTAAAAGGAGGTTTTGTGTGTGTGTGTGTGTGGTGTGTGTGTGTGTTTTATAGTAGCCTCAATAAAAACTAATGGAGTTGGATAAAAGAAATTTTTTAAAACTATGTAAGCACTTTTTTCCTGTGTTCATACAGAAAGACTCACATGCATACAATTTTATGTATTTTACTAAATTTGTCTTGGATCAAATCTATTATGAGATATATTCTTTAGATCAATTTTTCCACAGGATAAATAGACATAGTTAAAGGGGTTCCCAAGTCTTACAAATTTGGGCAGTGATAGGTTATGAGGAGTCAACTTATTTTAAAACTTTTCAGACCCTTTTGTACATTAATATACATTGTGAATATCTAAGAGGAGGATGTTTTATGCAGTGTTTTCCAACTTCATTTGACCATGGTATCTTTTTTTTTTTTTGGTAAAAAAATATTGCAGGGGGCACATTTTGAGATACACTAGTATAAGATTTCTGTAATTGTACTATGTATAAATAAATATGTATTCTTAAAGAATAGACATCTAGATTGAAAGGTTGTTCCCTAACAGTTATCTAACGCTTATTTTACCTATAGTCTAGTCTTTGCTTTTATTAAAAATTACAGATTTGTAATTATTTTTTTGTTTCCTTTGGTTTTATAGTTTTTATTACAAAAATATTGAGAGTTCAGTCTTCATAGACTGGAAGGTTTTTCCATGTTATGTATGTTGATTTTCATCTAATATGTTAAGGACAGTACCAATTTGGAAAATAAGGGTAAGAGCACTAACCTGAGAGTACTATTGAATTTACATTGATGTAAGTATCCATGCCAAATAATTTGCTAAATTAACATTATAGTTGTTATATTCTTGGTGTCTGCTTCTCTACACTAACTCTATTACATCTTGGTTTCTCTTGAAACACACAGATGCTCTCATTGAAGGCTGGCAGGCCACTAAGGTGCTTTTAGTTTTGCCTTCTGAGGTTTTATCTTATCTTTAGTTCTATAGGCCTAAAAATTTGACTTTATCTTTCTGATGAAAGTGCATCAGTTTCTCTTGAATCAACTTACTTTAGAGGGCAGTGAGTAAGAACCTAAGCTGAGCGGACAATAAGACATGTATGCTTTGAACAATGGCTGATCGCATAAGGAAAGAGAAAGATAAACTCAGATTCCTAGGTTCTTGGCTCATGGTATAAACTAAAATCTACCTGAAAATAATTGGGTCCTCACTGCCCTTCACTATGCTGATCCACTCAGCTAATTCTACATTTTATCATCTGCTACTTGTAATGCCCTGGATGTATCAGCTAGGATGTTTTTTGGCTGCAAGAAACAGAGAGCCTAACTAATAGTGACTTAAACTATATACACTTACTTATTTAAAAAGAATCCTAAAGATAGGTCTCCCAGAATTATTTCAGTGATTCAGTGATCTTATCATTGGCCCTCAGGGTATTGGCTTTTGTCCTCTCGATCACAAGATACCTCTCATAGCTCAGAGTATTACATTCTCACATGATAGTGCCCCCTGTGCAAAGAAGGGTGAGAGGGCAGAAAAAACTCACTCCTCATATTCCTTACCCTTATTAGGTGAAAAAAAATCATTATCAGAAGCCTTCAGTATACATCTGCTAATTTCTTATTGGTCAGAACTGTATTACACGAGCACCCCTTGACCAGTAGAACAAAACTGGAAGGATTGCATGGTTGGCTTAGATGTACCATGATTCACAACTGAAGCTGAGATGCTAAAAGCAACAGAGAGAAGGGAATAGCCTTTGGGCAGGTACTCCAGTGTCTGCCCTACTATCTTAACTAGTGACCCACTTGCAAAGTTTGTAATTTGGCTTCTCGTTTCTTGTCTCTGCTAGTTTAGAGCCCTTAGTACCCAAAGGAAGAATATTGACACCAGAGACACAACAATTTGAATTGAAAACTGAGACTACTTTCTTCCCATTTTAGGTCCTCTTTCCACTAAGCCAACAGACCAAAAAACATACATATTTTTTTTTTCCCACTAAGCCAACAGACCAAAAAACAAGAGGAGGTAGTTATGTTGTGGTTGGGGTGAGTAAGCCTAATTAAAAGAGGGAAGTAGTTATTACTGCACCATTGAGAAAAAGAGGAGGCCATAGGTAGAACTCACAGGATGTCTTAGAGTTCCTTCTAACACCACAATATCCTATGATAAGAGTACTGAAAAGATCACAGTAGCCCTGTATGGGCAGGGCTTAGATCCCATTACTCAGACTTCTCACTAAAAAACCTCAACCATCTGAGAGGCTGGCTCCATTCCCAGCCCCAAGAATTGAATGTAGATTCGTCCAAGCTAAATCATGTTAATATGCCTCTTTGCTTCCATGGCTTTGATGTAATCCAGTTCTGACTAGAAGATGGGAGGAGACATGTGTGGGAAAAGATTTTTTTTTTTTTAGGTTTTAGAAAGAGGCAAAAGGAAGTAATGCTTTGTGTGTGTTTGTGTTTCCCTCTGGACATTGGCGTATGAGGATGTCATGACGGCCACCTGCAACCATCTTGCCGTTATGAAGGGTTTTAGCCACACACTGAGAATCGCAAATTGGAAAGAAAGAAAGAATTGGGCGTATTATGCCATCTGTGAGGCTAACAACCTTGGAGCCATATTAGTTTGGAACTTCCTGTTATAAAAAAAAAATAAGTTAATAAATCCCTTTAGGTTATTTTGAATTGGAGTTTCTATTGTTTGCCACCCAAAACATCCTGATTTATTGTCTTTTTTAATGATCAATTTTATTTTCATTGTTATTGAGAATATACACAGCGAACATATACCAATTCAACTGTTTCTACATGTACAGTTCCATGGCATTGATTAGTCTTCAAGTTGTGTTAACTGTTCTCATCCTTCTCTTCTGAGTTGTTGTTCCCCCATTAATATAAACTGCCCATCCCCAAAGTTTCCTGTCTAATCTTTCAAGTTGCTGCTGTCAGTTTGATCCCATATAGATAGATTTTTAAAGAACATAATGCTCAAGGCAGACATTCTTTACTCATCTTGATGTATTCTTCTTATTGTTATTATTAGTGCTATTACCAAACTCATATGAGTTTGATATGTAATCCTGAACACAATTACTTTTTATAAAAATAAATGTTCCTAATTCTCTTTAGTAGAGCAATTAAGTGTTGTTCCCAAATTTGTTGATGAGAATGTAGTTAGAGCAAAAGGAGAGGAGTTCCCTCATGGAATGTAGCTTAAACCGCTATCCTCTCTGTAAAGATTGTTTTCCCGAAGGAGCTGGAATGCTGAAGTTCATTGTCAAAGTCTTCTTCTCTTGATCAGCATTGGAGTCAAAGTGCAAAATTATGGCTCTCAGACACTGAATTGCATTCTCTGTCTAGTCAAGTTAATACCTTCAATTCTGGTTATAGCCAGTCAAGACCTACTAAACAGGAGGCCATTCACTTTTCTCAAGGGCAACCTGGTGTGTGTGTGTATTTATATTTATATATATATAAATAGATACTTATTTTTAATCATCCATCATATGTAGATTTCATAGTTTAAGAAGGCAACTTTATCCTGGGTCAGCTTCATTTTATACCTGACTTAACCATGCTGCAAGCTGACCCTCATTTTTTCCAAGAGTCATTCTAGCGTGTAGTTAAGAATCATTGCACAGAAGGAGGTTCGTAGACTCAGGGTAAGGCTTTTAGAAGCTTCAAAGAGAAACAAATTGCCAGAACCCTCTTCTAGCCTGAATCTATTAGAAAAGAGATCAAGTCTAAATTATTCCTTCGTTCGTTCATACAGCAAACCACCTGACACATTTTGCTCCTATTTTCCTTTATATGCTGTGATAGATAGATGGCTACCATTGAGTCAACTCTGACTCATGGTGACATTATGTACAACAGAACAAAAAGTTGTCCGGTCCTGAGTCATCCTCATGATCTCCAGCGTATTCGAGTCCATCATTGTGGCTGTTGTGCCAGCCTATCTCACCATGGGTCTCCCTCACCGTCACTGGCCCTCTACTTCACCAAACTTGGTGTCGTCCTCCAGCAATTGATCCCTTCTGATGATGTGTCCAAAGCAAGAGTCAGATGGTGTCCTGTTGTGATCCATAAGGTTTTCATTGGTTAATTTAGGAAGTAGATCACCAAGTCTTTCTTCCTAGCCTGGAAGCTCCACTGAAACCTGTCTACCATGGGTGACCCTGCTGGTATTTGAAATATCAGTGGTATAGCTTCCAGAATCACAGCAACATGCAGGCCACCAAAGCATGACAAACTGACAGACAAGTGGTGGACTGTGCTATGGGAGACACTGATTTGTTATCTCATTATTGAGATACTAATTTGTTATCTCATTTGGGTAAGAGTAAACTGGAATTAATGGGCAATGTACTCGTTTAGAATTTTAAACTAGAGGAAATGATAAAATTAGAATATTTCAGCACCTTCTCCACCCACACCACTTGTACCACCAATCCCAAGTAATAAAAAAGTGAAATGCTAAAATGAGCAAGATTTTTTCTTCTTTGTTTGAATTTTATTTTTGTTACCAGTTTAGAAAAATGTACCTAGAGTCTTTGCAATGTTATATTGTTTTAATTTTAAAGGAAAATCTGTTTGCTTTTTATTTCCTTATTACACTCTGCCTGACCACCATGATACCTCCAAAGCGTTTTTCCTTACCTTATGTGTCCAGGGTTTCATTGGAACTTGATGCCACTTTTTAGGTTTACATTTTCAGCTTTAATGTCCAAGGTAGTTGTCTCTCCTACATGTCTTTCCTGAATTTAGCAATTGTTGCTACCAGAGTCACAGTAGATGTCACTCCAAAATATGAGCTCTCCATCTGAAATCCGAAAGACATCTCCTCCATTTTTGGGTGTCATCAATTAAGGCATCCATCTGTTTGACTGCTGCTTTTAAAGCATGGAAGCATGAAGGAAACACTGCATGAAATAGAATTTTTTTTAACCAACTAACTGTAGTGTACCTTTATCCATAAGATTATGTAACACTTTCTTCTTTTGTATCATAAATAAAGTTTTTAGACAATGACTTCATCATAATCAAAGCCTAAAGGTTTTTGTGAAACACTTTTGGCCATTGTCAGTTAAATACAGCATCACAGTGACATGGTGCTTTTCATCATGTGGACTGGTGACTTCAGCCTTTGAGAGTTTATAATTTGAGGCATTTCAAACTATACTGAGGTTTTATCTGCACTTCTTATTTGGTTCAACTCATAGTTTGGTTTGGTTTGGTTTTTACTTTTTCCCTTAGTTGAATTATCCTTAAATGTTAACAGCTTCTCTTGAAAGTCAACTGAAAGCTTTGTACAGATAGACTCAGATATTCATTAAGTATCTCTGGCACTTACTAATTATGTGATTTTGGTCTTGGGCAAATTACTTAACTCTCTGTGCTTCCTCCCCATCTGTAAAATGGGGATAATGATAGTACCTATCTAATGATGGTGTTGTGAAGATTAAACGAAATAACATATGTTAAACACTCACTGCATGTGTTTGTACTACGGGTACAACTATAACAACATATAAGAGCTAGTAGGCCTTGTGGTTCTTCCTTTCCTGGAACTTTCAGATTTTAGTAGGTAGCTGTGTTTGACAGTTGAGTAATAGTCCTTGAAGTGTCTATCAGCCACACCAGCATCTTCTAGTTTTAGTGCTACTCTTTGCCTTTAGTTGCATTTCCTGGCATGTGATGAGGAGCCCCAGTGGCTCAGTGGTTAAGAGCTACGGCTCCTAACCAAAAGTCAGCAGTTTGAATCCACCAGTCGCTCCTTGGAAACTCTGTGGGCAGTTCTACTCTCTCCTGTAGGGTCGCTATGAGTCAGAATCGACTTGATGGCAACCTTTTTTTTTTTTTTTTTGACGTGTGATAAGCAGTCTTTTGCATATATAGTGACTTTTTGTTTCAATGGTACTGCTTAGTTTAATCTTTTTTGAAGACATTTTCAGCAACAACTAATACTGTTGTTGATTGCTGTCAAGTTGATTCTGACTCATAGTGACCCCATGTGTGCAGAATACAACTACCCCATAAGGTTTTCAAGGCTGTCACCTTTTCGAAGCAGATCGCCAGGTCTGTTTTCTGAGGTGCCTCAGATTCGAACCGTCAGCCTTTCCACTAGTAGTTGAGTGCTTAACCGTTTGTGCCACCCAGGGACTCCAAACAGTAACTAGGGGTCCAAAATAACTTTGCAATTAAAACAAGTACCTTGGTGCTATTTAAATACCTGAGCTGAAATGCTGGTAGAATGAACAGATATTTTCATTACTTGAATAACTAAGTATACACAGGTGCTAATCCCAACTCACTTCTCTGCTTGTCTGCTATTGAGTTTTTTTTTTATTTATTTCAAATTGTTTCAGAATTGTTAAAACATTTATAAACATACATCTTAAAAGCTACGTTACAAAACTAGAGTTTTTACTTATTTACAAAAGTAGAATTATTTAAATAGTTGCATGTAACAAAGGCAATATTTGTGATTTTTATAAAACAGGAATTCTAAATAAGCAAACATCAAAGATCAAATGTGTCATTTTCTCATCCCTTAACCTGACAGAGTTTTATCTCCATATTTGATTAGAATGCTTTCTTTTTCCAGTGTAGAGACAGGTTAGAGATAAAAGGGGCTTTTCTAGGAAGTTTGCCGTAGCTACCAACGTTTGCTGTAATTACAGTAATGATGTTTATAACTAACTTGTCAGTAGCAATTTATCATTTAAAAAATGCCTTTGTGTGCATCATCTTATTGAGCCATCCTAGTCACCGATGTGTTATTTTACTATTTGGAGCTGAAAAACTAACTGAGTCATTTAAGTAAATAAAATTGTTATTTATTTAAAATCTTAGATAACGAGGTTTCATGTAATTTAGTCTGATATCGTTGCTTTCCCATGAAAACGAAGAAGAAAGATCTGTTCTATACCTCCCCTCCATTTTACTGGGTCCCTATTAGAGGGAATTTTCTATTTTTCCTTTGATTTTCTTTTAACATGTGAACTTCACTATTAGCAGCTTCTGTGTACAAATGGGATCCCTGGGTGGTACAGACAGTTAATGCATTTGGCTGCTAACTGATAGGTTGGCAGTTCAGGTCCACCCAGAGACATCTTGGAAGACAGGCCTGGTGGTCTACTTCTGAAAAATCACGCACTGAAAATTCTACTCTGACACCCATCGGGTCACCGTGAGTTGGAATCAACTCATGGCAAGTGGGTGGCTACAAATAATTTAAGGTGTGTGTGCGACTGTCCTTAGCAATTCCTCAGTATCCTGTACTTCAGTATATTGGAAAGTCTCCATAAATTTTGCTTGGAAGCCAATCCTTGCCATTTCAAACAAGGTCTGTAAATAAACTGATTTCATCCCCCATCTCATACTCAGAACAGAACAGTGTGACTCTTCCATTATCCTCCATACAAATGTGATGTTCTCACCATTTATTTCAGTGGCTGTACGTATCAGAGGGAACTGGCTACAGGATATTCACACTCTCTCCTCACAACTGTCGCTTCTCCCACATGAGTACTCTCTCTTCTTCCTAGGGAAGGGAAGAGATTGAAATCACAGTCCAGATTGCAAACTGACATCAAAACTATCTTCATATTTCCTTCTCTATTTTAATTACTGTCTTTGCTCTTATTGTGAGTAACGCAGAGCCTTCTGGTGAATAGGATAATCATGAGTACCTCAGTAAGAGGATAGCATTGCTTGTTACTCATTTACGTAATCTTTCTACATAAGACAGCTTTAAAAACTGAACATAGGTTTTACTTTTGTCTTTGAATCTAGTGACTAGATAGGAAGAACAATTATAATATGTTTGAGTAGTTGAAACTACCATGAATAAAATCAAGGTGCAACATTTCTGAAGTATTACACATAGAAAAGTGTACAGAAGGCAAGAGAACATTTATTGCAACACTTAGTGGGTAGAGTGAAATTAAATGACAGGGTAAAAACGTGGATATCTATTCATAAACTTTGCCCATTAAGTAATCTGCTGGATTTATTTTACTTCAACTAAAAAGCAAGGTGTCAATTTCTTTGCGGAATAAATATCCCTATATAAATTATTCCCTATTCAAGCCTATGTTGTGATTTTCCTTAACTGCAGAGGACATGTTTTCTTATTAAATAGGGAGAGTGAGGATTGCTAGGCTGAAGAAAAATTAGTGGATTTTACATTTTTCTTAGCAGTTTTGAAAACACTGCAGCATGAAAGCAGTAGTCTTAACCATTACTGCAATTTTCAAACAAGACAATGAGAATACTCCCGTTTGGCCTGTAGAGGGCTGCCTCTGATGTGCTTAGCAGTGGTTAAGGGCTCAGGCTGCTAACCAAAAGGCCAGCAGTTCTAATCCACCAGCCACTCCTTGGAAACCCTGTGAGGCAGTTCTACGCTGTCCTGCAGGGTCACTATGAGTCGAAATCAACTCCATGGCGACAGGTTTGGGGTTTTTTTGTTTATTTTTTTCATCCAGAAAGTATATTTTTCATAATATATATTTGTATCTCCTAATATTTATATTGCTTTTAGTGTGACAGTGCTGCATTTCCTTTTAAATTTCAATTCTTTGTTTCAGAAGGCTTGAAAATGTATACTTGAAAATGAACATATCAGTTCTCTTGAAAACAAAATTAGGAATCGGGCTTGAAGTATTTTATTACTAAATTTTTTTGAACAAATTTTATTTCTAAAATTTAAGGATTTTTTTTTTTAAGTCTTCAAAATGTCCCTTTAAAACAGTGACGCACAGTCTCCTGTTTGTTTTCCATTTTATAATGCTGTGGACAAGGTTTATTAGTAGCCATGGTACTGGATTTTACATTGCATACAAGGGCACATTTGAACAAATCTTGCTAAATTCCAGTTTTTTTCTAAATTTCTTTACTAGAGCCGTTCCTCAGGAAAACAGAGGAAGGTACTCCCTAAGATGTTGCAGCTTCGTTTCATTAGGGATTTCTTTGCTGCAAACCAACGGTTACACGATGTTTTGCCAGATTTCTGTCTATGCTGACAGTACTTTCAGTACAGTTGTCAGTACTTTTTCATTTGGCTTTATGTGCCCAGTTTTCTGGCATTCACTCTATTCCCAAATATAGTTTTTCTGGTGCTGAACAAATATGGCAGATTTTGCTTTTGGAGCTCACTGTGGGTGATAATGATTTGATTTAAAAAATAAGGCTTTCTTCAAAAGAGAGAAAATACAGATATTTATGTAATAGGAGAAAAGCTACCGAGTACAGATATCTGAAAACATGAGTTATAATGTGAAAAGATGCATTCTTACAGAAATGAGACTAAGATGTGCATTATGTGGGTAATTAAGCTCCAGTAATCTTTTTCTTTGATCTGAATTTCTCGTTAATAGTGGTTTAAGCAATTTGTCTATGTTCTGTTGAATTGCTTGTGTTTACTACCAAAACAAATCCAGTCATCAGGCCAATTTCATGTGGTGCAGCATTTGCGTAACAAATCTTAGTGACATGTCCTGTGGAAACTGCTTTACAAATGTTCTTCATTTTTTTCCCTCCTTAAATCGCTGGAAACAACTGTTCTATTAAAGAAAACCTGACCAGGAGATGGGATGAGTTCTCGTTAACTTCACCAAGCTCTCAATGCACCTTGGCACTCTTTTTTTTACTCCTGGTGGGTTCTCAGCTGTAACCCACGCAATTGCTTGTAGAGATGTTCACCAGTTTCCTCTAGGATACAAATCAGCTCTCTTTTCTAGCTCTTCCCAAATCGTTCCTCCTTCCTGAGAAAGAGAGCAACGTGGGCCATGCTTTCTGATTTTCTCACTTTCTTAATACAGCTGCCTTTAAACTAGCTTGGCCTCTAGGCTTAGAAAAAGAGATCCTGGTGGTACAGTGGTTAAGCTCTCAGCTGCTAACTGAAGGGTTAGCGGTTTGAACCCACCTGCAGATCTGTGGGGGAAAAATGTGGCAGCCTGCTTCCATAAAGATTGGAAACCTTGTGGGGCGGTTCTACTCTGACCTCTAGAGTCACTGTGAGTGGAAATTGACTCTACAGCAGTGGATGTTTTAGGCGTAGAAAGCATTATAAATCCCGCCTAGTCCCTGCTTCCTTTTCCTTGCCTGGCTGCTTATCTCCTCTTTCTCCTGCATTTCAACCTTTTTCTCTCTCAGTTGACTCTCTCCTTTGTCTTCTGACATTCATAGGTCTAAATTATCTTGAAAAAATTTGTTTGCCCTTTAACTTTGCCATTTATCTTTTTTCCTGCTTTATACCATATTCACTTCCCTTACCTTGGGCTTATTCCGTAGCCTTCTATACTTAAACCCCCACTACTCTTTGGGAACAGATACCTTGAAAGTTACTACTTGTTTTCCAGTCACCAAATCCAGTGGCTTCTTTTCCCATTTTAGTCTCCTTGCAGCCTTGGAAACCCTATGGGGCAGTTCTGCTCTCTCCTGTAGGGTCACTGTGAGTCCGAGTCGACTCGGTGGCAACAGGTTTTTGTGTTTTGTTTTGAACTGCCTAAAAGAAAAAGGAAACCAGCCATGTTCCACACTAAAAAAATTTTTTTTTAATTCATTGCTGTCAAGTCAGTTCCAACTCATGGCAACCCCACACGTTACAGAGTAGAACTGCTCCGTAGGGTTTTTTTATGGAAGCAGAAGGCCAGGCCCTTCTTGCGCAGCACTACCAGGTGGATTCAAACTACGAACCTTCGGTTTAGTAGTTGAAGGCAAACTGTTTGCCCCAACTGGAAACCTCTGTTCTATGATAGACACTTTCATATCTTCACAATCACAATAGCCATCTGAGATTTTTACTGATGAGGAAACTGAGGCTCAGAAAGGTTGAGGAAATTGTTTACATTCACATAGCCATTAAGTGGCAGAGCCGTGATTCGGTCCCTCTTCTGAAAAAATTTGCTCTTTCAGCTATTCTGTGTGATTGCATTACACACGCTTTTATTCTTTAAGTTGCAAAGGCTCTCGGCCTCTGGAACGTTATTCTATCCTTGTCCTCTCCGTTACCTGCTCCCTTACTGATTCTTATTCGAGATCCCTAATCAGTGTCTCCAATCCAGACTTTAGTTTTATTTTTACTCTATTCCATTGCCAACTATCTACCACGCCTTTCTGGTTTTATCTGTCATCACCTGAAATTCAACATTTCCAAGACCAAACTGATCTCCATTTCCTATCACTCCATGTTTTTACTGTCAGTCATTTTCCTCTTCAGCTAAGCCAGAAACATAGTATCCTTTTCTTTTTTTCTTTTCATTCTCCCTTGGCCTGAGCCAGCATGTTTTTCAGTTGCTCTTGCTTCTTATTTTCATATATGTAGCATATGGTTTTTTTGTTGTTGTTTGATTGGTTATTTATTTTTTACATTCATTTTTAGGATATTTTTTTTTTTCTTTCCATCTCTACTGCTTTTCCACATATTCGAGCCTGGACAGTTATAGTACCCTCCTGTGTAATTTTCCTTCCATTATGTCTCTTTATATCACTGTCAAATTCATATTGCAGGCCATTGCTTTGTCATGTTAACAACCTTTCTGAGGCTTCCAGTTGCATATGGGGTAGAGAAGAAACTTCTTACCCCAAAATTCAGCACTATTCCTACAGTGTGGTTCCAGACTTGTTCTTAAATCCTAGATAGTTCTCCCTTCTTTCCTAAAAATAGCCTGAGTTTTTGTCTTATAATGCTTATTGCTTGTCTAATACCATATTGACTGAACTATTCTTCTCCAGTATTTCCCCTACTTCTGAGCTATCTAAAACATCTACTCAAATCTGATTTCTCCTAGGTGATTTTTTTCCTTTCATTTGAACTACTAAAACACTTATATTTTCATACCCCTTCATTTAGGCCTTATTAGACTTCTGTAGGAAGAGCTGGTGGCATAGTGGTCAAGATCCTTATATCATTGATTTGTCACATGTGTGTGTTTGTTATTTGTGTACCCATCCGATCTGCCCAAATAGACTATGGATTTCCTTAGGGCAAAATTGTTTTATACTTCTTAGTGTCTCTCATTGAGTACCTTACATATAGTACTTTGTCCTTAACACATTTTTAAGTGAAGATGTAGACATTTTTAATATGTGTGTTTTAAAACTGGTATGTGTATATGTGTGTGTGTATATACAGATAAAAGTATATCTATTTTGCAAAGTAGTCTTTGTTGGTCTTTATATCTAAATCTTAAGTTAAATGGGTACTGTTTAAAATACCAAATTACTAATTGAAGATTTGTTAGTTTTTAAGTATGATTTACCAGTTTATCATTTTGCAGAGGTACATAAAGCCTAATACTGTATATAAGCAGGAGCTTGAGTGGTACAAGAGGTTTGCAGTCGGCTGCTAACCCAAAGGTTGGTGGTTCAAACCCATCCACAGGGCATAGGCCTGGCAATCTGCTGCCCTAAAGATTTAAAAAAAAAAAAAAAAGATTACAGTCTAGAAAATCTTATGGAGCAGTTCTACTCTGTAACACATGGGTTTAGCATGAGTTGGGGGCTGACTTGGCAGCTAACAACAATAGCAACAATACATGTGAATAGTCTATTGTCAAAATATAAATTTATCCCTCTGCTATGCTCCTCTAAAACTTTTTTTTTTTTTTAATAAAATCAGTGTTGGCTACTAATTTCCTTTCAGCTGACAAGAGCCCACCTTTATGCAATAGAGCAGCCTGTTATAGGACCGACACCATCATGATTTTCTCAGAGTTATTGGACAAAAAAGTCTTAGAATTCTCTCCACATCAAGATAGTCCCTGAGGAACCACACTATGTAACAGTTTAGATAATTCTAAAAGTTAAACACAATAGCATCTGTATAATGGAGTTACAATTTATATAGATTAAGCAATGAAATTAAAGTGCATAGTAATAAATTTTAAGCTTAAGCTTGTTTTAGAAATGTAACCAAAAAAGAAAAAAAAAGTCAAGCCCTTGATAATCTGTTGGCTTTTGAACAACTCATCTAGCTGTAGTTGCAAGCATGCCCTTCTGTGTGGAGCACTAACCTGCCCACCTGTAACTGACAGCCGCTGACAGCCTGCCCTCATCTGGAGGGGATTCCTGTCCTGCAGTCTGTAGACGGGCTTTAACCATTTAATTTATATTTTTTAAATGTGTATCTGCGTTATTCCAGGAGGAAGTTCTCTAGTTTTGATCATACTTAAAGGGGGCTGTGACCCTAAAAATAGTGTAAGATCTTCACTTGAATTACACACAATAAGTCTATTCCTTTTTCCTCGTAACACAGCCTTTCAGATGCCGTAAAGCCACATTTCTGCTTTATCAATATGCCTCGTAAAATGTGACATCCAGAATTGGACACTTTCATAGTGAATTATGAAGGAGCCCTGGTGATGCAGTGGTTACGTACTCGGCTGCTAACCAAAAGTTGGCAGTTTGAACCCACCCAGTAGCTCCATAGAAGAAAGACCTGGCAATATGCTCCCATAAAGATTACAGCCTAAAATAATCCTATGGGGCAGTTCCACCCTGTGACACGGGGTCACTATAAATCAAAAATTGACTCAGTGGTAAACGACACTAACAACATAGTGACTTATGTAGACTACAGTGAACTACAACTTTCCTTTTCCTGGAAACTTTATTTATATTAATTTAGACTAATCTTAATGCTCATGATTTCCTTTGCCTATGAGACACACACACATGGAGACACACACACACATAGACACACACTGCTGAGAGTTCTAATCCTGACTAATTAGTAATATGCTATGTGGTCTAGCGACCTTTCTGTTCCCTTTCAAAGCTTTATTAAAAGACAAAAATATACTAGTTATTAAAGAAATATGCAGTTATTCACGTTCTAGTAACTTTTGTATTTCATTGCTTACATAAAAAGATAAGTATTGGGATGTTTGCCAGCTTGCTTATTGAAGACATTTATAATCTGGTTCCATGCCATTTTCTATTTATCGTCCTTTACTATTCATTTTAATATCCCTTCTAATGTAATCTTCCTCTGGAGAGGAACCCTGGGCTTGACAGTGATGCCCGCCTTCCCCCATAAAACCAACAGAGGAGGCTTATTTCAAGTTGTGTTCCCAGTTACCAACCTTGGACTTAAAACTGTTTGACCGTGTATGCATTTACTCCTCTATATGTGATTGATTTTGGAGAACTGAAGTCAGATATTCTTAAAGCACATATTCCATTAAAAAGGAAATAGCCAACGGTGTATTTTTATGATATTTACATGAGATAAATACTGTTACTTTACAAATAAGTAGCATCAAATGATATTAAAGTGACACATATAATAGAGAATTCTATAATAATGGATCATATTAGTGAGTTTATTTAAAACATGTTTGAAGCACATTAGAATGAGTTTTACACCTCTTTCATATTTATGTATAAGTAGGTGTGAATAAAAGATCTATCAAATAATAATACTTCATTGGCATTCCTTTGAATCATTTAGATTAAAATTAAGCATTGGAAATACTTCTGAAATATTGTTATTTTTTTGAACAGGCAGATCAAGCAAATATACAGTCAACTCTCGGGTATTCAAACTAATGGAGGAGAGGATGGAAACAGGCATTAATATTTCTCTAGTTCCTGCCCCCTCAGACAACTGCTGAGAACCTCATTCCAAACAAATTTTTTGGCTTTCCACCTTGATCATGTTACATTTTCTAGCCCTTGTATCCAGGATTCAGTCTGAAATATGACTTAAGATTGAGTTGACAAGAAAGTTTCGTACTCTGCTCTTCTATATATACACTTTTTTTTTTTTTTTTTTTTTTAGTGCCTTAGCATTGCTTTTGTACTAATAAAATTCACGTGAGAATTTGATAGGATTGCTATTAGGAAAGTATCCTGATGGATCTTAAAATTAGTTGTATATAAAAAGTCTTATCTTTAAATTACAGTTTACAGATAATTAAAACTTTTCAAAAGCCCTATTACCTCATTGTACCAAATTGCTTTTTAAGTTTTTTAATATAAAATTTTTATGAGAAAGTTGCTATCTTGAAGAGTCTTTTATAAAAAAATTCTCCCAACTCTGAATTCTTAATGTGTGCAATACTTATGGGAATTATGTAAGTGTTTGTTAAGTGAAGAAATGCTGAAGGAATTTATGTGTGAAAACAGTACGTCGCATGTATATAATACGTCATTTTCTCTACCAATTAACCGCACACAATGTGCTAGTATCCAGACATAAGCATTCATGGGAATGCGTGTATCTGGATAGCTGCTAGTTGAGATAAACACACCTGCCTTTTATTTTAGTCACTCCACATTCAGATCCACAGAAGGCATTTCTTTGAATGTGACCTCCACATACAGGAGAGAACAGTGGTTTCAGCGTTTGATTTTGTTGTTGATGTTTTGTTGTTGTCGGTTTAAATCTAATGTAGGTATAAACTTCTGGGTGATGCTTCTCTGGAAAACTTTGCATGCAGAGAAAAGGAAATTCAAAGATAAATTCTATGAAAAACATTAAAATCATTTTGTCTTAAGTCTTGCCTCAATGTTTGTTGTAGCTAAATACTTACAGAATGTAGCAGTGCTTTAAGTCAAAGTATGTATAACCCATAAACTAGCCTGGGGATGTGCCTACTTAAAGTTAAATAGTTTAATTATTTTTCTTTCTAGAATAAAATTACATTAGCCTTTCATTTGGAGAATCTCTCTTTTCTCAAAGACCCCTGGAGGAACAGTGGTTAAGAGCTTGGCTGCTAACCAAAAGGTTGACAGTTCCAATCCACCAGCCGCTCCTTGGAAGCCCTATGGGGCAGTTCTCCTCTGTCCTATAGGGTCACTATGAGTTGGAATCGACTCAACAGCAATGGGTTTTTGTTTTTTTCTCAAGAAGCTATTTCCTTAAAAAGTGTACTAGGATACGTATCTGAGCTTTAAGAAGTCATGTTTTCTATTAGACAGAGGAAGTGTTTGTTGAAAGGCTTATTTTAAAGTATGTATAGTGGCTTCTTCCCCACCCCCCTCGCCATATTTCTGTATAGTTAGTTTTAACTGACATGAGCCAGAAAATTGAACTAAGATTTCTTTAGGAGTCTTAACTTTGAATTTCCTACTTTTCATGGCATGTAAAATATCAACCATAAATAATAATTTCAGTTCAAGTCCTAGCTTGTATTTTGCATGTAAAAGCTATAAAAAGTCTATTTATGCTGGAAAGAATTTATGGTTATTGTTCCACTGTTGCCTAATTGTTGAAGTTGATAAATAAAGACTAATTTTGTTTATATATGTTTGTCTTTCTGCCTTAGGGAGTGAACTACTTTATGTCCAAGGGTATCCTAGATGATTCGCCAAAAGAAATAGCAAAGTTTATCTTCTGTACAAGAACATTAAATTGGAAAAAACTGAGAATTTATCTTGATGAAAGGTAAAATAAAAAAGAAAAAAAGCTTAAGTATCCATTAGAAATGAATCAAGTAATGCTTTTAATAATTAAGTTTTACTTTAAAAACTATACTACATAGCAACCGTCTAGTTGCAAAATTGAATAAATGAAAAGATTTCTATATTTTCCACATCATCTCTGTTATGAGCTTTAACTTGCTAATGAGAAAGTTGCTATTGTAAAAGTTGGAAAAAGAAAATCTAAACCTGCACACATACAAAAAAAATGGAAAGCCAACATCTTAGTAATAGCAAACCAAAGCCAAATATTTTTTCTGGAAGCTGCAGCCTTCACTTTTTCATTATTGTGAACCATAAGGTGCAAGTATTTAGATAGCTATTTGGAAACTGTGGTAGCGTAGTGGTTAAGAGCTACGCTGCTAACCAAAAAGTCAGCAGTTTGAATCCACCGGCTGCTCCTTGGAAGCTCTCTGGGGCAGTTCTACCCTGTCCTATAGGATTGCTATGAGTCAGAATCGACTCGACGGCAACTGGTTTGGGCTTTTTTTTTGTTGTTGTTAGATGCCACCCAGTCAGTACCAACTCATAGCGATCCTATGTGCAACTGAATGAAACACTGCGTAGCCCTACGCCATCCTCACAATCATTACACTTGAGCCCGTTGTTGCAGCCACTGTGTCAGTCTGTCTCATTGAGGGTCTTCCTTTTTATCACTGACCCTCTACTTTACCAAGCATGATGTCCTTCTCCAGGGACAGGTCCCTCCTGATAACATGTCCAAAGTATGTGAGATAGAATCTTGCCATCCTTGCTTCTAAAGAGCATTCTGGCTATACTTCTTCCGAGACAGATTTGTTCATTCTCCTGGTAGTCCGTGGCATGGTCCATATTCTTCGCCAACACCATAATTCAAATGCATCAATTCTTTTTCCATCTTCCTTATTCATTGTCCGGGTTTCACGTGCATATGAGGTGAATGAAAATACAACCGCTTGGATCAGGCCACCGTAGTCCTCAAAGTGACATTTTTGCTTTTTAATACTTTAAAGTGATCTTCTGCAAAGGATTTTCCTGATGCAGTACATCGTTTGATTTCTTGACTGCTGTTTCCAGTGGCATTGATTGTGGATCCAAATGAAATGAAATCCTTGACGACTTTAATCTTTTGTCCACTTATCATGATGTTGCTTATTGGTCCAGTTGTGAGGATGTTTGTTTTCTTTATGCTGAGGTGTAATTCACTCTGAAGGCTGCAGTCTTTAATCTTCATCAGTAAGTGCTTTAAATCCTCTTCACTTTCAGCAAGCAAGGTTATGTCATCTACATCCCGCATTCTTCTTCACATAGTTCAGTTTCTCGGATTATATATTTAGCATACAGATTGAATAAGTATTGTGAAAGGATACAACCCTGATGCACACCTTTCCTGACTTTAAACCATGCAAATCTCCTTGTTCTGTTCAAATGACTGCTTCTTGGTCTATGTACAGGTTCTCCATGAGCTTAAGTGTTCTGGAATTCTCATTCTTTACAATGTTATGCATAATTTGTTATGATCACACAGTCGAATGCCTTTGCGTAGTCAATAAAACACAGGTAAATATCTTTCTGGTATTCTTTGCTTTCATCCAAGATCCATCTGACATCAGCAGTGCTATCCCTCATTCCACATCCTCTTCTGAATCCAGTTTGAATCTCTGACAGTTACCTGTCGATATACTACTGCAACCATTTTTTAATTATCTTCAGCAAAATTTTACTTATGTGTGATATTAATGATATTGTTTGATAATTTCCACATTCTGTTGGATCACCTTTCTTTGAAATGGGCACAAACATGGATCTCTTCCACTTGGTTGACTATTTTCCAAATTTCTTGGCATAGAAGATTGTCTTAGTCATCTAGTGCTGCTATAACAGAAATACCACAAGTGGATGGCTTTAACAAAGAGAAGTTTATTCTCTCACAGTTCAGTAGGCTAGAAGTCTGAACTCAGGGCATCAGCTCCAGGAGAAGGCTTTCTCTGTCTGTTGGCCTCCTCAGTCTTCCCCAGGACTAGGAGCTTCTCCGCGCAGGGACCCCAACTCCAAAGGACACACTCTGCTTCTGGCACTGCTTTCTTGGTGGTATGAGGTCCCCCAACTCTCTGCCTAACTCTCTGTTTGCTTCCCTTTCCTTTTATCTCTTGTAAGATAAAAGGTGGTACAGGCCACACCCCAGGGAAACTTCCTTTACATTGGATCAGGGATGTGACCTGAACAAGGGTGTTATATCCCACCCTAATCCCCTTTAACCACAAGCAGAGATTATGATTTATAACACGTAGGAAAATCACAAAATGGAGGACAACCACACATGCTGGGAATCATGGCCTAACCAAATTGATACATGTTTTGGGGAGACACAGTTCAATCCATGACAATGAGTGAGCACCTCCAGAGTTGCATCTGTTTGTTGAAATACCTCAGTTGGCATTCCATCAATTCTGGAGCCTTGTTTTTCCCCAATGCCTTGAGTGCAGCTTGGACTTCTTCCTTCAGTACCATCAGTTCTTGATCATATGCTACCCTCCTGAAAGACCTTTTGCTTTATTCATTTATGATGTCTTTGATGTCATTCCATAACTCGTATGGTCTTCGGTCATTAGTGTTCAATGCATCAAATCCATTCTTGACATATTCTCTAAATTCAGGTAGGACATACTCAAGGTCATACTTTGGCTTTCATGGACAAGTTTTAATTTTCTTCAGCTTCAACTTGAACTTGCATATGAGCAATTGATGGTTTATTTTGTAGTCAGCCCCTGGCCTTGTTCTGACTGATGACATTGAGCTTCTGCATTGTCTCTTTGCACAAATGGAGCTGATTTGATTCCACCTGGTGAGGTCCACATGTATAGTTACCATTTTATGTTGTTGAAAAAAGGTATTTGCAATGAAGAAGTCATTGGTCCTGCACAATTCTATCATGCAGTCTCCAGTGTCATTTTTGTCACCGATGCCATATGTTCCAACTACCAGTCCTTACGTGTTTCCAACTTTCATGTTCCAATTACCAGTAATTATCAGTGCATCTTGATTGCATGTTTGATCAGTTTCAGGCTGCAGAAGTTGATAGAAATCTTCAATTTCTTCATCTTTGGTATCAGTGGTTGTTGAGTAAATTTGAATAATAGTCGTGTTAACTGGTCTTCCTGGTAGGCGTATGGATATTATCCTATCACTGACAGTGTTGTACTTCAGGACGGATCTTGAAACGTTCTTTTTGAGAATGAACACGATGCCATTCCTCTTCAATTTGTCATTCCCTGCATAGTAGACCATGTGATTGTCTGATTCAGAATGGCCAGTACCAGTCCATTTCAGCTCACCCGGGTCTAGGGTGTCGATCTTCAAGCATTTCATTTCATTTTTAATGACATCCAGTTTTTCTAGATTCATACTTCATACACTCCACGTTCTGATTGTTCATGGATATTTGCAGTTGTTTCTTCTCATTTTGAGTCATGCCACATCAGCAAATGAATCAAAAGCTTTACTCCATCCCCATCATTAAGATGAACTCTAAGGAAGCAGCTCTTCCCCAGTAACATTTTGAGTGCCTTCCAACCTGAGGGGCTCATCTTCCAGCTCTGTATCAGACAATGTTCTGCTGCTATTCTTAAGATTTTCACTGGCCAATTTTTTCTTTCTAGTCTGTCTTAGTCTGGAAGCTCTGCTGAAACCTGTCCACGCTGGGTGACCCTGCAGGCATTTGAAATCCCAGCAGCATAGTTTCCATCATCACAGCAACACACAAGCCACCACAGTACAACAAACTGGCAGACAAGTGGTAGACACTGCATATATGTTAACATAAAAGATAGACAAACACTTGTTACCTTGGATGATATGGATTGGTATGGAAGATGGAGAATCTCATTATTTTCTTAATTAAAGAATTCTGTTGCTATATGGATTTAGCCAAGAAAGCACTTGAAGATGCCTTTTTAATACTGCAAAATTCCTTTGTTCACTTTATAATTAAATCACTAGCTTTACCTTGTTTTGTTATAATCTATCCCTAAAAGATTTAAAAAATTTTTAATTTCTTAAATGATCATACTTAAATTCTTTTTTTTTAGTTTTAAGACTTACATCTGTATTACAGGATTAGCTGATCTGGTAATCAATAATAAAGTGTATTCATTTAAAAATGATAATTTATGATTTTTCAACACTTTCTTTTTTTTAGTAGAAAAATGTTAACTGAAGCCATGTCTTCTTTTCTTTCTACCAGGAGAGATGTCTTGGATGACCTTGTGACACTGCATAATTTTAGAAACCAATTCTTGCCAAATGCACTGAGAGAATTCTTTCGTCATATCCATGCCCCTGAAGAGCGTGGGGAGTATCTTGAAACTCTTATAACAAAGTTCTCACATAGGTTCTGTGCTTGTAACCCTGATTTAATGCGAGAACTTGGCCTTAGTCCTGGTAAGAATATCAGAGTGAAATACTTCCTTTCTGCCCGTCTCCAGGTAAAAACAGTAGAGTATGAGACATTTTTCTCACCATAGAGAAGAGTACTTGTGATAATTCCTGATACTTGTTTTCCTGGTTGTAGCAGTGACTCTACAGAGTACATCATGTATGGGAGTGTAGAAGGAGTACGTTAGTACGCCTAGCTGTTGTTTTTTATATAGTAAATATGCTGTTTTAGGAAGAAAGGTAGACTTAGCTATGTAAATTCTTTAAAATGATTCATGTTTGAAATTTGGATATTTATACTAGTCTAATTGAAAACTTGAAAAAAAATTTTAAAGCTTTTAGTAATCCACATATTGCCTAGGTAACACCTGGAATTTCTCTACTAAGTTTTTTTTTTAATGCCAATAGTTTTCATTATGTATGTGTGTGTGTTTGTGTATGTGCGTGTAGCCTGAGTCTCCTACATATTTTTCATTTGATACAAGTTCACATCTCTTCATCTGAAAAATTTTATTGTGCTTATCCTATTTTTTTTTTTTATCCTATTAGGGTCGCTATGAGTCGGAATCGACTCAACGGCACTGGGTTTTTTTTTCATCTTATTAAGCAGAGATTACAAAATATGTTCAACATGTTTTACAAGACATAATGTTTAACTTAGTTTTCTTAAGACTATAGGATTCCGGATGTAAACACCATAGTGGTAGCCAAGTATCAGGTAATTATCAGAAGTAGTAGCGAACATCGTGATGTTTGATACTGTTTTGGTATTAAACATCCAATATTACCCTGAGACTATGTAAAGAAGAAAATTGTTTTGATGCATGGTACCCAGATATAGCAATCTTTTCACCAAATATTTACTTTTGAAATGAATATGTAAATCCTGTAGGCCATTAAAATGCATTTCTCAAATGAGAATATTCAATAATCTTGTAAGTTGTTTATATTTAATTTTCTAGTTCCAAGTTAGTCTCTTCTTAAATTATCAAAAATACTTTCAAATTAAATTAGTTTTCTGTAAAAACATTCTATGTAAACAAATCTGTGACTATTTTTTAGAATGGGAAGATAAATATAGTGACAGTACAGATGTATTTTATGGATAGTTGAATGGAATATCACATTTGAAATCAAAAATACGAATAAAGCCAATTCTGAAATTTTTAAATATAGAATGACTTTTCACTATAAACTCCTCAAGTTTTTTTAGATTTTTTTTTTTTAATTGAAGAAAATGTTTGCTGAATTTCATAATTCTGGATATAACTGAATGTGTGTTTAGTTAGGATGGCCATCCATCCCTGTGCGCCCAGAGCTGTCTCAGGACACAGGGCTTTCAGTGCCAGTGCCGGGAAACTCCCAGGCAGACTGGATGGGGTGGTTACCCTCTGCTCGGTTATGCTCTGGTCTTGATCACTTGGAATTTTGAACATTTTTGCTTTATATAACCCCATTGGGGACTGTATTTTTTAAACCAGCTGATAATTTGAAGTGTTTCTTTTTCCTTCTAGATGCAGTCTATGTGCTGTGCTACTCTCTGATTCTCCTTTCCATTGACCTCACTAGCCCTCATGTGAAGAATAAAATGTCAAAAAGAGAATTTATCCGAAACACCCGTCGTGCTGCTCAAAACATCAGTGAAGATTTTGTAGGGCACCTTTATGACAACATCTACCTAATTGGCCACGTGGCCGCATAAAAGCACAATTGCTAGGACTTCGACCTTTAACTTCAAACTAAAACTGCTGCAGGACTTATCTGGCAGGTACGGGAGTTAGGGGAGTGCTGGTCATTCTAGCCTCTGTATACAATCAAGCTTGAGTGTACAACCTTTTTGTTTTTCTTTTACTACTTTCTTTTTTAGTAATTTCCTTGGGAAACTAAAGAATTTTGCAGAATTTTTCTTAATTTTGCTTATCATGTTTTGCACAAAGCAGAGCCATTGTCTGACATAACTATTTAAGAATGTAAAACTGACACTAGTTTAGAAGACGGTGTATTTGTGCATTAGATTTGCCTGAAAAACTATGCCCAGTTCCATTCTTTTTTAAAATACCATGTAATGTGTACATATTTAACTAAAGAGATTTATAATCATAATTATTTTATTGTAAAGATTTTAACTAAAGTTTTTCCTTTTCTCTCAAACTGACTTCCGTATTTATTTGATTCTGATCTGAGGTTATTGTCTGTGTAAAAGTTGGATCTGACTTCAGATAGACTGCAATACCAACTTCCTTTTTCTTTGAACTTTGAAAAGGGTATTTATTTGTTACTATATGACTTTGCAAATTAGCACTTATTTTTATATCATTTGATTTTTTATTCTTAAAACTTCTGCTTTAGTCAGGTCTTGATTAGTCCTTAAACCATTTAGGATAGCAAAATATGTTAAAATCTAGAATTTGCATAACAAGAACAAAACGTTATCAGAGCTTTAGTAAATCTTTTCTTACTTGTATCCAAGTAATGAGTCAGACTTTACCATTCTCCCAATCCTGATGATCTCTGTACAGAATCAGTTGAGAAAGGGCTATTGTGAAAGCATTCTGCATTCATTCATTAAGTATCTGTGAAGGACCTACCATGTGTTAAGCACTGTGCTACGTACCAGGGATGCCTAGACATGGGCTCTGCCTTCACAGGTGTCATGTGATTGGTAATGAGAGGAAGGGTACTGCTTAATGAAGAGCAAATGTATCAAGTATATCTTAACTAACCCACTAAAACCCACTGCCGTCGAGTCGATTCCGACTCATAGCAACCCTAGAGGACGCAGTAGAACTGCCTCATAGAGTCTCCAAGGAGCACCTGGTGGATTCGAACTGCAGACCTCTTGGTTAGCAGCCGTAGCACGTAACTACTACACCACCAGGGTTTCCATATCTTAACTAGCAATTATTTAATAATTAAAATACAAAGCGTTAGAACAATAGGTAGCAATGAGTTTATATCATAATTCAGAAATTCCCTGGAAATACCTCTAAGTAAAAAACATCAGCTTTAGAATTAAACACTATGTTATGGGCATAGCTGCTATTTATGGGGGGGAGGGGACTGAGGAATATAGAAACTCTGTACCAGAGGCTTGTTACCAATTGCCAGTCTGACACAAAGGGTTCTTGTCTTTTCCCGAGTAAGAATACGCGCGAAAGACAAACTTCAGCAAGCTTTATTTTGCTTGAGTCAAGCAAAAGGAGTCAGCGGGGATCTAAGCCTCTCCAAAAGGGAAGCAAGGCTAGGGCTTATATGGGCTCAGTGGAGACAGTAGAGTAATGAATATTTGGTGGGCTTCGTTCAAGGGGAGGGTACTTCTCAGAATGGCAGTGTATGTTAATTAGATTGCACGGGCATCTGGAACCTAAGATGGAACCTGCTGATATTCAAGATGGAGTCCTCTCGGCAGCCCTTGGCATCACTTATTATGGGATATAGCACAAGAGCACTTGATCTTCAGCACTACATCGCCGTCTTTGGAGGGCTAAGGAAGGTCAAACAGCAGTTACGCTCTGCTCCTCTGTACATGCTGTGACTGCAAAGGAGCAGGGGACTAGAAAAACACCAAGAAGGAGATTGTAATTCATGGGTTGTTTCAGTCTTTCCTCATGTCAACTTCTAGATAGTAATCTTTTAACACATCTTTTGTTCAGCTGCCAGCACAGTTAACCCTCTCTTTCTCAGGCTTCCTTTAAGATTTGGCCCTAAGTCAGTAGTGGTTGGTAATATTACGATGGAATGATGCAGTACAGATTTTTCAGGGATAAAACGTAAGGTAACCAAACAATTTTTTAATGTTAAACAGGCTTTTTGTTTTTGTTAAGTGCCATCGAGTCAGTTCTGACTCATAGTGACGCCTTGTTCAACAGAACAAAACACCCATCCTCACAATGATCGCTGTGCTTGAGCCCATTGTTGCAGCCACTGTGTCAGTCCATTTTGTTGAGGGTCTTCCTCTTTTTCACTGACCCTCTACGTTACCAAGCATGACATCCTTCTTTTAGACTGACAAAGTCTAAAAGGGACTTTTAGGCTGACAATAGAGTTTCTAATATTCTAAAGCATATATTTAAATAATTTTCATATGTGCATAAATTTGAATTCTATGACAAAATCTAATTTTTAACTTAAAAACTGATTAAATTTCAAAGACAAAGAGTAGTGGTATTATTTATTGTGGCTCCTGTTGTCCTGTGAATGGGAACTTGCCCTCTCCCTTTGCTTACTCTCTCCTATCTTTTCTGCGTTTTTTTCCATCCTTGTCTCTCTGCCTTTCTGTTTTAGTTTGACTATCTCTCTTGTTTTTTGTATCCCTTATTCCCTAATTTATTTTCCTTTCTTCCCCCCACCCTGATCTCATTACAAATATATTGGTAATATTCTTTTTTCCCACATTTTCTTATGAAAAATTTCAAACACATAGAAAAATTGAGATTTTACAAATAGTACCTATATACTCACCACCTAGATTCTATAATTAAAATTTTACTGTATTTGCTTCATCATGTATCTACCCATCCATCAACCCCACGTTACGTTGATATAGGTCAACATCAGTACATGGCTTTCCTAAAGACTTCAATTTGCATAGCATTAACTAGAGATTTGGGGGGGGGGTTGGGGGGGTAAAATTTGCATACAGTAAATATAAATCTTTAGTATGCTTAAGTAGTATAACAAATCCTCACAAATGCATAGTTATGTAAACCAAGCCACTATTATATAACTTTATGCAGCCTTTTTGCAGTTACTGTTGCACCACTTCACATAAAATACAGAGATCTTGTAACTGTATAGTCCTATTTACCTTCTCCCCTCATCCTTTATCTTACAATTCTTATTACATATATTTTCTAAACTCCAAAATATAATGTTATAATTTGCTTTAAACAGTCATATGCATTTTTAAGTAGATTAAGGAAGAAGTACTATTTTATTTTTATTCACATTATCATTTATAATGCCCTTATGCCTTCCTAAAAATTCAGGTTTCTTTCTAGTATCAATCCTTTCAACCTGAAGAACTTAAAAAAAAAAAAAATTATTACAGTTCCAGTCTGCTGGAAATTAAGTAATTAGTTCTCTTTTATCTGAAAATATTTAGTTTTCCTTCTTGAATATTTTGAGGATTTTCATTGACTGTTTTTGTTTCTTTTTTCCTTTTGGCACTTTAAAGATGTTCCAGGGTCTTCTCACTCCATTGTTTCCAATGAAAAGTCAGTAGTTATTCAAATTGTTCTCCCATGTATATAATAATGTAATTTTTCTCTGGCTGCTTTGTTTCTTCAGATATTTTTTTCAGCCCCATTTTCTCCTTTTTCTCCTTCTGGGACTCCAATTACACATATACTAGACCTCTTGATACTGTTCTACAGGTCTGTGAGGCCCTGTTGATTTCTTTTTTTGAATCTTTTTTTATCTTTGGATTGAATTATTTCTCTTGATCCATATTCAAGTTCACTGACAATTTTATAACTCTCTTTTAAGCCCATTCAATTAATTTTTTATTTCAATTATTCTGTTTTTTAGTTCTGGAAGTTCCACTTAGTTGATTTTTATATTTCTTTTTATGCTAAGATTTCTACCTTTACATCCATTAGAAGCACATTTTCCTTTATATCCTTGGTCATAGTTAAAATAACTGCTTAAAAATCCTTATCTTCTAATTCCAATATCTGGACCATCTCAGTGTCAGTCTTCTTTGATTGTCTTTTGAGATTTGGTCACATTTTCCTGTTCCTTTGTATGCTGAGTAACTTATATTGTGTCTTGAACCTAGTGAATGAAATGTAGAAGCCCTAAATTCTGATATGTTCCTCCAAACACTTAAAAAAAGAAAGAAAAAAACAGGTAGTTAGTTTGGCTGAACTTTGGCTGCAAGCTCTGGCTCCCCTGTATCTGGTGGCCACTGAAATTTCAGTTCAGTTCTATAACCTGGCTCCTCTACTTGGAGTCTGTCTTGTGCATGTACTCTTCTCTGGTTCTCTCCTTGCCAGGGTTTCCCCCTTGCATTTTCTAGCAGCTGTCATTGCCCCAAACTCTGTTCTATGGTTCTTTAAGCCAACAAAACTATAGGTCTCTACGTGGTGCAGACTTGGCACTACCCTCTGGCTAAAAGCTATAAAAGTGGGAAACTCAACTGATGCTCTCCTTTCTTCCAAGTGTTCTCTCCCTTACAGAATCAGCCTTCCTTTGATTGCTTTCCCTTATTTTCAGGTAGTTGATTTTTATATTTCATCCAGAGCTTATGGTTTTATCTGTTGGAGGGTCGGTCTGAAAGATCTACCTGGTCATGACTTGAAGTAGAAACACCACCCCCTGATTGAGCAGTATTCTTTTTACTATTTCTTATGCCTAATGAATAGAGATTTAGTCCTGGTTATTTGTAAAACTAGCTAAGTAGAAATTTTTTAATATTCTGTCTCCGAAAAGACTTAATAGTAAATATTTATATAGTAAATTGGCAATTCAGTGTTTCTCAGTGAGGATGCTACTGACATTTTGGGAAGTATGTTCTTCATTACAGGAGACTGCCCATGCAAGGTAGGACATAAGCATGCCTGGATTCTGCCTACTAGATGCCAGTACCACTCCCAAGTCATCATGATGTACAAATGATGTTCCCACATATTTCCAAGTGCCTGCTGGGGAGGCAGTTATCACCTTATGATGGTCAAGGTTGTATATTAACTTGGCTGGGCCCTGATTCTCAGTGGTTTGGCAGTTACAATGTAGTTTGGCAGCTATGCAATGATGTGATCTGCTATAAGTAGCCAATCAATTCAAAGGGCGTTTCCTTGAGGGTGTGGCCTGCATCCAATATATGTGGGCTTTCTGGCAAAGCTCACTGGCTGTATCTGGCTCACCATCTGACCTCTGGTTTTTGGGAACTGAGCTAGCAGCTTACCTGCCAGTCTTCAGATTCATCACCCTTAGCAGCCTGTGAGCCAGTGGCCTGTTGTCTTACCTTCCAATCTTGCAATTTGTCATCCTCTGCAGCTATGTGAGTCAGGAGAAACCTCCAGCCTGACCTACAGACTTGAGATTTTCCCACCTCTACAACCGCATGAGCCATTTCCTTGATAAAAATCTCTCTCCACACACACACACACATGCATATATATATATATATATATATATGCTTCACTGGTTTTGCTTCTCTAAAAACCCAGCCTAAGACACACCTGAGGTTGGGAACTACTGGATCTTCTTTCAGGTACATCAGATTTCTCTTTTAAAACACACATCTTCTGTTGACACTTATCTCTTTAAAGTCTTTTGATGTCTCTTTTCTGCCTACAAAATGAGATATAGCCTCCTTAGCATGGTGTACAAGAATCTTCACAGCCTGGCCTCGTCTTATCTTTAAAGCCTCATCCGTAACAACATTTCTCAGTGCGATCCGGTCTGTCTTTGTCTTTGCACAGCTGTTCTTTCTTTCTGGAATATCCTTCTCTCACTTCTGTATCTAAAGTTCTCCTACTCATCATCTAAGATCTGCCTCAAATGTAATTTCTATCATACATACCATGAGTGTTAATTGCTGTTGCTTCTGTGAACCACAGCACTTTTTTGTATCTTTATTATAATAACTCTACTATAATTTTCTACATGCCCATCACTTTCATCAGAATGTGATCTTATTAAGGCCAAGGACTGCTCCCAGCCTGCTAGGTCTATTGGAAAGCCTACACTAGGGAAGAGGCTGAAGTTTTAGAAGAGGAATGAATTTTTAAAAAAAAACACTGGAAATTGGCAGGGTTTAATGAATAATACAAGGACCTGAGAGGATGGTGATCTTGTTATCAAAGATACCTAGTAGGAGAAGCAACCAGTGGAATGAAATGGGAATGATAATAATCCCAATTTTGCATATTTTCAATTTTAAAGTGGCAATAGAACATTCATTGAGAGCAGCTGGAGAGTAAGTATAGAGTTCAAAAAAAAAAAAAAAGGTGAAGCCTGGATATGTAAGTTTGGGGATGTGACCCCAATACCACCCAGCATGTTTTCTCCTTTTTCAAAATGGGCAACTGAGAGCTTAACTAAGGCCATGATAAACCTATAAATTGTTCTTGCTCTGCCTGCCTCCTCACATACCTCTGTTAATGACTTTGTTTTGACAAAATGTTAATGACTTTGTTCTTTGTTTTAAACTGATGTGAATAACCTTTTGTTCTGGCGGGACTACCTGTGGCATACGACCTCCCACAGGAAAGTTGGAGCCCAGGTATCAGATATGTATATCTTTAGCATAACAAAGAAATGTCTGGCAGGGGACTACAAAGACACTTGTAACCCTTGTAAGAGTCTATATAAGCTCTAATGTAGAACTGCTCTTTGGGACTCCACAGAGACAGCCTGTGTTGCTGCTGAGTCCCTGGTAATGTATCCATCCCCTTAATAAACTTGCTCACTCTTTCTGACTTGGAGTATGTTTCATTGGCTCGACTGCTCCAGGGCACGGACCCTAATCAGGTAACAGGGATCATATTAGTAGCTGAAGTTTATTATGCAGAGTGAAAAAAAAAAGATTTTTTTTTTTTTTTGAAGCATGGGAAAAGTAAACTCCCCTAGGGAGTAAGTAAAATAAAAGAAATAGCTGGGAAGCATAACATTTTAGGTTTTGGTAGAGAAAGATAAGACTTAAAAAGAGGATTCATCAAAATTCTAAGATCAGAGAAGAAAGGAATCCCAAGAGCTAAAGGAGAGTTTCAAGAGAATGCTGAGCTTGTATTTACTGCAGCCCATTTTTTTTTTTTATGTAAACACTTTTTCTTATCTATATTCAAGCCTTTCTGAGTCTAACTTTTCTACTTAGGACTGAGTTCCTTGGAGGCTATAAAATTACAGTAATGCTAATGGTTTTGACATTGTCTCTAGCTAAATACTTTCATGCCCAATGTGAAATCTGAGCTCTACTGCAACTCACGAGAGTACTTATGGTTCCTTGCAACTCAGACCTGCTTGCACCTTCTTTCCCCACTAAGGGCTGTGCTGTTTCAAGCCCAGAAAAAAACGTACCAGCTGGGTACTGCTAGTAAGTCCTTCCTATACACAGTCACCAGTTAGTTTTCTAAGGTATAGATTGTATTTAAAAATGAAGGAAGGAAAGGAGAAAATTGCTTAAAACTTTTAGAGCCCTCTAAATTTATCACTACAGAGTTTTTCTTGAGTACATGCTGTGAAAATTAACACTTTCTAAATGAGCCGGATTTGACTGGATGGCAACAGGTTGATCGATGGCAACAGGTTAATCTCGATATTTACTAGACGCACCCTGTATTTTCACCTTTCCATTCGTTTGCTCTTTTTTTTTCTTCTGGAATGTTCTTAACCCCTCCCCTGTATTTACCTGTTGAAATGTGTGTATTCATCCTTCAAAGTCCTCTCAGGTTCTTTTTCCTTCAGGGCCACTTTCTCAGTTCTTGCAGGTGGAAATATCCCTTTTTTTTTTAACCCTTCTCAGTTCCTCTGAGATCTTGGCCCACAACTTTTCTCAATAAATCTAATGGAGTTATTTAAGTTCTGGTTCATTTTCTGTACAAGCATATAGAAAGACGCCTTTACTATTTCCATCTTTAAGAAAATGTGTCCCGACCAAAGTATACATTAAGACAGATTCAACTTATGCAGTATTCTAGATATAAATTCATCTCTCCAGCATTTCCAATTTTACATAGCTGGATGAATCACTGCTACTTTAAGATTGTCTAAGTTTGTTTTTCTTCAAGAGTTTGTCATTGATTTTGTTATTCTCTGAATTAGCCTTTTAAATTTTTTACAATGTTATTTTTATGGTGCTCAATGAAAGCACCCCTATTCAGAAGTTTTAATATTGAAAGTAGCAACATATTTATTCTAATCAAAGTTTGTTACCTACCCTATGTTTCCAGTGAACTTTTTCTTAAATGCCACTATTAACAACACAACTGCCTACAGTCTCTTTTTAAGCGTTCTTAAGTGAATGTGTCCACTTCTGAGAACCCATCCTAAAAAAATTACCCAAAATAAGGAATAGATCATATTACATCCTTAATCAGGTCATTGTTTTTAGTTAAAAAGAAAACGTGGAAACAACTGAAATGCCCCAATCTTACAACTGTTCTAAGAAATAATCAATAAATATTTGACTGCACACCACGCACCAGACACTAAGCTAGGCATTGCTCAAGTAGACAAGGCTACGTCCTCAAGATATGCTACTATGAAGCCATGATGTTTGTGAATAAAACGGGAAAACACTCATACTAGTAATAAATATTAAAAAGGATATCCAAGTGTGCATATTTAGGTATATATATATATATATATATATGTATTTTGTACATATATATACATACACATACGTGCGTGTGCGTGTGTGTGTGAGCAGATTACAATCATCACTATATAAAACAAAGGAAAAGCCTATGCATGGAAGGAAAAGGCTGGAACAAAATATACTAAATATTATGGATAATGAATTTTTTTTCTTCTTTAAAATATTATTAAGGGCTGTATATTTTAGATATAACAAAATGAATTCAAGAACCTATTCAGAAGAATTGTGTCCCTACTTTAACTAGTAAAATTTCCTCCCAGAATGTTTCCATGTATGTTATTTCGAAATTGTTTTGTTTTTTTAAAAGATACTTGGTCAGTCAGTTAACTCAAAACTGGACAAATGTTTTGTTTTCAAGCTTACAGAAGTGGGTTGTTTTATTTTATCTCTGTCTAATTTTTTTTTTTTTTTAATTGAATTAAAGACCAATGAGAGAGAGATACCAAATCCTTACTGGGAAAATTTCCATTTGTTTTTTAAAAAAATGGCTTTCTTCTTGGCATGGTTGGACAGGAAGGTTGGGTTTAATTTAAAATGATTAATGAGATTTTGTCAGGATCCTTGACTTTACCACCACTGCAGTTTGTCAGTACAACAACCTGGGAAGCCCGGACGCCACTCTGTCGCCTAAGACCACTCTCCAGGGACAAAATTAACCGGCAGGACTAGGGCCAGGTACACGTCAATGGCATTGTCTCTCGAGTATTGACAGCTTAAAAGTCTGAATCAGAAATATGTATGTTTTGCGGACACACTTACCTAAGATATTGTTTTCAGTCTCTTTGCAAGTAGTTAATCATTTTTTAAATATTTAAATTGTTGACATTTTCCAAAGGAAGCTATTGGAAGAAATTGTTTTACTAATGTCTCCTCTCCCTAATGTATTTCAAAAATTACAATAATCAAAAAAAGAATTCTGGGATCTCAGGTTACTTTTTGTTTTTCTGTTTTTAACTTAAAAAATTAAGATGAAGCTCTTTTAAAAAGTAAAACCATTTTTTGATTTTGAAAAAACACTTCTTAAATCTTTAGCATGACCTAATTTGCAATTGAGTTTTTAAATTAAACTACAAGTTTGCAGTCCAACTTAATATACCTTTTTAAAACTTAATCGTGTACTTATATTTTAAAATAATCAATGGCATGTTTAGCTAAAACCAAATTACTGAATATCACTAGCTACTAGGTGGTGAATACAGTACATATTTTGCTTCTGTGTTTAATTAACCACCTCAGACAGCAGTACCAATGCTTATCATCTTATTAAAAAACCTGTCCAGAAGAGTTCAGGAAAAAAGGAATTTCTTCCAACAAAAGCATCACAGAAATGTTCTTGAAGGTATAATAAACATCCAAAGATGACATTTATAAAAATCGAACAATAGATTTGCCTATGTTTATCAAAACAAAAAAATGTACAACGAGTGCTTTCATGTTAAATAATTTCCATGTCGTTGTCTCTATTTTCAATGTGTGCAAATTTTAGTATTACTGCAATTTAGCTGCTTCATTACACCATTTTTCCTAAAAAAAAAAATATATATATATATAAAATTTTAAAATATTTTTATATTGCAAAATGCATTCGGGGCCATCATGTTTAGGAAGGAATTTGGTTATTCATTTTATCTCATTTTAGAGTTTCCCGTTCCTACCGTATAATTAATTTCCTTAATTAATGTTGGAACAAAGAAAATAATTCGTAGTATTTTCCAAAACGCCATCCAAAAAAGATTATGGTCATTTCAATAATAACGCGGAGAAATGAGGCCAAGGTCATATTGGATCAGGTGAAAAAGCCTTGTAACAGCACTCACAGGGTGGCGTTTATTACCATGACAGATTTCTGTTGGTCTTGGGTCTGGTTCACAGCCATGAAGACTCAGAAATCTGGTTTTGTCAACACACCTCAAGGAAATGCACTTTCCATGAGATTGATTTTTAAATCCAGAGCCAAAGGAAATGTTTCAGTGATAACTATGGATGTGATCATTACATTTTCCTCTTCACCAGCCTACAGAAAGTTGTTTGATGATTATGGAATCAGAGCAAGGGAAGTTGCCTGAATCAAATGCTTGATGTTTTGTATCAGACTGAAATAGCCAAATGCATCCATCTCACGCTAGAGGCGCCTTTGCACATTTAAGTTCTGATAGCTAAGATCACTCTCCCCTAGATATTGCCAACATTTGCTATCCTGTACTGTTAAATGGAAAAACTTTTACCCCTCCTTACTGTTTTCCTTTTTCGTTGACTCAGAATGTCTGTAATACTTTCTATTGTAATTATATCAACTTATTAAAGCCTTAATATAGCCAATCACATCACAGTGGAGATCTGCTCTCCTAAAGCCATTCTGATCCATTTTGTGCTTCCTCACCATTGAACTTTAAGGGAAATCTCATTCCTCACACATTCAAGTTCTGCCATGCATATTTTCCTATACATATTCGAGTTCACTATAGCCCCCAAGGAGCCCTAGTGGCACAATGCTTAAGAGCTCAGCTGCACACCAAAAGGTCAGCAATTTGAATCTACCAGCTGCTCCTTGGAAACCCTGTGGGGCAGCTCTACTCTGTCCTATAGGGTCGCTCAGTGGCAACAGGCTTTAGTATAGCCCCCAAGTACCTAAAACATGACCTGAAATTAGGGCATGATTTTGCATCACAGTGAAGTTTTAATTCCTGAAGTATTCACATCAGCAAGCACTTAAAGAGGGCCCTGTTTGTACAAGGAAGAAATTTACTAGGTACAGTGAAAGAGACAAAAATGATGAAAACTGCCTCCTGTCCTCAAGGGTTTGGTGGGCGAAATTCAGCCGTAGTCACATACAACTCTATAATGCTTTATATTGTTGTTGATGTTAGATTGCGTCAAGGCGGTTCCAACTCATCGCAACCCAACATTCAACGGCACAAAACACTGCCCAGACCTGTACCATCCTCACAATCGTTATGCTGGAGCCCATTGTTGCAGGCACTGTATCAATCCATCTGGTTGAGGGCCTTCTTTTTCACTGACCCTCTACTCTACCAAGCATGACATCCTTCTCCAGAGACTGGTCCTTCCCGATAACATGTTCAAAGTGTGTGAGACAAAGTATGCTTTTTATATATCACCACAATTTTACAGAGGCCTAGAGAAGGTACGTGGCTTTTGGAGGATCACAAGACCATTAGTGGGAACCAAAAGAGACAACGATTACCAAGTATTTTTGTATATTACTGTCTTAGTTTCCTAGGACCACAGTAACAGAAACCACAACATGGGTGACTTTAAAGAACAGAAATTTATCTTCTCACATTTCTGGAGGCTGGAATCCCAAATTTAGGACCTCGGCAGGGCTGTACTCTCTATCTTCTGTAGTGGAAGGTCCTTCCTTGTGGTCCCAGGCATTTCTTAGCTCCCCTGGCTCGTAGACATGATGTCTTTCCCCTGTGCGTGACTTTGTTTCCGTGTCCTCCCCTTTTATAAGACACTACAAGAAGGAGCCTAAGATCTCCAAAGGACAACCCTATGCCCCCAAACAAGGTCACAGTCACAAACACAGGGGCTAGAACTTCAGTGTATCTTTTTGGGAGACACAAGTCAATCCATAACAATTACTAACCTTAATGAATAACAGAAGAAAATGTGTTGAAAGAACTTAAAAAAAAAAAAAAAAGCCTAGTAGGAAAAAACAAAAACCCATTGCCATGAAGTCAGTTTCGACTCATAGTGACCCTATAGGACAGAGTAGAACTGCCCCATACGGTTCCCAAAGAGCAGTTGGTGGATTCAAACTGCCAAACATTTTGTTAGCAGCTGAACTCTAAACCACTACCCCACCAGGTTTTCCTTGTAGGAAAGAGCAAGCTGTTAAGACTAACTGAGTGTGGAAAGATGAATTTTTTGTCAATAGATGCATTACTGGGTAAGGAAAATGCATGATTAAAGCCATGGAAATAAAGTGCATGGGGCCATGGGATAGGAAAAAACCTACTAGAGTCGGAATCGACTCGACGGCACTGGGTGGGTCTGGGTAGAGTTGGAGGGTAAAGTGGGAGCAAGGATGTAGTGGAATGAAAGACTGAGAAATGTAGGTTGGAGACAGAGCACACTAAAAGAGGGAGTTCGTACTTCATTTTATAGGCA
This sequence comes from Loxodonta africana, assembly GCF_030014295.1. NCBI lineage: Eukaryota > Metazoa > Chordata > Mammalia > Proboscidea > Elephantidae > Loxodonta > Loxodonta africana. Next base: position 12,954,366 of record NC_087362.1, read on the forward strand.
ATTGGAGATCTTTGAGGAGAAAACTGTAGTTTCTGATCTGTGTTTTGGTAATATCTTTCTAATGCCAAACTAAAATATAGAGATGCACCTGAAAGTACTTTAAGGGAATTAGTGAGGAGGCTACTGTGATTCTGTAAGTAAAACATGACAGAAATCTGAACTCTGCATTGTCATTCGTAATGGAAGTTACAGAAGAGATGTTTGACAGACATTTTGGAAGTAAATCATCTTGATACACCACTGCCTGTGGGGCAGTGAGGGGTAGTTAAAAATTACTCAGAAGAGTCTGAAAAAGGTGTTGCCACTATAGATAAAGGGCATCCAGACGAAGGACAAGTTTGGTTAGGTTGGGAGGAACGCGGTGGTGAAAGGGAAGTTATGGGCAGAAGATAACGGATTTCCTTTCAATCCGGTTAAATTTAATGTACAGATAGGATAAATATGGGAAGGCATTCTGCAGTCACTTTAGAAATGTAATACAATACTGAGATGGGAGACAAGGGTTAGAGATAATATTGTGGGAAAGTCCTCAGCGTAGAAATGATAGAAGAAACCATGGGAGCAGATGTGTGTATTGACATTGCAGTGAACACTCAGCACAACGCATGACAAATACCCCTGTTACCCATTGTCTGCCACTAGATTCCGACTCATAGCAACCCCATATAGGTCAGAGTAGAACTTCCCCATAGGGTTTCCAAGGCTGTAAATCTTTATAGAAGAAGGCTGCCACATCTTTCTCCCACTAAGCTGCTGGTGGGTTCAAACCACTGACCTTTCGGATGGCTGCCCAGCAATTAACACTGCGCCTCCAGGGCCCCTTGCATGGAAAATAGTAGGGTCAAATAAATATTTGTGGAATGAATAAACTGACATTGGCAAGTGTTCTCAAACCAAATATTCAAAAATGTCAAAGTAACACACCTTGGCTGTAAGAAGATACCATCCCATTTAAATTGAAAGAATCTTTCACAATAAAAATTTTCAGCTAAAAATCAAGGTACTGTCTGTTCAGAAAACTTTCTTCTTGCCAGTTCCTGTTGTTGCCCGGACAGGAGGTGTTCTGCTTACCAAAAATTCCAATTTAATGGATGGCTTGTAATTGGCCCTGTAAATGGAATACTCAAAACTAGAATTTTGCTAAACCAAATTACATTTTGCATTGCTGATTAAGATCCAGGCGAATTCCCCAGCTGAATATTTCTTGGAGTTCTCAGAAACTCAGGTTTAGCTGCTTCCTCACTTCTCTGAGGTTTAGGTTTGCAAAGCCTCTTTTAAGTTGTGTCTCATTGCCCTCGCTTCCTTCCCCAGGGCACCATCTCTTAATATGCTTATAACCACAAGCCCTAAAAGAGCAAAAATGGTGCTAATTCTCCTCAGTCCTCACTGTCTTAGAATATTTTGTACTCTTCACAGAGTTGAGAAGAGGAAATCTCTCCTCACAGGGCTGAGCCATAGTCTCCGAGGTCCTCCTTACTTTCCTCTACTGATTCCGCCCTCGGCCCTCAGCACCTAAGTTTCCCCTCACAGCCCTTAAACCACAAACCAACCCAAACCTGTTGCTGTCAAGTCAATGCCAACTTTTTTTTTTTTTTTTTTTTTAAAGGACAGAGTAGACCTGCTCCATAAGGTTTCCAAGGAGCGGCTTTTGGTGAGCAGCTGTGGCTCTTAACCACTGTGCCACCAGGGCCCCATATCTGCATGCAGATCAGCCAGAGGCCACTGGGTTGACCACCTCACGACTACCTCACGACTGCTCAAACAGGCCCACAGTCAGCTGAGGACCACCCAGTGCTCCTCAGTCTCTCCAGCCAAGCACCTGCCTCATAACTTGGGTGACTATAGAGTTTATTGTTTAAACCAGGACACTTCAGAGAGTGCTAAAATGCTAAACCAGATGGTACTTCAGGACAACAGGCGTAAACCAGAATGTGTGGTCACCCTATTGGTGACTGTAATACAACGTGATAAACGCTGTAGTAAAAGTTTAAACACTTTGCAGTGGAAACATTTTGCATGTAATGCACCAAGGGTCAAAATTTGTTTCCAATCAAAAACATCTCTAAATTATTTTCCAGTTGGTATCTGTGATGAAAACCATTCTGCGAGACTGAGGATATTTGCACCCTGCTGCACAGCAGAGCACTGGCTCCAGGAGGAAACAATCTTTCTGCAGCTTAAAAGTGTATTTGGTGACTCAGGATGCTTGTAGAAGAACTCGTATTGCAGTTTGGTCAACACCATAGGGAACTGAGTTTCAGAAATCAATGGAAGATTTGGGTGATATTTGATGGACAATAAAACCAAAAAACCAAGCCCACTGCCATCCAGTTGATTCCTATTCATAGCGACCCTATAGGGCAGAGTAGAACTGCCCCATAGAGTTTCCAAGTAGCTCCTGGTAGATTTGAACTGCTGATCTTTTTGGTTAGCAGCCATAGCACTTAGCCACTGCACCCCCAGGGTTTCCCGATGGACAGTAAAGATAATAAAATCAAAATTACCATTTCTCTTACTCGTCTATTGCCTTTACTCTGCCAAGAGCTTTATCTTCATTCACTTAATCTTCACAATTATCCTGTGAGGAAGCAGACGTGATTTCTTCAAGGGTCACAGGCTAGAGACACCTGGATATTCTGTCAGTAATGTATGCATATGTATATGTATACCTGTTTACAGATAGATATGGATGTTGTTGTTGTTAGGGGCCGTCAAGTCATTTTCGACTCATAGCAACCCTAATAGAACAGAGTAGAACTGCCCCATACGGTTTCCAAGGAGCAACTGGTAGATTTGAACTGCAGACCTTTTTCGCTAACAGCCAAGCTCTTAACCACTAGGCCGCCAGGTCTCCAGATACAGATAGATACATAAGTGTGGGTGTGGGTAAGTACATGTGGAGAGGGGGAACAGTGGGAATAAGAATATTCATTTAAATAATAGCTTTTTGTTGTTAGGTGCTGTCAAGTTACTTGTTATCTTAAAAGCCCTCAGACTAGAACAGCTCTGTTGACATACAAAAAACAAAACTAAAAATATAGTCTACTATTATTTCAGTGCTGGTGGTCTGGCTGAATCTTGCTTCAAGCAAAGAAGAGGTAAAGGATATTAATCTTACATTTAAAAATGAGTAAATCCCAGACTAATCTCCTTTTTAAAAAAATTTCAGTATGGATAGCACAATCATTTCGATTGTACCTTATTTTATAGGAATGTTAGTTTTTGAAAAAAAAAAAAAAAAAAAAGCACTGGACCCAGGTCTATCCAAAAGCCAAAAGACTTAGTAAATGCCGTGGATATAAGCTTCAGAAGTTCTCAGCTGGTAAGTGGAATGAAGAGGAGAGAGGAAATGAAGAGGGAGGTGGACGCCCGGCAGGCTGCGGAAGGAAGAACATGCTGAGGAGGCCGGGGCACGGAGCTCCGCTTTGGACACGTTGAATCTGAGGGACAAACGGCCCAGTCATGAGCTGCAGGCAAAGGGTTTGGAAATAGGGATTTGCAGTTCAGGAAAAATATGGTGACATCAGAAATGCTTTGCTTCTTAACACCTCTTATTAAAAAAAAAAAAGGACCTTTGTATGATTTTAGAGCACAAAGAGCAATGAAAAATATAAACAATCCAAAGGTTCTCCACTCAGTATCTTTCCTGGCTTAGGACTCAGTTTAGGCATGCTGCTGATGACAAGAATATTATTAAGGATACTGTCAATATATGACTAATTTCTCTGAAATTATGAAATTATATTTCTTTGACAGGCATTCAAATTCCTTGTCTTATGTAAAGAAAATGTAAGAATCAAATAAAGTTCTCAGGTTAACTTTTTTAGAGTGACCTAACAATTTCCCTCAGAGGATAAACTGGAGGTGACATTTGTACTGAGGTTTGAAGGACAAGAAGGAGCTTCAGTCAATGGGAGGATCTGGACAAGAGTGTTTTAATGAAGAAACAAGAAAACCAGGCCTGTTGCTGTCAGTCACTTCCAACTCCCTGGTGACTCCGTGTGTGTCAGAGTAGAACTGTGCTCCATAAGATATTCGATGGTTGATTTTTTTTAAAGTAGATTGCCAGGCCTTTTTTCCGAGGTGCCTCTGGGTGGACTTGAACCTTTCAATTAGCATCCAAGTGTGTTAATGGTTTGCACCCCCCAGGGACTCCATTTTAACCCAGAGGGAACATCAAATGCAAAGACTGTGAGGCCTAAACAAGGTTGGCCCATATACAATAGAATGCCAGCTCCATGAAGGAAGACTCACTAAAACATAAGAAAATTTCAGTAAATATTTGATGAATGAATGAATGAGAGAAACCATAGATGGGAAAGGCTTTAGAGAAGAAGGCATAGGCCATATCTTGTAGGACCTAGAAGGTGGTAATAAGGTGTTTGGATGTTAGTTCTAGTGAGATGAGACGTCATAGCAGGGTTTTTAAAAGAGGAATGATGTGATGTGGTTTGTGTTTTAAAAGCAATCATTCTGACTGCTGTGTGAAGAACAGGTTGGTAAGCTGGGGCGAGAGTGAAAAGTAGGGAGACCAGTTAGCAAGATTTAGGGGGTTATTCAAGTAAAAGATCGTGAAGGCTTAGGAAAGGGTGGTGGCAGTAGAGATACAGAAAATTGAATGCTCCTAGATTTTTTCTTTAAGAACTAGGCAGATGGTGGTCCTGCTTACTGAGATGAGAAACACTGGGCAGGAATATGTTTAAGGACAGAATCTAAGGGAGTTTAGCCATTAAAATAGATAAATATAAAAACTATTCAAGAATAGAGGGAGCTATTTATAATAAAATATTGAGGGGAAAAAACCTAAATAGGATGTATAGAATAATTATAATTACGAAGAAAGTATGTTTGTATATTGAGTAGGATGAGTAGAAAATACGATGAAAACCTGGGTTCACTGAGAATTTGAGATTTTGTGAGTCTTAAAAAAATTTAATGAGTTCTGCTCTTGTGGTTATAATGTTTGTGAGATAAAAAGTAAAATTTTAATAAAAGGAAATAAGTTAGTGACAAAAAATGATTGCAGTCTAGAATAGAATTTCATTATAATACATTCATTAGAGAATTGACATTATTTTGTCATGGAATTACTTTAAAACCACTAAAGCTATATTCCTGCAAGTCCTCTTCACTTTCAGCAAACAAAGACCACAGCCTTCAGTGTGGATAACACCTCAACGTAAAGAAAACAAAAATCCTTACAACCGGACCAAGAAGCCACATCATCATAAATGGAGAAAAGATTGAGGTCGTCAAGGATTTCACGTTTTTTGAACCCGCAATCAATAGGCGTGGAAGCAACAGTCAAGAAATCAAAAGATGCGTTGCATTGGGCAAATCTGCTGCAAAAGACCTCTTTAATGTACTGAAAAGCAAAGATGTTACCTTGAGGCTAAGGTGCTCCTGACCCAAGCCATTGTGTTCTCAATCGCCTCATATGCATGGGAGAGCTGGGCAATGAATGAGGAAAATTGAAGAATTGACACCTTTGAGTTGTGGTGCTGGAGAAGAATACTTAATATACCATGGACTGCCAGAAGAACAAACAAATCCGTCTTGGAAAAAGTACAACCAGAATGCTCCTTAGAAGCAAGGATGGCGAGGCTACATCTCACATACTTTGGACATGTTATCAGGAGGGACCAGTCCCTGGAGAAGGACATCATGCTTGGTAGAGTACAGGGTCAGCGAAATAGAGGAAGACCCTCAACAAGATGGATTGATACGGTGGCTGCAACAACGGGCTCAAGCATAGTAACAATTGTGAGGATGGCACAGAACCAGGCAGTATTTCGTTCTGTTGTGCACAGGGTCACTATGAGTCCGAACCAGCTCAAGGGCACCTGACATCAACAAAGCTATATTCCTAGGTTATGCAATCCAAAGCACAGTTAATTGGGAGCGGAGGGAGGGGGAGGAAAGAAAGAAAGGAAGAGTAAAGATCTCAAACCCAGACTGTTGATTTTCCATTCTATTATTAAAGACAAGAGTAGGAGATTCCATGAGCTCCCATTATAATCTATTCCATCAGTTCACACATTTTATTCCTTTAAAATTCTTTTCTCTTTCTCTAACACAAAGTCCCCAAGTCTCCCTGTGCTTCATTCTGAGGCTTCTTCTTGTTTTGCCCTCACTGCGGATGAATACCAGCCAACTGCCGTCTTCACTTGAAGAGCTCTTTATATTCTTGGACGTCTTTAAGTTGTCCCTTTCTGTTCGAATTAACTACAGGGAGAATTGTTTACAATTAAAAGCATATTAACAATGGATATTTCATGAGTAAAACCATACCACAACCTTGACTCAATTACATAAGATCTAAAATTAATTTTTGTATAAATGATTTCTCCATGAAATAAATCACTGTTACTCATCATTACAGTTACTACAATTCAACTATGTGTAGGGGGCCCTGAGCTAAGCACAGCAGATATGAACAGGTTCCCGATTCTATTTTGAGGAGCTCCACTTAAATCTTCTCTTTCCAGCAAACAACAGTTACCCTAGAATTCTGATAACTAAAACAACTGCGCCTACCAGAAGACATACCGAGATTTCGAAGTTATGTATAAAGTAATCTTTTCTTTGTTTATTCATAACTGATACCCAGCTCGGAGGCCAAAAAGAGCAACTCTTCTGTGATCCATTCATTTCAAATATACTGGGAACTATTTTTTTTTTTTTTACAATGACCAAAAGGAACTTGTAAGGGGACAATTTTCCACTATATCTTACACATATTAAAATGTTAATGTCCTATTAACATTGGAAAAGAACACACAGTCCTGTTGGAGAGAGCATTTTCACATAGAGAAATATTTACCTCTAACATTCACTTTTACATTAAAGAACACCCATCTGGAAACAAAGATCCTGACTCCATATGGTAGATGTTGTTTTTGGATGCCATCAAGTTGATTTTGACTCGTGGTGACCACATGTGACCAAATAGAACTGCCCTATAGGGTTTTCTTGGCTGTACCCTTTACGGGAACAGGTCACCAGGTCTTTCTCACATGGATTCACTGGGTAGGTTCGAACCTCAAAAAGCACACACCAAATTCTTAAACTCTAAATTGTCCAGCAAAAAATACTACCTCCTGTACAAACCACTTTTCGAAGAAGGAAAGACTTTTTGTATCTCTTTGGTATATAAAACAATTGAATAATATTCCAGTTTCAAGCGGGAATAATAGAGCAATTCTATTCCAAAGAAGAGATCTGGTTAAATTAAGTAATTTTATTTTTGAATGTGTTAGGTCTCACTTCAGGGGTCCCTGAAAACAAAACATATGCATGACTGCATGTATGCGTATGTTGGTACATGGATGTTATTCTAAGATGTTAGTGTTTTGAACAACAAAAAACAGTAACGATAAAGCAAATTGTAGTGTGACACCTACACTTAAGTAGGCAAATTGAATAAAATCCACCCAAGGCTTTGTGGGGGCCTGTGCAGACCCAGATGTTCAGGCCGTTAGAGAGATCTCTATAGTTCACACAACTGGGGTCCCAGAGAAGTATGGGGAGGAAAAGAGGGAATTTTCATGAGATAAACTTGGGATCTCGTAGACAGGCCCCTGTGAAATGCAGCTGGCTCTCTCTTTTCCTTGAAGAGCTGGGCCTCTGGCAAGGGAGAACGGTTTGTAAAACTGGGGGCAGGGTGCCTTCTGACTATTAGCTATTAGCTGTAGCACCCAGAAAGAGACACTTACAACAAAATATGGCAGAAAAGTTCATAATAATAGTCTTTTTCGCACCAAATTTTGCTCCACACTAAGCTGCCACTTTTAAACACTTCGCCACCTTGTGGACAACTTGAAAAGTACAAGATTTTTTTCCCCCCTAATGATTTTTTTTTTTTTTTCCATGATTAATTTCCATACTCTTCTGAAAGAATTGCCCTAACTCCACCTTGCTGTTAGTTGCCTCCAACTCATGGCAACCTCACGTGAGCAGAGTAGAACTGCTCCGTAGGGTTTTCAAGGCTGTGAGCTTTCAGAAGCCAATTGCCAGGCCTGTCTTCCAAGATGCCAAGCCTTTGGCTAGTAATTAAGCGCTTAACTGTTTGTCCCACCCAGCCACCCAGCGACTGCTGGTACTTTGTTTTGTTCATTGATGCACCTAGAACAGTGGCTGGCACTTAGTGAGTGGTCAATAGATAGTTGTTAAGTGAACAATGAACTGAGCCTGGATACATTCCTTTTAAAGGCTGTTATTAGAGAGAATGTAATGGAAAATGCAGTCATAATACAGTGTTAACAAAACATTTTTCTTAACTAAAATGAAGGTTGTGAATTATTTCAAAAGTACATGGTGGGTGTATTTTCTCATTTAGAGACGTATCTACATAGCTAATTAAGAGGAAACGTCATTATTGCTCTTTGTAGACAGATAATCCAGGTGATTTAATTTAGATAATTGAGAGCCTGCCTCCTTCAGCCCAACTACCCCACACAAAACTAAATCTACCCTGGAAAATACCTTCTCCACTTTGTCTAAAAACTCATTACTAGCTTTCCTCTTGCTTTGGGCTGTGATGCTTGCTATTCTCTTTCTCTGCAGCCCAAATTATGAATCTGTATTAACCCTCTTTTTAAAAAGAATATGCGTATGCATTGGCATGAATACATTTTTTTTTTCTTGCTTGCTTTTCCAAAATTATATTTCATGTTTCTGCTTCAGGGAGCCTCGAATGTTGATGACTCAAACATTTCTCTGGATGTTAAGGGTGGTGATGAAAAAATGATTATATCACATTTTTAAAGGAGAGTATTCCAATGTCTTTTTGATTCTTGAGACTTTCTTTCGAAAATTACATTTTAAAAAGCCAAACACATTACTATGTTTTAGCACCTCAAAGGTTAAAAGCTGGAAAAAAAAAATCACTAGGTAATCTGCTTCAAATTTCTCTCTCAGGATGGTTATTTTCCATTCTAAAATCAGCAAAATAAATACACATATAAACAGTAGGCCAGCATTTTGATGAAAGAACTTAGTTTTCAAATCAAGCTGATCTTAGGGTGACAATACCTAACATGTTTTAACAATATATTGCTGAGACACAGATCTTGTTTTTTATTAGTTGAAACTATATATATCCACTGCATAAAACTCATTTATGTTGCATAGAATCGAAACTTCTCCAGAGCTCATACTTTTAAACAAAACACACACACACACCCAAATAAAAATTAAATCCAAACAAATAATGACTTGACTTTGACAGAATCAATGGAAATGCAGCCTTACATACACGGCCCACAGAACAACAGAAAACATTAAAATGCCAGCTTTGAAGAAGCCTAAAATTTCTCAGGCTGAGAAAGGTCTAAGTTATGAATTAAAATATTCAAGTCACACAGATTTTGAAAGTGGAAGTTGCAATGTAATTGTTTCCTAAGGTGATTTTTGTCCCTTTTCAAAAAAGTTTAGGTAACATTTGTACAAATACAATAATTTCTTCCGTATGTGTATGACTGAGTGTAACATTAATATGGACATACAACAAACACACAAAAACTATAGAGTGCCATTGTAATTATTTTTAGCATTTGTAAAAGAATTTTCTTTTCTCAACTATATCTCCCGAGTTAAGGTCTACAGCATTTCCTTGGACCAGCTATATGTCTCATTTTCGTAAGGGTCCCCCGAGGCAATAGTCAGACATGGTTACCTCAGCCTTCACCAAGGCGACACAGCACAGAACCTTGTACTGTAATAGACAACAGGGAACAGTCACAATTTCCATTCCTGATACCTTGTCAAGCCTCCTTCAGGTAAGAGATTAAAACTTTTTTTTTTTTTTTTTAATAAGGTTAGTGGCCATTTTAATGGAATAAAAAGATTATTCCTAGTGTCCTGGGAATTGGATGTTTGGGGTGTGAATATGTAGGGGGGTGTCTCTTCCCTTGTAAGATTGTCTTGTTCAGAAGATCTCAATATTAATATTTACCACACAGTCTTATGTTCAAAATATTTTTTAACAAAATTGAGAGAAGATAAATAGGTGATTTTCACAGGTAAAAGGCTTTTGCCTTTTAGCATCAACAATATAGTACTAATCACACTTGTTCTATCCTTCTGACAAAAATAAATCTACATTTAGCTTAAAAAAAATTACGTGTGAATATTTGGGTACCAATTTATAACATTTTTAAAATAATTAAGTTTTGAAATTAATTTTTCTCTGCCTAATGTTTTAATGTATAAATAATGCGTAGAATGGGGAACCCTGGTGGCGTAGTGGTTAAGTGCTATGGCTGCTAACCAAAGGGTCGGAAGTTCAAATCCTCCAGGCGCTACTCTGTCCTGTAGGGTCACTACGAGTCGGAATCGACTCTAGGGCACTGGGGTTTCTTTTGGGGGGGGGGCGGTTAATGTATAAAAGGTCGCTATAAGTCAGAATTGACTCGACAGCAGCAGGTTGGGTTTTCTTTTTTATTTTAATGTATATTGCTTGCATGAAAAATCCATAGTGAGGGTCACCCAAATATTCACACGTAATTTTTTTTTAAATACCAAAATAAGAGTGAGAAAAAAATGCCAACGAATATAACCTCCAAAGTTTCCAAGAGATTTTCAAATAGCTCACTCCTTCAGATTTTATATTTTGATCCAATTTGTTGTTTAAACAAAAAGATCCCTAATTTTTTTTAGAAGGTTTTAAAAGAAAAAAATAAGGTAAGCGATATTACAATATGTGCTTAAACTAAGCATAATGCTTCCAATTTGCTAAAAATACGTATCCTGTAAGTGATGTTCTTTTATAAAAGTGTGTAATTTATAAATGACAGTTTCATATGGTCAGATATGAAATGTACATAAATTGTGTTTTACCAGGAAGATTATGCACCATTTTTTAATCTCAATTTTTAATGATGTCTTGCAAATGTACATTTATTACTTTCCAATTCACATCTGGGAATTCGGAAGAAAAAGTTGTTTAACCCAAAGAGTTGACTGTTCTTTCTTGGCTTAAATGGGGGTGAATTCTCATTTCACAGAAGGGAATGTGTTCAGATTATTTCAAAATATAGCTGTGTTATTTGCTGCTTTGCATATGCTACTAAGTCGTTAAAAACGCTTTGTTTCAAAACAACATTGTGTTTGGGTAAAAGCCAGACATGTTATTTGCTGTCATGTCAGCTATTATTTGATAGAGCAATATTTTTCTGCAAAATTTCATAATCAAGCGCCATCAGTTTAGAAAAACTGTTGCAAAACACAAAGATAAATCTTTTTTTAATTGGCAATTTAATCTTCACTGTAATTGCTCTAATAAAAAGAACCTGAGAGTTTTGTAGATGGTTATCTCAAATTTTATGTGTCCGCTAAGAAAATTTTTAGTTCCCTTTTTCCTTTACTGGGTTTTCTGGGTTTTTTTCCTTTAACAGTGTTCTGGGAAGTGGTTAGCACAAACCATACCTGATTCCTTTAATGATCTTACATGTAGTTCTGAAGAGAGCAAACTACAGAAAAATCATTTGAAGTCGTTACCACTTTGGGAGTAAAAATATACCAGTAAGGGAGGATTGAAAAAGGCAGCTTTGTAGCCCCGGACCTTCTCATTAGCATCTTCTGTTGCTTTCAGGAAACCCTGGTGGCGCAGTGGTTAAATGCTACGGCTGCTAACCAAAGGGTTGGCAGTTCAAATCCGCCAGGCGCTCTTTGGGGACTCTATGGGGGCAGTTCTACTCTGTCCTATAGGGTAGCTATGAGTTGGAATTGACTCGACGGCACTGGGTTTGGTTTTTTGATTTTTGGTGGCTTTCACCACTCTTTCTTCAGGGAAAAAAAAAAAGAACCGAGCAAATCGCCGGGCCTCAGAAGATTTTAACCGCAAGGGGTGGGGTTCACTTTTTTCTCCAACTCCCCCTCCCGCCCACTTCCTCTCCCTGCAGGTACGTGTGTGGGTGGGAAGCGGGGATGATAGAAACAAGAAGCAACTTGCTGTAGCAGTGGAGCCGAGCTAAATCCCCCCAAGATTCCGGGACTTTATCTCTGCCTAACACTTAAGACCTTACCACCACATCCTTTATCTCGCCGTTCCTACTGCCTGCCTGGTGCCTAGAGCTTGGCAGCTTTTCCAGCGTCTGTGCTGAATGGCGTGGGGGAGGGGAGGATTTAACGCTGGAGGGAGGGGAAGGACGGCCCATTTTGTCCCATTCAGTTTCAAGGCCATGTTCAAGTCCCTTTACAGATCCAAGTCAGCCAGGAATTCCGGCTAGGGGAAGCATACACGATGACTCAATGACAAAGTTGTAAGAAATTATAGGGGGGTGTTTCACCCTCCCCTAGTCTCAAGGGAAATTTTTTCCAAACTTTGGTGCCTGATTTCAAGTTTACTGCTTTGCAATCTTTCTTAGTCGTGTGTTTTTCTTTGGAGAGAGTTATAAAAGGAACTTTCGAACTGCTGGGTTGAGAAATGAACCGGGAAGGTACCTACAAGGACCACTCTGCATCCACCCAGCACATTAGAGGTCCCACGGCAGGAACTCGCTCGGAGGCCTGGCTGGTGGAGGCGTCGGCTCGGCTCAGTGAGGCCTTCGCAGGTTTTGGTGCAGCAGCCTGGTGAAAACAGTGAATGGCAAGAGAAGCGCTTCAAGGATCTCATTGCTTAAAAGAAAAAAGCATATTGTAACCGGATGAAGCCAGTCCCACTCCTTCATAGGAAGCCCAGTTTGGCCGCTTGCCTGGCGCTGGGGGCTTTGACCGCAGCCGTTGCCGGGTCCTGGAGAAGTTCACGTTTTAATGTACGTGATCAGGGATAATTCCCCGAGGCAAACACCCTTTCCCCCACCCCCTACAATCAAAGCAATTGCTGTTGAACTCTAAGGCAGGTGGTCGCCACTGTCCTTGCGCGGGGCCGGGCGAGGCCGAGAATTGGCACCCCGTGCCCCCGGGAAGGCCGGAGCTCTGCTGGGTACGGGGGCGCCAGGACCCGCAGCAGAAGGCGGTCTAGAGCCCCTAGGGGCCTGCAGCCTGGACAGAGAGGATACGCTTTTCAGTTAACCAAGGGGTTTGAAATTGAATCCAACGAGGCAATCCCAGTGCCCTGGAGCTGTAGAGCACCGAGTAGGACGGCTGGGGCAAGACCGATCCTCTGGACTGGGCAGTCCCGCGTTAACCCTGCCGCAGCTCCCGGCATAATTTAACAACCGGGATTTGCAGCCGACTCCTACACCAGCGCATCAATCACCGTCAGCCCAGACAGCGGGGCGCAGAGCTCGCCCGCTCGCCCTTGCCACGCAGGCCCCAGGCAGGCTAACTGCGGGCGCCTGGCGCGAAATCTCCCAGCCAGGAGTATTTGCCACCCGAGTCCCCTCGCGAGATGCAAATCCACGCTTGCACTTTTAACAGACAAGCAAGGGGCGCCGGGGGAGAAGAACGATCGCGTCACCCAGCGATGATTTAATTGTGGCACACGGATCAGAGAAAGCCAGAGCAGCGCATCCGGTCTCATTCTGTGGTTGGGGAAACTGAATCCCACCCAGGTTACAGTGGCACGCTCAAGGTCAGGTGACCTTGTTGTTAGCTGCCATCGAGTCTGCCCCAGGCTCACGGCGAGGCGACGCACAACTAAACGCTGCCCGGGGCTACGACATCCCCATAATCGGCTGCCCGCAGGCCCAGGCCCATTGTGAGTCGGAGGGTTTGTTGTCTGATTTTCGGAAGTAGCTAGCCAGGCCTTTTAAAACTCTGGAAAACTGTTGCTTGATTCTAAACGTCTTTATCCGCACCACCCCCCGCCCCCGCCTCCCAGCCTTCTCCCTCCTCCACCCTCCAGCCTCACAACTTCATTCTGTTTTAGAGACACCAGGATCTGGGAGTTTCTTTAGAAATGTTCGCTATTGCAGTTACCATTGTAATTTATCATCATCGTTTTCAGTGTGGCATTTCCAGCTGGCGGTCCTAGGTATGCGCTTCAGGTCTCGTTTCGCGTTCATCCTACCTGGCAAATATCGGGGTGCTAGACACCCAGCTCACCTCACAGCTACTTCCGTGGGTTCCTGGCACCTAACCTAGTCAGGGAAAGGAGTATCGCGCAAACCCGGGGTACTGGGGGGGGGGGGCTGTTAGGATAATGTTGTAGTGAAGCAAATGGTCAGGCGATCAACTTTCACCTTCTCCTAGCTTTTAAAAAAGGGACTGGTTTTCGTCCAGCAAACTCTCCCCTCAGGCGGTAGGAGCATGGCGTTATGGTGGTCATTTCACACTATTCATATTAATTATTTTCGAACACCACACACACCTCTCCATACTTAGGTCAAAGCGAACTCAAGCCATTGAAGGGTCTCTGGTAGTCCTTGTAGTTTTCTTTGTTTGTTTTAAAATCAGGATTAGAAAATTGGTAGCCTCCGAAGTGTATTTCTGAAGCAAAAAGGCCACCAAGTGGTCTCATCCTTGTATTCTTACTGGAATGATCTCTCTCTCTCATTCTGTGTGTGTGTGTGTCTTAGTCCAAGAGTAGAAAAGAGAGAAACTCCAACCTTCAACTGTCAACTGTTTTCCAAACACCAGATTAATGTTCCCCAGGACTCGGTGGTAACGTGACCCTTTCTGTTTTCAGATGTGTTTTCCAACATGTAATCGTTTGTTTGTTATGTCTCCCGGAATGGCATAAGGAAAGCTGGGGGAAGGGGTGCTGGGTTGTCAGAGGAAGAAAAAAATTGGTTTCCAGGCTGTTTTTGTTCCTTTCTTAGCACAGGAAAGCTCAAAACATTTTATTTTTATTTTTGAGAAGATAATCCCAAAGGGGGGGAAACACACACAATACCAATACTGGAAAGAAATCTCAGTACTCAAAAAAAAAAAAAAAATTTAAGTAACTCCTCCAAAAAACAAAAATCCAATAAATGGATTTTAAAAACATCTGTCTCATGAAGGCAGACTTCTGAGGTGCTAGTAATGCTCTCTTTCTTGCAGGTAGTTATGCATAGTTTTACTTTTGATAATTTATCAAGATTTTTCACTTATGAGTTGTGTCCCTTTTTAAATTGTTAAACTTCAATAAAAAGGTTTTAAAAATCTGAGAAATAGGAAACCTCTGAGATAGACATTAATATACATACCACTATCTTATAAATGTACTATTCCTAATAAATTTCCAAACCAATGTATTTATTAAATTCCATTTAAGAGATTTACCAATAACTTGATTTCTGGGTGATAGATTCTGAAGCGAATTGAAAACAATATACTTGAATTAGTTTTTCAGAAGTGAGCATAAATACTGAATCATTTTTAATATATTAAAATATCAAATAAGCAATGACCATTTAAAGCTTGTTTTAAGAAACATCCCCCCAAAAACCCCAGATTTTGTACCTTAAAAAAAATTGTTTGAGACTAACTCCTAATGGTTTCTTTCAAATGAGAATTTTAAAAAGCACCTTAGCCATAAGGTAAAGTCTTTTTTTTTTTTTTTTTTTTTTGCTACTCGAATGATGCCAGTTTTGGACTTTTCTTCTCCTCAATAAAATATTAGGCTGCTTTCATGGTAAGTTACTAAGTATTCTGCCAAAAATCCAAGGGCAAAATTGTTTTCCTCATTTAATCAAGAGCTTTTATTGCTGGCATCAACCTAGCTAGTGACCCCACTGTTACCCTCCACGCCTTAGTCCTTATTTCCTCCTTTCTCTCCTCACCCCCTTCCAAATCACCCCCAACTTTCTCTTCCCAGTCCAAGTTAGAGACATCGTGATCCCCACCTAGGAAATGATTTCCCGATGTATCTCTTTATTACTGCTCCCCGCTTCTCTGCCTCTGCTCTGCTGGAGCCTTTATCACCCGGGAACAATTGCTAAGACCTCCCTTCCCACGGAGGCTTCCTTGCTGCTTTACTTTATAGGCCCTTCCGCGGTTTTATGATTGGTTGCTGTGGTTAGAATGTTTATGGATAATAAACAACTAACCCATTTCTTGCCTAATGAATTGCCCTACCCGTGTACCTACCTGTTTAACACCCATAACTCGCTCCAGCAGCAGTCCGAGCCAACGACTAGGGGGGTCGGAACCACCCAACTTCGCTGCGGCTTAAAATCACAGTGGAATAACTCAAGGTCAGCAGACACGGATTTCCCATTTTCCAGCTCCTCTCCCCCGGGGCTCCCCACCCTCAACCTGGGCTCAGACCCACCGGCTCCTAGCCGCCGTCCAGGGCCTCGGGTCGAAGGGATGAGTTCCAAGGTGCTTTTCTCGAGGTCTAGAAATGGGAGGTGGTCAGTCCCGAGTCTGGGCGCGCAGCCCTGCGAGGCCCGCTCGCGCACAAGGACCGGGCACTGCCGGTGACAGGCCAAAGCGGGTGCCTGGCGCAGCTCCTCCTTTGTCCCAACCTGCCTCTCAGCGCTTCTGCAACACACACCCTAGGTGGCAGTTCCGCCCGCGTGGGATCGGAAAGGCTGACATTTGCAAAGGCGGGCATCCCTCCTCCCCGACGACTGAGAAGGAAGCGCTCTGGGCTGGGAGGGAGGACCGGGAGTGGGAAGTGCATAACCCAGTTAACAGGTTCGAATTTAGTTGGCAAAAAAGGAAAATGTACATCCAAACTCCCAAGTGTCCTGGAAAACGTGGAGGATCTGCCAAAAGCATTGCGAGAACAGAAGAAACCCACTTCTGGGAGAGCTTCTTTTATACACGTTTTGGCAGTTGCACAGGCCCTTGGTCAGTAGCCGGGGTAGGCTGTGTGACGGGTGTGACGATGCGGACTGGGGTCGGGAGGGGCCTCGGAAAGGCACACGAATTTCGCGGAGGGAGTCTACTGTCTAACCTAGTTTAAGAGAGACAGAGAGAACGTGGGTGTTCGCCTGGGGGCCTCCCCTGCCAGTAGGGACCCAGAGCTTGGAAGCCCAGTGGGAGTCTGAACCCAAAGCTCTGAGATCGTCAGTTCTCCTACTAGATCCGTTTCCAAAACCCTTTTAATTGTTGGCTGTGTTTTAAATCCTCTAGACGTCCAATACCTAAACAAGTAGTTTGAAAGTTCTGCAGTTTGGGATTAGAAATTTAATTTTAGAAATTGCTATTTATGTCACCTTCCAGTTGAGCCTTACCTCCCCAGTATCACTTCTCTCCGGGAGCCTAAGGGTCGTTGGAAGAACCCACCCACCAATCCAGGTGTGATTTTGCTCTAGGTGAAGATGTTGGGCCCCTATTTTCCTGGGTCCATAGTTCTTTCCGGAGCTGTGGGTAAACATTGTTTTAATCCCTGTCTGACAATCCCTGCTTTCATTTGTCTTGGTTTGTAATTCCATTGTTTCATAGTGGCCATGGGAGGGGAAGGGTTTCTAACTTTCTATCATTAAATTAACAAGTATTTGTTTAGTGCCAGAGTCACTGGGCATCAAAAACTGGTGTTAGACTTCTGACCAAAAGGCTGGTGGTTGGAATCCATCCAGAGGCTCCTCGGAGGAAAGGCCTGGCTATCTGCTTCTGAAAGGTCACAGCCTTGTAAACTCTGTAACACATGGAGTCTCAGTGAGTTAGAATAGACCCAACAGCAACTGTTTGTTTAGTGCCCACTGTTCTGGACATGGGAGACACAGCGGTAAAAAACAAAGCCTCTCCTAGGTCTTCCACTCTAGAGGGGAGGATTGCACCTACACTGGGGCTCACTTTGGGTTGGGTGTTGAGATGATAAAATTATTTTTAATAGAAGCATAAGGTGTACTTGCAGCCACTGGTTTGAAACCTCTGTCTCCTTGTCACCTAAGAGATTTCTTTATTATGAATGGCTTTAACCACACTGCCTTCCTTTCTTGCAACCTTTCCACGAAGTACCTGATGCACTTTGCAGCTCACGATACCCTCCATCTCCTTTGCCTCCCGCAGCCAATTTTTATCTGTGGGGGTCGGGAAAGGGGCGCTCCATGCCACTCTCAATTGATGTTGGTCATTATTCAACCCATGGAGCCAACAATTCAATACCATTAGTGTCTTCCAAGGAATCTTGGCCCCACGGATCTTTAGGGACGCCGAGCCAACTTCGGAACAGAAAGCAGGTTGGGTGTCTCACGGAGAGAGGGCGTTTGTCCCTCCGTCAGTGGTGCCTCTGGAGCCTTGACCTTCCCGGGATATTACATTTCTTGGTCTCAGTCTGGGGACTTAGGAGTTTTCCGGGGGAAGAACTAGAACCTAGGAGTGCTCATTCTCTCCAGGCAGTGACTGATTTTTGGCGGAAGCTCTTTTCAGTTCTCTCTCTCTCGATCTCCCTCTATCTCCTGAAAACCCCCTCTTCTTCTCACTGGGAAGGAAAGGAAGCTGACAAGTTAACACCGGGACAGGGACTCCTTCAGAGTCGGAGCGGTTTTGCTCGGGCTTCCTTGCTGCCACCTTCACGCTCACTGGGCACAAAACAAAACAGAACAAACAAAACTGCTAATATAATACCCACCCCCAGCAAGAAGAGAATTACAACCACCAGCAAAGGAAAAAAAAAAAAAAAGACTAATAGCCCGCCCCGAGCTGTTTGTTTTCTCTGACTTTGTCGTTTTATTTGAACCTGTCCCATCAGAAATACATGAGAACACAGAAGGTTGACAGGGTCTACAGCTCTGGGTGTGTGCGCGGTTGATAGAGAAAAGAAAATAAATCCTGGTTACTTAATGAAGGGGGGAAAAAAAAAAGAAAGAAACAACGCGCCGGAAAAGGCTACGGCGACCGTCGGTCCCTTGGCAGACGCGCAGGGACTGGGGAGCCGGGAGCCAGGGTCAGCGCGGACGCCGTGGCCTCGGGAAGCCGCGACCAGAGCCGGACGGAGGCGCACAGCCACAGCGGAGAGCTGGCCTTAATTGTATTTGATTATCAAGGGAATAGAACACTCAGCAAGGCATCGGATGCCTGCACCAAGAAAGCGCTGGGAACTTTAGAAAGGTGTTTGCATGCCGGGGTAGCTTCTTGTGAACGTGACAGACAGTAGACTGGGTGGGAGAGAAGATTCTTACCTGCCGGACTATACAGCGGCTCCCTGTGTGGACTTGACCTTGCTAGACGCAGTAGACACCGTGTGCGCTCGGAAACACGCACCGCCGGGGACCTGCGCGGCTGTAGGCGTCTGGGAGGGCCGGTTCCTCAGGAGGTGGCGCCTGCAGTGTTGGAAGCTCAAGGGCCATTCTTCAGCCTCAAATACCATCCTGGGTCCCTCTAGGATGGGTCTGAGAATGTTCAGGAATCACGGCCTGCAGAAAGGAAAACATGCATGTGGAAGCATTTTACCAACTGTAACGGATTAGATAACTTTACTATGCATAGCTGAGAATTTCATATATAAACGCAGGAACAATTGGTTAGAAAATGATAGATAGAGTTGCGGTTTCCTTTTACTCAAATTCTCTGCCACCTGTCCTTTAGCTCCTACTCTCATTGACATTTACTGTAACTTTACTTATAAAGCACACAGTCTTGTTACTTTCTTCTTTTGGAAAGTTAAGCTGTCTGCAGACCTGGCTTTCAAATTAACCGAGGCTCACCCTCATTTCAGGAGCACAGAATTACTGTGTGTATGGGGGTGTGGTTAAAGGAAACTTCTTCCAGCGCAGGCCTGGAGATGTGGAATAACAATTTGCACACAGTGAGCCATGGCCATGACTCAAGCTTACTTATCACTTTAATGTAATGATAAATGACTTCGTTTTACAAATTGTGGACATTATGCGAATTCTCTGACCTTACCTTGCTGTACAGAGAATATAATGAAGGATTTACAGCATTACATTCTATTCTAACTCCCTAGATGGCCCTTTAGTGGTAACTTTCTGTGCAAAAATAGGAGTACTAAAGGTCAATATGTAAAACAGATTTTGTGCAGAGATTTGAGAATGATCCTGCCTGACTTTGGGGAAAGAATGGACAGGATTCATAAAAGAGTCAGGACTCAAGATGAATACATTTTGGCAGTAATATTTGTATTAGCCACAACTGAAAACTCAGAGGAAAAATCAATTAGAACTATAATATTCACAGTTGACATGACCAGAAGAATAAAGAATTATATATATATATATATATATATATATATATATATATATATATATATAAAATCTGTGTTGGTCTGAAGGAAGGGCCGTTACAGGCTGGTCAAGGGAAGGGTCTGATGAAGTGTTCCCCATCTTTAGTAGACATCAGCCACTGCTCTGTTGGCCAACCAACTTCAGCTACCAGAGTCTGGGTTTTCTGTCATTGCCTTCTACCACTCAGGGTTCGTTCCTTCTCTTCCAGGCTCCTCTGTTCCACTCCCCAGCCACAGAGTGATTTGCCCTGAAATGGTGACTCAGAGATCATTACTCTATGCCCTTCTCCTAACCAAGCTTACTGGGTTTTCTCCAGGCATCACTAAGTCCCCTGAGCAGTAGATAAATTCATTCGCATGAATTGCTAATGGATGGCTTAGTGTGTTCTCCCTTCCACACTATTATAGCTGCCTAAAACTGATGTTCTCAATGCTTTTTCTTTAAAAAAAAAAAAAAAAAAAGAAGGTAGAGCTAGAAGTGGAAACTGCAGTCAGTTTTTCACAAGGGGGGTTATTTTTGAGGTGAGATAGCTTATAAAGGCCCGTTCAGCTACAATGTCTCAGCTACCGATGGGCTGAACTGGCCTACCACCACCTCTGCTCATGGTTTGATGCAGTAGTGAAATCCCTTCTTCAAGTGGAATGTTATCGGCTACCCAGTCTATGAAACCAATTAAAGAAAAGCTGCCCTGGTTGAAGGGAGGGTGATAGATACAGAGCTCTGGAAACTAGACCCATAACAACACCCACCCTCCATCTTTCCCATTTCTTCCCTCTGGGTTGCTGGGAGTACAGTGCAAAAATTATCGTTTTGCATGAGGTCGTGCAGAAGATATAGACATGACTGTAGATAGAAAAAACAGTTAGTTTGAGGTAGAGGAAAATTGTATAATTAGAAGCAGTGCCAGCAACCACAAAAAAGAACAATCATATATGTATGTAATATGTACAGAATTAATAGGTCCCACCTTCTTAGACTCACAATGGTATGTATAAACAATCATTGAGGGAAAGAGTTTGCTTATTTTATATTTCCTTGAACCAAAGGTCTAATAATGTCACCATCTGTGTTGAAGAATGTATACTAGGAAAATCACAATGCGGAGTCTGGGAAGAGAGCTACGCGAATGCAATGCTGTGAAAGTCATGGAGGTATTTCCCCTGTTATCCCCATTCACAACAGGTCAGACTGCACTGATAACAGCTGCAGAAACAATTGGGGGTTTTCTTCATAAAATCAAAGGCAAAATGCCAGATGGCAACCAACCAAAGGAACTGAGGCTGGAGAGGATTACTAAATGCCAGTGAAACAAGGAACAGGTCCTTTGGGGACCAAGCATCTCTCTCTCTCTATATTTTTGTTAAAATGTAGAAATCAGGTATTTTTTTTTCCCAAAATTGTAACGGATGCACTATAAAAGAACAACAGTAAGTGTACGTGAGAAAGTTTACCCATGGAGAAAAACAATTTTCTTAGCAGAAAGTTTGACGGGCTGTTCAGACTGCTCTGTCATTTTTCTCGTCTCTCTTCATAATCTCTATGTAATCCAGAAACAGCCAGTAAAGAAGGGACTCTCTGCTGTTTTAATTACTTCCTGCACATTTGACAACCCCAGTCTCATTGGCCATTCTACTTCGAAATAGGCCACTCTTTCAAAGACAGAGTAATTATTTGGGTACACGTATTTCCCTAGCTATATATCATACCCATCAAAACGAAATGCTTCCAACCTACCTCAAGAGTGTCTTAACAGCTCACTCGAACAATGTGTTTAATGGTTAAATGTAGCTTAATTTCTCTGTTGGTAAATATTCAAATCTTTTATGATAATATATACCCAAAGTCTGAAAAAAAAAAATTCCAGACGGAATTTATCAATATTGAGGATATAAAATAAACTTAATCTAGAATAATTGATTCCTACTTCACCTCACTCTCACTTGAATTCTTTGTAATTTACTATGGATTTTATGCTTATGAAGCTCTTCTGGGCGAAAGGTCCACAGGAGTAAAAGTAAATTTTATGAAAAGTATTTTTTGTGTGTTTGTTATGAACTGAATTACGTCCCCCCAAAATATGTGGGGTAATGCCTGTGGTTATAATCCATTTTGGGAATGGGTTATCTTTGTTATGTTGATGAGGCAGGATTAGTGTAGGCAGTATTTTGAGTCAGTCTCTTTTGAGATATAAAAGAGATTAAACTAGTGAGAAAAGCAGAGATGGGGTAAGATGGAACCTAAGACACATGGAGATCTCCAAGGAACCAGGGACCAGAAACTGAAGAGACAAGGACCTTCCTCCAGAGCCAACAGAGAGAGAAAGCAGTCCCCTAGAGGTGACACTCTGAATTCATACTTCTAACCTCCTAAGCTGTGAGAAAATCAATTTGTTTGTTAAAGGCACCCACTTGTGGAATTTCTGTTACGGAAGTGCTAGATAACTAAGATAGTGCTTAAGTGGGAAGGAAATGTCCTTAATTAAAGAAAATAGCAATTAGAAACTATGTTACTCTTCTGGTGATTTAAAGAATTACTAATTCTTAAGCCTAAAATACTAATTAGTATCAGTACTGATATGATTAAGAGCTCAGCTGCTAACCAAAAGGTCCGAAGTTCGAATCCACTAGCTTGCTCCTTAGAAACCCTATGGGGCAGCTCTACTATGTCCTATGGGGTAGCTAGGAGGTGGAATCAACTCGATTGCAATGGGTCTGGTGTGGTCTGATCATAGATGAAAATAATCTAGTTGAATTTTTAAAAACTAGAATTTTATTTATTGCAACAAGATAATTTTTTCCTAAGGGAAATTGGTCCTTTGTAAGTAATATTTAAACCTTGGGCATTGATTTACACATAAAACATGATTAATTGGAAAGAAATATCCTATTTCAAGGGAAGTGCATGGCATGTATATTAAGATTCTCTTAAGGCGGGGGAGGGGAACCTGGCACCTGTCCACTTAGTCTGGTCCGTTGAGAACCATTACTCTGATAGTTAAAGACTCTTTAATGAATGCATTTTGAGAGATTCTAGTTTACCTGATTTGGCTCACTATTGATCAAATAAAACACTTGATTCTAAAATTATCTACTCTATCATGTCCTCTAGAATACTTTAAAGTAGTGCTGCTGGGCACAGTGATTAACTCTAAGTGAAACTTACCCTGCATTTAGTCCTTGGCTTCTTTTAGGTATTAATGCTTCATATAGAAATCATATTAAGGCTTTACCATTTCACAGTTTGGTATACACATCTAAATGATTACAGGAAACTAAGGGATTTAGGCAACAGTGACAAGATAGGTGGGCTCTCTTGTCATTTCTAATAGATGCAATGTGAAATGGAGACGGGTGCCATTATGACAAACACTTTCCAAGCAAAACATGCCTTCAGTGAACTTGGAATGCTGCAGGAATGGGAGGTTCCTAAAACGAAACAAAATCATACATGACAAATCAGTGATTCTGTTAAGCTTTCTATCAGCACATGCATCAGAACCAAAGGAAATATGGTAATGCGAGCTTGTATCTGGAACACATTAAACTATAGTAGTAAAATAAGGCACATCTGCATATGTGATCTCATCCTTTAATAGCTTCGTAGGTGGAGGAAGTGTTTAAAAAAAAGTACTGCTTGTTTTTTTAGCCTTCTTAATTGAGAGGGAAGGTGGTAGAAATTCAGTCTTCCATTGAACAGTCTATCCCAAACTTAAAAGAATTGTACGATCAGCCTACAGATGCTTGTGTAACAGACATTTATGTGTAGAAGCCAAAAGCATAGTCTCCATAAATAGAAGATACTATGTAAGTACATAAAATGTTAAATACTTATGGAGAGCTAGATACATACACACTGTTTGTTACAAATGCTAAATATATTACAATTAGTTGTATTTGCTTCTAATAAAATATCTCTGGAAAAATACACGAGAACCTGATAAATTTGTTGTTTCCAGGAGGGAAACTTGGTGGTTGGAGTACATAGTTGGGAGGGAGTTTTTTTTTTTTTTTTTTGTATACATGTTTGTGACCCTTGAATTTTGAACACTGAGAATGTATTACCTATTCTAAAACTAACAAAATAAAATAAGTATATGATTAGTTTTTAAAGTGATGGTTCAAATGGACATCATTGTACTTTGGAATTCTGCGGGGCCCTTAATGAAGAAACCGTAATCTGGACTGAATATTAAAAGATAAAATTTGCATAGACTGAAAGGAAGGGCAAGCATTCTAGGCAAGGTGACTAACATTAAGCAAAAATTTGAGGTAAAAAAATATAAGACATTTGTGGTCTTAGTAAGTAGATAAGACTGACTGTAAGCAATTTGGGAGGCATGGCTGGAGAAATTAGGGTACAGATTTGAAGGCGTTGAATACCAGAATAAGCAGTTTAGGCTTAATAATACCAGCAGTGAGAAGCTTTGGAGATTTCTGAACAGAGGAAATTAGTGTCTTGATAATGTTCAATGTGCCTTGGGATGGCACAGATGGGAGATTAACGTAACACTCCAGGCAAGGAAGTTCGAGTGTACACGGTGGGGTTAGTTTAGCTGGAGAGATGAGATGCAGACAATGTGGGTAGAGCAGGAGGAGAACCAAAATTCTGGAGGGTTCCCAAGGAAAGGGTCATCATCAGCATCAGATTCTTAAGAGTCAGATAGATCGGGGGCTGAGAAAATATTTATTGGTTTGTAAGTAACTGCTGCAAAATTATTAGCATATTTTTTCCCAAATTTTATTTATTTTGCTGTCGTTGTTATACACAGCAAAACATACACCAATCCAACAGTTTCTATATGTACATTTAGGAACATTGATTACATTTCTTGAGTTGTGTAACCATTCTCACCCTCCTTTTCTGAATTGTTTCTCCTTCATTAACACAAAGTCATTGCCACCTAAGGTTCCTGTCTGATTTTTCGAGTTTCTGTTGTCAATTTGATTCCATATAGGTAGTTCTTAAAAGAGTACAATGCTCAAGGCAGATCTTTTTCTTTAAACTAGTTAGTTATTTATTGATTTGTAAGTAATTCTTGAGAAAGTACATAGCATGCATGTATTTTGGATGAGTGCACATTTTCATGAGAGTGGAAGGGTGGAAACCAGATTATTAGGAGTGAAAGCGGTAAGAGAATAAAAGAAACATGTATTAAGTTAAACTATCCAATCCACTCAATACTGTTGAATACCTAATATGTGCCAGAAACTGTATTAGGCTCTGGGAATCCAGCCTGGAATGAGGCAGACTCAATCCCTGCTTTTGTGGGGTTTACAGATCTCCTGTGATGAGTGAGTTATATGCCCGAGAAGGAGAGGAATGGGTGCTCAGGGAGTTTACAGGAGTGAAAAGGATAGAAATGGAAAAGGAGCTGGAAGAGTGTGGTAGGGACACGTGAAGCAATTTTTTCCCCAACTAGATCCATGTGTATTTGAAGGCATAGTGGAAGGACTCAGTGGAGAGCACCCGAGCAGATGATGGATGATACAAAGTCCTGGGGGAGGTAGGGGCGGGAAGGAAGGAAGCACAGGTGGAGAGATGTATTTGTGTGAAAAAAAGGACTGATATTTTTGAGGCAGAAAGGAAGAAAAACTATAGTGTAGAGATAATGCTGATTAGCAGTTGGGGGAAGGACCAGCTGGAGTGTTCAAGCCTGGGCATCAACATTTGAGTCAAGTTGGGACTTGAAAAATACAGGTTTGGAATAGCTGTTAGAGGAGTATGTTAGGACTAGTTAGCTTCATTCTGTTTCAAGGATACACATAGCACTACTAACCCAACGTCAACTCAAGGCAGGTATGGTATGGTTACATAGAGCCTGGGGTGGTGAAATAGAACTTGCTATATACTAACACAAATCCATCACCGCTAATTAGAAAAATCCTCCCAAAGCATGCCCTACTTCCAAAACAAAAAACCTGTTGCCGCCAAGTCCATTCCGATTCATAGCGATCCTGTAGGACTGAGAACTGCTCCACAGAGTTTCCAAGGAGCGGCTGGTGGATTCCAACTGCCGACTTTTTGGTTATTAGCCGAGCTCTTAACCACTGCACCTCCAGGGCTCCTTAAAATCAGTAAGCCAAAAACCAAACCCATTGCCATCGAGTGGATTCCGACTCATAGTGACCCTATAGGGCAGAGTAGAACTGCCCCGTAGGGTTTCCAAGGAGCACCTCAAGGATTTGAACTGCCTACTTTTTGGTGAGCAGCCATAGAGCTTAACCACTACGCCCCCAGGGTCTCCAAATAGGAGTGTATAAATGACATTTTATTTTTACTTTAAAGAGTACACGAAAATAGGATACATGAGTAAGCAGACCTTGTGTGGAATAACAATAATATGATTGAAGTAATAAAGAGATTTTCAGCTAGATGCGATTCCTCCAAAGCTTGTGTGAAATAATCTTCAGATCTCGGTGGCCAGGGACCTCGGGAGGAAAGGAACTGGTTAAGAGTCTTTGTGTTGCTTCTAGCTGAGGTGTTTTGGAAGGAGAAGGACCCAGAAGAAGGCGTGATGGTGGGCCGGAGTCAGGGGGCTGAGTCCACAGGTTTCTATTCCCAAGGCCAGTTTCAGATAAAAGCAACTGACAAACGGGAAAGAGCCTGCGTGAGTGATCGGCCCCGGGGATAGACAAGACAGATGTAGCTGGAATGGCAGCAGTAAGCCTGCTCAGGGGCCGCTGTGGAAGCAAGAGCAGCCGGGCGGCCAGGTTCTGGGAAGCCGGAGGAACGCAGGCGCCTCAGTCCCCGCGGCTGTCTGCTGGCCAGGGGGAGTCCCTGCTTCCTCTGCCTCAGCCAGCTACCACAGGCCTGGGGGGATGCAGGATAGGAATCCAAAACTGCGTAGTTGATAATCGGGCTTTATACTAGTCCATTTAATGCATTTAATAGTTTGGGGAGTGTAATCCAAATTTAGTATCCAGAAAAAGGATAACTTCTGGCTAGAGACTTGGCGGTGTAAATCAAGCAGTTCACTGGTACGTATTATGTTGCCGTACACTCCCTACAAAAATATCTCCTTTTTGGAAATATAGTTCCACTTTATCAGTTTAACTGAGAAAAATCATTTTAAATCATGCGATAAATTGCAGTTGAGTAAAAAGAGTTTTAGTGCAGCTTAAAAGAAAATAGACGTAACTCTGTCATTGCCACATTTTACTGGGTATCCGAAGTCAGTCTGCCCTTGTTATTATTATTTTTTTAATTAAATCTGTCTATCAGATAACCTAAGCCTTTAAAGCCATATATCCTATTTTAATTTAAGAAAAATTTCTGGTTGTGATCATTGTACCGAATTAAAATCCCATGTAAAATATGGGAAGAAGGGAGGTAAGGGGAGGTCATATAGTGTTACCTGATAAAAGGAGACAGTAATATTTAAAATGAGGTAAGTGTTGCACCGATTTATGATGTATTTTATCTGCACAAGAAACCATAGTTTATCGTGGTGTCATTCAGCTTGAATCGTCAACTGTATATCTTTGCCTTTTTGAATGCAACTGTTGAAAGGAAAAGACTTTCAGAGATGTGAGCCCTGAGGCAGATCAAAAGCTTAAAGCAATTTTGCTTTGCTAGTTCAAATATATTTTTATTGAAACGTATTTTGGTGTCATGCCTGCGTAAATATTGTATCGGCTCAGTTAAAGAGGATGAAGATCCCAGAATAGCTGGGTGTCCTTGACAGAAAGGCAAGTTAAGAACCCAAACGTCCCGGTCACTACTATAGGTTCAAACTCTGTGCTCTCCCTGGTTTTCTTTTTTTAAAATCTAATTTTGCAGTCCTGTTCTTGCCCATAGAGAATTTCTACTGCAGAAAACAGGAATTAAGTCACGATGTTAGATTCACAGGATAAATTTAACAAACTTAAATTTCCTTATGAAATGGTAGGAAACGCTAGTTAGAGTGTCTTAGGAAGCTATAGTGCCAGATCCTGTCTGATCAATATACTTATGCTGTTAGCTTTTTGTTTTCTAGTTTTTTTTTTTTTTTCTGTCATTGTATTTACATTTCTTTGTTGTTTTCAGCTGGCAGCACTGTGACTAATCATTGAACAATTACAACTAGTTATTAACCAATACTTTAATAATAATTTGCTAATTTGAGTTACATCTGTTTTCTTACTTCAGTTCCAGATTTTCACACTTATATTAACATTTCCTCCCTGTTAAGTATTTTTGGTGACCAAGAAAATAATCCATCTTTCTTCAATTAGCAGAATAGACTTGACAATTTTTAACACTTCTTTTCCAGGAGATGATTTTTAGTGTAGAATTGAATAATAAAAACAAGGTTTTAAAAGAAGACATTAAAATTATTAGGAACAGGGTTGAACTGCAAGAATATAGTCTGAAGACAGGAAAGAATTTCTCTAAATAGTCGTTGTGGACACTGATTCATCCCAAAGGATTAAAATTATTTAGTTAAAAAAATTAGGAGAAAAGACAGATGAGAGTTAGAGGAGATGTGCTACTGTCTCCTCAAATTTTTTAAAAAATGTGTTGTCTTTTAGTTTTAACTACAACAGTTAATAAAATAATCAGAGGTTAACTGGCGTTTCTGTGTCCCCTTCAGTGACCTCTTCCTGAAGAATACATGCCTAGAATGTGGTCACGCTTTTATCATCTTTGGTACCATCAATGGAGTTGATGACTTGAAGTTTAGGGAGGGGGAAAAAAATTAGGACTCATAAATGTACTGGTCCCTCTCTTCCAAAAAGCATGGGCTTCGTATCAAATATGGATTCTTCATTTTTTATGTGCTAACTTAGTTCTCTGTAAAGTGGGAGAATAACACAGGTTTTCTGCAAGGGATTTAAACAACGATAAAGCAGCCTGGCATTTTGAGTTGGTGTAGCAATTAATACAAGAAACGTGGAGACTCTCATGGAATTCTTGGTATTACTTAGAGAACAGCAGCTTGAAGGGTTCTGATGCCTTGCTGTATCTTCCCCCCGGCTTCATTAGAGTGTTTACAGAAGGACTCACTTCATAGCTCACTTCCTTTCTTGAGCAGCAAACACATGACAGACGGGTGTCTGTGTGTCTTTTCTGCTTTACGTTTTCTAGAATGTTCTTTTTTCAAATCATTAGTGGACAATCACATTAACATGTTTTTTTTTTTTTTGAAGCTTGTTAAATCCTGTATTTTCATTAGGTCTATTAGATAAACTCTTGTGTAGTTTCTGAACTTAATTTAGGCCACTCTATGCTGAACTCATGGTTTCTGTAGCTTATGGTAATAAAATACCTTTAAACATTTTCATCATAGTTTATACTTTTCTATTTCAAAGACTTTCTTTCAATATTCCTATGCCTTTAATTAAAATTTTTTTTTTTTTTTTTTTTACTTAACAAGGCAAACATCATATTGAATAGAAATCTTAAAAACCCCAAATCATCTTATGAAAAATTTAGGGAAAATGAGCCTCAGAATTTCTTATAATTACACGGAGAATTGTTACAACATATGCATGAAAACACTACAGTAAGGTAAGTGCCAAGATAAATACTGACTACTAGATTTTGTAAACAACAAAAAAATCTACTTATTAAGAGCAACTTTATTCATTTGTGATAATTCTTAAATATATGTTATATGGCAGATGTTGTATCAAATATGCTAATTTTACTACCAACACATATGGTAAAATATCACTAGTTCCTGTGCTACTCATCAATGCAGTGATTGGTTTAAGTGGCAATTAATTAGTCCCATTAGTTAGCATTCCTCATGGAATTAGCAACAATTCAGATAAAAGCTTTATTTTTTTTAAAAAATGTTTGAGTTCTAATCCAAAGAAAGGAAAAGAGATAAGAAATGAGAGATTTCTGCCCTGTGCACTCAAAATTCTTCCTCTGCAAAATATTTTTTTGTTAATTATATTCACTGTGTTAAGTTCTAACATAGACTATGTCATTATAGTATATTACGGATCATTATAATATTTCATTATATGTCTCAGTATATTAATCTAATTAGACTGACTACTAATTCTTAGTATAGTAAATTTTAAGATAGCCTGTATTTGCAAATCATAAAGAACCACATCTTAAAACATGATGCAATTTTGACTTGAGACAATTCAATCGATGTTTTTATTTCTCCCTTCTTTCCCCCCAACTTAATTTTCACCTTTCAATCTCTGCAGTCTCCAGTTTCTGGAAAAGTCATTTTTCATTGTTTTTATTATTGCTGGTATCATTAGCCGGCTTCTAGTTTTTCAGATAAAAGCTTTCCCTCAGTAAATTCTTCTTGGATGTTACATAAAGTGTCAGTTTGTATTCTGTTTTTGGAACACAAACATCAGTCTTTCGTGATTTGAGGGCGTTTTTCTAAAATTTCCCTAACAAGATCGTTAAATACCTTTCAATTAACTGAGCTTTCTGGACTTTTGGTAGTTTTTCAGTTCAAAAGAGTATTACGTTCTAGATGAGTATAGTTTAAAAATTCTTTTAATGTAAATATTGTTAATGAAAATAGTTTGGTGGTCACAATGATTTTAATGATCCAATGAATGTATTTCATGCTAATTTATAATCATTTTAAAAGTTATTTTTTTTAGAAATTTCAGTTGTAGTTAGGTAAGAGACATATAGCTTAGTTATAACAAGTGAACTACAATTACTCCAACTGATTTATCTCTCACAATTTTATAATTAAATTTAAAAAAATCCCGTCAGCCAAAGTGGCTTCTCCTTTTCCCTGTTAGATGCTTTGTGAGGAACCAAAAGAAAAACATCACAAGAATATTCGAAAACAGAACCAAAACAATAAATATTCAAAGAATGTTTCTGGAGTACATGTGATTCTGACGCATGTCCTCTAGTATTTCTTCTGTTTAATAGTTTTAAAATTTGTGGCCGTTCTGTACTAAAAATAAACAAAAAGCAATGAAACGGTCTCATCTTTATATATCCACCTGTCTGCTGTCTGTCCATCCATCCATCCATCCATCCCTCCCTCCCTCCATCAGCCCATCTTGCCATTTATCAAAATCAATCATTTGCTAATATTAAGAAGATTATTCAAGGAATTCCAGATGTACTGAGAAGCTGACTTAATTATTTGCACTTTAGTGATGCTGTGTTTGAGGGAAATGCCACTCTGTCCTCATAACTCAAGAACAATAAACCAAGTTAAAATGCTTCTATTTCAGATCACATTAAATAGCATTAAGTTTTTTTAAGAAACAGGATAAAATATTTGCAATAGCTAAGCATAATTCAAATTATTATTATTAAATTTATAATTAATACCTGATATCAAAGTAAAACTTCAAGTCAAAAAGTTGTAACAAGAAAAGTTAACTAAAGTTAACATGATGATAGGGGACTTCATGTCTTTTCCTAGAAGCCAAAACCATCATGTTGACTGTGTAATCTTGTTGTGCATATTTTTCTAATGATTAAACATAGATGCTTTGCAAAGGTCGGCGTTTTGTGAATTGAAATAAACCGCTGGTAAAAGCTTGAAAACACTGCCAACTTTCAGTCAATTTAATAGTTGAGTACAATTGCAAAAATGCATTATCATTTTGAATTTTGATCATGTGCATTCTATTTCTAAAAACAACAACAACAAAATAAGTCTTTCTGCCTATGGCCTGGCTATAGTTCTTCTCTCAGAAGACAGGACTGTGAAAGTCTGCAATAGTCTTCCATGCGACTTGATGAATAGCAAGAGAGCTTAGTGGAAATGTTGAACTCCTTCGTGATTAAAAAGCAAACCTTTAATGTAGTTTTTGTTTACCATGTCATAAGTGCAGCGTTGGAAGTTACTGCCAAAGACTCATTGGAACAGGCATCAGTAAGGCAATGTCAGCCAGCGAATGCTTTGAAAATGATTCCGTTCCTCTAGCCTTATGACTAAAATAATATCCAGTGGCTCCAGCCCCAAGCCTGGTTAATGCATCTGTCCAGAACACATAATTACTCGGTCATAACATTCCCCCGGCCACCAGCCAACAAACCAATCAGCATTTCTTCCTAACTCACCAGAATTTTTGCTGTGTCAAACTGTTTGATCTCTAGGTAGTAAAAATGCAAAAAATGGAAGGACACTGCCCTGGAAGGTTTTAATTTAGAATAGCTTCTCATGGAAATTAAATTTGAAGAGAAACATGTTTTTGATGTCATGACTGAAGTTGAAATTTTAATTTGCTATTTCTTTACATATCATGTAGTTTGTTTTTTCATCATAAGCTACATTTTTTAGTCATTTTAGTGGGGAAATATCTTTAAAAAAATGGTAAATGTATCTCTAGTTACTATTAAGAATGATTTTGTTTCCAAAACTTTAGCAAACATAGCGGCAAAGATGTTATCTTTTTGGTTAATATAAATGTCCTGTATGTGCTTATATTTATGTGTGTGTGTGTATATATATAGATTTCTTCATATCACTTTCAGAAAAGCAAGTAAGAAAGTGTATGTATATATATACACATGTATATATAATTAGTCTAGGTCTTTACACAAGTTCATTAAATCTGCTCAGTTGTTAACGAAACACTTGAAATTATTCTGGATTATATTAAGTTGTTCTGTTTTGGCAGGTTCTCCCCAAACTCATCTAAACTTTAAAAAAAAATGGATTTTAAAAATTCATTTTTTTTTTAGGTAAGGATTCACTGAGAATGTGAAATTTGTGCTTAGTTATAAAGAGTAGACAGGATTTAAGCAACCAAAGGAAGTGAGGAAGAACACACTGTATAGAGGGAAAATCACGTGGGAAGAAGAAAAGAGTTAAGGAAATGGCATGTCCAGGAAACTATAAGAAAGTTGTTCTTTCTGGAGTAAAAGGAAGGGCTTATGTGAGAGGGATATGAGGTGAGGTCGCAATGGCTGGCCAGGGTCAGGCTATAAATGATGCTAACATACAAAATAGAAGCAGAGACCGGGCCTGGTAATCTGAAGACATGACATTGGAATACTTCTAGGGGTTAATTTCACAGACTTCTGAAAATATTTTCTCTATTATTTAACTTCCCTCGACTTCTCTTCATGCTGCACTAGTTTTTGATTGCAGCATGCCCACTGAATCATGTTTCTGGCCTGAGTAGAAAGAGGTGCAGACCTACTTTGTTCCCACAAAGAGTTGGTAAAATTTGTACAGCATCACTTCTTTATCTCAGATACCCTGACCTGCAAGGGAATAGGGCCTGGAATGAGGATAAAGGATGGAGTCAGGGGACAAATTTTGCATTCCAAATAGCTGGTAACTGAGCTCAAGAGGAGTCCTGGTGGCGCAAAGGTTAAGGGCTTGGATGCTAACCATAAGGTTGGCAGTTAGAACCCATGAGCAGTTCCATGAGAGAAAGACCTAGTGATCTGTTCCCATTAAGATTACAGCCTAGGAAACCTTATGGGATGGCTCTACTCTGCTCCATGGGATCCCTATGAGTCTTTCCACCTACTCCTCACATATTGATTATGTTGTTATTTGACATTTTGCATTTACAACAATGGTAAAGAATCTGCTATCTGGCTATTTTGCATATTAACGACATACAATTGGCAGTAACAGAAGCCAAGATGCAAGGTGAGAGTAACGCTGGCTATGATGGTTTAGGTTATATGTCACCTTGGCTGGGCCATGATTCTCAGTGGTTTGACAGTTATGTAATGATGTAATCATCCTCTATTTTGTGATCTGATGTGGTCATCTTCCATTTTCGCATAACACCGATTTTTGCATAACAACCTGATCTTTGGAACCTAACCGGGTCGACAAGTGAGAAGTGGGTGTTCTCTGTCATATCAGTATGCATATTTGTGATTGGATATTCAGGCTTATTGTTTATGGAGTGATCTTCGTGTCTCATTTCACCTCCCCATGACAGTATTGTTCACATGTCAAAAACTTTGAAGTGTTTACCAAGAAACTGTAATAAGTAACAAACATGAAAACTTCTAAGGCATAACTGCTTTTCTTTATAAGTGGTTCAGTGTTTTATAATTTCAAAGGCAAGTTGAGCTTCCGCAAGTGTCAATATGGCTAGTTCCTAAAAGGCAGAGCGGTTATGTGGAGAGAATGTACTGCAGTTCCTGTTATAATTGTAAATCTGGATTTTTATTTCCA
Source organism: Loxodonta africana (assembly GCF_030014295.1). Taxonomy (NCBI): domain Eukaryota; kingdom Metazoa; phylum Chordata; class Mammalia; order Proboscidea; family Elephantidae; genus Loxodonta; species Loxodonta africana. The sequence goes on from NC_087362.1 coordinate 12,988,452, forward strand.
ACTATAAGCTTACAAGTAGATCTAGTTTGAAAAGGAAACTTGTTTGAAATGTAGTTGTAGCTCTTAAAGCAATAAACAAATTTTAAAAATGACTTTATCTTAATGGGAAGAAAACATGGTGCTTAAGAATTATGATTATCTCTACTGTTAGTAAACTCTATGCAATGATTTCAGGAAGAGACATCAAATATGAAGCTTTCCACTTTTAATTAATAGAGTCCCTGGTCTAAGTCAGTGTTGTCCAATAAAAGCAGAATGAGACCCACAAACATAATTTTTAAAGTTTATTACCCACATTAGAACAAGTGAAGAGAACAAGATGCTATTAATTTTAATCACGTATTTGATTTAACCCAATACTATTTTTTTTAATACTATTATACGTTAATTTCAATGTCTAATCAATATAAAGTATTAGTAATAGATTTTATTTTGGTTGTTTAAAAAACCAAGTGCTCCAAATGCAGCTTGTTTGTTATACTTACATGCTGTCGTCTTTGTTGTCAGTGGCAGTAGGGCCAGCTCCCGACTCACAGGAACCTCCTGCACAGTGGAACGAAACGCAGCCTGGTCCTGTGCCATCCCCATGATCAGTTGTGGATTGGACCATTGTGATACATACGGGTTTCCTTGGCTGATTTTCAGAAATAGATTGCCAGCTCTTTCTACTCCATCGTAGTCTGGAAGCTTTGCTGAAACCTGTTCAGCATGATAGCAATATGCAAAACTCCACTGACAGATGGGTGGTGGCTGCACGTGATGTGCACTGACTGGGAATTGAATCCAGGTCCTCCACGTGGGGGGTGAGAATTTACCACTGAATCACCACTGCTCCTTATGCCTTTCAGGACTCAATTATTTTCCACTTTGATTTATCTGTTGAAACCATGTGTTTTCCGTAATGGAAAGCATCCTGATACCAACGAAAAAAATTTTTTAGGTAAAACTGATTTTTTATATAATTAGTGGGGTACATGTTCCAAGTGCACTCTGGTATTGGGATTGGTGGTAGGAGGCCCATTTCTTCAGATGCACATGGTTGTACAGGCCTCCACCAGATGGCAGCACACGCTAAAAGTGAAATGGCATATTCCTAAGGAAACTGAGAGGTGGAAAATGCGGGCAAGGGTATATCCCACCAGTCATTAAAGAGATAGCTTACATACTTTATGTTAAATCTCAGTTGAGGCTAGCTACATTTCAAGTTGCATGTGGCTAGTGGCTATTATATCGGACAACAGCTGAACTCACAATTACTCATTGCGGTTGAGTAGATTCCAACTCATAGGGACCCTATAGGACTGAGTAGAACTGTGCCATAGGGTTTCCAAAGCTATAATCTTTATGGAGGCAGACTGCCACATCTTTTTCCCAGGATGCTGCTGGTGGGTTTGAACTGCCGACCTTTTGGTTAGCAGCCAAGTGCTTAACAACTGTGCCACCAGGACTCCATAAACTCATGATTATGTTATACTAATTTGGATTCACACATGAAATCGGTATGTACCTCTAGTTTTTAGTACTTGGATAGCAATATCCACCACGGAAGTCTTTTATCAGCTACTTAATTCATTTACTCTTTCGCTCAAATACTTACGTTTCTTGCTCTTTATTTCTTCTTGTATCTCTGAGTTTCTCTCAGAAATAAATTTTCTTCAGTCTGAAAAATATCTAAAGTGCAAGCCTGCCAGAGTGAATTCTCTGTTTTTGTTTGTCTGAAGATGTCTTAATTTCATTTCTATTTTTGAAGAATGTTTTTGTCATACATATAATTTCCAGATCATTATTTTATTTAAATATGTCTAGTATTGCTTTCTGCTTACATTGTTTCTGTTGAGGAGTCAACTGTGAATCTAATTGTTTTTCTTTGAAGATCATCTATCCTTTTCACTTTTAACTGCTTTTAAAATTTTCTTTTTGGTTGTTATCATCATTTTCAACATCACTTTTACCATGATTTGAGTAAGTGTTGCTCTTTTAATTTTTATTTTTCTTGCTTGTGCTTTGCATGACTTTTTGAATTTGGGCTTGATATATTCCATCAGTGTGGGGACATTCTCAGTCATTCTCTCTTAAGTGTAACTGCGGCTTCAGTCTCTTCTATTCCTTTTCTCAGAATCCAATTTTATATATATATATATATATATGTATACGGTATCCATTTATAAACATAATTTTGTCCTCTGTAATTTTTATCCTCATTTTTCTCCTTGTTTCATTCTGAAAAATTTCTTCTGATCCACATTCCAGTTTAGTAATTCTCTCTTCAACCATCTTTAATTTATTGAATAACTCATCTATTGAATTTTTAATTTTGGTTACTGTATTTTATATTCTGGAATTTCTATGTTTAAAAATAGATTTTAGCTTTCTGCCAAGATTAGAAATCTGTCCTTTATTTTCTTGAGCACTGTACGCATTGAGTCCAAGTCTGGAGTTCCTGGGTGTCTGTTTCTACTGTTTGTTTTCCCTATGCCTCAAAAGTGTTTTTCTGTACTTTTTTTTTAAAAATAGTGCTCTGAACATTGTGATTACAAAATTGCTCTTAAAAAAATTTGAAATTGAGGATAATGCTATAATCTTCAGAGAGAATTTACTTTTGCCTCTGGCAAGCATCTGAGAGCTTAGCAAAGTGGGAATCACCTTAGCCCAATTTCATGGATGGAGATGATTTTAAGCTGTAAACTACCTGCAATTGTGTACAGTACTACTTCACACTTATTCTTAGCTTTCACTCTTGTCTTCTTAAGCTGTGGTCCTTCAGAGTTCCAGCCCAAAGGAAGGAAAATTAGCTGGGAAATCCCTCTGGCAAGCTCTAGATTGATCCTGTTCTCCTGGTTCTTCAAGGCTGTCTAAAGCACCACTTCCTTCTCATAGTTTTCCTCTCTCAAACTAAAAACAAACAAAAATAGGTGAGAAGTTGTCACAGAACTGGGCTCATTTTTGGGGGCCTCTTTCTCCCCCAGTAACTTTTCAATGGTATGTTAGCCCTTCCTTGCCATAAAAAAAAAATGCCATAAAGCAGACATTTTGTATGTTTGTCCAGCTTTTCCCGTCCATAGCAGAGGACTGCTCCAAATCACCTGCTCCACCATTCTCCCTTTAATTCTTTCTAGTCCCTAACACTGATGTTATTTTTGTCCATTTCACGATCAAACCTATCTCATTACAAGGGCAATTTATCTGCCTTTGTTCAAAGCTGATCTAGGAAGATAAGAATCCCTATGGGCTAGGCCTCATCTTTTAAAAATTTTCATCCCCTCACTTCTTTTTCTATTCAAATTTAACCAGAACACACCTTAAACGTTTTCCCATTGTTTTTTGTTTTCTTTGAGATAAAGTAGATGTTTTTCAGTTAAGGGATAACCCCCAAAGTAACCCTGGTTTGCATTATGGGATTATGCCATCTCAGTAAAATATTTGTCAAATATTAACTTGCACAGAAGCCCTAAAGATACTTGTATGTAAATATTATTCAATATGAGAAATTTCTAGAGTAGTTTTGAAAACATTGATTAACCATGTTCTTTCCTTTACGTGTAGCAGGTTTTCTAACTACACTGTAATTGTTTCTGTTGATTTTCTTTGTTTATGATTATTTGTTTTACTCATTCACATGCCAGAGAATGAAGTTGTACTTGTAAAGGCTGAAGATCAATTATAGTAGTAGATTTCTTGGTGTCTAACAGAGATGTGCATAGGGAATCACCTGTGAATGCTTTTGATATTCAGAGAAACTCGATATATACCAGATCCAGCTAATTTAGAAGAGAAAGAGATATGGTTTGATTAGTCTAGAAAATCTTGGTCCTAGTTCCCTTACGTCTGAGCTCCCTTAGAGTGTGTAACAGAATCAGCTTATGCCCCCCCCCCCACAGATCTATGCATTTGCCTTGCTCCCCGACAAGAGTTGACTCTGTTCCTATAGATAATGGAATTGCTATGGCAACTGCTTCCCATTTTCTCATGTAGCTCATGGGCACACCCATAAAACATAATCTCACACTTCTCACTGAGCACCTCTTGTCTCTTGCCCTGTGTCTTCTCTTACTGAGAAAGCAAGGTACTAGAGGATCCACTGGGAGCCCATGTATACATGCAATCCATAAGTGTTAATGCTCTTGGGGCAAATTTTGAACAATGGGAAGGTTAGTTGATAAACTCTACTATCTTCCCTCACTCTAAAAGGATTGTTTAGAGATTCGATAGCTTAATAAATGCACACTGGAGGTGTCTTCTAAAATGACATGAAGCTCTGAATGGCACGGTAACAGAATCCCTTATATTTGATTTCTCTTTTTCTTCACTTCTGCCTTTCTGGATTGTATACCCCAATAAAGGTTAACCCATTTGCTTTTGCTGCTGCTCTTTTTTTCTGGGGAACTAGGCTAAGAATGCCCTGGTGGCTCAGTGGTTACGTGCCCAGCTCCTAACCAAAAGGTCAGTGGTTTGAATCTAACAGCCACTCTGAGGGGAGAAATGTGTGGCAGTCTGATTTCACAAAGATTTACAGCCTTGGGAACCCTATGGGGTAGTTCTACGCTGTCCGGTAGGATCACACTGAATTGGAATTGACTCGACAGCAGTAGTTTTGGTTTGGTTAGGCTAAGGTAGGCTGTATCAGCAACATAATGAATATTTATGACTATGATATTGCTATGATACTGCTGTTTACCATTGGTAAATACTAGTGGAATATTGATTAAAGATTTATTGCTCATCATAAAAGTTTTTGATAAAGATGATTACCAGAAAACAGAAACCATTGCCAGCAAGTAGATTCCGACTCATACTGACCCTATAGGACAGAGTAGAACTGCCCCACAGAGTTTCCAAGAAGCGCCTGGTGGATTCCAACTGCCAACCTTTTGGATAGCATCCGTAGCTCTTAACCAGTACACCACTAGGGTTTCCTAAAGATAACAACAACAACAACAAAAAGATGATTAGCCAACTGAAATTTTAAAAGGTAATAATGGTAAAAATTCAGTAAGAACTTATCATCTGCCAGACACTGTGATAAACACTTTGTAAGTGTTATCTCATATATTCTTTCCAAAAGTCCAATTGGTTGTACCACTATTAACTCAGTTTTACATATGGGGAAACTGAATCTTTGAGTTGTTAACTCATCTAGGGCCTTCTAGGATCATGAGTTAGTATCAGAACTGGGATACAAACTACGTAATTCCAGAACTTATTTTCTTGATCACCAACTGTATTACCTCTCAAAAGTTTATATATATGTATACCTACACATATATATATATACATACATAGGGAGCCCTGGTGGCTCAATGGTTAAGAGCTTGGCCACTAACCAAAAGACCAGTAGTTCGAATCCACCAGCCTCTTCTTGGAAACTGTATGGAGCATTTCTACTCTGTCCTGCAGGGTTTCTCTGAGTCTGAACAGACTCAATGGCATAAAATGACAATAAAATATATACATACATGCATATATTTGTTTATATATATATAATTTTATTTTATTGGTCAAGTTATTAATTTCTACTCTGATGAGATCTAGGAATAGCATTTGGGGAAGGCGTGCATTTCAATGTTTTTATCTCCCTGCTCTTTTCCCTAACAAAGCTCCTTTTAAGGCCTTTTCTAGTATGCCCACATTTCCATCTAGCCTTACTTTTTATAATGTTACTAACAATATTCTCAGTTCTAGCACTGAAGGAAAAAAGTCTAGTTGTTTCTGCAAGAAATGCAGAAAGAAGAGGAATAAGTAAGAGAATCTTTTAAAAAATTGCAGACTATAGAAATTTGAGTCATAAATGTGGAATAAGTGCCTACTCACTGGCCCTGACAATAAGAAAGTATAGAAAGATTGTTTAATCTATTCCATCTCATATTGAACAGTAGAAAAAACTTAAAAAGTAGAGAAGACATAAAAACTGATAAATATTTATACTAGAACTAAAGAGTAAGACATCTATCAATTCAGGTTAATTATAAAAATCAGTAAACTATGTTTTCCTGAGGGACATAAGAATAAGTGAATACAAGTAGATGGTTAGAAGCAATTCCATGTACAATCTCTTAGTCATAATCCTCTTAGCTCACTGGAATGGATTAACTTAAAAAAAGTATTAGCAAATTTAAATACATCAATTGGTTTACCTTAAACAATAAAAACAATAGAATCATATTGACATTAATTTATTTTAATTTTTTACTTAGAAAAGTGATAGAAAATGGCAAATTTAGCAAAATGCCTCTAAACCAGGAAATGAATGACATTTAAATTACAAGAAGGAAATATTCTCTGAAGCCATTTAACCTGAAAATGGATTCTAAGTAGGTAGTTATGTATCTTAGTAGGAATCTGACAAATCAGGTATTTTCATAATTAAATAGCAAATTCAACAAATATCTATCTTGTGCTTATCATCTGGTAGACACTATTTTAGGTGCTAGGAATATGAAAGTGAACAAGGCAGATAAAATTCCTGCCCTCACAAACCCTAAATTCTAGTGAAGAACAAAGGCAGTAAAATAAATAAATAAAGCGATATAAAACATATTTTCAGATTGAGATAAGTAGTATGAGAAACAATAAATCAGTTTCGGCTCCGGGGAGTCAAGCATTTTAGCTACAGGGGAAGGGTCTTTTTAAAGGATTCATACACTCAAGTTGTTGTTGCTAGATGTCATTGAGTCGGCTCCCTATCTAAGTACAACAGAAGGTTCTGTGCCCTCCTCACAATTGTTGCTATGTTTGAGCCCATTACTGCAGCCACTGTGTCAATCTATTTCATTGTGGGTCTTCCTCTTTTTCACTGATCCCCTACTTTACCAATCATTGTGTCCTTCTCCAGCGATTGGTCCCTCCTGATAACATGTTCAAAATAAGTGAGACAAAGTCTTGCTATCCTTGCGTCTAAGGAGCATTCTGGTTGTACTTCTTCCAAGACAGATTTGTTTGTTCTTCTGGTAGTCCATGGTATATTCAATATTCTTTGCCAGCATCATAATTCAAATGCATCAATTCTTTGGTCTTCCTTACTCACTGTCCAGTTGTCATGTGCATATGAGGTGGTTGAAAAAACCGTGGCATCAGTCAGGTGCACCTTAGTCCTCAAAGTGACCTTTTTGCTTTTTAACACTTTAAAGAGTTCTTTTGCAGCAGATTTGCCCAAGCAATACATCGTTTGATTGCTTGACTGCTGCTTCCATGGCTGTTGATTGTGAATCCAAGTAAAATAAAATCCTCGGCAATTTCAATCTTTTCTCCGTTTATCATGAAGTTGCATATTATTCCAATTGTGAGGGTTTTTGTTTTCTTTATTTTGAGATGTAATCCATATTGAAGGCTGTAGTCTTTGATCTTTATTAGTAAGCACTTCAATGTCCTCTTCACTTTCAGCAAGCAAGACTGTGTCATCTGCATATCACAGGTTATTTACGAGTCTTCCTTCTGTCTTCATGCTGTTTCCTTTTCATATAGTCCACTTTCTTGGATCATTTGCTCAGCATACGGATTTAAATAAGCACTTAAATAAGTATGGTGAAAGGATACAAACCATGATATGCGCCTTTTCTGATTTTAAATCAAACAGCCTCCCCTTGTTCTGTTTGAATGATTGCCTCTTGGGTCTATGTACTGTTTCCTCATTAGCAAAATTAAGTGCTTAAGAATTCCCATTCTTCACCATGTTATTCATAATTTGTTATGATTCACAAAGTTGAATGCCTTTATAGTTAATAAAATATATGTAAACATCTTTCTTGTATTCTCTGCTTACAGCCAAGATCCATCTGACATCAGCAATGATATTCCTCATTCCATGTCATCTTCTGAATTGGCTTGAATTTCTGTCAGTTCCTTGTCCATGTACTGCTGCAACCGTTTTTTTGAATAATCTTCAGCAGTGTGACGTTAATGACATCTTTCAATAATTTCCACATTTCATTGGATCACGTTTCTTTGGATTTTGGCCTGTAAATGGATCTCTTTCAGTTAGTTGGCCAGGTAGCTGTCTTCCAAATTTCTTGGCATAGAAGAGTGAGTACTTCCCGTGTTACATCCATTCAAGGATATACTAAAGTACAGAATGTTATCAGTGATCAGGACCTAAATATTTTTTCCTGTGTACCATGAACTTCTGTAGGTACAGATCAAGGTAGAATCACAAAGGTGAAATAGTCTTCATAATGCAGTTTATCTAGCCCCTTAAAGTAGAAGACACTGAGAATGGGAAATTTCATTTGATTTTAATGTAGTTTACACACATGGTCAGAGGCAAGGCTGGCCGTATAACCCAAGAATTCTTTAGCAATCTTTTATTCATTTTATTTCTGAATGATTAAATACCAGATATCCACCAGGCTTCTTCAGGTCTTATGCTCTTCAGGTCTTTATTCAACTTCTCAGTCTTTCCCTGCTAATTTATCTGAAATTGTATCCCCCTACATGTTGGGAGGCAATTCTGCGTGGGTCACTTTCATTTGGCATGGCTTGTAAGTGAGACACTGACTGCCTTTTGTTCCAGGTTACCATTTGAAGGATATACTTGAAAGACAGAAGCTGAGGCACCTACCAGAGGAAAGGGCAGATCTGCTTACAGTTTTTGAAGATAAAGTGATGTTTCCCTCTGGATTAAAGGGTGAGTATTTAGGTCCCTAAGTTCAGGTCTTTACTCTGTGACATAACCCATTACATGTGCAGTTGTCATTAGGCACCCTTTGCATGGAAACGGGGCTCGGGGAATTAGTGCAACCATTCTGATACGTTGGCTACTACTGTTGTTATGAGTAAGAAACTGTCCATCTCTGACCCAGGAATCTTGTGTTTGTAATAAAAGGCTCACGAATGTGTGTTTGCAGTCTTGCAATAGTGAGACTTTTATTGCACAATTCATTCAACAATGGACTAAGTGTCAAGAAATTATAGAACCTTTCATACTCCGTAGTTATCTGGTATTGTTGACTGTTGCAATGGCCTCTTCGAAAAATGTACTGTAGTGGCCCACATGGGCCAAGGTTGGGGACACAATGGATCTTGGTAAGTTTTATTAACATGCATTTTTCTTGCTCCTGACCCTCCAGGCATAAGGTGTGGATGCAAGTAGGAGATAATTGGAAAAAGGTGAAGTTATAGCTACTGGAGTGGGACACACTGATTTTGTTGCAGTGAATGAAGAACAACAATCTTGGCTCTAGGGGAGAGAGCACTCATATCCAGGATCTGTGAGGAAGAAGAGGACATTAGTGATCTTTGTTTTCAGAATCCCCCTTGGAGCCCTCCTTACAAAGGAAAACACCTTGGTGTACCTCCAAAACTCTTACAAGCACCTTACACTTAACTGACTGGGAAATCTGCCATCCTCTGCCAGACAGCTCTGAGTATGATTTTAACGCCATTCTCCTTTAGCTTACTGAAGAATCTACTGGAAACTGCAGTGAATTATCCCAGCCCCTGCAGCTTTCATGCAAAACACCTGGGGAAACATTTGGATGGACAGCTTTCTCATCCTCATTCCTATAGCCATTGCTTGAACCAGTGGGGTAGGGGAATGTCACTTAGCTGGTGACATGCACAAGCAGGTCAGATTAGACTTATTGCCTTCAGGCTACTCCTCAAATAACAAAAACAAACCTCAACTCTTTGAACTGAAGAGAGGATTCTAAGGCCTACCAGCCATTCGGGAAGCCACATTAAAGGGGCTGTCACCCTGCACCTTGTGAATGAGGTAAATCCCAGTTGGAGAGCTCTGATAATTGTAAACAACACTTTCTTTTCCAAGGCACCACATGTGCCCCAGAAACTACACTTTGTGTGTGGAAGCCGTGCATTAACTTGTCTTCCTTCTGAAAACATGCTGAACTGTACCTTCATCATGGTTGTAAGTGATCTTCAACGGTTAAGGAAACACCACATCAGATCATGTATCCATCAGATGAAAGTGAAGATATTTCCAATTGAGGCCACCCTTTGTTTCTTAAAAGACAAGGGATAAGTGACTCAATATGTGTGCACCTTGTGGGAAATTATATTTACTTTGGGAATCATTCAGTTGGAAAAAGTGGCATGAAATTTTTTCCTAACTTAAGTTAGAGTGATTAGTGACACTACCTCAGCCCTGGAAGGCCAGGCTCAACTCACAGGTCAGGGTTGTTATACATGACAGAATTGCCCTATTCTTCCTCTTTGTGAGTCAAAATGGAATTTACGCAATTGCTAACACATTCTACCATACCTGAATTAATGCCTTGGGCCAAGTGGGAAGGTCAACACAGAAACTTTAGGAGAAAGCCATCTGACTTTCTAAGGTAGAACATGATATTTTATGGGATTTGTTCATCTGCCTACGTGGGGGACACTTGGGGATATGGTTGCGGTCAGTGCTGCAGGTTGGCCTCATCCTGACTTTTGGAGTTCTGTTAGGATTAGCCTTAGTTCAATGCTGTATGAGTCAAATTGACCACCTTTATCAGTCAGATTAGTCAAGTGGCCAATAGAGTGGCATACCCTTGGGAAAATTCAAGCAAACACAGTGTTGAAATGAGAAATTGTAATTACTGGGAGACAATTCTTCATGGTTCCTCATGTTTCCGTACATCTTGTGAGTGGAGCACTGATAGCCCTTTATTCTGGACTATATTTTTAAGGATTTTGTATAGCAAATAGTTTTAGAAGGTAGAACTAGTGTGTCCCTGGGGAGCAAAGTGAAGTCATGATTACTGCCCAATATCAAAAAGGTCATGTCTCCCTCTGGAAATATCAGGCAAGCTCACTGTCTATTATAAAAGATTTGGGTTCTCTAAGCTCAGGATTTCTCACCTATTCTACAACACACTGAGTATACAGGCATCATTGGGCTCTCTTCACATTCTCCTCTGGAAATTGGGTCATGGAAAAACAGCATAAATGCTGATACTCTGGCTACTGTTATTGTTGTGAGTAATAAAGTCTTTTGTCTTAGACCCCGTAGTCTTGTGTCTTCTGCCAGAATCCATAGAACAATTCCAGGCTAATTTGTTAGCTTGCAAATAGGATAAAATCTCAGGCCCTTCTCAGTTCTTGACACTACCCTCCCTACCCCTTTTCATATTTTATTTTTCTTCTTAGCATTCATCATCCTTTATTACATCATATATTTGACTTATTTATCTTGCTTATTGTTTCTCTCCTCTACTTATTTATCTTGCTTATTGTTTTTCTCCTATAGTGGCATCTAAATTCCTTATGGGCAGGAAGTTTTGTCTGCTTTGCTCACTGCTATAGTGCCAGTGCTTAGAACAGAGGTACACAGTAAAAATCTCACAAATATTTTCAAATAAATGAATTTTCCATATTGGGTCTTTGGCATCTATGCAGGTAGAAAGAAACCAAATGGATTACACTGTTACTATTCTTATGATTAACCCCAAAAAACCAAAACCCATTTAGTCGACTCCAACTCATGATTAAAAAAAAAAAAAAAGAAGCTATATTAGCTTATGGCTATGCATACTGTTCTGTTCACACATTAACAATATCAACACCATTAACCATGAGGCTAGAACAGTGTAATCTATTTGGTTGCTTTCTACCTGCATGGATGCCAAAGACGCAATACGGAAAATTCATTCATTCAAAAGTATTTGTGAGATTTTTTCCTGTGTACTTTGGTTCTAAGCACTGGCACTACAATGGTGAGAAAAACAGACAAAACTCCCTGCCCACAAGGAGTTTAAATGCTACTAGAGGAGAGAAACAATAAGCAAGATAAATAAGTCAAATATTGGAGCCCTGGTGGCACAGTGGTTAAGGGCTACAATTGCTAACCAGTTGAAAAACTGAAAATCAACAACTCTTTTTAGATTCATCAAAGAATTGAGGCCACAGGGCAATCCAATGCCCGGAAAACTGGAGAGATAGACAGGCTGATATAAAGAATGTTTGCCAGGAGAAGAAACAATGGACTCAACATCAGGTAGGAATACTTAAAGGGCAATTGAGTAATTGCTGAATACTAAGCATGGACTTTTTTTTTAAAGCATGGACTAGCTTGAAAGATAAAGACTCCTGGAGGCCCATGCTTGGGAGACCTCTACACTTTCACTTTACCTCAAGGAGCCCAACCAGGTTCTCACTGTGAAGGCTGGAGAAAAATCCTCTTGTGTTTCAGCAGTGGGAAGGGAAAAGTAATAGTTTTGAAATAGTGCTCTGTTCTCCTTACTAATTACTTTCCCTAAAGGGAAACTGCTTTACCAGAGCCTAGCCAATGTGGCATGTGTCTTTCAGTTTGTCGTACTGTGGGCGCTTGCTTGTTGCTGTGGTGTTGGAAGTTTTGCCACTGGTATTCAAATACCAACAAGGTCACCCGCGGCAGACAGGTTTCAGCTGAGTTTCCAGACTATGACAGACTAGGAAGAAGGACCTGGCAGTCTACTTCTGAAAAGATTTACCAGTGAAAACCTTATGAATAGCAGCAGAACATTGTTTGATATAGTGCAGGAAGATGAGCTCCTCAGGTTAGAAGGCACACAGAAGACGACTGAGGATGAGCTGCTTCCTCAAAGTGGAGTTCATCTTAATGACATTGATGGAGTCAAGTTTTCAGGATCTTTATTTGCTGATGTGGTACAACTTAAAACGAGAAGAAACATCTGCAAATATCCATTAATAATTGGAACATGGATTGTACAAAGTATGAATCTTGGAAAATTGGAATTCATCAAAAATGAAATGGAACGTATAAACATTAATATCCTAGATATTAGTGAGCTGAAATGGACTGATATTGGCCATTTTGAATCTGACAATCATATAGCCTACTATGTCAGGAATGTCAAAAAGAAAGTTTCAAGATATATCCTGAAGTTCAACACTGTCAGTGATAGGATAATAGCCATAGCCTACAAGGAAGACCAGTTAATATGACTATTATTCAAATTTAAAAACACCAACCACTAAGGCCAATGATGAAGAAATTGAAGATTTTTACCAACTTCTGCAGTCTGAAATTTAACAAACATGCAATCAGGATGCATTGATAATTACTGGAGATTGGAACGCGAAAGTTGGAAACAAAGAGGAAGGATCGGTAGTTGGAAAATATGGCCTTGGTGATAGAAAGGGTGCTGGAGATCGCATGATAGAATTTTGCAAGACCAACGACTTCTTCATGGCAAATACCTTTTTCACCAACATAAATGGTGACTACACATACACAGGAAACCATGGTGGCATAGAGGTTAAGAGCTAGGGCTAACCAAAGGGTCAGTACTTCGAATCCACCAGGCACTCCTTGGAAACTCTATGGGGCAGTTCTGCTCTGTCCTTTAGGGTCGTTATGAGTCAGAATCGACTCGAAGGCAATGGGTTTGTTTTTTTTTATACATACACAAGGACTTCTCCAGATGGAATACACAGGAGTCAAATTGATTACATCTGTGGGAAGAGACGATGGAAAAGCTCAATATCATCAGTCAGAACAAGGCCAGGGGCTGATTACAGAACAGACCATCAATTGCTCAAATGGAAGTTCAAGTTGAAACTGAAGAAAATTAGAACAGCTCGACAAAAGTTAAAGTACCACCTTGAGTATATCCCACCTGAATTTAGGGATGATCTCAAGAATAGATTTGATGCAATGAACACTAATGACTGAAGACCAGATGAGTTGCGGAAAGATGTCAAGGACATCATGCATGAGGGAAGTAAGAGGTCATTAAAAAGACAGAAAAGAAAGACCAAAACGGATGTTAGAAGAGACTCTGCAACTTGCTCTTGAACATTGAGTAGCTGAAGTGAAAGGAAGAATTGATGGAGTAAAAGAGTTGAACAGAAGATTTCAAAGGATGGCTCAAGAAGACAAAGTAAAGTATTATAATGACATGTCCCAAGGCCTGGAGATGGAAAATCAAAAGGGAAGAACATGCTCACCATTTCTCAAGCTGAAGGAACTGAAGAAAAACTTTAAGTCTCGAAGTGCAATGTTGACAGGCTGTATGGGGAAAATATTAAATGACTCAAGAAACATCAAAAGAAGATGGAAGGAACACACACAGTCACTATACTGAAAAGAACTGGGTGACGTTCAATCATTTCAGCAGGTACCATATGAGCAGAAACCAATGGTACCAAAGGAAGAAGTCCAAGATGCACTGAAGGCACTAGCGAAAAACAAGGCTCGAGGAATTCACAGAATACCAACTGAGATGTTTCGACAAACAGTTGCAGCCCTGGAAGTGCTTACTTGTCTATGCAAGAAAACTGGAAGACAGCTACCTGGCCAACTGACTGGAAGAGATCTATATTTATGCCAATTCCCAAGAAAGGGAATGTGGAAATGATCTATCAATATCATCAATATCACACACAAGTAAAATTTTGCTGAAGATCATTCAAAAGTGGCTACAGCTGTACATCAACAGGGAACTGCCAGAAATTCAGGCAGGATTCAGAAAAGAACGTGGAACCAGGGATATCATTGCATCTGTCAGATGGATCCTGGGTGAAAGCAGAGAATACCAGAATTAAGGTTACCTGTGTTTTACTGACTATGTAAAGTTGTTTGACTGTGTCGATCATAACAAATTATGGATTACATTTGAAAGAACGGGAATTCCAGAACATGGAACTGTGCTCATGAGGATCCTGTACATAGATCAAGAGACAGTCATTGGAACAGAACAAGGGGCTACTGCGTGGTTTAAAGTCAGGAACGGTACGCATCAGAGTTGTATTCTTTCACCATACCTATTCAATCTGTGGAAACCCAGGTGGCACAGTGGTTAAGTGCTACAGCTGCTAACCAAAAGGTCAGCAGTTCAAATCCAGCGGGCACTCCTTGGAAACTCTACGGGGCAGTTCTACTCTGACCTATAGGGTCGCTATGAGTTGGAATTGACTCAATAGCAATGGGTTTGGTTTTGGGTTTGTTCAATCTGTATGCTGAGCAAATAATCCGAGAAGCTGGACTATATGAAGAAGAATGGGGCATCAGGATTGGAGGTAGACTGATTAACAACCTCCATTATACAGATGACACAACCTTGCTTGCTGAAAGTGAAGAGGACTTGAAGGAAGCACTTAGCAATGAAGATCAAAGACCACAGCCTTCAGTACAGATTACTCCTCAACATAAAGAAAACAAAAATCCTCACGCTGGATGAATAAGCAACATCATGATAAACAGGAAAAAGATTTCACTTTACTTGGATCCACAATCAACACCCATGGAAGCAGCAGTCAAGAAATCAAAAGATGCATTGCATTGGGCAAATCTGCTGCAAAAGACCTCTTCAAGGTGTTGAAAAGCAAAGATGTCACATTCAGGAGTAAGGTGCACCTGACCCAAGCCACGGTCTTTTCAATTGCCTGATATTCATGCAGAAGCTGGACAATGAATAAGAAATACCGAAGAAGAATTGATGCCTTTGAATTATGGTATTTGTGAAGAATATTGACTATATTATTGACTGCCTGAAGAACAAACAAGTCTGTCTTGGCAGAAGTACAGCCAAAGTGCTCCTTGGAAGTGAACATGGTGAGACTTTGTCTCATGTACTTTGGACATATTATCAGGAGGGACCAGTCCCTGGAAAAAAAGACACCAAGTTTGGTGAGGTAAAGGGTCAGTGAAAAAGAAGAAGACCCTTGATGAAATGGATTGACACGGTGGCTGCAAGGACGGGCTCAAATATAGCAATGATTGTGAGGATAGTGCAGGACCCGGCAGTGTTTGGTTCTGTTGTACTCAGGGTTGCTATAAGTCGGAACCAACTTGGCGGTACCTAACAGCAACAACATCCTATGTCAATGAGGGAAAATACCCAAATCCAACTCCCTCTAGTTTTCCTCATGGGAGAAGGAAATTACCTAACAACAGCCTCTTTCTAGCTTTTGATCTGGGGCAAGGGAAATACCCAACTCCAGCCTCCTCTAGCCTTGGATTGGGGGAAAAGAAATACCCAACTTTATTTGTCTCTAGACTTCATGTTTCACCTAAGACAAGAAAAGAAAAAAAGATGAGAAGCACTTATGAAGATCAAGACCCAGGAGCATGAGCTTCCTAAAAGACTGACACCTAATCATAGATTATAGAGTGCCTCCTCTCCCAGCACACCTTACCACCGTATCGACATCAACAGGGCTTTACAGGGGATTATATCTGAAAGATTCTCAGTTTCCTTTATCAGATGCATTATACCCAACTTTCAGTAAAAAAAATTACAAGGCAAACAAAAAACAGCACAGTCTGAAGGGACAGGGCAAGCATCAGAACCAGCCTCAGATATGGAAAAGATTTTGGAATTACCAGGCTGGGAATTTAAAATAACTATAATTAATATCCTAGGGGATATGGTGGAAAACAAGCAAGAATAGACAGCTAATGTAAGCAAAAATATAGAAACTCTAAGAATAAAATTAAAAGGAAATATTAGAAATAAAAATCACTGTAATTGAAATAAAGAGTAACTTTGATTGGCTCAGCAGTAGGCTGGATATGGCTGAGGAAAAAATCAGTGAGCTTGAATATATGTCAAATAGAAATTTACCAAACTGAAAAGATAAAAAAATAAAAAAAGCAAGTGAATATCCAGTAACTGGGGGACAATTAGAAAAGGTGTAACATGTGTGTGATGGAGATAACAACAGGAGAAGAGAGAGGCACGGAAGAAATATTTGAAGCAATAATGGCTGAGAATTTTCAAAATTGTTGGCAGACACCCAAACGCAAATTCAGGAAGCTCAGAGAACACCAAATAAATACCAAAAAATTACACCTTGGCATATTATATTCAAACTGCATAAAAACGAAGACAAAGAAAAAAATCTTAAAAGAAGCCAGAAGAGAAAAACATCTTATGTATACAGGAATAAAGATAATTATTGTATCAGAATTCTCTTCAGAAGCCACGCAAACAAGAAGAAAGTGGAGTGAAATATTTGAAGCGTTGAAAGGATCTGTGTGGAACTTGCCTTTTACTTTTTATTACTGTTTTGGAGGAGGAAGTGTGCTGACTGCCTGGGAAGGCTAAACCTATCTGTGCTCATCACTGCCTGCTTTCTTTGGGATTTTCCAACATTATTTTCCATCTTCTGCCTCTTCCTTTTTAGTATTTTCTTTTTCTGTACCTACCAAATGACTGTTTGTCCCTTGTTTTAAAACCATCTATAAATTTTCTCTTTTCTGCTACTGCCTCAGACTTATTTTCCACTGTTGTTGCTATTTGTCACTAAATCCCTCAAAATGGTAGTCCATGCTAGTTGTCATTGTCTCTTTCAACATTGGCTTCATTTTTAGCCTTTTGTTATCTAATTTCTTCCCTTACCACCTTAGAATTTGTTCTATATTTACAAATGATCCTTGGTATGTAAAATTCGGTGGTTACTTCTCAGTCAATCTCTTTCTTCTTCAATCACTTCATGACTCTCTCAGTTCCTCCATACCTACTATTTATTAAAGTTTTGCTCTTCGTTTGCTTCTACTCTTTCTTGGTGTTTCTCCTATTTCTTGTTTAATACCATAAATACAGACAGTTATTCATTGTTTTAATGAATACTTTTTGAGTGCTTACTATGTGCCAGGCATTGTTCTAAGTGCTTAATCTACATCTGAGAACAGAATACTCAAAGATCTTAGCCTTTGCCGTCTTGCATTCTAACAAAAGGGAGTCAGGCAACAATAAAAATAATAAGTAAATTACGTAGTATGTTAAAAGGCAATAGAAAAAAAAAAAAAAGAAGAACAGAATAAAGGGCATCCTGAATGTGGGTGGGAGTGTAGGAGGCTGGAAGCAGGGAATGAGTAGTGTTGATAAAAGCAGGTCTCATTGAAAAGACAGTCCACCAAGGGCTCATCTCTTTTTCCTCTGTACCATATTCCTTAAGGGGCTCATCCACTTTAAATTTCTTAGCCAGCACCTTTCTGCTGGTGACTTCCAAATCTATACCTTTAATACTACCTGTCCTTTTGAAGCTGTCAACTAATAGGATCTTGTCAAGCGGACTAGCTAATTGAAGTCAGCCAGACAAAGGGTTGGAAAAATAGAACATTTATTCACAGTTTGCAAACTGGGAGACAGGCAGGATCTTGTGATCTAAGGCTGCCAGCTCCCTGAACCAGGGCAGATTTGCTCCTTTTATAGGGAGTGACATACATGCGTATGAACAGCGAGGGGAGAATCTTCAGTCTTTTTGATGCCTGCACAGCGCAGTGCGCATAATTTTAGTGAATGGGTTTTTGCGCACAGCTCTAAAAATACTGTGCACAACCCTGAAAAAATGGCAATGGCTCGCTACTGCCAACCCAGGAAGGTCAGATAGTGGGTAGATTGAGTCAGTGCACGTGCGCCTTGGCCTCCTGCCGGGAGAAGACAAGAAACCTGGAGATTCGACCAATCGTGGTGAAGTGCTGTAAAAGTTGTAACAAAAATGGAACAAGAGTAGACTTTTCTGAAAAACAGCTATTATGGGATGGTTAATAATCCTTAATAACCGTTTCATGACTGCTTCGCTTTGAGGTTTGTCCTGCTTAAATCTTATTCATTGACTCAACAAAGTTTTGAGTACCTACACTGGAAAGGCGATGCACAAATGGATAAACCAAAGCTCCTGAATTTAAGAAGTTTATGTAGGAGCATTGTGACATAGCAGCATCGTTTTAGAGAAACCAGAAAGAAACACAGGAGTACAGAGAATGGCCACAGACTCCATCTTGGAGGGTGAGGGAAAGATTCTTGGAGAAGGTGGAATTTCCGTTGAGGCTTAACAAGAATAGAAATGAAGCTGGCAAAGAGGAGGTTTCCTAAGGCCTATCCCAAATGTTGTAGTTTTTTAAAATTCCATCTCAGTTGGATAATATTACTTATTACTTTCACCCTCATTTCCACCCCAATAGCACTTTATTCATATTTTGCTTCATTTCAGAGGAGTGATATCTGATACTAGTGTTTTACAGTCATCTGTGTACTTATTTCCTTACCAGGTTATAAGGGTAAGTCTATGACATACCCATTTCTGTATTCACTACGTATCTACACAGTACTTGTAAATATTTATGGAATTTAATCATGTAAAGAAGTAGGATAATGAGCCAAATGGAAAATAAAATATTACCATGTCTTCTTGACTTGTCTGTGTAAAAGTCTTTCCGTTGTGGAAAGGAGTCCTATTTAATGTAGACAAGTATGTACGTTTAATGTTAGGAATCTCAAGCAACGATTTGGCAAATTTCCCCTTTCAGGCCAGTCCCCTCATCATGACCCCTCAGGCACATGAAATTCCATCATCATGTACACAAGGAACCCACTCTTTATTCTGAACCCTTGACTGTTCCAAGGGCCTGCCTCTGTGGCAACTGCTTCTTTGTGACCTGGCAGTTGTCGATCTCAGGTTACACTTCTCTGTGGTAGAATGATGTCTAGGATAAATGCATGGCAAAGACTGTGATTATATAGCTCTCTTGCAAATGAGAGATTCCATGTCATGTAATCCTTGTCATTATTCATATTAGCTGAATACGAAAGTAATTCCGTGTTGGCTGTTATGAGGAGTACAGTGGCACAAGTGACTCACCTCAGAGAAAAATACTTGGGCATGAAAAATTATTTTTACTCTGGAATCTGTGTTGTATGGCAGCATTAAAATTCCCACCACCAAGGATCAGTCCCTGGAGAAGGACATTATGCTTCGTAAAGCAGAGGGTCAGTGATAAAGAAGACCCTCAACAAGATGGACTGACACAGTGGCTGCAACAATGTGCTCAAGCAAAGCGATTGTGAGCATGGTGCAGGACCGAGCAGTGTTTCGTTTTGCGGTACATAGGATTTCTATGAGTTGGAACCCACTCATGGCACCTAACAACACCCATACTACCACCACCACCCATGCTACCACCACCATCAACAATAATGATAAAACATTTCTGTTGCCAGTAGCAGCACCCACATATCACCTAATTAGGGCATATACGACCTTGCGAAGCAGTTTTAAGTTGTAAAGCGACATTAACTCCTGAGGCTTACTCTCCCCCGCCTAGCCTTCCCTTTGGCTGGTCTGGATATGCGTCAGGACGGGCCGCAGCTCTCTCTCTTCAGAAACTTGACTGCCAATGAGTGTAGGTTTTCTGACATTGGAGCTGGTATGTTAGGAATCTGTACAGCTAAATGATAGGTTTTGATGAGCTTAAGATAGCAGAGGAGAGGCATATACTGATTTCTGTGATCACTTTGGTTATTAGAAACTCATATCATCTAACCCCCTGAATAAAATTCTCAATTCTTAAAGTGGTCAGGAGTATTTTTACTTCACCGGTGTTTATTATTACAAAGTACCAGTCAGTAAGGAGATATTTAAAAAATCAGAACAATCTCCAGACAGTAAATGTATCTTATAGTACAGAATCAATGTAGAGTCTACCAAAACCCAAAGCTTCTAAACACATGTAGAGTTTAGAAGCTTCAAATTCAGATTTAGACAGAGCTGTATTTGAATCTCTCACAGGCTATATACTAGCTGGGCACTTTGAACAAGATGCTTGACTTCTCTGAGTTTTAGTTTCCCCTTCTGTGAAATGAGATTAATAGTATCAATTCCGTGAGGTTGTTTTGAATATTGTATAAAACAATGCTGTTTTTAAAGAGTCCCTATGCTGTAGATATTACATACTGAAATATTTATCAGTGACATGATATGAAGTTTAGGATTTGTTTTAAAATAACACAGAAAAGAGGAAATAGGTGAGGCTATGGAAATGACTGAAACCCTGGTTGCCTAGTATTTAAGAGCTAAGGCTGCTAACCAAAAGGTCGGCAGTTCAAATCCACCAGGCTCCCCTTGGAAACTATGGGGCAGTTCTACTCTGTTCTATAGGGTCACTATGAGTTGGAATCGACTTGATGGCAATGGGATTTTTTGGTTATAGAAATGACACTATGTAGGCCTCGAGTTGATAGTTTTAGAGAATGGATGATGAGTACATAGGAATTTGTAATATGATTCTATTTTCTTTGTAATATGATTCTATTTTCATATATTTTTGAAAACTTCTATAAAATAAATTTAAAAAGGGTAGAGGGATGCAAATAAAGCTCTTAACACAGTGTTTGGCACATAGTAGGTGCTCAGTAAATCAATTATTGTAACAATGATCCATCACAAAGTAATGATTTAACAGCATGAGTGGTGAAATAAATGTTGATTTAAGTATGTCAACTCGAAATGAATGGCTCTTTTACAAGTTCTGTTTTGAACAGATTAACAACCAAATATATCCCTGCTATTTATCGATGTGGAAACCCTGGTGGCATAGTGGTTAAGTGCTACAGCTGCTAACCAAAGGGTCGGCAGTTCAGTCCGCCAGGTGCTCCTTGGAAACTCCATGGGGCAGTTCTACTCTGTCCTATAGAGTCGCTATGAGTCGCAATTGACTCAACGGCAGTGGGTTTGGTTTGGTTATTTATCAATGTGTTTTGTGTTTTAGCTTAATAGGATTGTCTTAGTCATCAGGTGGGTGCTTTAACAAATATAAATTTATTTTCTCACAGTTTAGGAGGCTAAAAGTCCAAATTTAGGGTGCCAGGTCCAGGGGATGGCTTTCTCTCTCTGTCAGCTCTGGGAGAAGGTCCTTGTTTCTTCTGAGTTTTTGCTCCTGGGCATTCTTCATGTAGCTTGGCATCTCTCTTCCGCCATCTCTGCTTACTAGCTTTCATTAAATCTCTTTTATACCTCAGAAGAGATTGACTTAGCATACACTTTACACTAATCCTGCCTCATTAATATAAGACAGACAACCTATTCCCAGATGGATTTATAAACACAGAAACAGATGTTAGAGTTTACAGCAGGTATTTTTGGGGGACCCAATGCAATCCATAACAAGGATATAATTTTCCGTTAGTATAATGTTTTTTTTTTATAATGGTGTCTATTTTATAAGAGAATGCCACTGTATGCATGCGTATATGTATCTATATAACATATATAAAGTAGCAAAATATTAAGTAATCCATCCCATACGTTAGAAGTTTGTCTGGTCTTGCAAAGCAGCAATCATTACTTAAACAGCTCATAGCTACGGCTGTTATTTAGACTCATATCACATCCAATCAGCCATTATATATTGAGAACATCCTGTTCCAGAAAGTTGTATTGTCACCTTAGTCTCAAAACAACTTTATTAATCATGGTTACCTTAAATGATCATTCAGCTTTGATCCTTTCCCAAATATTTAGAGTTGACAGCATTTTTTCTACTCTTTCTTCTTAATTTTATTATAAGTCAGATCACAAAGAGATAAAGGACCTACTAGTTATTTTAAAAAATCTTTTCATAGCCAAGTCAGCTAGAATTCCTGAAAATAATTATGCAACATCTGAACGTTACAACACGATAGTAACAAAATTACTCCAGAATGGTCCTCAGAAGCAAGAATGGCAAGCCTTCAGCTCACTTACTTTGGACATGTCATCAGGAAAGATCAATCGCTAGAAAAGGACATCATGTGTGGTAAAGTAAAAGGTCAGTGAAAATGCAGGAAACCCCCCATGAGGTGCGTTGACACAATAGTGGCAACAATGGACTCAAGCACGCCAATGGTCATGAAGATGGCATAGGACTGGGCAGCGTTTAGCTTTTTTACACGTAAGATTGCCACAAGTCGAAGCTGAATACACGGCGACTAAGAACAAAAACAACAAAATTAAAAACACCTGCACAATTTTAAGCTAATTAAGTTTTTTTTTTTTTTTTTTTGCTTACTTAATAAAGGGACATCCAATAACCACATGACATGTTTGGGCTGATTGATAATGAGATCATAACATTTTCAACAGGAATGTTTCAATTAATATTCATTTGTTGCAGTTCACCTTTCTTGTCCGTAGCGAGCTTGCGTGCAGCCCTGACGGAGAGCTAGAACCCAGTCACCACCAGAGGCTTTTCAGGATTTGAAGGCAGGTTTTATTTTCCCCTCTTTGTATGTTCACGGAGCTCTCCAAACCATTGCACTGACCACTGAGCAGCACGCTTTCCCCTGCCCTCGTGGGATTTCCTCACGTGTAGCTGATTCCCCCATTCTCAAAGACCAAAATTAAACTGTACAACACACACTTCCTGTCGAACCTCGCAAATCCTTCCCTTTGGAGATTTTCACTTTTTCTCACTGTTTGAAAACCAAGCAAATTGCTAACGCCTTGTGTCCTTCAATGGTCCCGCTCCTTGCAGTGGCTTCTGGAAATAATTATCTTTGCACTTCAGAGATGAAAGCTTAGCGAAATATGTGAGAGCCCCTGCAGATGTGGCAAAGCACTCTGGGCTGCACACTGTCCCGTGTCACAGCCCTACAGCTGACAAAGAGCCTGTCTGTGTGGTGTCACCTAGAGATGCTTGGGAAGGGGGTTGTTTGGAGGAAGAAAGTTACTGTCACTGTGATCACATGACCTAAAGGTGAAACCTAGGATATGTGAATGAGGATGCAAGGAATGAGGATCTATATTTTTTTTCTCTGAAGTTCACCTAGTTGAAGTATGGCTACAAAATATAGAAAATAGGAAATAGGCAGGGGGTGTTTAGAAAATGATTCCTTTTGTTAATACCCATAATCATACATAAGGTTATCATTTAATAGCAAAATGTGTGCCATTAGCTTAGTAGAGTAGTACATAAGGTTCTCTAGAGAAAAAGCCAATATTTTATATATATATGTATGTATATATAACCACGGTATGCGGTAGCTCTTAATCACTGCTCCATGTATGGAGGCCTGGTGGCGCAGTGGTTAAGAGCTCAGCTGCTAACCCAAAGGTCAGTAGTTCGAATCTACCAGTTGCTCCTTAGAAACCCTATGGGGGCAGTTCTACTATGTCCTATAGGGTCGCTATGAGTCAAAATCGACTTAAAGGCAATGTTTATATACGTATATATATAGTGGTGAAAATGGTTAAGCACTGAAAGGTTGGCAGTTCAAACCCACCCAGAGGCACCATGGAAGACAGGCCTGGTGATCTGCTTTTGAAAGGTCACAGTCTTGAGAACCCTATGGAGCTGTTCTGTGCTGCACACGTGGGGTCGCCATAAGTCAGAATCGACTGGATGGCAACTACGAACAACAAAAAATATATATACACACGCACACACACCATCTATATACATGCATACACATGTATATGGAGCATTGGTGGTTCAGTCAATGGTGGAATTCTTGCCTTCCACACAAGAGATCCAGGTTCAATTTCCGACCAAGGAACCTCATGGGTGTACAGCCACCACTCATCTGTCAGAGACTTGCATGTAGTATGATGCTGAACAGGTTTCAGCAGAGCTTACAGACTAAGAAAGACTAAGAAGAAAGGCCTGGCAACCTTCTTCCAAAAATCAGCCAATGAAAACTCTATGAATCACAAGGTTTGATCCCCAACTGATCATGGGGATGGTGCAGGATGGGGCAGTGTTTTGTCCTATTGTGTGTAGGGTCTCCATGAGTCCTTGCTCAACTCAATGGGAGGTAACAACACCAACCATAAAAAAAAAAAAAAAACCTATGTATATATGTACATGTATGTACACATGTACACATATATAGAGATAGAGGGGGAGAAAGAGAGAGAGAGAGAGGGAAAGAGGAAGAAAGAAAGAAAAAGAATCGAATGTGTGTGTGTATGAAAATTGCAGAATGTAAGCATCCCTTTTCAATGGGCGCACAGTATACGTTCATACACAACCTTGTTACGGAGTAATACATTTTTAAATGTGTTTTACTTCCTTTTGAATTTGAATTCTGCTGTATTTAGCTTCCCTAATAACCCTGGGAAGAAGATGGAGCAGATTTTATTATCTCCAATATGTAGATGAAACCCAGAAAGTCAAGTAACGACCTTTAGCTATTCAGCAAATGGATGGCAGGATTCATACGAGAATTGAGTTTACTGACCCTATTCCGGTTTATTGTCTTCAGATTAAATTAACATTAATTCCTTCTCGTGTTTGGTATTTAAACCAGAAATTTAGAAGAAGTTTGCATTTTATTAGATTTTATTTTCAATGATTAATGCTGGATGCTGACATATTTAATTTGTATTTTAAAAAATATCTCCCTTGCCTCAATTATTTGTAGGACTTGTCAACATTCAAGCACTTTTTGTTTTAGGGTGTTTTGTGTTTTCTAGCTGGAAAACTCCACAGTCATCCCTCTTTCTTTTTAGTTCCCGGTGCTGGAAGTGCCCCACTTCAATGCATCTGATCATGTCCTAACCATCCTGGAGCCCTGGCTAAACTGGTGCTCATCGAGCGTAAAGTCCTTCAGGCAAAAAAAGGAATTTTCCTTCTTTAGTGCTCATGTAAAACTTTGTCTTTACTGCCCTTTTTTTCTTGTTTCTCCCTCATGATGGTCATTTGTATCTCTTTTTCTTTATATGTTTTCTCAGAGTTATATATTTTTATATCCACCTACCAACTGTATTATCATTTTTGTAGGTAACCAATGTATATTTGTTGCCTCAATATTGGAGAGGGATAACTGTCAGAGTACCTTAAAGAACTAAAGAAAGATCAAGCTGTCTCCACTGTTACTGTCAAAAATAATATAGAAGGGTTAATAACCATAACAAACATAATAAATAAATTCTCTGGAGGATTTAAAAAAAATTTTTTTTTTTTTGGATGTGTTTAAATACAGGATCAATTTCTATCTACCTTTTACAAGTTAAATGAGAATTAGGCCAGGCTTTCTTTTTTTTCTATGGAAGTTTCCTTATTGGCACCTTAAGCTGTATCTGCTCTGGAATATTTCTTAACACTGTGACATTTAACATATTTTTATTTATTTATTTTTTTCCACAAGGAAGCAATTACATTTTTGGTAAACGTTGAACGTTCTACCATGGTAAACACTGATACCATCTTTTCCTTCTTTGGCTTGGCTTGTTGTTTGTTGGCAGTTTGGAATACCCCTTTCTGGAATCCTACAGCATCCCTCCCTCCCCTTCTTTCAAAGATGAGGAAACACACCTGTGGTCAGTTGTAGAGGAAGAGGTGGGGTGAACTTTAGAAAATGAAAGCAAAGTATAGAAATGATTCATTTAGACTATCCAATGGGTTTTGGTTTAATATATAAAAATATTTGTTTCTTCCTTTCTAATTTTTTTCTTTCTCTTGTCACCCCACTGTCTTTGTACCCCCATCCCATTTTTAAAATGTAAGACAGTTTGACTAAGCAGAGATTGGGTAAGACTTAAAACTTGATATATTTGCTAAGCATATTTCTACAATTTTATTCTATTCCCCAATATCAAACCAACATAACTTATTAAAGAGGACACATGACGTATATATACACTTGAGGTTTCAGTGAACGAGCCTTAATTGAAACGAAGGTTGATTTTTGACTTACATTTGGTTTGAGTAGATTTTCAATTAACTTTTAAAGCAATTTAATGGATTATTTGTCCTTTGTAGACAACACTGACATTGGGAGAGAAACTAAATAAAACACGTTATATGTCATTGAAATACATCTGCATGTTCTATGAGGGGTTAATACACCATACGACGTAAATTTAGATTTTTAATGTCTTTTTTTTAGTAGTAAAGTCTTTCTGTGGGAGTAAAATTTGACCTGATAATTTGAATTACTTTGAACATACAGAGATACGTTTATATTCTGAGCAAACCACTGCTGAGATATAGAGCTCAGGATGATAAAAATAGATATGCTTACTTGAAATAATAAGTCATAATTAGGAAAGCAAGCAAAACCAGAGAGCTACCCATGAAGGAAAACTTTCACATCTTTCCACACTTTAAATACATACATGATACACATCTACTCAACCTGCTCTTTTTACATTTATTAACTATGTCTTGGCTACCTCTCCCCAGTCTCCACAAATGAGGAAGTCACTACCTTCGTGAATTTTGAAAGAAATTCTCGAGCCTAAAATACACTGTCTTATGAACACGTGAAAGATTAAGTTTGAGTCTTAAAAAAAAAAAAGTTTTGAAGCAAGTTTTTCTGCCCCTTGAGCAGCACTGGGGTTGGAAACTAGCAAGGGGACCTCAGAGAGGAGCTTAGAACGATGGAGTCAGTGCAGGCTTCGGTGCCCTGTGGCTGTCTCCCCATGCTTGGTCGCTGCCGTGAGTCCAGGGCAGAATGTGAGAGGACCTCTTTAAGATTTAAGGACTTGAGAGCAGAGAGGCCATGTCTCCCACTTTCCAGGTAAAAACCAGGAAGACAGAGAGCCCTATTGAGAAGGCCCTGCACCACTTCCGTGACTTGGGGCCCTATGCTTGAGAGGGTGCAGTTGTCCAACTTCCCACAGCTCCAGAATGACAAGGGATAGAATCTGCCCTTGATTAGGGCATAACAATGGAGTGCTGGAAGAAGAGAGAGAGAGACCAAAACCTGAGAGGATTTTTCTGCAGATGAAGGACAAGTCATCTGAGGACTTGGAGGTGCTGTCTCGCTGGGAACTATATGAGTCACATTTACATCTTAGTAGATGTTAGTATCTAGGGGACCTTCCTGAGGATCAGAAAATGGCCCCTGAGAAGATGTCCACGGAGAACAGAGGGATATGACAACTGAGAGGTGACGCCTTTCATATGGCGACACCACATCCGCACTGGAATGGCATTGACGTAAGCCATCTAGGGTTTAGGACCAATCTCAGGAAGAAGTAGAGGAGAGGAGCCTATCCTGAATTAGCTCAAATTTAAACCTGAAATGACTGAAAAAACAAACAAAAAACCCAAATTGAATTGACATAGGAGTGATTACTAGACTAGATTTTCATCGGATAAAATGTGGCCGCGATTTATACGATGAAGAGTTAGGTTTGTGCACTCTTGGCCATGCATGTGGCTGCAGCTTATACCAGCCTCATAGCTGTACTTTAAACATTTATGCATCAGCATACCTCTCCAAAAGGTGGGGGAAGGAGAACTATGAAGGTAATGCCAGATCACACACAGAAAGTAAGAGAACAATAGAAAGGCACCGAAGTTAATGGACAGAAATAACCTTCCCTAGACATATGTCACTTTATCTTGAAGTCCAAAGCCCGTTTTGTTCCATACGAGCTGTTAGACTGGAAATATTCTCCTTTGTCTGAATATCTTTTTATCATCAATCTGGAAATTCCTCCAAATATTGGAAAGTTTCCTATGTAATAAGGGTGAGATGATGCTTTTTAAAAAATAAATGCGCTAAAGTAAGACTATGTGAAGTAGTATAAAAGGGTAATATCAGGAGTAAAAAGTTAGGATAAAAGTACTTTTCTCTATAAAGATGGAAGTTTCTAGTTCCTGGGTTAATCAATCTATAGAATGCTATAGTTATTCTGATTAATGGCTGGACAAGATACTGTGAAGGCATCAAACTAACCCATGTGGGCTGTAAAAAGGACTTGGAATCTTTTACTAAGAATGACAAAAGTAGAAATACATTTTGAGGGTTGAATCAGTTTATGTTAACAGCTGTGATGGCAGTTATTTAGTTCAGTTGTGTTAGAAATGATGCTAAAGTCATGAAATTTATTCAAGATTCTCATCAGTACGGTTGATAATACAGTTCTTCATGGTGGCAAAGTTTTCATCGTCAGAGTAGAAAAACATTAGACTCCCAGTGATACTTTGCAAAGAATACAACTCTTAGAGCCTTGCTGCTAAGTGTTCAAAATAAAGTTCTTCTAAAAAACTGAAACAATCAACAGAGTGATGTGGTTGCACATCACTTACATAACGTCTCTTTTATGTAAAGATGAATAGATTGACTTATTAACAGATTAATTTATACAGATACAGAAGAATAGTGATGTTGAACAATAAAATTCTTAATTAAAAAAAACTGTATGAAGCTAATATTTCTTCTTATTTGTTTAACTTAACAGCCATTATGTTAAGTTCATATTGGCTTCAAATTATATTACACGAGCAGGAACTTAGGATGGGAGTTTTTTTTTTTTTTTTTTAAACCTAGTTTTTAAACATATTTCAAACTCGTGTTGCACAACAGCTCTAATGAAGTCATTTAAAGCCTGGATGTGAGCGACTTCAAGTCCCTTCCTTGTGTTTGCTGTTGTGCCAACTGAAAATATTTGTAGCTGTCGCATCTGGAAGACGTAGGAAAGGTTCAGCCGTTTGATTTATGAATCCCACAAGTGGAGTATGCCGGACAGGGGCTTTTAGTCCCCAGTGAAGTCTCTGAATTCATAAACATCTTGCAAAATCCTCCTCGCACACACAGAAAATGTACTTAATCAACATTGGTTTTGCAGGAATTAGAGCAAAGCAAAAGGAGTTATTGAACAGTTAGGTCTAAAATCTTCAGAACTGGGGAATGTTATGAGGCCGTGGCCTACTGCCAGGATGCTCTTATCTCAGCTTTCTTCTGATTGAATTGGCCTATTTTAGCCAGGAAGGCAAACATTTCAGTTTGTCGAAGAGTTTCTCAGGACATGAAATGCTTTGCTGCTAATGACTCTTAAACAAATTCCAGAGTTTATCTCACTAAGATGTTTGGCTTTTCTTTCCTGTTAGGTTTTTTTTTTTTTTTTGTACTTTAGATGAAGGTTTACAAAACAAACTAGCTTCTCATTAAACAGTACACATATTATTTTATGACTTTGGCTAACAATATTATTTTATGACTTTGGACACTCTCCCTTCTCCACCTTGGGTTTCCCATTACCAGCTTTCCTGCCCTCTCCTTCCTTCTAGTCCTTGCCCTGGGCTGGTGAGCCCCTTTAGTCTCATTTTGTTTTATGAGCCTGTCTAATCTTTGGCTGAAGGGTGAACTTCAGGAGTGACTTCATTACTGAGCTAAAACAGTGTCTGGGGGCCATACTCTCAGGATTTCGACAGTCTTTGTTAGGCCAGTAAGTCTGGTCTTTTTTTGTGAGTTAGGATTTTATTTTACATTTTTCTCCAGCTCTGCCCAGGACCCTCTATTGTGATCCCTGTCAGAGCAGTCAGTGGTGGTAGCCGGGCACCATCTAGTTGTACTGGACTCAGTCTGGTGGAGGCTGTGGTAGTGGTCATTCATTAGTCCTTGGGACTAATCTTTCCCTTGTTTCTTTAGTTTTCTTCATTCTCCCTTGCTCCAGACGAAGTGAGACCAGTGGATCACCTTAGATGGCCCCTCACAGATTTTTAAGACCCCAGATGCTACTTACCAATGTAGAACATTTTCTTTATAAACTATGTTATGCCAATTGAGCTAGATGTTCCCTGAGACCATGGTAGCCTCAGCCCAGCAATTCAGTCCCTCAGGGAGACTGGGTGTGTCTACGGGGCTTCAATGACCTTACCTTGTACAAGGTGTGCTGGCTTCCCCAGTATTGTGTACTGTCTTACCCTTCACCAAAGGTATTACTTATCTATTGTCTATTTAGTGTTTTTCCTTTCCCACCCTCCCCTCCCTCTTAACCATCAAAGGTTGTTTCTTTTAGTGTGTAAACCTTTTACACTTTTTAGAGTAGTGGTCCCATGCAATATTTGTCCTTTTGTGATTGACTTATTTCTTTCAGCATAATGCCCTCCAGATTCATCCATGTTAGGGGATGCTTTGCAGGTTCATCCTTGTTCTTTATCGTTGCATAGTACTTCGTTGTGGGTATGTACCACAGTTTGTTTATCCATTCATCTGTTGATGGACATCTAGGTTGTTTCCACCTTTTTGTTATTGTGAACAATAGTGCAAGGAATATGGGTGTGCATATGTCTATTCGTGGGACAACTCTTATTTTTCTAGGATATATTCCTGGGAGTGGGATTGCTGGATCATATGGTATTTCTATTTCTAGCTTTCTAAGGAAGCGCCATATTTTTTTCCAAAATGGCTGAATCATTTTGCATTCTCACCAGCAGTGCATAAGAATTCCAATCTCCCTGCAGCCTCTCCAACGTTTGTTATTTCCTGTTTTTTTGATTTGTGCCCTTAATACTGGGTTGAGATGGTATCTCATTGTGGTTTTGATTTGCATTTCTCTAATGTGTAGTAAATGCAAGCATTTCCTCATGTGTCTGTCAGCCGCTTTAGTGTCTTCTTTGGTGAAGTGTCTGTTCATTTCCTTTGCCCACTTTTTAATTGGCTTATTTGTCTTTTTGTTGTAAAGGTGCTGGATTTTCCCATAGAATTTGGAGATTAGACCTTTATCTGATTTGTAATAGCCAAAAATATTTTCCCAGTCTGTAGGTTCTCTTTTCACTCTTTTGATGAAGTTTTTTGATGAGCCTAAGTGTTTAATTTTTAGCAGATCCCTGCTATCTAGCTTACCTTCTGCAATTTGCTTGTTGTTGGTTATGGTTTGCATCCTGTTAATGCTGTGTATTAGGGCCTGTTGCGTTGATCCTAATTTTTCTTCTATGAACATTATTGTTTTTGGCTTTATATTTCAGTCTTTGTTCCATTTTGAATTTGTTTTTGTGTATGGTGTGAAGTAATGGTCTTGCTTCATTTTTTTGCAGATGGATATCCAGTTTTGCCAGCACCATTTGTTGAAAAGACTGTCTTTTCCCCATTTGATGGACTTTGGCCCCTTGTCGAAGATGAGGCGACCATAGGTGGATGGATTTACATCTGGGTTCTCAATTCTGTTCCATTGGTCAATGTACCTGTTACTGTACCAGTACCACACTGTTTTGACTACTGTAGTTGTATAGTAGGTTCTGAGGCCAGGTAGTGCGAATCCTCCTACTTTATTCTTCTTCAGTAGTGCTTTATTTATCCAGGACTTCATCCCTTTCCGTATAAAGTTAATGATTAGTTTTTTCATCTCTTTAAAGAATATTGTTGGTATTTAGATCAGGATTGCATTGTATTGTAAATCACTTTGAGTAGAATTGTCATTTTCACAATGTTGAGTCAACCTATCCATGAGCATGGTATGTTTTTCCATTTATGTAGATTTCTTTTGGTTTCTTGCAGTAGAGTTTTGTAGTTGTCTTTGTATAGGTCTTTTACATCCCTGGTTAGATATAGTTCTAAGTATTTTTTTTTTTTTTTTTAGGGGCTATTATAAATGGTGGAAACCCTGGTGAAGTAGTGGCTAAGAGCTACAGCTGCTAACTGAAAGTTGGAATCCACCAGGTGCTCCTTGGAAACCCTCTGGGGCAGTTCTACTCTGTCCTATGGGGTTGCTATGAGTCAGAATTGACTTGATGGCAATAGTTTTTTTTTTTTTTAATTATAAATGGTATTGTTTTCCTGATTTCCTTTTCTTAGTTCTTTATTGGTATACAGGAATCCCACAGATTTTTGTATGTTTATCTTGTATCCTGAAACTTTGCTGAATCCTTCTGTTAGTTCCAGTAGTTTTCTGGTGGAATCTTTTGCGTTTTCTATGTATAGTATGATATCATCCACAAACAGGGACAGTTTAACTTCTTCATTACCGATTCAGATGCCCTTTATTTCTTTTTCTTGCCTTATTGCTCTAGCTAGGATTTCCAGCACAATGCTTAATAGGAGTGGTGATAAAGGGCATCGTTGTCTTGTTCCTGTTCTCAAGGGGAATGTTTTCAGCCTCTCTCTGTTAAGAATGACGTTTGGCTGTTTGTTTTGCATAGATGCCCTTTATTATGTTGAGAAATTTTCCTTCAATACCTATTTTACTGAGAATTTCTATCAGGAATGGGTGTTGGACCTTGTCAAATGCCTTTTCTGCATCGATTGAGATGATCGTATGATTCTTTTCTTTCCTTTTATTTATGTGGTGGATTACATTAATTGATTTTCTAAAGTTGAACCATCCTGGTATACTTGGTATGAATCTTACTTGGTCATGGTGTATTATTGTTTTGATATGATGCTGAATTCTATTGGTGAGAATTTTTTGCATCTATCTTCATGAGAGATATTGGTCTGTAATTTTTTTTTTTTTTTTTTTTGGTGTCTCTGACTGGTTTTGGTTTCAGGGTTATGCTGGCTTCATAGAATGAATTTGCAAGTATCACTTCATTTTCTATGTTCTGAAATAGTTTGAGTAGTACTGGTGTAAGCTTTTCTCTGAATGTTTCGTAGAATTCTTCAGTGAAGCCATCTGGACCAGAGCTTTTTTTTTCCTAGGAGTTTTTTTAAACTACCTTTTCAATCTCTTCTCTTGTTATGGGCCTGTTCAGATTTTTAACATCATTTTGTGTCAGTTTGTGTAGGTAGCGTGTTTCCAGAAATTTGTCCATTTCCTCTAGGTTTTCAAATTTGTTGGAGTATAGTTTAATACTCTCTTATGATCCTTTTTATTTCAGTTGGATCTGTTGTAATGTACTCCATTTAATTTCTTATTTGGATTATTTGTATCCTCTGCTGTTTTTCTTTTGTTGATTTGGCCAGTGGTTTGTCGATTTTTTTGATCATTTCAAAGAACCAACTTTTTGTTTTGTTGGTTCTTTTTACTGTTTTTCAATTCTCTCATTTATTTCTGCTCTGATCTTTATTATTTCCTTTGTTCTGGTGTCTGTGGGCTTTTTTTATGCTGTTATCTTTCTATTCGTTCAAGTTGTGTAGCTAATGTTCTGATATTGTCTCTTCTTTTTTGATGTGTGCATCCATTGCTATAAATTGACCTCTGAGCACTGCCTTTGCTGTGTCCCAAAGGTTTTGGTATGATGTGTTCTCATTCTTATTTGATTCTAGGAATTTTTTGATTCCATCTCTGATTTCTTCTGTTACCCAGTGGTTTTTTAGCAGGGTGTTATTCAGTTTCCATGTAATTGATTTTTTTCCTTGCTCATCGTGCTGTCAATTTCTACCTTGATGGCATTGTGGTCAGAGAAGATACTTTGCATTATCTCAATGTTTTGGATTTTGTTGAGGGTTACTCTATGGCCTAAGATGTGGCCTATTCTGGAGAATGCTCCATGTGTGTTGGAAAAGAATGTGTACTTTGCAGCTGTTGGGTGGAGTGTTCTATACATGTCTATGAGGTCAAGTTTGCTGATTGTGCCTTTCAGCTCTTCTGTATCTTTGTTGAGTTTCTTTCTAGATATTCTGTCATTTACGGACAGTGGTGTTTTGATCGTCTCCCACTATTATGGTGAAACTGTCAATTTCTGTTCTCAGTGCTGTTAGACTTTGTTCTATGCATTTTGGAGCAACGTCACTGGGTATGTAGATGTTTATTATGGTTTTGAGTTCATGGTGGATCATCCCTTTAATCATTATATAATGCTTTTCTTTGTTTTTCTTTTTTTAAATTAATTTTTATTGTGCTTTAAGTGAAAGTTTACAAATCAAGTCAGTCTGTAATACAAAAATTTATATATACCTTGCTATATACTCCTAATTGCTCTCCCTGTAATGAGACAGCACACTCCTTCCCTCTACTCTTTCTCCTCATGTCCATTTGGCCAGCTTCTGGCCCCCTCTGCCCTCTTATCTCCCCTCCAGACAGGAGATGCCAACATAGTCTCATGTGTCTACTTGATCCAAGAAGCTCGTTTTCCACCAGTATCATTTTGCATCCTATAGTCCAGTCCAATCCCTGTCTGAAAAGCTGGCTTTGGGAATGGTTCCTGTCTTGGGCTAACAGAAGGTCTGGGGACCATGACCTCCAGGGTCCTTCTAGTCTGAGTGTGATCATTAAGTCTGTTTTTTTTTTTTTTTGAGAATTTGGGGTCTGCATCCCACTGCTCTCCTGCTCCCTCAGGGGTTCCTCTTCTTGGTTTTTCATGTTGGATTTTGTTTTAAAGTTTATCTGAGATTAGTATCACCATTCCTGCTCCTTTTTGGTAGGTTTGGTTTGATATGTATCTTTCCATCCTTTGATTTTTAATAAATTTATGTCCATGTTTCTAAGGTGTGTCTTTTATAGAGAGCATATTGATGGATCCTGTTTTTTTTTTTTTTAATCCATCCTGTCACTCTCTGCCTCTTCCTGGGTGCACTTAGGCCATTTACGTTCAGTGTAATTATTGATAGGTGTGAGTTTATTGCTGTCATTTTGTAGTGCTTTTTTATGTGGTGCTGATTTTTTTTTTTGTTCCTCTTACTCTCCTGTGCTGAATTCCTTTTGTTTGTGGATTTTTTTTTTAATTTCTTTTGGTTTTGTAGATTTTGTGTTTACTGCGACTTTATGTGTTTCTTCTTTATTTTGATGAGTAGGTTTGTTAACTTTCTTTGTGGTTACCTTGAAATTTACTCTTATCTTCCTTTGTTTGAATCGGTCTGTTATTACTTGGTATCACCTTGCCTTCCTCTCCACTAGAAAGTTGTATACCTACACTGTTTATTCCCTCTTCTATTGTTCTGACATTGTTGTCATTTGCAGATTAACCTCTCTGGTTCCCTGTTGTAATTCTTTTGATTTTGGTTAGTCCTTGAGAGTTCATTTCCTGCATTGGTATCTGGCTAGTTATGATCTCGTGTCCTAGATTCAGGCTGTGGTCTGATGTCATTTGTTCTCAAACCAAAGGACTCCCTTTAATAATTCTTGCAAGTTTGGTTTGGTTTTTACATATTCCCTAATTTTGTTTATCTGGAAATGTCCTAATTGCACCATCATATTTGAAAGAGAGTTTTGCAGGATATATTATTCTTGGTTTGAAATTTTTCTTTCAAGGTTATATATGTCATTCCATTGCCTTCTTGCCTGCATGGTTTCTGCCGAATAGTCAGAGTTTAGTCTTATTATTTACCCTCTGTATGTGACTTTTCATTTTTCTCGAGCTGCTCTCAGGATTCTTTATTTGTCTTTGGTTTTAGAAGGAGCAATGATGTCACACAGTGCCAGGCATTCAGGAGACAGGAAAACAAGGCAACTATAAAGATATGAGAAAGTGAAAAATGAAGAAAGACAAAAAGGAAAAAAAAAAGAAAGAAAGAAATGCCCTCAGGTATCCCACTGGTACAGCTGTGCAGGCTGGGAAAGTGCCTCCCAAGCCATGCAGTACAGTCTGGCTAGAAGGGGCTCTGAAGCCTTGAAAAGAAAAAGAAAAGAAAACAAAATAGAACAGAATAAAACAAAACAAAGAAACAAAAGTCCCTGGAGGGGGGGTCCCACCAACATGGCAGCATGGACCAGGAAAGCAGTTCCCTAGCAGCGTGGCCCTTCACGCCTTTCAAGAAGAAGCAAAGATAGCACACGTTGCCAGGTGTTCCAAGACTGCAATCTTTACAGGAGCAGATCACCAGGTCTTTTCTCCCTTGGAGTGGCTAGCCTGTTCAAACTGCAGACCTTTCAGTTAGCAACTGAGCACTTTAACCCCTGCACCACCAGGGCTTCTTAGGACTATTCCTAGCACCCGTTGAATACAAAGTTGGATGGGTATAGGCCAGCCAGGATTGTAAGAAAGGGGATCATTTGGTAGTTGACAATCAAGAAAGGTTCTTCACACGTGTGTAGAATCAGACCCGAGTTCTGTGTTTGAGTGGAGAATGGGAGAAAGTTAGGAAGGAGGGTGTTTGATGAGAGTTAACTCGATCATTTTCTAGATGGTCAATTAGGTCTTCAGTGTCCTGTCCTATGTTTCTTTTTTCCTTTTCCCCTTGCTCCCTATCTCTGCTATCCATCCTGGATGGGTAGCCATACCAGCACAGTAGTCTTTATTAGTCAGGAAATTCACGATCGTTACTTCATCCATCTTAGAATCTTGGGGTAGAGTATAATGATAAGGGGCCCAGGATCTGGAGGAAGGCAGATTGGGGTTGGTATGCGGTTTGACCACTGCTAGGAGGCTTAGATGGAAACCTTGGTGGCATAGTGAGTGGTTAAGAGCTATGTCTGCTAACCCAGGGGTTGACAGTTCAAATCTACCAGGTGCTACTTGGAAACTCTATGGGGCAGTTCTACTCTGTCCTATAGGATCACTATGAGTGGGAATCAACTTGATGGCAATGGGCTTGGGTTTTTGGTTTTATGAGATTTTGAATGAGGCCCTGGTGGTGCAGTGGTTAAGAGCTCAACTGCTAAACAAAAGGTAGGCAGTTCAAATCCACCAGTTGCTTCTTGGAAACCCCATGGGGCAGTGCTACTCTGTTCTGTTCTATAGGCTTGCTGTGTATTGGAATCTACGTGATGGCAACCGGTTTGGGTTTTTTTTTTTTTTTTTTTTTGGTTATGAGACTTTGTGCAAGTTATCTAAACTCTCTGAATCTCAGCTTCCCCATCAGTAAATTGAGAATAATACCTGTAGGGTCACTAAAGGAGTCCTTGGATGGTGCAAATGGTTAAACACTCTCCTACTAGCTGAAAGGTCGATGATTCGATCCCACCCAATAGTGTCTCAGAAGACAGGCCTCGCAATCTGCTTCTGAAAGGTCACAGCACTGAAAACCCTATAAAGCAGTTCTACTCTGCACTCATGGGTTTGCCATGAGTCAGAATCAGCTTGACAACACCTAACAACAGGGTCACTAAGAGCATTAAATGCCACAAAACATGTACAGCATTAAGTTTAGTAAAGTGTCTTGCACAGAGGAATTGCTCAATTGACGAAACTTTTTATTCCCTTTGTTCTCACCCCCAAAATGAAACATGCATCCATCTCTCAAGCACCTTATATCCCATCTCCCTCTTCTGGTCCAGGGCTAATTCTCCTGAATGAATTCTTTTGTCTGGTAATTCCCCCTGTTCTTGCCTGGCAGCTTCACTCTCTGCCATATTTTCATAACTGGCCCTCATTTGAGTTCAAATGTCTGGGTAGTCTGTGTGAGCCTACTGTGAGAAACATTAGTACAGAGAAATTTCGCTGTTTGGGGTAGTTGAGGAGAGAAATGGAAAGGGTAAGGCTGAAAAGTGTGGAGCAAGGAAGAGTAGCTTTTAAGGAGAGCACAAGATAAGGGAGAAGAGAGGGCTTAGGGTCACTATGGAGGAGGCAAGAGACATTGCTGACAGGACAGTTGAGTAAGCTTAACCTGAGGACACTCTCTACAGGTTGTCCCAGCCAGAGAGCTCACAGGCCAGTGGGCAGAACAAGTGAAAAGCCGAACTTCTCAAAAAATTACCAAAGTAGTTTCCATGTACCAAACATAAACAACATATTTTTTTCCCTTGATTACTAAGAATGTCAGACACTTTCCATCCTTTTTTTTTATTGTTTGAAAATATAGATAACAGAACATTTGCCAATTCAACATTTTTCATGTGTGCAATTCTGTGACGCCGGCGACATCAATCATGTTTTGGAACCACTACCAATGTCCATTGTCGAATTTTCCATTGCCATAATCAGAAACTCGATGCTTCCTAAAAGGTGATTCTCCCTTTCCCCCTGCCTCCCACCCCTGGTAACCACTTATAAACTTTGGTCTCTATACATTTGCCTATTCCAGGCATTTCATATAAGTGAGATCATACAATGTTTGTTCTTTTGTGATTGACTCATTTCACTCAGCATGATGTTTTCAAGGTTCATCCACATTGTAGTATGTATCAGGACTTCATTTCTCTTTATGGCAGAGTAATATTTCATTGTATGGATATGCCACACTTTGTTTATCCACTCATCTGTTGATGGACATTTAGGTAGTTCCATCTTCTGGTTATTGGGAATAGTGTTGCAACGAACGTTGGTGTACACGTGTCTGTTTAAGTTTCTGCTTTCGTCTCTTGGGTGTATATCTAGGAGTGGAATTGCTGGGTCGTTTTTTTTTTTTTTAAAGTAGCTCCCTGTTTAACTTTTTGAGGAACCCATAGCAACATATTTTAAGCTCTTCTTGCAATGCAAGGTAGTTTCCTTCCATATTCTTTCTCCTGTTCCACTGCAAATTCTTCCAAACCCTTACTCTGACACGGCCCATACTATTTTTGTCACTTTTTTCTCATCTCCCTCACTGATCCTGTTGGCCTATTCTCTTCCTCTAGTGAAGAATGGCCATTTCTAAGGTAATCAATGTCGTCTGTGTATCATCCTCCGTTCTCTCTTGATTAGCGTCATAAATGAACTCACGAGCCAAGTATGCAAAGTACATAAGGAAATGAAACCTTTAAAACCTCTGCCCTGCTTCTCCCATCACAAGGGGCAGAGCAGCTATCATTCGATGTTATTGATAAACAACTAACAACCATTTGTAAATATTTACATTTGATGCTGACAGGGTTGATAAATCTTTCCTTGGGAGAGCCTGTCCCTGGATATAATCAAACTTATAACTACTATAAAAGCAGTTTTCATGTTCAAAGAAAAAAACAGCTGTACTTGCTCCTCATTTGGCTTCTTAGAAGAGAAAAACTTTAACATTTAAGTGAAAACCATTTCAGAAAAAATAAGGCTTTGAGTTCAAACAATTGCTTTCTTTTTAAGTTTTTATTAATGAACAAGTTATTTTTCTAACAAGTATAAATTGGGGACTTCGAACATTACTCTTCTTATCCCATTCTGGCCCCCTCCCCAAACAAAAACCAAACCTCTAGAACTCTGCATTTTCACCAGCGTTTGAAGAGGTTTCCATTTTGTGTTTTAGCCTGAATTATTAGGTGACTGTCTGATTTTCGTATTCACACATATCATGTTCACTGAGAATAGTTCCCGCTAAACCTTGTGCCTGGTACTTGAACATATACTTCAGTTGATGACCATGTCACTGTTCAGCAGAGCCTCAGTCAAAAAAATGGAACCAAACCAAACCTGTTGCCGTTGAGAGGATCCCGACTCATAGCGACTGCCTCATGGGGTTTCCAAGGAGCAGCTGGTGGAATAGAACTGCCGACCTTTTGGTTAACAGCCAAATGCTTAACCATGGTGTCACCAGGGCTCCAAAAATTGGGCAGAATAAAAAAATCAAAACCATTTTTGAGCAGGCAATGGATAATTTACTTGTAGTCCATATTTTGATACTCTCTGAAAATATCCTGTTACACCAATATGGTTAATTCAAGTTTTCATGCTTTTAAAACATAAGTCGATTCCTCAGGTTATACATAGGTTGTGTTTCAAGACGAAACTATCATTTTTTGGCTGTTGTTCAAGATTAAAGAAATAATGGATTTCTTCTCAGGAGATATGTAAACAATTTTACTTAACCAGGCATTGCTTTCTTTATACACATACAGAAAACACAAATTAGTAGCATTTTATAATGGGATTTCTCTCTATGTCAACATACATTAATAACCTTTAGTTTGATAAGCTATAGGTACATTTTTTCCTGTTTTTTAAAATTGTGCTTTAGGTGAAAGTTGACAGAGCAAATTAGTTTCTTATTCAAAATTTTGTACACAAATTGTTTTGTGACATTGGTTGCAATCCCACATTGTGTCAGCACTCTCCCCCTTTCCCTCTCCACCCTGAGTTTATATAGATACATTTTTAATGCATAACTATCTATAAGACTATTGGATGAAAATTTATTATTGACAAAAAAAAAAGTAGTTGTTAAATTAGTGTCCATTGAACTCTAATTTGTTATTAACACAGTAGTTGTTAAATGTAGTCAAAAGGCAACATCTCAGATTCTGATAATGTACAAACTATCATAATTCAAGAACTTTAGTAATGTTGACCATATAATGTTGTTTATATGAGCAATTTGTATGACGTATCTTTCCTTTGACAAAATGATGCATGACATCGTCAACATTAATTTGTTCTTTAAAATTATTGTATAATTAAATTCAGCTGCCAGAGTGGTTGCCATAATATTGTGGTTTCCCAATATATGCTCTGTTTCTTTCCTAAAGCTCAACTTATTTTATGTAGATTATTATCTCTTTGTGGAAGAACTTATAAATGTGATAATGAGTAGCTGTATTTTTAGGAGTGATGGGGGAACATAGCATTTGGGTAAACCAAACCTGTTGCCATTGATTCTGACTCATAGCGACCTTATAGGACAGAGTAACCCATAGGGTTTCCAAGGAGCACCTGGTAGATTCAAACTGCCAACCTTTTGGTTAGAAATGGTAGCTCTTAACCACTATACCACCAGGGTTCCCAAAAGATACATAGTGACTTAAAAAAGATGTTAAGAAGTCTTTTTGGTAAATATCTCATTGCGGTATAGTATTTAGGTGAGAAAGGCATTACATCAGGGTTGAAATATTTACTGTTTTGTCTAACCACTATTCCTTCTTCAATTCTTTGTGCGTGGTTTGGTTGTCTGAGTTTCAATTTATATAAATTCTGGAGACATGCACACATAAACACACAGACATATCACATCTCCAATAAATGTGCCAAGGTGTGAATGATATTTGTTCACATATACAGAAGAAAATGAATTTATGTTTTTATCATTGTTATAGAATGAGGCATTTTCAATGATTATAATTTGTATTTAACTAATATATTTCTCATAAAATTTAAGTCAACAAATGTTTTTTGTCCTGAAAATTGTGTAATTTGATTACTTTATATCTTTCAGGTAATTTTAGAACTCAGTACTCAACAAAGAAACCCCAAACTTTTGCTTAGGCAACTTGAGAACTAGAATATCCCTCGTTCTGTTTTGGGGGCATTGATTCCTAAGGCCTTTTTTTCCTTTCAGTCTTGAAGAAGGAGCAAGTGAAAAAGAACACACTAAAGCACGGCACTGGGGACGGATCTGCCTACGAGCACCCTGCTGCATGTGTGTCACAGCCCCGGGAGACACTGTGAGGTTCTAGCAGCCTGCGCAGGTCGTGTGCGCTAATCAGAGCAATGTGTCCATCTGATGTCTTCACCTGCTCCTTCATTTAACCACTTCTGCTTGTTCAGTATTCTAGGGGCCTGAAAGATAACTAGATTTTGCTCCCCCACCCTCCCCTAGCCAGGTTGGAAAGCTTTCTCCAGTATTCTCTCCCACTTCTCAAAAGCACTTCTTCACACATCATTTTTCTCTCTCTGCTATTTTTCCAAACTTGGGTCTTTACTACAAATATAACTTTCCTCTTTTCTTATTTTGAATTGAAGTTCACGACAAAGGAGGATTTTAGTTGATTCTCTCTACTCCCTTTCTTTTCATTTTCCCCCTTGGTTTAAGGCTGCACAAAAGGGAAAAGACCCAAGGCATGCGTACCTTACTTGTTAAGAGAACTTTTTATAGGGAGCTCTGGTGGCCTGGTGGTTAAGTGCTTGGCTGCTAACCAGAAGGTGGGTGGTTCAAATCCACCAGCAGTTCCGCCAGAGGAAGATGCAGCAGCCTGCCTGCATGAAGGTTTCAGCCTTGGAAACCCTGTGGGGCAGCTCTGCTCTGTCCCGTGGAGTCACTATGAGTTGGACTCAAAGGTAATGGGTTTTTTTTGTTTGTTTGTTTTTAAGGGAACTATGACTAATGAGTACTCTCTGCAAGTACCAGTGAAATCATTCTGTTGCTTGAGGTCCTTGTCACACGCTAGGACTCCTAGTTTTGCTACCGGATGTGGAATACGTAACTGTAAAAACCATTTGTCCTCAAGTCAATTTTGACTCATGGCAATGCCACGTCTGTCAGGGGACTGTGTTCCATAGGGTTTGCAGTGACTGATTTTTTGGCAGTGGTTCACCAGGCACTTCTTCTGAGGATCTTCTGGGTTAACTCAACTGACAATGAGATAAAAACCTAATTGAAATCCCTTCTCTAGCTCGACTGGGTGAAAGTAATTCACTGAAGTCAGTCACTGGACAGGCAACAGGCACAAAGTTCCCACTTGTGTAGCTTGGGAAGACACTACAAATAAACTAAAGCCTAAAGCTACCAAACGATTAGTACAGATAGAGGTATACTTCTAGTCGTACGTGTGTGCGTTACCCCAAACTCCAAATGCATTGTTTGACCTATGTGCACTTCCTATTGTAAGACTGTGGACACAGTAAGATGTTTCACGGGGTGAAACTGCACTCCAGCACTCTGTGCTTGGTGGTTCCAGACAGAGCGAGAAACTGTGGAATCAGACTAGCGTCTGACAGATTGAATTTTAAAGAGGATTATATATATATACATAAAAAAACAAAATTTTTTTTTTTTTAGTGTATATATAAGACCACCACAATATAGTTACCCTTTTAAGATCTCCCACATGGCGGCTCTGACTGACAGGTTTGACATCCCTCAAAATTACCACAGCATTCCAGCTAATTTACTTAGATACAGATAAACCCACCAACTAGTAAGTAGGAACGTATGTGAAGTGTGATGTCACCCTGGGACTCTCAAGGAGACAACCCAGACACGGAAAGAAAGATCAAATCAGCAGTCAATAGCTTTTATTCCACCAATCTTCTTTCTTTCTTTCCTGCCCGTCTGTTTCATCTGCGGTATTTCACAGTTAAGTGCGCACTCTGTGGAAGACATTAATGTATTTAGTATCATGAAATCACTGAACTTTACTAGAAACTAAAAGATCAAAATCTAATAGGTATTTTCTTGGAATGATACGTACACTATTGGGAAACTCTCTGAAAAATGAAAAAATCCTACTTGTGGCAATTGTTTAGGGCAAGATTTTCCAAAGGTGGTGAATGATGGATTTCAAGACCTTTTAATGAAGAAATTAAAAAAAAAAATCAATCTTTGCCTTTTTTTTAAGAAATTGTATCCTATCTAGATATGTCATAAAGATATTCTCATATTATCTTTGAAAATTTTAAAGTTTGCTTTTTCGTTTTTATATCTTCATAATCTAGAATTCATTTCTGTAAATGGTGTGAGGTAGTTTTATTTTATTTTTTCAGTTGGGAATAAAACTGTCTCATCAGCACCATTGTTCTAATGATTTTTTATGCCAAAGCTGTCCTAAGCTATACCTCCATGTATTAAAAAGGCCAAAACCTATGCCGTTGAGTGGATTCTGACTCATAACCATGCCATGCATTACTGGGTTTTCTTGGCCATGATTTTAATGGAAGTAGATCACCATAGTTTGTATACGTGGCTCTATTTTTGAGCTTTCAGTTTGTTTTTTCCATACTTGGAGTCCGACCAACAGAATTCACTTTTCAATGCTACCATTTACCAGTGCAGTGGTGTGATCTGCTGGATTGTAGTAGCTTTGAGCGTACTCTAACGTAGACTATCCTGACCACATTCTCTGCTGTTGTCTTTGCAGGCTGAGCACTAGTGAGGGAGCTGACAGGGGCTGGTTCGATACCCTCTGTCATCTCAAGGAAAGATGCATCCTTAGAGTATCCATTAGGAATCTTTTTGACATCAACCCACAAGGCCCTGCAGAGAACCTCAATTCTGGGAGAAAAGTCTTCCAGGACGCAGCTGTCCATTCTTTGCCTCAGTTAAAAAGACACTGCACAATCCTGACAGCTACTTGCCCAGTGTTATGTTTAACTTTCCCCATTTTTTTCCCTGAGCGTCTCTTACAGATGTTTTTATTTTTGATTATGCATTGTATGTCTATGTCCTTTTAAGTATAGAATAGTTCCCCTCCATTTTTGGAAGTTAAAACGGGCTTTATATCATTGCTGAAGTCAGATAGATCTTGGCTGAAAGCAGAGAACAACAGAAAGCTGTTTCACTGTGTTTTATTGAACTATTCAAAGGCATTTGACTGTGTGGCTCATAACAAACTATGGATAACATTGCGAAGAATGGGACTTCCAGAATGCTTAATTGTGCTGATGAGGAGCCTGTACATAGATCAAGAGGCAGTCGTTCAAACAGAACAAAGAGATACTGTGTGGTTCAAAGTCAGAAATGGTGTGCATCAGGGTTGCATCCTTTCACCATGCTTATTCGATCTGTATGCTGAGCAAATAACCGGGAAACTGGACTATATGAAGAAGAACAGGGCATTAGGATTGTAGGAAGACTCATTAACAACTTTCGATTTGCAAATGACCCAACCTTGCTCTCTGAAAGTGAAGAGGACTTCACGCACTTATTGATGAAGATTAAAGACTGCAGCTTTCAGTATGGATTACACCTCAACGTAAAGAAAACAAAAGTCCTCACAACTGGACCAATAAGCGGTATTACGATAAACAGAGAAAAAGATTGAAGTTGTAAAGAATTTCATTTTACTTGGATCCACAATCAAAACCCATGGAAGCAGCCGTCAAGAAAGAAAATGACATATTGCATTGGGCAAATCGGCTGCA
This sequence comes from Loxodonta africana, assembly GCF_030014295.1. Classification (NCBI taxonomy): domain Eukaryota; kingdom Metazoa; phylum Chordata; class Mammalia; order Proboscidea; family Elephantidae; genus Loxodonta; species Loxodonta africana. Next base: position 13,033,339 of record NC_087362.1, read on the forward strand.
GAAAACCTCTTTAAAGTGTTATAAAGCAAAGATGTCACTTTGAGGACTTAGGTGGACCTGACCCAAGTCACGGTGTTTTCAATCACCTCGTATGCGTGCAAAAGCTGTACAATGAGTAAGGAAGACTGAAGAAGAGTTGGTGCTTTTGAATTATGGTGTTGGTGAGGAATATTGAATATACCATGGAGTGCTGGAAGAATGAACAAATCTGTCTTGGGAGAAGTACAGCCAGAATGCTCCTTAGAAGCGAGGATGGTGAGACTTCACCCTAGATACTTTAGACATGTACAGGAGGGACCAGTCCCTGGAGAAGTACAACATGTCCAGTAAAGCAGAAGGCCAGCAAAGAGGAAAACCCTCAATGAAGTAGATTGACACAGTGGCTGCAACAATGGTCTCAAACACAGCAATGATGGTGAGGATGGTGCGTGCTAGGGCAGTGCTTCATTCTGTTGTACATAGGGTCGCTATGAGTTGGAACTGACTCGACGGCACCTAACAACAACAACAACAACAAAAACAACATACCCACATTAGGTATTTATTCAATAATAAACATTTATAAATGCCATAAGTATATTTTAATATTTTAAATTACTGAAAATTAAAGTCCAATATCCCTGTTATCAATATTTTTTCTAAATAAATTAGTTAAGCAACTGATCATGATTGGAAACCCTGGGGGTGTAGTGGTTAAGAGCTACCTACGGCTGTTAACCAAAAGGTTGGCAGTTTTAGTCCACCAGGCACTCCTTAGAAACCCTTGTGGGGCAGTTTTACCCTGTCCTATACACCCTGTTGCTATGAGTCGTAATCAACTTGATGGCAACAGGTTTGGTTATTTTTTTGGTTAATCATGATTAGTTGCCCTGGTGCTGTAGTAGTTACAGTGATCGACTGCTAACGGAAAGGTTGGCGGTTCAAAACCACCAATGGGTAAGTGGAAAAAAGATGTGGCAGTCTGCTTCCATAGAGATTTATAGCCTTGGAAACCCTATGAGGCCACTTTGAGTCAGAATCAACTTGATGGCAGTAGGTTTGGTTTCTTGGTTTGGAATCATGATTAGACTTTTTGAAGAGAACGGGCAAATTTCTTTATAGACAGCTACTCTTTTAAATAGCTGAAATTGACTAAAAAAAATTCATCCAATAGGTAAGAGTAGGGTGTGTTGAAAGGGGAAGTTTTGAGGAAGAATAAACTAATACTCTGTTCCTTCCTGACTTCAGCTCATTTAATGAATTGAGTACAATTATATCCCCTGAAAATATAATATTGGATTATTCTCTATAAAATATCTAGCAAGGAATTAGATACACTCTTAAATACTAATAAAGGAGATAAATTCACTCTTTACCCTCACTCACTTTTTTCATTTTTCTTCAATGTTTTTCACGTGTACAACTGAGTGACACCAGTTATGTTAATCATGTGTACAACCATCACCCAGAATAGTTGCCAAATTTCCCATCACCATAAATGGAAACCCACTGCTTCCTAAATAATGATTCTTCTTTCTCTTTTCCACCTGCCCCTGGTAACTGCAAATACACTTTGTTCTCTCTACATTTGTCTATTCTAGATATTTCATATATGGGCCCTCACTCATTTTTAGTGTTTCATAGTTAAAGCAATAATACCATGCTTGCCGATTTTACAGTAGGCAAGTGTGAGGCTCTTTCCAGAGTGTACTTGAGGCTGTGTGGATTTACACCGTCTCATCTCAGATAGAACCTAACAGGATGAAACTGGCTTGGGGTAGGAAGAAGGGAAAAAGATAAACTTTCTCAAGGACTAATTTTTCAATGAGACTAAAGAGTGATCATGAAGTTCTTCAAGGTTTCAGAAAAAAGACTTTTTGCTAAAGATACATGAGGAGTATGGAAAGATTGAAACATCTCAGAAGATGTGGAGTGATTCTAGATTTGAAGCTTTGTGAAAGTTGAAACCATCTTAAGTCAGCATGCAATAGCAGTTCTGACGATTTGGTCATTTTGTCTCCTTGCAAAAGAGGGCACCTGTAGCCCTCTGCTGTTGTGAGGTGCCATCGAGTCACTTCTGACTCATGGCGATCCTACGAACAACAGAATGAAACACTGCCTGGTCTTGCACTACCCTCACAATTGTTGTTATTTTTGAAAGCATTTTTGCAGTCGTTGTATCAATCCATCACCTTGAGGGTCTTGCTCTTTTTCACTGACCGTCTGCTTTTCCAAGCATGATATCCTTCTCAACGGGCTGTTTCCTTCTTATAACATGTCCCTAGAAGATGAGACAAAGTCTCAACATCCTCACTTCTAAGGAGCATTCTAGCTACACTTCTTCCAAGACAAGCTCTCTACTACTGCTCTTTTAGCCTCCTGTATCTGGATCTTGGGGTCTCTGGGTGGTGTAAACTGTTAACATGCTCCCCTGCAACTGAAAGGTTGGAGGTTCGAATTCACCCAGATGCTCCTCAGAAGAAAGCCCTGGAGATCTGCTTCTGAAAAATCTGCCATTGAAAACCTTATGGAGTTCAGTTCAATCTTGACACGAGTCCAGGTTAACTCAATGGCGACTGTTTTACGTGGAACTTACATTCATACTCCCCTATAATGAAGGTCTTTTGGAGGAAAAGAACAAAAAGCACAGAGAGTCAAATAACTTTTGTTGCAGAAACAAATATTCCAATAATATTTTACTTTATGTTCCTCCATCCTGAAGGAGTGAAGATGGTGAGGAAAGTTTGATAGGAAAGAAGAAATTTAAGGTAAAATTGTGAAGAGAAAATGAAGACATCATCAATGCCAAAGTTTGAAGAGACTAAGAATAACTAGGTGACCATGAACACGTCTTTGAAGACCTAGCAAGAGAAAAATTCAGAAGAAAAAGGGTAAATGAATTATGAGTAAGCTCTGAAGAAAAGGTATAGTTAGATGCCATTAATTTTAATAAATGCTTAGTGTCTTCAGCCCATATTAAAAAAAAACCTGAATATTTTCTTGGTAATAGAAATGTAGCAAATTATAAAATAAGTTTCTCCTCCCTATTTCAATAGCTTTGCTGTAGTTATGAGAAAACTTATTACGTGGTTTTGTGTGTGGTCACTGGAGATATTTTTCTTAAGGGGGCGTTTCAATGCTGACCTCTACAAAATGCCTTAAATGCAACTTTTTTTTTTTTTTTTAATGAGAAAAGCCATGCTGTTTTACATGCAGAAACCACTTTCTAACGTTCTTTAACCTTATGCCATTTGGACTTGCCTCTCCAAAGAGATATATATTAGTAAGTGGCCCATTAACATTACATAGAGGAAGAACATCATTTTTTTTCCATTACCACTGAACCCCTTGGTAGACATCCCTGGAGTTTGTACTGATACAACAACCACTTGCTAAAATGAAGCTCTTGAGTAAACAGCAACTCCAAATCAGGGGGAGTTCCAACCCTCCATCACCCAACCCAGTGTCAAGCTCTCAGCAGACATTGTTTACACAGTGGTAATCAACAGGATAAATCCAGAATATCCTGGAATAAATTATGATAAATTTCCTGCTTCAGAATGATAACGTAATGGATCAGGCAGTGACTGTGTCCCAAAGAGAGAGTGAATTGATGAAAGCTCTCATCAGCTAGTCATTACGGTAGAACTCTTTGCAGTTGTGAAATTGATATTAGGTTATTTTCAACCATTTTTTACATATTTCCTTTTTTAAAAAAAAACCAGAGTTCCTGTTTTAAAGGCTAAGACTAAGCATGGTCTTTTGTGGGTCAAAGAATAAACTGTTTACAGCAAGAAAGTAGCAGGGTCTCCTTGGAAGGAGGATGCATTTCTGATGTTCTTCCTCCCACCAGGGTGACCTACTGATCTCCAAAAAGAATTTCCTGGAAAGTGTGCCAGATATGCAATTCTTAAACAGTCTTTCTTCTCTATAGTTAGGGTGCCTGGCTAACATCCCTCTGAATGCATCAAAGCAATCCTTTGTGTCCTCCTTCTTGGAATTTTATTTCCACATGTGAGAGTGAGTAATCTATGTGGAATTCATGGTTCACCTGTGCCTTCAACATCCTCACTAGCAGCCTCTAGTGAACCAAAGCGCAGGCTCACAGATACAGCCAGTTAATTTCCATTCCCATCAGTTTCTGACTCTTGTAAATTCCCATCACTTCAGCTTAACAATTTCATTTTTCACTGGAATGCCTTTATCCATTTGATCATAGGTCACAATTCCCAAAGTTTACATTTTTTCCAGTTGAGTTCCTTTTCCTTTTTTCTTTAAAAAAAAAAAATTAAGATCAGTTTTTTTGTACCCTAAATCCTGGCTGTTGGAAGGAAAATTGAAAGGAAACCAGAAAAACCAAACCTATTGTGCTCAAGTCAATTCTGACTCCTAGTGACCCTGTAGAACAGAGCAGAAGTGCCCCATAGGGTTTCCAAGGAGTGGCTGGTAGATATGAACTGCCAACCTTTTGGTTGGCAGCCGAGCTCTTAACCACCATACCACCAGGGCTCCCATGTCAGAATAGAGGTAATAAAATGACCTCTGAAGAAAGGTGAACCTAGGCCAATGTATCAGGCTGGCTCCTCTGGTGGCAAATGGTAGAAACTGAACTCACACCAACTCTGCAATGTTCTGATGCACCAGGACTGGGTCAAATACTCTCTCAGACTAGGAAGTCGACTCAGCTCCACCAGAACCACACAGATTGAGAGTAGGCAAGCTATGCTTACCCAAGGAAAATTGGAGTGCTCTTACTATGCTACCAAGTAAAAGATTAGAGTCTACACAGAGACACCTCAAAAGAAAAGCCTGGTGATCTACTCCTGAAAAAAATCAGCCATTTTAAACCCTATGGAGCACAGATCTACTCCGACACACATGAGGTCACCATAAGCTGGAGTGAAATTCCTGGCAATTGGCTTGGTTTTAAGGAGGAATAAAAGCTCCACCAAGGGTTCCACCAAGTGGACTGCCCATCTCTTAGAGCTTTTTTTGTGTCCACAGTAGTGGTCTTCAGTAGCAAAACACAACCTTCTTTTCTCCACAGTTAAATTCTTCTGTATATGGTGTAATTGTGTGGTCTTGCATTCAGGTCTGACAAGGCCACTTGTCACACTAATGATGTTTTGTTTACTTAAAATTTGATAATAATGAAAAATTTTCAGGGGTTAAAAAAAAAAAATCCCTGCTCAACAACTGATAATCACATTAAGTAATTAGTATATTAAGAGTGGTTCTTGAAGCAAGTCAGGACTACGTTTCACATTTATGTGAAAAGATGTAGATTCCCACTGATGAAAAAAGTCTTATTGCTAAAATGGAAACTTCTTTCTTAAATTGCAATATAAATATGCTCCAACTTGTGGAGTTTAAAAATTTGATAAATACAAAAATTTTATTTAGACCTTCAGTTACAATAGAAACTTGATCGATATATGTTGACTATAGGGTGGCTATGAGTAGAAACCGACTTGATGGCACCTAACAACTATTGTCTAGTTGTCACTGATATTTACCAAATATCATTATTTCTTTAGTTCTTAAGATAATTTTCATGTATGGATAAATTGCACTCACCACTTAGCTTGTTTTCCCCTGTATGTCACAAATACATTTGGAATGATACACCTTATTTAATTGAATTTCAACTCCATAATCATGTTGAATTTCAACATACTGCCTTGAATTCACTTTCTGTTTCCTCACTCTTTACCTGAGACAATTTTCCACATTATGTTCATCTGGTATTGAACTACAGTTTCCCAAACAGATCCTCATCTGGGAGCCATTCGTCTGGACAGTTGTTTTGAGATGGTATTAGAAAATAAGACACGGCCCTGCTGAAGTGTAAAAGCAGTGGTGTCTCTGGGTGTGAAAGTCATGCCCTGGGAGGCTTGGATCAAGCCTACTACAGTGGTTATTAATATTTTTGAGGATAATAAACCATTTTGAGTATCTAATGAAAGTTACAAACTCTTTATCTTAGAAAGATTCCCATGCATACACCTTCACAAATATTTGCTTAGAATTTTGGGACCCATGAAACTATTCATGGAATACTCAGGACTTTCTTGGATTTGATGGGGCTGGAGCCAACCTAGGGTTTACCTTCGTATTTTGGAGAGAGTCCTTGAGACTGTCACAACCCCAAGAAATTTCACAGTGCTGGGCCAACTTCTAGTTACCCACATTTTCATTCATTTATTTATTTGTTCATTTACTCATTCACTCATTTATTCTGCAAATAAGATGACTAGCCCACTTTCAACAGTACTGTACTAGAGCATAGCAGTCCAGGAAAAAGTCATTCACTCAGTAACAAATATTTTCTATATGCATGCCATATACTTTGTCAAAAAATTCAGGATGTCACAATTTTGGGGGGAGGCATTAAATGAATACAAGTCTTCCTTAGGGAATGAGACAGAAGGAAAGGAATATAACCTAGTGAATTCCTACAAACTACCAGATACTCCACTAAATGTCTTCTCTACCTTTTCTCTTTTGATCCTACAAGTTTGATAAGTCAACATTATTTTCACCATTTACCGATGAGTAAATTGAGTTCAGTGGAGGTTAAGTAACTTGCTTAAGGTAGTATGTGGGGAAGCCAGGATACAAATCCAATCATCTGATTTTCCAAATCCCAAGATACTCAGCTGCCTCCCCTGGGTAACATAAGTTTAGGTTGAAACTTAGAGCCATTCCTGTTTTCTAAACAATTACTGGGTATGTTCTGAGGAGACAGCATGACCAAAGCACACTACACTGGCTCAGCAATCAAGGGACCTAGAATTGAGTCCCACTTTTGTCATTGACTATTTATGTGACTTTAGCAAGTAACTAAGGTGCCCTGGTTGCACAGTGGGTAAGTGTTCAGCTGCTAACCAAAAGGTCAGCAGTTGGAACCCACCAGCCACTCCTCAGGAGAAAGATGTGGCAGTCTGCTTTCGTAAAGATTACATCCTTGGAAATCTTATGGGGCAGTTCTACCCTGTCCTACGGGGTTGCTATGAGTCGGAATTGACTTGACAGCAATGGGTAGCAAGTAACCAAACCTCTGAAGGCTGTAATTACTGATTCTGCAGTTGGAATTGGAGTAGATGACTTTTCAGATATTTTGATCTTTAAACTTCCGTGGTAGATCTACTTAGATTATTGAACTATTAATAAAATTCAATAATGTGAAGATTAGTAGTTTGTGTACATACTTTTTCTGCAATAGAATTTTAAAAAACTATTTATATTAGTATATACTAACATATGAAAAATGCTAGAGATAAATGAAAGGCAATCTCCCAATTTCCCAGAGAAGGCACTGCTTAGGAATTGCTTAGGGTCTTTATCATTTAATAAAGAAATTATTACAATGTAAGTAAGGTTTTATTCTCCAACCAGAAATAGCAACAGAAGCACAATCTACCCATTTTTTGTAGAATGGTTATTAGATTAGAATAAGAGATTTAAACCTTTAAAATCATTTTGTCCAACTTCCTCTCTTTACAATTGAAAAGATGAAGTGTCAAAGAGAATAAAATACTTGCCTAAACATACAATCTAGTTAGTAACACTTAGATGTAGTATGAACCAAAATTCTACTCTTTGGGCATTTTATTTGAGGAGTTCTTTCCTCAACCACAACCCAGCTTCAGAGTTGTAACATTTTTACTCACTCTAGTGAATTTTATTTTGTTTATGTTGAGGTGTAATCCATACTGAAGGCTGTGGTCTTTGATCTTCATCAGTAAGTGCTTCAAGTCCTCCTCACTTTAGCAAGGTTGTGTCATCTGCATACCGCAGGTTGTTACTGAGTCTTCCTCCAATCTTGATGCTGCCTTCTTCATATAGTCCAGCTTCTCAGGTTATTTGCTTAGCATACAGACTGAATAGGTATGGTGAAAGGATATAGCCCTGATGGTCACCTTTCCTGATTTTAAACCACACAGTATCCCCTAATCCTGTTCAAATGACTGCCTCTTGATCAATGTACAAGTTCCTCATGAGCACAGTTAAGTGCTCTGGAATTCCCATTCTACAAAATGTTATGTATAGTTTGTTCTGATCCACCCAGTCGAATGCCTTTGCATAGTCAATAAAACACAGTAAAATATCTTTTGGGTATTCTCTGCTTTCAGTCAGGATCCATCTGACATTAGCAATGATATCTCTCATTCCATGTCCTCTTCTGAATCTGTCTTAAATTTCTGGCAGTTCCCTGTTGATATACCACTGCAACCGTTTTTGAATTATCTTCAGCGAAATTTTACTTGTATGGGATATTAATGACACTGATAGTTTCCGTATTCTGTTGGGTCACCTTTCTTTGGAATGAGCACAAATACGGATCTCTTCCAATTGCTTGGCCAGGTAGCTGGCTTCCAAATTTCTTGGCATAGACGAGTGAGCACCTCCAGCATTGCATCAGTTTGTTGAAACATTTCAATTGGTATTCCGTCAATTCCTGGAGCCTTGTTTTTTGTCAATGCTTTCAGTGTGGCTTGGATTTCTTTCTTCAGTACCTTTGGTTCTTGATCATATACTACCTTCTGAAATGGTTGAACATCGACCAATTCTTTTTGGTACAGTGACTCTGTGTAGTCCTTCCACCTTCTCTTGATGCTTCCCATGGCATTCAATATTTTGCCCATTTTGCCCATAGAATCCTTAAATATCTGCACAACTGAATATTCTCACAACTGGACCAATGAGCAACATCACGATAAACAGAGGAAATATTGACGTTCCCGAGGATGTCATTTTGCTTATAGCCACAATCAATGTTCATGGAGGCAGCAGTCAAGAAATCATATGATGTATTGCTTTGGGCAAATCTGCTACAACAGACCTCTTTAAAGTGTTAAAAAGCAAAGATGTCACTTTGAGAACTAAGGTGGGCCTGACTTAAACATGGTATTTTCAATCACCTCATATGCATGGGAAAACTGGACAATGAATGAAGAAGACCAAAGAAGGAAGAAGAATTGATGCTTTTTAATTCTGGTGTTAGAGAAGAATATTGAATACACCACGGACTGCCAGAAGAATGAACAAGTATGTCTTGGGAGAAGTACAGCCAGAATGTTCCTTGGAAGCAAGAACAGAGAGACTTTGTTTCATGTACTTTGGACACGTTATCAGGAGGGACCAATCCCTGGAGAAGGACATCATACTTGTCAAAGTAGAGGGTCAACAAAAAACAGGAAGACCCTCAACAAGGTGGATTGACATGTAGGCTGCAACAGTGGGCTCACATAGCAATAACTCTGAGGATGGTGAAGGACTGGGCAGTGTTGCATTCTATTTTTCATGGGGTCACTCTGGGTCTGAACCAACTTGATGGAACCTGACAAAAACAACCACCAGTGAATTTCTCCCTGGTTTGCTTGGACAAAGGCTCACCTTGTACAATTCATCCTGTACCTCAGCACCAAATTAACTATCTCAAAACCTAACCTTCATACCACTATCCTACCACTGTACACCTCTCATGTTCCTCCTTCCCCACAGAGTATAATTTAAGTATATTGTACTATATTTAGAGTTCCGCTGCTATTCTTAAGGTTTTCACTGGCTAATGCTTTTCAGAAGTAGACTGCCAGGTCCTTCTTCCTAGTCTGTCTTAGTCTGGAAGCTCAGCTGAAATCTGTCCCCCATGGGTGACCCTGCTGGTATCTGAATACCGGTGGCATTGCTTTCAGCATCACAGCAACACTCAAGCCCCCTCAATAAGACAAACTGACAGACACGTGGGGGATGGTGAGACTGCAGCTTACATACTTTGGACATGTTGTCAGGAGGGATCAGTCCCCCGAGAAGGACATCATGCTTGGCAAAGCACAGGGTCAGTGGAAAAGAGGAAGACCCTCAATGAGGTGGATTAACACAGTGGCTGCAACAATAAGCTCAAGCATAACAACGATTGTAAGGGTGGCTCAGGACCAGGCAGTGTTTCATTCTGTTGTGCGTAGGGTTGCTATGAGTTGGAACCGACTCAACGGCACCTAACAACAACAACATAATATTTAAAGGCATCACAGTCAGGCTCTACCTTTCTTTCCCTTTTGGGATAGCCTTCATTTTGCATATCCAGATGCACACAAACTTCAAGAACCCAAAACATGCCTCCTTCTCCATAGGACATTTTTGATTTCTCCTAGCTGGAGTAGTGCCTCTATACTTGGAAATTTTCCACCATTATATTTCTAACTTGCATATTGCAACTCTCCTCTTCTATCTTATCCTGTAGTTATCAACGTGCCTTTTATTTCCTTTACTAGACTACCCACTTCTTGGGTATGAGCTCAAGTGTAATATGATTAGCATAAGGTGTGGCAATTTGAAGAAAAAAAAAATAGTGACCCTATAGGACTGGGTAGAACTGCACCATAGGGGTTCCAAGGAGCACCTGGTGGATTTGAACTGTTGACCTTTTCGTTTGCAGCTGAACTCTTAACCACTACGCCATGAAGGTTTCCACTTTGAAGATAGTATTAAGTCTTTCCCTCAAATGCTCTCTTCTCTCACACCTCTTCCCATGGTGTCTCTTAGACCAAAAGAACTCAGCATATATTGATTTTTTTTTAATGAGTGGGTGTAGTTAGTCTACCCCTGGAATCGTGCATACCTCCAGACTCCAGCCTCTGTGCCTGCTGCTCTCCCTTTCTGTCCTCACTTCCCGACGCTCTCTATTGGTCCACGTCCCCATGTCTCATCAAATACAATTTAGAGTGTGACTCCTTTTCCAACCATATGGATATTCTTACTGCCATTTCCCCACCCTCTAAACTCTTTTGGCATCTGTGGTCTGTTTTAGTGAATTGTTGTTTAATCCAGCATTGCTTCTGCTTTTATGAAAGTTTCATATGTGCAGTCTCCCAGACTATACGGCATGTGACCCATCTTATCAGGGCTTGAGACCTGCCTTATATTTCTTTTAATTGTGCTTTAAGAGAAAGCTTATAAATCAAGTCAGTCTCTCATACAAAAATTTATATGTACCTTGCTTATGTACTCCTGGTTGCTCTCCCCCTAATGGGACAGCACACTTCCCATCTCCATCCTGTATTCCCCATGTCCATTCAGCCAGCTCCTGTCTCCCTCTGCCTTCTCATCTTACCTGCAGATAGGAGTTGCCCACAGTCTCATGTGTTTACTTGAGCCAAGAAGCTCACTCCTCCCCAGTATCATTTTCTATCCTATAGTCCAGTCCAATCACTATCTGAAGAGTTGGCTTTGGGAATGGTTCCAGTCTTGGGCTAACAGAAAGTCCAGGGACCATGACCTCCAGGTTCCCTCCAGTCTCAGTCAGACCATTAAGTATGGCCTTTTAATGAGAATTTAAGGTCTGCACCCCACTGTTCTCCTGCTCCTTCAGGGATTCTCTGTTTTGTCGGGGCAGTCCTCAGTTGTAGCTGGGCACCATCTAGTTCTTCTAGTCTCAGGCTAATGTAGTCTCTGATTTATGTGGCGCTTTCTGTCTCTTGGGCTCACAATTACCTTGTGTCTTTGGTGTTGTTCATTCTCCTTTGCTCCAGGTGGGTTGAGACCAATTGATGCATCTTAGATGGCCGCTTCCTAGCATTTAAGACCTCAGATGCCACTCACCAAAGTGGGATCCTGCCTTGTATTTCTTGTACTTTCAATATTTTTTTCACATAGGTGATTAGTCAAAATCAGTTAATTTAGAATATCTTATTAACTCTTTGAGTCTATTGCTGTACAATTTATTATTCTGAGGTAATATTCTAATATTCTGGTCTCCTGAAATAGGTACTGAAGCTCCCCAGAGCTGCTTGGTTTCTCTCTGTACATAAAGCATTTATGATTTCATCTTCTTTCTTAGCATGACTACGTGTGTCTGTAGACGGTCAGCGAAAAAGAAGAAGACCCTCAATGAGATGGATTAACACAGTGGCTGTAACAATGGGCTCAAGCATAACAATAATTGTGAGGATGGGGCAAGACTGGGCAGTGTTTTGTTCTGTTGTACATGGGGCTGCTATGAGTCGGAACTGACTCAGTGGCACCTAACAACAAAAACAACACGTGTCAGTTACAGCATGAGGCACTGTGGATGTCGCACCATTGTCTAATCAGAGAAATAAGCATCAATCCACCACAGCCGAGGCTCCATGCTCACTGCTTTTTCATAGCTATAACCTTTTGGTATCTCCTAGAAATGTGGAGGATAGACCAAATGGTTTTGCTCAAGGAAAATTAAAAAATTCTATTGCTGTTATGACCCATCTGGACACCATGAAACCTTGGGCATGGACTTCCCCCATTTGATTCCAAATCCCCTGTAAGTCTCTGTTTCCTTTCAGCATTAAGATAACCAAAGTTATAAAGGAGCAGGTAGCCTTCATGGTCACCTTTACGTCTAATTGTGATATATTTGGCCTCAAAGGTCTCCTCCTAAGAGCTTGCCCACCTGATGGGTTTTCAAGTGTGAAAATGCTGACTCTGAAACATGATGAAAGGGGGGCAGAATCTTTCTATAACAATATGTGGTACAAATGATTTCTGCTCGACTGCTAACTTAAAGGTTGGCGGTTCAAACCCATCCAGCAGTATCGCAGAAGAAAGGCACTGCCGATCTGCTTCCGTAAAGGTTACAGCCAAGAAAACCCTATAGAGCATTTTTATCATAAATCAGAATCAACTCAAAGGCAACAAACAACAACATATGGTTTAGGAGATTGGCATATATAAGTGAAATCTGAAAGTCAGTGATAGCCTGGGTGAGTCTGTGTGTGTGTGTGTGATTGGTAAAAGATGAAGAAAGCTTGGGAAAGAGTTGTTTTGTTGCTAAGTAAAATTGGGAAAACAAAAATTTAAATATAATTATGAAGCCTAAGTATTACCACGAAATCCTAGCTGTAGCATTTTATTTAGGCCACTAGGAGTGTATTCGTACGTGTTTTTTTCACCCTCCTTATTTTTTTGTGAAGAATTACCCATTGGCCCAATTGTCCTCCTCTCTTATCTTTTGATAACACTTTTTATTTTTTTCATTTTTCTCTTACTATTTTTGCATATTTATAAAAAATTTTTAGTCTATATTTTAATCAGTTCACTGGTAATTTGGACATTTGTGGCCAAAGGAGTAATGGCTCAGGCCTAATTTTGTGAATAATTGATCATTTAGGAAGTACATAAGCCCTCAAGACCATGGTCCCCACGTAAAAATATGAACTGACAAATTATATGGCTTATATTACTTCAAGTTAGTCTCAAGCTAGTAAATCACCACAGTTTACATTTTTAGAAGCTCAGATTCTTATGTGGTGTAATTTAGAGAATAAGGATATTATTTGAAAATAACACATCACAATCAGGAGGAAAAAAATTACTCATTCAGAAAGAGCTAACATTACCTGGAGATACATACACCAAACACTCAACTTTTGCCATGTTTTCCATTTTATGGTTCTCTCTGCACTAAGGAAAAAAATATATAAGCAGAGCAACCACATATGTGAGGAAGAACTTTACAAGGAGATAAGCCTTCCACCGTTGAAACCCTGCCAAGGCCAAACTGCAATTTATTTTCAAAGAAGGAGTGGTTATCACTTGCATATACTGCTCTAGCTTGCCTTGAACCAGACAAAATTAATGGCTAAAAAATTCAACTTGACTTTAAAACAAAATCTTAAGTACGAAAGCTTGATCTTTATCAGGCCATTCTAAGAGAAAATGACATCTCCATGCCAACTGCAGATATCCATTTGTGAAAGAAAGGAGTTATACTTTGACAGTCATATTGTAGACCAATAAAACGCCAATTTAAACCATTCCTTGGACAATGTACGCTACATTACTGCATTAGGCTCATGACATGAAAAGAAGAAAAAATACATGACTATTCAAATGTGTGTTGAGTTGAATCATTAGATTACACTTACGTTGGGGCATATCTCCAAGTAACTTTTCACTAGAACGTTTTCACTGCGCTGTTGAAGCTAGTTAAATCTGTTCCACTGGAATTCTCATTTCAATGAACTGCTGGGCCTTTAAGGGGGGAAAAACTGAAGTACTTCACACATTGATACAGTAAAGTATTTGATGTCTTAAATAAGGACCTAATTATGGAATGGAAAAAGCCTGTGGCACATAAAATTCGTTATCCAAACTAAATAGATTATTTTACACAAGTAAATTCAAAACAATTACAGCCATAATTGTTTAAGTAAAAATAAATTAATTGAACAGATAATAATTTTTTTGTCTCATCATGGTTTATAGCTTTTCAATATTTATACTGATCCAAAATAATAATAAAATTAGTTTTGAATACCAATGAACGTAATCATTTTTATGCACACAAATCATTCTCTTTGACTATTACTCTTTTATCGTGAACTTTTGGGATATTTTCCTACATAAGCTAGTTTACATAATGACAGTGGATTGATCTCAAAAAAGAAGAGACTAAGAATTTCTTTGACTGAAAAGTGTTGTAATTATCTTTTCAATTTCAGGCCTGTTCCAGATCGCTGATTGCTACCCTGTTCAGAAACAGGTCCATTATAAAGTTAGACACTAGGTGGCAACAGAAACCCCCGAACAGGACACATTGTTGCCTTTATCTATTTACCCTTCCGTTTGAAATCCAGTAGATCTCTGACTGACTTCTGAGTTTCACATGAAAAAACAGCAACACGTCGATTACTTCTCTCTCATCATAGTAATTTCTCTCCTTTTGATGAAGAATGATATTCCTGGGGAACCAAAATATCCTATGTGTGTGACACAGGATTTGCACTATAAATTCAATACATTTATTCCATTGTCATACGTGTATTTAGCTATCAAAAAGCACTGAAGATGGCACTTTTGTTCACAAATGGTAAAAGATTTATTACTATTTTATTCTACTAGGATGTGTGCTTTTATGCGTTCATCTGTGTATCAGACATGAAATTCAATTTATAAAATATCTTAATATTGATCACTTATATACCTTATTAGCACTGCATTTCTAATAAAATGAAGATTTCCTTCAAAAGGAATAGAAGAAGTAAGCTTATTGCCGATACAGATATATTTTTCTTAAAATATGACTACTAGGAAGAAGAAAAATATTCTGAGAATGAACATAAACCTGATATAATAGTATTTATCAGTAGTTTTCATAAAACTCCTCTCAAAGTATGTTCAAACTCTTAGGCAAAGTGACATTGAGGGTTTCAGCAAAAAAGAGGGCAGAGTGTTTAAATAGTGAGGTAGCAGTCAAAATCGGTCTTTACTCCTGTTGACTGACTACACTGTTCACCAGCGTACTTCCCTGTTCTGTACAGACTGGGCCAACCACCAAGTCATTTTGGGGAGCAATTCAAAGCGCTAACCTTTATGTATAGGATTTGAACGGTTTAAGGCTCTGATTACTTTCAAGTTTGCTTCTCTTATCCTTACTTAATAGCAGCTGAGGTGATTTGAATTTGGAAGATATTTTTCTTTTAGTTATGTACAAAGCCAGATTTTAAAGATTAACGTCATGGTTATTTGCTATCGGTATTAGCAGGTGCTTTTTTTACTCTATAGGCTGGGTAGTTTTGGAAATAAGCATTCTCATTTTGTCAAATTAAAAACTCATTCAGATTAAAGGAGTCTAAAGAGACGTGGCAACTAAATGCAATGTGCAATTCTTGAGTGGATCCTGGACTGAAAAAAACAAAGCGTTGAGGACTGTATATTGGATAGCACATTTCTTAGGTATGTTATGATAGATACTATGACTTTATAGAAGAATATTCTTGTCCTTAAGAGATATATACTGAAGTATTTAAGTTGAAGTGTTATTTTGACTGAAACTAACTTCAGAGGAATCAGCATAAAGAAGTAGGTAGACAGAGAGAGAGGAAGAAAGAAAATGCAAATGTGGAAAAATATTTAAAAATGGTGCATCTGAGGTATGTTGGTGTTTGATGTATTATTCTTTCAATATGTCTATAGGTTTGATATTTTTGAAAATAAAAAGCCGGAAGAAATCAATCGACTTCTTCTCTGGAAATACATAATAGAAAATAAATGATATCATTACTCTTTTCTACTTGCCCAGAATAAAAAAATGCTATTTTCTCTAGATGATCTGTACTCTAGATATTCGAAGGTTTATGTTTACCCAATTCCTTGTGACTGACCCCAAATTTTGTCCTGTGGATAAGATAGGAATAACACCTATTTATATCTTTTTTTTTATATCTTGAATAGGCTGCGGGAATGAACATGGAGAAAAACCTGTATTTCTATAAGAAATTCCACCCTTTCTGCTCAGCTGCATCTGGCACAGGCTGAGTCACTGGGCACTGAACACGCAACACGCCACGAAGGGCCAAATCATCCCTGTTGCAAACTGAAACTGTGGTTCTGAAAACGAATTTTCTAATCCAAACCAGTGCCTCAGGCCGTGACATAGTTTTTATAGAGCTCTGGGTTTTAAAAGGTTCCTCAGAGAATGTATGCTTATAATAATCTAAATGCCAATAAGCAATTCAAAAGAAAAAGAACTTGGAAATACTGCGTATGGAATGTTGACGACCGAGTTTTACTCTTGAAATTTTAAGCTGGCTTTTGAGGGATCATGAAGATGAAGGAAGCTGGTAACTGCATTCCATTTTATTCAGCAAAACCCTCATTAAGTGCTGTTTACGTTTACTCTGCCTTCTTCAGAAAAGGAGTTGAGGCCAAGGAACACTAAGGGAGAATATCTCCAATATGAGTAGTTTGAAATCCATTTATTAGGGTGTCACAGGGTTTCAGCATAAAAATGATCAAAATCCACGTGTCAGGCTGTTAGCAAATGAAGAGAAATTCACTTTCAGTATCTCTCCCTTATCTTCCAGATGGAACGAACAGAAACAAAATACATATTTTTAAGCTTCCTTTGTGGAACAGTAGGGGTTGAAGTATATACTTAAAAATAATTAATATATTTTATTTTCATTACACATTTGTTTAGCATACAGGTAAAAATATGGCAATTTTTTAAATGAACCAAGCTTATAAACACATCTACTTTTAGAGCCACTTAAATAATGCAGACTTTATCCCACAGGAAACAAACATTTTTCCAGAATGAACCTACTAAGCTGCCTTTCTCAAACCCTGGCATTCTTGCAAGTATTTTCTTTTTCATTTTTAATGTTTTTATTATTCTATTTACTAGGTTTCTTAAAAATTGGAGATAGTCCCCTGTTTCAAAGTATTGACACAAAATTTGTTTCTTTGTGGCTCTGATTCACTTTCTGAATGCGGACAGGGAATATGTACTTATTCATAGTTGGGTCTACCTGGGAAAAACATTTTTTAGGAGCTAAACATATATGTTCAAACCCTGCTGGCATAACGGTTAAGAGCTAGGGCTGCCAACCAAAAGGTCAGCAGTTGGAATCCACCAGGCGCTCCTTGGAAACCATAAGGGGCAGTTCTACTCTGTAGGGCCGCTATGAGTCTGAGTCGACGTTAATTGGTTTGGTTTGTATGTCAGATAATACAAGTTATCACTTTGTACAGGACACAAATCATAAGCTAAAAAGGAGAACAAAGTTATAGGACAAAAAATTAAATACTTTTAAGAGCAAGCTAGTAAAAAGTAAGTAAAAACAACCTCAACATTTTGTGAACCACAATATATGTACCTGAAATCGTAATGCTTATTTTTTAAGACCGTTCCACCACACAAAAGGGAGGATGAGAAAAGGGAAAAAATATCATATTACACCTGGAGGGGGGAAACCCCTATGCTATGGTCAGCTGTTTGTTACGCAAAGAGTTACCCCTGTCCAGTCTATTCCGGCTCATAGCGACCCTGTAGGACAGAGTAGAAGAGAGGAGGCTATAATGTATATCTTCTTAACAAAAAGATAAACCCTGAAATTCCAAGGTAGAGCAATTTAGTTTTTTTATTCCATCCTGAAAACTTCTGAATCTGGAAACTACATGTCAGAGGAGGTGTAAGAGTTGTTCTTTTAGTCAATTTTAAGCTGGGAGCTGTGCTGTCTTCAGTGGTCAAGAATACGCCCTACTCAGCATCTCCAAGGTCTCACTACCCTTCCTGCCAGGTCTGCTACAAAACCAGAGTGAGAGCGCCATTCCTCCTTCCTGCCAGGTCTGCTACAAAACCAGGAGTGAGGCCCGCCATTCCTCCTTCCTGCCAGGTCGGCCACAAAACCAGGAGTGAGGCCCGCCATTCCTCCTTCCTGCCAGGTCTGCCACAAATCCAGGACTGAGGCCCGCCATTCCTGCTCTGTGCCAGGTCTGCTACAAAACCAGGAGTGAGGCCCGCCATTCCTCCTTCCTGCCAGGTCTGCTACAAAACCAGAATGAGAGCGCCATTCCTCCTTCCTGCCAGGTCTGCTACAAAACCAGGAGTGAGGCCTGCCATTCCTCCTTCCTGCCAGGTCTGCTACAAAACCAGAATGAGAGCGCCATTCCTCCTTCCTGCCAGGTCTGCTACAAAACCAGGAGTGAGGCCCGCCATTCCTCCTTCCTGCCAGGTCTGCCACAAATCCAGGACTGAGGCCCGCCATTCCTGCTCTGTGCCAGGTCTGCTACAAAACCAGGAGTGAGGCCCGCCATTCCTCCTTCCTGCCAGGTCGGCCACAAAACCAGGAGTGAGGCCCGCCATTCCTCCTTCCTGCCAGGTCTGCCACAAATCCAGGACTGAGGCCCTCCATTCCTGCTCTGTGCCAGGTCTGCTACAAAACCAGGAGTGAGGCCCGCCATTCCTCCTTCCTGCCAGGTCTGCCACAAATCCAGGACTGAGGCCCTCCATTCCTGCTCTGTGCCAGGTCTGCTACAAAACCAGGAGTGAGGCCCGCCATTCCTCTTTCCTGCCAGGTCTGCTACAAAACCAGAATGAGAGCGCCATTCCTCCTTCCTGCCAGGTCTGCTACAAAACCAGAATGAGAGCGCCATTCCTCCTTCCTGCCAGGTCTGCTACAAAACCAGGAGTGAGGCCCGCCATTCCTCTTTCCTGCCAGGTCTGCTACAAAACCAGGAGTGAGGCCTGCCATTCCTCTTTCCTGCCAGGTCTGCTACAAAACCAAGAGTGAGGCCCACTATTCTTCCTTCTGTGCCAGGTTTGGTACAAAACCCTGTTGTTGCTCCTTGACAGGCGGCTGAGTCCCTTTGTTCTTAGAGATTTGGTGCAGAGATGGTCAATTTTACAGGAGTCAGGAGATCCAGCCTTAGCTCTGCCTCCTATTTGGATAAGACAGAATTTGTTTTCCAAACTTCAAACCCAGTTTAATAGAGGAGTAGTGATGCAGATGAAGGCTAACTTCTACCGTTAAGAGCCATTTCTCGTTTTCTTTGTGTGGACTAGCCCCAGGGTTTCGGTCCTGGCCACACCATGTCTCCTTACGGGCTCTAGTTTTTCTGCTTACAAAGCAAAAACGAAAGAAGGAAGACCTCGAAAAGAGAATTTGGTTTGCTTATTAAAAGCCTGAACTCCTTTCAGATGATCTATTTTGAACTACTCTTCAGACCCCAAGGTAGTGATTACAGATAAACTTCTAGCCGAGATGAACTAGAAAGAAAGGCCTGGTGATCTACATTTAAAGATCAGCCAATGAAAACTCTGTGGGTCACAAGAGTCCTATCCACAACTGATTATGGAGATGGCACAGTACTCAGCTGTATTTCCTTCTGTTTGCATAGAATCTCCATGGGGGGGTGGGGTGGGGTGACTTGATAGCAGCTGGGGGAAATTGTTTTTTGAGAAGTGTGGTTTGGGTATGAAGTCCCTAGGTGGTGCAAACAGTTAAGCACTCAGCTGCTCACCATAAAGGTTGGGGGTTTGAGTCTACCCAGAGGTCCTCAGAAGAAAGACCTGGTGATCTGCTGCCAATCAGCCATTGAAAACCCTGTGGTGCACAGTTGTACTCTGACACACATGGGGTCGCCATGAGCTAGAACTGACTCGATGGCAACTGGCTTGGTGTTTTGGTTTGGTTATGGCTAGGCCCAATTTTATCATTTCCTGTTCTCATTTCAGTACTCACCAATCAACATTGTGCGTGGACTATGTGAATATTTGTGCAACACTCAGGTCACAAGGTTTGTAAAGCAGCAGTTAGTCTCCCGTTCCCTTAATCCCTTGTACTACCCAAGAATTCCCGTATTAAATGCCTGCTGTGGACCCCACCTCAAGGAGAAAACAAAGCTGATAAACACAGCCATATTAGCAAAATGGTACCATGAACCAAAAACTGGTACCATAAACCAAAGGAATGATCTAAATGTTGGAAACTTAAGATGTCACGACCTAGGGCAAGGGTGAGAGCTATTTTTAGCCAATTCTAATCTTCAGCCTCTTTTAGTTAAAATACGCAGAAAACTTTCCACCAAACCCATCCCTGCTTGCACGTGGGCACAGACTTTCGGTTCTGACTGAGGCAAGTACAAACCATTAACTAAAGATCACTGGGTCTTTGTTCCATTTGCCTAAAAAGTCCTTGATTAGAGGATGCTCTGCCGTTATTGTCATCAGCTGCACAGAGGGTAAGTTTTTTGTTCTTTTTTTTTTAAACAAGCGTGGCTTGATGTTAATGCAGTCCTCATGTTTGGGCTTCTCCAAAGCTACCCCAAAGTCATGATGGTCCTTGTGGAACACCAGAAAACATTACATCATACAAAGTAGGATTTTTTTCCCTAGCAGAAAGTCTGACTATATGTGAGATATACAATTATAGCCTTGAGCACTTGGTTCCATGGAAACAAAAACTCTTATGCTAAGCTTCTAAGTTAAGCTCTTTGTGCTGGTTATTTATTCTGTGCTTTGCTGGCAGTTGCTAGCAGACAGACAGTTGTATGCTCCAAAAGTTTAAGAAAAATCTATATGAATAAAACTTAAAATTGAAAACACCTTATCCATGAACACAGTACATCTGTCCTGAGAAATTGAAAAAGACCGCTGTTATTTTATCAGTAGGAAGCCTGTGTCACTCTTGGGATGCCACCATCTATGGCTGCTTTCTTAAGAGTCACTCACCTGGCTGGCTGTTAGAATTTGGAAAAGAAGCAGATGTTGAGTATGACGGAAGCCACAGTTCTTCGCTGCTCCTGAATGTATCTTGATTCTCGGTTTTCTTTACATTAATTATTTTGAGGATATTTCTCTTTGCAGTGACAGGAATCAGTAATTCCTTTCCCTGTGACTTCCCTTACTACATTCCTTATGACTTTAAATCTTTTTATTTCCCTGTAGGTTTTATTTTTTTTTTATTTGCAAGTCTGACTCCCTCCATTAAGGACATGGAAAAACATTTTCAAAAGATGAAAAGTAAAGAAAAATGAACAGCAATGTGTCTCTGATAGGTATTTGAAAAAAATTTACTATTATTGAAATTGCTTTCAATTTCACACCCTATTACCTCTCCGTACATAACATTATATTTCTTCTTGTATGGTTGTTACCAGTTATGACAAGCTAGTTCGGTTTAAAGAACTGCCCTGTAGGACATCCAGCCATTGAACTAGGCGACATTGTTTTTGTTCCTCTGGGGCAGTGACCAACACACAAATTTATCCTCTTAAAAGGGGAAAATGAGTGTTTTAGCAAAATGGAGTAAAAAAGCTGACATGTTCAATGGATGGCCAATCTCAATTTCTAGCTTTCACTGTTTATTCATAAAATATGGAGTGTATCGAGGGACCAACGTAGGCTTCAGACAAAATGCAAAATCCCCACCGTGCCTCGCAGCAGACGTTGCGTTGAAGGCAGTAGCTGCGTTGTTTTCAGTGTAATGAGCGCTGAGCAAAAAGGATTCAAGTTTTAAAAAATAAGTTTCGCTTTAAAAGGCAATAAAAGTAAGATAGATGGAGGTTATGGGGGGAGGAAGGAAATGGACAAGAAAATATTTCAACTTTTATGCCTTTTTATGCTTTTCTTTATTAATCATTACATCAGTATTCGAAAGTGAGAAAACCAACATTATTCACATTTTTGACATTATTTCCTCCTTTTGTTTTACTCGTATTGTTTCATATTGGAGCTGTTGACAATGGAAAAAAATCCCGACATGTAATTTTAAGTGAAAACGGTATTTTAAAAAAGGGCGGAGTGTAATGTATATCCTGTTTGAACACAGATTTACCTTTCCCATGCTTTTCATCTTATTTTTTTTCCCCCTCACTTTATCTTTTTTACGACGTCTTTCGATTTTTATGAAGACTCTGTCCTTCAAGCCAGCCTTTGCAGTTCATCTGGTAACGAATTGAAAGTATTCAATTACAATTAGCTGTTACAAGAAAATGACTTTCATGGCGTTTAAATTTTGCATCGAGAGGAAGAACAAACAAATGAAAGCCCTCCACTCTATTTATTAGCAGAACTTCACGGTAAAGAGAAACTGTCGTTTTGTCTTTGTATTTTTTTAAGAGCACATTCTCTGTAATTGAGAATGTTGCATATACTTTGTTGCTGGAGACTGCCGGCAATACTTCCTGTATCCTTACCATCCCGAGCCACAAGGCCAGGCCTGCTGACAGAGCTCATTTCCACAACGTGAAAGTGGAAGATGCTTTTGAAAAATAATTGCAATGAGCATTCAAATATTTTTCTTTCGTGGGCCTGGAGAGGTTTGCATCAGTTATTTCTCTGTCTGCTCTAGCTTCCCTGCCTGCTTGGGAAATAGGACCATTCTTTTGATCATTCTCAGAGACCCTGGGTGGTGCAGACAGCTAATGCGCTGGGCGGCTAACCAAAAAGTTGCACGTTTGAGCCTACCTAGAGGTACCATGGAAGAAAGCCCTGGCAATCTATTTCTGAAAACTGAGCCATTGAAAATCCTATGGAGCACATTTCTGCTGTGACACACATGAGTCACTACAAGTCAGTGTCAACTCAATGACAACTTGTTTTTTTTTTTTTTTTTTGTGGTCATTCACACCATTTAAGATTCTAAGATCTCACATTTTACCATTGGGTAAAGTATCAAGAGAGTTAGTTTAAAAAATGCAAGTTTTTTTTTTAAAGAAGCAACTCGACGGCAGTGGGTAGTGGGTGGGTATCCTAGAAAAGAAAAAAAGAAATAAAATAATTAAATAATTGACAAAAGAAGAGACTCAACAGAAATGATGACTCAGGTTTATTTTGATGTAAGTCTGATGCCAAAAAAAGTAAAAGAAATTTTGTGCCAAGAAAGCTTGATGTGTCATTCAGATTATGAGGTGGTCTTAGTGGCTGCTGTTTACACCTGCATTTATGACCAAATAAGGAAGATACTGCCCCAGTTTACTACCAGAAACAATCAACAAAGTAAATTAAAATGATATTATCTATGGTAATGAAAAAGCATTACCACTTAATAGATAAAAAAATGACCCAGAGAAGGCAGGCAGTGTTTACGTGATTACTGAAGTTAGAACAAAGGTGGCCAGAGTGTAATCCTGTGACATTTCCAGGTGCCACTGAAGAGTCCGTGAACTGTGAATTCTGATCTGAGCAGAAGGTCCTTCCTGTTCAAGTTTTACATTCAAGTTCTCTTTCACTGGAGGAAGCCGACACAGGCTGTACTAATGGTTTTTTGGGTTAACGTAGCACAGCTCACAAGGACTTTGTTTTGGTCTCTACAGTCACAGACTGAGTGGTATTTATTAAACCAGGTAGTCAAACATTTTTACTGCCCCCCCATAGAAAATAATAATATTCCATTCCCTTCCCTGTGAAATCTTCATCAACCTAGGAATTCTCTGAAGATATTAAACCATCGGTAGGGCCATTGAATGTTTGGAAAACTTGCACTGCAGATCTTAGGTACATATAATATTTTCATAAATACCATTTGAATATTTTTCTCGTAGATGGATAAAATCTGCATTGGTAACGTGCTTCCGTATTATGGCTGCTTCTGAAATAACACGCTATCAGCGTATGGGACAGCCTGATGTGTTAACTCATTCCCCCTGAGCACCAAGCTTTGTCAGCCTGAGATATGGATTTTATTCCTGCCTTAAGAAAACAGATAACTAGTGTGAGGTCAGAAAATTATGATCATTGTCTGGAAAGCAATGGGCATGGATGCAGCCAGTCTGTTTTTGATATTTGTCTTTGGGGGCTTTCTGGAGGATGTGATTTGCCAAAGAGCTCTGTTGGGGCATGGCATGAACTTATTGATTTTACTTAACATGTCAGATGAAAACCAGTAACCCAGGTGATTGGAAGAAGATGGCTAAAAAATCATTCCTTACTCAAATCAATGCCAGTTATTTTAATGTTCAAGCCTCAAGATAAGAGTATAAATGGACACAAAAAAACCTGACAATTCCGAATCATCTCAAAAGAATCCCTAGTTATCCAATAAGTGTGCAAGAGGAGAATAATCAATTGATAGTATTTTAATTTTTTAATCCGTGAAAATTGTACACTGCTGATTGCTTTCTTCTGTAACTTAAATGATCAAAATCAGCAGAGAAACTCTTTAAAGGAAAATGCTAAAAATATTCTTTAAAAACACAGGGTAAAAGCTGACATTTCAGAGTCAAAAGAAAATGACATTTGGCAAGAGCCTTCCTCTCATGATGTGTTAGCTATGTTTAGCTTTTTTTTTTTTAACAAATGACTAAACCTGGCCCCTGCCTTTCTTGGGCCAAGATATCATCCTTTTATGACACATTTCTACACAAACATACTCTCACCAAGGTCATCACTCACCTTCTTAAACACCAGGGGAGCACAAGCCAACATTCTACTTTAAGGAGCAAATTTATCCACAGGACTAAAAAGTACGGGGCTCCGATTGAGGGCAGCCACTCAACAACGGCAGCATATGGAGCTGCTCAGGGCGCTCAGGAACTCTGCTATATTTTGCCCAAGCATTTACACTCGCATTCTTACTCCCTCTTAACCTCTTTTCTCTCT
Organism: Loxodonta africana; assembly: GCF_030014295.1. Taxonomy (NCBI): domain Eukaryota; kingdom Metazoa; phylum Chordata; class Mammalia; order Proboscidea; family Elephantidae; genus Loxodonta; species Loxodonta africana. The sequence goes on from NC_087362.1 coordinate 13,058,183, forward strand.
GAAATGGTTGTAACCAGTGCCGGCACCCTGCTTTAAAAAGCACCAGAAGTTGTGGTTCAAAAAAATGAATTGCTGAAATAGTGGGTTTCCAGAGGTCCTTACTGTATGTAAAAAAGAGAAAACATGCCGAAGGATTATGACCAAATGAATTGGTTTTAATCAGTCTTCTCTACCAGGAGCCTCTTAAGGGCCACCTCTGGGTGTATGGACTTACATAAACTAGGAAGAAGCCAGAATTTACAGCTGCTATTTTTTCTTTTTCAATTTTTAAAGTTCCATGACCTAAGAATATTGCTTGGAGTAACTTTATGCCACCTGTAGTTTTTCATTTCTCCTGTTCAGCTGGAAATCTCTCTGCAGTAATATCTTTGACCCATTTAACTGTTTTTCTGGCTTTTTTTATTTTTATTTTTTAAACCAGTATCCACCACCTACAAGGGCATTTTAGTAAGAAATTAAAGGTCGAGTTGAGAAATGATCAGAACAGATCGTGGAGAAAGACAGGAAGATACAGTGAAAAAAAAAAAAGGTTTCTGGAGGCATGAAGAAACAGATGCGTGACTCAGAAACCAAATGAGCTCTGCTCTTCTCCTTCCCTGTTCTCTTCTACCAACCTTGTTTTCCAGGAGAGACATGGCCTATTGCTGGTTCAATTATCCAAAACCATATCAAAAGCTCCGCACATGACGTATATTCTCCTGCCTTCAGCAATTTCTGCTTCATAGAGGTATATCCTGAAAACATTCAGAAATGTTTACCTTGGTAGAGTAGGAAAATTTTTCCAAACGATGTTGAGATTGGTATGTGTGTGCCAATGTGCACACACACGTCTGTGCACATGCTTTGTGGTCTCGTTCTCCAGGGTCTGGCTCCTTGGCTCTGTACTGGTGTCCCTTACCACACAACCCCCCTTCTTCTTACTCTGAGTTCTTCTTTATTTATTCCCCCATCAAGTATTCCTTAAATGCACAAGTAGTTGGCTTTTTTTTTTTTCTTTCTTGTTTAAGTAACTTAATTTCCGTAGAGACATGGACATTTTGAAGTATTTCTTCACTTAAATTCCTCCTTCCTTTCATCAACTTTGATTTTACCTAGTATGAGAAAAAGAAATAGAAAATATGATTTTTTAAAAATAAAGTAACTGGCTCATATTCATTCATTACTCAACATACATTCATTGTGCTTTGACAAGGAACCAGGCATGGTTCTAACCACTAACCCATGAAGGTTACTTTTCTAAGTGTCCCTGTTAAAATGCTGCTCTTTGGCTTCTAGGTTCTTCTCAACTTTTAAGTGCTTCCTCATTGTGTCTGGTCTCTTTTCAAAAAAGGCAGAATTTTAAAACCATGCTCTGTTGAATACTAGTAGCTTGTGAGATGTTACTAGGTAAAAGAAAAAAAAAAAAACACCGTCTGTAGTCAAACATGTTATGGTACTGTTATATAATCTATGCCTTCCTAAGAGATTTATAATAATGTTGGGATATTTAAGGTTCTGAAAAGTTATGCAGCAAAGTAACAAGTTTAACTTTTATCTACCAGTAATTCTGTACTTCTAAAACTTTTTTTAATCCCAAAGCTGATTTTCAGAGAATATCTATTCATATGTCACTGTAACCCAGTTTCAGAAATGCCATTCTGGACGCTATTGTTACAAATGTCTGTGAGTTGACACTAAGTGTACCACCGAGTATGGTAATTATCATAAGATGTGGTTAGATAGGAAGTAGGCAGATGGTAGATTGCTAGATGATAGGCAGCTAGCTAGCTAGAATGCGCTGAGCTGACTGCGGCATAGCTATCACTGCTCTTACTTAGTTTCAGCACATTCCAGCCTTAGACATTCCGAGAAGTCAAATTTATTAGTGAAGAAAAACATGCAAAAGGCAAAATCTTTTAAATTGCATTTGAGCCGCTGCTTTGCATGGTAACTAAGAAACTTATCTTCTTTGATACTATTTTCTCATTCTTAAAACAGGGAGAATCATACCCAATTCATAGGGTTATTTGGATGATTAAAGGGGGAAACGCATCTTAAAAACATCTTGTGCAGGGCCTGACTCGTTGTAGCTGTTTGGTAAAAGATGATTTTATTTTTTTTCCTTCCTTCGGCCTGCCTTTCCGCAGGAAACACAGATATCCATGACACAGCCCTTTCATCCAAGGAAAAATTGCTGAGAAATGAGATCAAACCATGGAAAATTAAATTTCAACAAAAAATGATTTCATTCATTTGATAAATATGTATGTTGTTCTTGTTAAGTGCCAGGCCTGTTTTAAGTACTTACAAAAATTAGCTCATTTAAATCTCCTAATAACCCTAGGAGGAAGGTACTACTATTTTTATTTTACAGAGGAGAAAACTAATGGACATCATCTGCATGAAACCATACAAAAGATGCCACAGAGAAATTCTTATTGTGGGGAACGTACAGCATAGCTTAAAAAGGAAACATCAAGTGTGGTAGAATGTGAAAGCTGGTTACAATTTTAATATGAATATCAAACTGTAAAGAAGCTTGGGCCTTGAATATGTCTACATTGAGGAGACGTAATACATATTCATATCTCTGTGTGTATGTCCAATCCTTCAATGTGCAGAGCATTGAGCACGTGGCAAGTCCTCCATACATAGTATTTCATTATCTATGTGTCCTGGTTTGCTAAGTGGCATTACTTGGAAAAATTTGGAAAGATTTGTAAGCCTAGGTAGAGGCTTTCACTTTTTCCCTTCTATTTGAGTCTTCTTTATTCCTTTCTCCAAAATTTCCTCTAACTCCCAAAAGATCGCTCCTCCATTCCTTTAGATCCTTTAATGGCTGAGTCAATTATCCATAATCACTTAGCCAGAAAAGAGGCAAAGCTCAGATTTTGTGACCAGATATAAATGATTAAAGAGTAAACCACTCCATTCCACTTGCTGTCTGGCTTTTGGGGCTTCCCCCCCCCGCCCCAGGTACTTACCCTAGCGTGCTTCCCTCCAGTGGGAAGCAATAGGACTGTAGAATGGTGGGCTTTCAACAGAAGAGATGTTAGAGACTCAGTGTCAATCCTCCCCATTTGTGGGTAAGGACACAGCGAATTTGAGAGGTAAAATCTCACGAAGGCTAGAAGTCATTTCTTCTTTCAGGCTCAGGGCAATTAGTTCCACATTGCTGGGAGCGTTGGATTAATTTATATTTAAAAAATCAGTTCTACTCTGTCCTATAGGGTCGCTATGAGTCGGAATCGACTCGATGGCAGTAGGTTTTTTTTTTTTTTTTTTAGTAAAATGTTGCAATTGCATAATGTGAACTTCACAGCATGTTTAATATGTAAATTTGTGTATATTTTTCAAAGCCAAAAAATATATATTAAATAAAATTCTGGCCTCCAATTTGTCTTTCAGGTACAGATCATGTCTCTCTGTCTTACAGAATTCAGAATGCTCGATGCCTTAATAAATGGAACCATTTTGATATATCTTGACAGTAAGCTATGCGACCGGTTTGCGCCCTGTTCTAAGTAGTATGATGGTTACAGTGATGTGCATAGTAAAAGCTCTTTAACTAGGTAATCTCTTAACAGACCATCCTACAGTTGGCCTGCCAAGTGATGAAACTCAGATGGCGTGACAGATATCCTTTCTGTCTTTTCTCTCCTTCTCAACTGAGGTAGCCTCTAAATTGAAAGAATGCCTTCTGTGTTTGAAATTGACTAAAAGGTCCAGGAAACTTAGATGAACGTGTCAACTCCATTCAACTAAATGCTTTAGTGAAATGTGTTTTCACGAAGAGAATTTTGCAGGTAAAATGTGGAAGTACAGCTTTATGTTTTGGACTTTAGTGATTTGTTAAATTGTCAAATGCAGTAATCCCCCCTCAAATTTCTGGGGAAAGAGTGGGCAATATTGTAAGTGTAAGGGGACGACTAAGATCTGCTTGTTTCGAATAGTCTGCAAGTTTGCGGTTCTGTAAGCATGCTTGGCTGGGCCTCTGTTATCAAGAATGACCTCTCTTTTCTCTCCAGCAGGGTATTCATTGTACTAGGGACATGTGAGTAGAAATGCAAATATGCTTCTCAACTTTGGAATGTACTTTCTTAGATATTAGAAAGTATGCCTTTGGTTGTGATGACTTGGCCTAAGTTCAATACTCCACGTGGAAAGATCACCAGCTATAAAGGAAACCATGTAATTAAATCCTAGCCCTGATAATTACCAGCTGTGTGGCCTTAGGTAAGTTTTTCCCTCTTTGAGACTTAGTATTCTTATTGGTGGGAAAAAAAAGGGGGCAAGTGAGACCTATCTGACAGAGCTGTGAGGACCAGTGATATTGCTCCAGGTTGGTTTCCATAAAGTTTTCACTTTAAATGAGTCGAAAGAGGGTAATTTAATAAAATTAAACCATACAGAGACTGGAATGGGTGTTTTACAAAGGAGGACATCCAAATGATCAATATATATATGAAAAGCTACACAGCCTCATTCATAGGGAAAAATGCAACGAAATATCACCATATACCCATTAAAATGATTAAAATGAAAAAGACTGACAACCTCAAGTACGGTGAAGATGTGGAACAACTAGACCTCTTATAGGCTGCTGGCGGGCGTCTCACTGAGCACAACCACTTTGAAAACTATTTGAGATTCATTACCTACAGAAGTTAAAGATACGCATTCCTTACAAACCAGAAACTCTGCTTCTAGGTACGCCTGCAACAGAAATGGGTGAAAATGTGCACCAAAAGAAAAGCACAATAACATTAAGGAAAGTGTTATTTATAGTAGTACAAAACTGGAAATGACCCAAATGTCCATCAATAGCAGAAGAGAGAAATCATGACTTACTCATACCATTGAATATTATGTAACAATGAAAAAGAACAAAGATCTGTGACATGCAACAAGCCAGACAAATCTCACAAACACTATGTTGGCAAAAGAAGACAGATGTAATAGTCTATACTGCATAATTCCATTTATATAAATCTCCAAAACAGGCAATTTAAGGTACTTGAGGTCAAGTTATTAATTATCTTACAAGGCAAGGCTGGGGTAGTAACTTGACAGGACCACAAGGGGGTCTTCTAAGATGCCGATAATGGTTTATTTCTCGATTCGGTAGTCATAATGTAGGTGTAACTTCAGGGATATCATCACTGATGTCAGATGAACCTCAGCTGAAAGCAGAGTATACCTGAAAGGTGTTTACCTATTTATTGACTACACAAAGGGATTCAACTGTGTGGATCATAATAAATTATGGATAACATTGCAAAGAACGTATATTCCAGAACACTTAATTGTGGTCATGAGGAACTGTACATGGATCAAGAGGCAGTCGATCCAACAGAACAAGGGGTTATTGCATGTTTTAAGTTCAGGAAAGGTGTGCGTCAGGGTTGTATTCTTTCACCAATACTTATTCAACATGTATGCTGAGCAGATAATCCCAGAATCTGGACTATATGAAGAAGAATGGGGCATCAGGATTGGGGGAAGACTCGTTAACAACCAGTAATATGCAGATGACACAACCTTGCTTGCTGAAAGTGAAGATGACTTGAAGCACTTACTGAGGAAGATCAAAGACTACAGCCTTCGGTATGGATTATACCTCAACCTAAAGAATACAAAAATCCTAACAACTGACCAATAAGCAACATCATGATAAACAAAGACTGAAGTCAAGGATTTCATTTTACTTGGATTCACAATCAACACTCATGGAAGCAGCGGTCAAGAAATAAAAAAAACCTATTGTCTTGGGCAAATCTGCTGCAAAAGGCCTCTTTAAAGTGTTAAAAAGCAAAGATGTCACTTTGAGGACTAAGGTGCACTTGACCCAAGACATGGTATTTTCAATCGCCTCATATGTGTGCAAGAACTGGACAGTGAATAAGGAAGACCAAAGAAGAACTGATGCCTTTGAATTCTGGTGTTGGCGAAGAATCTCGAATGTACCATGAACCTACAGAAAAACAAATCTGTCTTGGAAGAAGTATAGCCAGAATGCTCCTTAGAAGTGAGGATGGCGAGACTTCCTCTCACATACTTTGGACATGTTATCAGGCGGGATCAGTCCCTAGAGAAGGACATCATGCTTGGCAAAGTAGAGGGTCAGCAAAAAGGAGAAAGACCCTCAATGGGATGGACTGGCATAATGGCTGGAACAACAGGCTCAAGCATAAGAACGATGGTGAGGACGGCACAGGACGGGGCAGTGTTTCGCTCTGTTGTATATGGGGTTGCTAGGAGTCGGCACTGACTTGATGTCACCTAACAACAGCAACATTACCTTAACTCTGTGCAAATTCCTGGGGCTGCACACTTATGATTTGTGCACTTTCTGTGTGTGTGTTATACTTCAATAAAAGAGTTACTAATTATGACTCAGGGCACCAGTAGTTAGTAGACTATCAATATTAATTTTATTCCCCTCATTGTCCAGGTTCTCAATTAGAGAGTACTTTCTGTACTACTTGTTAAAAAGCCCTTTTTCATGTGTGTGATATAACACCATCTATGATAAACTCTGTGAAGTGATAGTCCCAGGTTCTCTTTTTTTTTCTTTCAAGAATGACCTTGGGTAAGATTAATTAGTCCTTAGCAAAGGCAACTAAGTGACTCTTCTGGGTGTATGTTACTGGTACCCGGGAAGAGCTTAGATGTTTTGGAAGTAAAACGTGCCACAGTGTGTGATTTACAGTCCCCAGTTTTGGAAAGCAGTTTGTTTTATTCTTTATATCATTCTATTATTTATATATGACTTCAGAGCAAGTGAAATACATAGTCTGGTTATTGTCAGGATACGGAGGAAGCCAGAACAGTGTGTAAATGTAACTTTGTAAATTCTTTCATGTGACAGTTGTAAGCGTGATTTTTCAATGTGTATACAGTGTGCTTGGATATCCTGTCTTGGAGAAGAGGCACTGTCACCTTCTGAGAGGAAGAAGAAAAAAAATCAGCTCTGGAGTTATGCCAAATTGTGTTAGGGCCTCCTCTTGGTGGTGCCATTTTGTTTGGCTTATGGTTTCCAGTGATTCTCTAAACATGACGTCAGGGAGGTTGACCCCGGTGTTCTGAGAGATGATTCTGCTTACAGAAGAGGAATATAATGTTGATTTTTTTCTCTTCAATTATTACATTCATCTTCATGACACAGTAGGAAATACAGATTTTACTAGTTCGAGTTGCCAGTATAACAGCCAATCAAACATATAATTAATTGTAAAATACTCCAAATTCAAAAACATCTTTGGAGATTGGCTTTCTTAATTGACTGGCTACACTAATTTAAATTGTGATTCATTTGTGCTTTGTGAACAATTTATAGGTAGCAAATGATATTTTCTGGGCTTTTTATAATGAAGTGCTAGAAGAATTTAATATTCTTTGCCATATTCTAAACGACTATCTTTCATAGGACAATTTCTACCCAAACATTTTTCTATTATACAAATCTAGAGCCATGAGTTGAAATCGGCTGAATGGCAACTAACAACAACCCAGAGAAATTTAAAAACCAGGTAGGAAAACCAGCTTGCACATTGCTCTAGGCTTAAACCCTGTCCAAGAATAAAAAGGCTGAGATTGTTAGGGCAGAGAAGTTGAAAATCAAACTACCTCCAAACAGCCTGGCAGAAATGCAGGATTCTGCTTTTCCCTGTTGCCAGATGGACCACAACTATGGGCTGAATGTAAATATTCAGCGTCATTACGAAAATCATTTTATCGCCAACGTTGCCAATAGATGCAATGCCATTTCCATTTCATTGGGAAGTCTAAATAATGAGCACAGGTAACCCTTTGAGGTTCAGCTTGGCTTGGACCAGGATCCACATGATTAAATGCTTATTCGGAACTCTTTCATCTGGCAGTCTTACAAGAAGGCTTGTTTTTGTTTTACTGCCCTTCTTAAAGTGTTTCAGTATTTCCAGTTTGACTTCCATCTCAGACCAGAAGGTGAAAAGACATTGGAAATGATTGCTCTTTCAGTGATTTTCAAAAGAAGTTCTGGGTTTGATTTTGAATAAACATTTGGCTTTGTTTTCAATTTTCTGACCCAGATGGCTCAGCCTTTTGAAGGTCTCCTTTTAATAGATAGAATTTTTATCATTCTGATTGTGACTACATTTGCAAAATAAATTGGAGAATAGAGCCAATTATTCACAGAGTTCAAGCTAGAATGTCATTTTATCTTAATTATATAGCTATTTCATGAAGCTGAGCATTCGAGGAGGACACTTGTCTTGATAATCATTCTAATTCTTCACTTTACGTGGACACAGATTTGTTTATAAAATTATTTAATACAATTTTTAATATATTTTCTCATACATGGGCTAAAAATATAATATGGAAAATGTTTGAAGAATCTCAGGTAATAAACTACTCTCGTACTTGTTCCTCCATCAGGTTTCATTTAAACTGTTGGGAAAATCTTATCTTAAATTTTGGGAAGATAAGGAGCCATTTAATACTTCTCTCTTTTAGGTGGAATGATTTTATAGAGCTTCTTCAGAAATAAAGTAAGAACATTCTAAGGAGTGATTGATTTGCTGTGAATAGAGTGACATATTATAGAAAATATGGTGTCTTTGGTGATAAAGTTTATAGCAAGATATGAAGGTGAAGTAGGTGATTTCTTACATGAGGTTTCAGAAAGCACTCATCAGCAAGAAGTCTCAGTATTGGTTACTCATTTGAAATTATTAATTATTATGGAATCTCCCCCTGACTCTTGGAAATGGTACCACTTTAAAACATAGACTCATAAAATATTTAAAGTAGATATTACCTTAACCACCTTATCAGCTATTACCATTAATCATGAATGTGTTTATCAGATTTTTTCCAGGCAATCATGAGCAGCTCCCTTTAGTGAGATTAACAGGGGATACATTTTGATGGATGGGAAGGCAGGCTGGGTGCAGGGGAGGGTAGAAACCTGCAGAGAGGCAGGGCGGATATGAGGGCCCTAACACCAGGGGACGGATAACCTAAAATGAAGACGGGAGAGATTAAAGGAGGTGAGGCCTAGATGTGCCAGCTTCTTAGCTGGCTTTGCCCCAAAGAACGGAAACCTATCCTGACTTTATAAAGTTCAACCATCCAAAGTAAATGTATTTCAATGATTATTCCCCAAAAGTATCTTTTATATGTGCGTATGTTTTTCTATTTTATATATTGGTTAAACTACCTGAATAATCTTTATCAATATTTCTTTATTAATATCTTTAATCAATATGCTCTGTTAAAAGGACATGAAATATGATTCATTTTATGTTTAATTTCTTAAAATTAACAAGCTCTAACATGGAGTCCTGGTGGCACAGTGATTAAGTGTTCGAGTGGTAACCAAAAGGTCAGCAGTTCAAATCCACCAGCCACTCCTTGGAAACTCTATGGGGCAGCTCTACTGTGTCCTATACAGTTGCTATGAGTCGGAATTGACTCAATGACAAAGGGTTTTTTTTTTTTTGAACATGCTCACGTTTTGGTTATTTCCTTGTGTTTCTTTTCAATAAATTTCTTGTCAATTCTTTTCCTGTCATATTATACATGAATTTTCTGAGTACTAGGGACTGTAAGTGAGCTTTTCAATGAATTTCTTGTCAATTCTTTGTCTGTCGTATTATACATGAATTTTCTGAGTACTAGGGACTGTAAGCGATGCTTTCTTATTATTTCAGCTATCCGTTAAAAAAACAAACAAAAAAACCCACACCCGTGACTGTCGAGTCAATTCTGACTCATAGCGACCCTGTAGGACAGAGTAGAGCTGCTTTATAGCGTTTCCAAGAAGTGGCTGGTGGATTTGAACTGCTGACCTTTTGGCTAGCAGCCGAGTTCTTAATCACTGTACCCCAACTGTTTCAGTACTTAAGGACTGCCTTCAACTTTGTGCAACTTTGGCCATGAAAATAAACTAAATGACAGAATTTTATTCCTAATATATATATATATATATATATATATATATATATATATATATAAAATGTGCTAATAAAAGATTATGTCAAGGACAAATAGCTAAGAAAAACCTTTTGATTATAAATTTGAAGAAGGGAGAGAGGGAAAAAAACAAATGCTTGCATTATATCACATGTATAGTAAAATTCTTCAGTCCTAAGGAGTTCAATCATAAGAGACTTGGATGTGTTTTCTCAGTGTTGAGACCTAGATATTTCAGTCTGAGGAAAAAATTCCACTGTGATATGAATTCTTGAACTCAAGGGTAAGCCATTAGCTATAAAACCTCTAGAGATGATTAACCAGTTAGGCCTTTAGACTAAATAAACACTTTGATGATGGTTTGTGGAATGCAGGAATGAAAGGATTTCCATTGCTTCTCTTGGGAGTTGGGTGTCTTTTCAGGAATTCTGAAGACAGCCTCTACAAGCATCATATAAATCAACCTAAAAGTAAATTCCTCCTCTCTCCAAATTAAGGCAGCTAATAGTTCTTTGTTATTTTGGAGTCATATTCATTTTTATTCAGAAAAGCAAGAAGAACCGTATTTAGTATCTTCTTATGGTGTTATGCCAATTTGTGTTATAATTGGACACAATATTTAGTCTGTAGCATTTATGCACAGAGCCCTGGTGGTGCAATGGTTAAGTCACTGGCTGCTAACCATGGGAGAAAAGACCTAGCAATCTGCCTCTGTAAAGGTTATAGTCTAGGAAACCCATTGGCCAGTTCTACTCTGTCATGTAGGGTCACTGTGAGTAGGAATTGACTCTGTGGCACAAAACAACAACAGCAACAGTATTTATGCTGTGCTGTCACGGATCTGAATGCTGTATATAACAAGGTGATACATATTTATTGAATGCTGTATATAACGAGGTGATACATATTTACTGAGCAGGGAGAGAGCGTGCTGCAGAGTGCACGGTATATACTAAGTATCATGTTAAGCACCTTATATACAATTCCTCATTTAATATTCACAACAGTCCTGTAGGTAGGTACTATTATATATCAGAGAACTTAAGTAACATCTCAAAGGTATACCATTAGAAAGTGGTAGAATCAGGATTTGAATGCAAGAGGCTCAGGCGATACTAGTATGCATACTTTCTGTCAGTAGGTTACACTGCCTCATTAAAAAAAAAAAAAAAATTATGAGGCAGTGTAACCTCATAGCTGCACTCTTTCTCGCTGTTTTAGACCCCAAGGATTAAATGTAAGAGGCTAGGATTTTTATCAGGAGGGCTGCAGGCTCAGGAGAAAGGAAGGAAGAGAATACACAAGAGAGAAAGAGAAGTAGTTTGCAGATCTATGTTAGAGACTTCTATTTATCCATTGCTGAGCCATACTGAATGCGCTCCATGGAGTTCTTTTGGACTTTCTCTATCCACCTATGAAATGCGTTAGCACTCGAAATATGGAGAGAGGCAGCTGTTTCTTCCTGCCTTAGAAGGTGTGAAGGTGGCATAGCTATGTGTTGGACATGGGGCTTCCAGCTGCCAGGGTCCTCACTGGAGATGATGTTTATTCTTGGAGGGAGGCTCAATGGAAGCCCCCTTTCTGGCAAATGACACTCTTTCTAATGTAAGTAGAAGAAAAGAGGAGCATTCATTTCTTCTATTCCAGAGGTTTTCATGTCTTCATCTTTCTGTTTATTTTGGTTATAAGACCTCTGGGGACAATGGAAAGTAATCAAATTTAAGTGGAGCTCTCTGATAAACATTCAAAGGCCCCATCAGTGCCTGCTTAATATAAATTCTAATAGAAAAAAATTAATACAGTGGAGAGGGCTTCTGTTAATTTAAGATTCTGTCGAGTCAGAAGGTGGTACCTTCTGACATATGTCTTAATAAAAAAAATTCTAATCTGTATTTATTTTTTTCCTTTCTAAATTTCTAACCAAAAATATAAGATATTTTAAAAGATGCTGACAGCAACAGATGTTAGAATTATAGGGCCAAAAGAAATACCCATTGGTCCCCATCTAATACTGTAGCAAAGTAATTTAGGTAAAATCTTTAACTTACTCTCTGCTGTTCCATTCAGCAATCAGCACATTGCAGGTGTCTATTCACAATAAACTGTAGACAAACATATGCTACTCAAGAACCAATAAACTGTTGTATAATTTGAACATCATAATGTATACCCTTAATGATATTATTTGGAACCAAAATTTTAGCGAAGGACCTTTGTATTAGTTGCATGTAATTCAGTGTAGCAGATATTCTATCTACATAATGTGTATATAATTTTGAAGTGATGTTCTTTGATGAGTTTTAGATATTGTAGTTTAATATGTTTTCGCATAAATCTAGAGGATGAACTGGGCCTTGGATCATTATCTTAAAAAAAAAAATCAGCTTTTCTTTAATTGGGTAATAAAACACCTTTGTAGTTATCCTCGTCTTATCAGGCCTTCCAGGGAATAGGGATGATTTGGGTTGCCAATGGCGTGGGACCAAAACAAAGGTAAAAGACACAGGGCAAGTGGATCTGCATTTTAGAGACAAAAAAAAATTGCTCTGTTTCCCCATTCCAAAAAAAGAAAAGAAGAAATCAAACCCATTGCCCTGGAGTTGATTCTGACTCAGCAACCCTATAGGACAGAGTAGAACTGCCCTCCCCGCCGTAGGGTTTCCTAGGAGCGCCTGGTGAATTTGAACTGCAGACCTTTTGGTTCGCAGCTGAACTCTTAACCACTGCACCATCAGGGCTCCAAGGCATGAATTCACATCAGATTGTTAATACCAAATGATAGGATCGCACTGGTCTGGAATCTGCACTGACCAGGCAAAATGTTGTAGGAGTTGAGACTCCATAGTTTTTAGCCTGACATATTTGGAGAATTTATGTAGAAAAGTTTTATTTTGACCTAGTTTATTTTGTTCCTTAAATTATCTGTATCATTGATAAAATTACTAGCTCAACTTTTATGGGAAGATGAAACCCATAAGCTGAGATGGAAATACTAATTTGGGGGCTCAAAATTAGAAACAAAAAATGCCAGTTAAAAAATATTAAAGGCCACGCCAACATTAAGAAGTTGATACTTTGGCAGAGAGACCAGGCTGTAATCTGTCTTAAAACAAATAGATTGTGTACAGCTGTCCCTATACCCCTGGCAAAACGATGATTTAATGTTGATTAAGAGAGAAAGCCTTTGAAGTGAGTGAGGCGGCGGCCCCTCCCGCGCCTTTAGTGATCATTATCAGTCTGTCCCTGAAGGATGACTCGGTGCCAAAAGCCCTGTTCTCCAAGCTAGTTAAGGTGGATTCAGGAGCGACGGCTTTGTAAGTCTGAAAAGGCCTTCTCATTCACAGGCCTCTGGTGTCTTATTCCTTTAGGATCCTGAATGTCTGAGAAGAAGCAGATGCAGCCTTTTTCACAAGAAGGGCAAGGTCCGCAACTCCACAGCCTGATGGTATTATTTATTCATCCTGAGAACAGCGAGCGAGCGAGCGAACATGGACCCGGCAGAACAAATCCAATCAGCGTCGGCTCTGCCGGGCAGCTACATTTGGCAGGGAAGCAGCGGTTGGGTCTAACTTTGGTAACAGAACAATTACAGGCCTTATTAAATGGAAGATGCAAATGAGTAACCATATTTTCTTCCAAGTTTGTCCTCCTTCACTTGTGGTGCTTAAATTAGAACCAGGTCAGAAGCTGTAAAATCCGATTCCTGAAAGCTTAGAAAAACTTTGTGCTTGTCCATATACCAGTAGCTTCACTAAAAATATTTACGTATCGGTTAACCTCCAAGGACCAAATCTGCATTTCTTCACGTTTTCTGGTTAAATGGATTTAGTGCCCAACTCATCACGTCCTTGGATGCCAAACACTGAAGACTGGCTCACAAGTGGAGATTCAGATAGTATAAAACATCCAAGCTTTTAAATGTCAGTAAAAGAGATGTATGTCTTGTAAGAATATCTATGGAATATTTAAAGCCTCTGTAATTCCCATATACCGATCACTAATCAAAAATACCTGACTAGTGGAATAGATCAATCTGTCGTATTCTGAGAACTTTCCATCAACTGCCTGGTTCTTCATCTCGGTAACTCTATTTATAAGCTCGGGGACCTTGGGCAGGTTACTTTACTTCAGTCTTCTCAGCATAAAATGGGAACAATAATAGTACCTCTGAAGTTGTCATAAGGATTAAATAGTATATGTGAAGTGCCTGACATTTAGTAATTGTTCTTTGTGTGTGCGTATGCAAATTGAATACAGATCTTTCAAAAGGAAAATCAGCATGCAATAATCTTTCTCTTTGCGTGTATGTATGTATGCATGGAAGAAGCCCTGGTGATGTTGAGGTTAAAGCGCCCAGCTGTTAACCAAAATGTCAGCGGTTCGAACCCACCAGCCACTCTGCAGGAAAAATATGTGGCAGTCTGCTTCTATAAAGATTTACAGCCTTGGAAATCCTATGGGGCAGTTCTAGTCTGTCCTATTGGGTCCCTATGAGTCGGAATTTGACTTGACCGCAAATGCGTTTGTTGTTTTTTGGGTATGTACGTATACATTGTGTGTGTGTGTGTGTGTATGTGTTTATACATAAAGCTTTTCTTTCATTCAGTTCAGCAAAATTATAGATACAGTTTTGAGGAAATGTTATTCACATTGTAGCTCAAAAAGTTTATCATTTGTGTTCATGCAACATGCTACTATGCATTTTAATAGCACACATTGTGAATTGTAAACTGTAAAACAGTGTCTGTCTTGATTTGGTCAGTCCTCAAATCCAAGCTGGAGAATTCTTTTTTTCTTCAGCCTTTTAGCCATACGTTTTCACCATCTGAAGTCTGCTGTGATGAAAAAAGTAAAAAAGAACTCATTGAATGAGGGTGAAATTACAACAAAATAAGAGTGTGCCACACTGAGTAGCAGGGGGGCTGCCCCCGGCTCCCCGTCTTCTTCACAGTTGCTTCCATGCCACGTCGACTTCCCCGGGTTCTAGTAATAAACCCTCACTAAATTCCTTGAAGTGATTGGTGTCTTTACTTCAGGCTCTGGTCTGGGACATAAATCTCATCAGTAGATTTTAATTATTTTCAGTGTTCTTACTTTTCCATGGCTCCCTTTTCATCCATAGCAACTAACTACTCTTCAGTTTATTTTCTTCCGTATTGTGTTTTTTTGGTCTCATCTCTGAATTTGCCATGATTCTGTTTTACTTTCGTTTTGAGATTATACTCGAAACTTACCAGCATGTAAAATTCCCATTAAAGTATTCAAGAAAGTGTGTATCTAGGGCTGCATAGAAGACATACATAAATTGTGGAATGTGAAGCATTTGCTTGTGAACAAATGGAAAAAGATTAGAATTGTGCACAAATTAAGATGTTAGAGCACCTTCAATCCCTTTGTGGACAAGTGAAAAAAGGCTGCACCAATATTGGGAAAGGCTGGTGAACATTTCTTAAAATTTGTAATTGCTGGCTGTGATATTAACATTTTGGCACAATTCTTAGATTGCTCAAGTGATTCCCTTTAGCGATAGGACATGTTTGTGTGTTCATATATGCCCTGTGACATTTCATGTCATTTTATTTCCCAGTTTTAACTTTCATTTTAGAAATTAATTTAAAATGGAAGCGATTTTATCATGACTAAATCCCCACACATTTTTATATGTAACGAAGACAATCCACATCATTATTTTCATAAATCCATACACAGAACGGTGAATCAAGGCTTATTCCCTCAATAAATACACATTAATTTAAGAGATGCACGTAGGAAGATGATTTAGACCTTTTTTTTTAAAAAAAAAAACTAGATATAAAGAATAAAATATTTTTTAATTGTCCAGTGATTAAAAAAAAAAAAAGAAAAAAGCTCAGCAATACAAATTCCACGTCTGCTTCAACGGCAGACATATAAAACCAGTGTGACAAAAAAGCATCATTAAACAATCTGATTTTCTTGTTGGGAGGGTTTTATGCTGTTGGGTATAGTATTAAAATGTAGAATTTGATAGCATGTCTTAAACTTTTAATGATGTGTTCATGAATATAAAACATGCTGCTCCCAGTGGCTTTATGACTTCTTCTCTGCATAATTAGTGGTATCTGTTTTATGAGCTTTCTGTTGTTTCCTTGATCCCATGAAAATGCGAAACCCCTGTAATGATTTACACCGCTCCAGAGCTTTAAAGGTATCAGCTGTTTCTTAAAATAACTAACAAAAGAAAAAAATCACAAATAAAGTCATAGTAGGATCTTTGACTGTTATTAAAAAAAGATACGTAGGATTTGGAAAAAAATGCATTTCTAAAATTTTTTGAGTAACATTTAATTTTTAACAAACACTAATGTGGAACGTATTAACCCTTTCTGCTGTTTACATAGATCTCTCCCTCTCATTATATTTTTCTCCACCCTCACAGTTGAAAAATACGCAAAAAAGTCACATCGGAAAACGTTATAAAAACAATTGTTTGGATCATTTGTAATCTTGAGCATTTATTAACTGAAGGAATGAAGAAACACATCTTACCAAGCGTTAAGGATTCACAGAATTCCAAACAAATTAATTATATTTTCTGCTTATTTGTAATTGTTATTGGTAGATTTTTTTGAAGATTCCCCAAAAGAGGTCTCTGTGCCTTTGATTTTTAGATTTATTCTGTTATTTTATTTGTCACAATATAGTGTATACTGTACTTTAATCAACTAAAACTTTATAATGTTGCCTCAAAGACTGAAATAATCCTGACCTTTTTTGGGTTACTTTTATTATTTGGTATCATGAAATGTAGATATCTTGCTAACAGTTCATTGTGAGAAAGATCAGCTTTCTTCAAAGATCCTTCTTTATTATTATTATTTTTTTCACAGTTTGGTTACTGGTCGGAAAATTATATAAATATATATATTCACGTAAAAATTTTATTCAAGGGAAAGGAAGTAACAAATAGTTGGCATAAGTTGCATGTATGCTTGAATTACTGCTAAGCTTTGTTATTTGTTGTTAGAAATAAAACTGTCTATAAATTTATGGAAATCTATGTTCTACAAGGTTTACCCACTAGTTTGGATTATCATCTTTAATTGAATTAACTTTTTAAAAATGAATTGATCAATTATTTGATACCCCAGCAAACTACTTGATAGTGAAACAATCTTTGTAGCTATTGTAAGTAGTTATTCCTTAAGATAACTTTCAGTTAGTTAGATGGTATTTGCAAGAATAATTTGATGTAGTGTATTTTCATTATAACCACCAAATAAATAAATAGAACATTCTAATTCTTAATTTTTAAGATAGGGACATTTCAGTGACAAAGGGCCATATAATTGGGCTTGTATTATTTCCCCTCACTTCTTCATAAATAATATAATTGGGGATTATTTTCAAAACATTTAATTGCAATAATCACAATTTTAGGAAGTGAGGCAGTCCTAGCTTTACACAAGTGTTTTAGCAAAAAATGATTGTAAAACAAAGATTGGCAATGTGAATTCATTTTCTACTTGATTTCCATTAAGGATAGATACCTCCAGTGGAAAAAACAATTTCCAAAAGGATGAGCTGAAAACTTTTTTGATGTTGCAGTCTTTCACATGGAAGTATGGCCCACACATTCTAGCTGTCATATTCTTGGAAGTATTTTAAAACAATTTTTAGATCATTTCTCTAGTCTTTGCCCTTTATCAGCCAGAGGAAATATTCCAGTGCCCGAGATGCCAGGCATCTCCTGCTTTTATGCTAAAGATTTCGTTCCCACCCATCATGTGTGTGGAGTTTTACTATAATAGCACATTTAGTAAAAGCCCATTTACATTTTCTGCTTTGAGATCTAAGTGTGCACAAAAGGGACTAGTGGCCTACATTATCAATTTTTTAAAATTTAAAACCCCGTGCACTGTCTTTGTGTAAATGAAAGCAATTCTGAGCTTAATAACATTGAGATCAGGCAGATTTGTGTGAGGGCTTACTTTTTAGCTCCAACCTGCTAGAATATATTTCACTACTTCCCAGGCCTTTCTACATGAACACTTAACAGTGATTTTTCATGTTCTGTAACGCTCCTTCAATCCATCAGTTCCTGATCCCAGGTCCTGAAAAACGAATCTTTCACTGTGATTTGAGAAAAAGGGAAAAAGAAATTATAATGACACTGATGCCACTTTCAGAGGCACTACAAGTAAAATTCGGGGTTTTGAATTCTGTAATAAAGAAATATCCACAGATCACTCACTTCCTGGCTTCAAAATGCAAAATTAAATGATTAGAAATAATTTATATTTAGTACCTTAAAAGGTTTTAATTTTAGTCAGGGATTTCTTGTTAAGTTACCATAATCTATGCATTTGATTTTGTCAAAATAGATTCAGTAAACATTGCTGCAAACACACACATACACACACACACACATGCATTCAGCTAATTCTGCTCTCATTTGCTATAAATTCCTTGCATTTTCAAATAGCAATGATCTCTTATGAGAAAGCTTATACTTATAAAAAAATATACTTTTACACTGCACACATGATTTTTAACTTTCATAATCCAACAATTATTTTTTTGGAGCACTTCCTGTGTGCAATTTTCTAGGCACTGAAAAAAGTGTGGCAAGAGATGCAAAAGTAACCCTCTTGTCAACACTGACGAAGTTGTAACACTCAGCAACACACACTAACCTGAAGTTCCCAATGATAAGAGGACTGGGACCGTGCCTTATTCATCCTCTATCATAGTACGGGCACAGAGCACACACTTGAAAACTACCTGTCTCATTAATGTGTGAATGACTTAACTGGTTCATTTTTGTATCCCTGAACTTTTTATTTCATTTGAAGAACAATGTGAAAAGCACATAACGGCACATAATACATACCTTATATCCTGGTGGCCTAGTAATTAAGAGCTATGGCTGCTAACCAAAAATGTCAGCAGTTCAAATCCACCAGGCGCTCTTTGGAAACTCTATGGGACAGTTCTACTCTGTTCTGTAGGATCGCTATGAGTTGGAATTGACTCGACGGCAATTGGTTTGGTTTTTGGTTTATACACCACAGGCCAGACCCCCAGAACTATAGGGAACCCCACACTACTTTGTGCATTTCATTTCCCCTACCTGATTAAAATATCGATAAGGAGCCCTGGTGTCAAAATGGTTAAGCTCGTGGCTGCCAACCAAAATGTTGGCGCAGATCAAACCCACCTGGTGGCTCTGTGGTAGGAAGACCTGACCATCTACTCTCGTAAAGATTATGGCCAAGAAAACCCTATGGGGCTGTTCTACTCTGTCACATGGGGTCGCCACGGGTTGAAACCAAATCGACGGCACTGAACAACAATTACAACACCTGGAAGAAAGCACCTTCCTATGCTCACTCATCTTCTAAACATCGTTATACTCATTCCTTCCAGAACCACCTGAAAATTCACATTCTTTATGAAGCTTTTCATTTTAAGAAAATTAGAAAAGTAAGGTTATTAACTGAGAGACGCTCTTCCCCTTGACCAAAAATCACACAAAAGCAGGGACAATTCATTCACATGGCCGTTTGAAGTGGTGGCTCCATCCAATGCCTGCCCATCATGGGTGGCCTATCCATGCAGAGGCACTCCCCACTCTACCTCTACCAGTTGTGCAAAGAGTGAGGATCTGGCCTTCTCTACCACATCCTGATACCTACTTCTCAAAATGCATCATAGAAACCAGAGGTACATGGTAGACTCTTATGAGCACCTAATATTTGCTACAATGGGAAGAGCATGTATCAGAAAAGAGATCCTGGCAGCTGGAAATGCCCCATACTCACCTGGATTTACCATCTAGTGAACAAAAAGTGGTCCTATTTATGGAACACTGTTAGAAGCTCATTTTCTTTCTGCATATTTTCTCACTGATATGACCTTTATTCTCTGAAGTTGTCTGACGTGTCTCAGATAAGTGTTTCCTAATTGCTGCTTCAGCACTTGGTCGGTGCCTGGTTGGGCCTCTGTCGCACCACACATATCATAGGATTTGAGTTTAAGAAGGACAGTTAGGACAGTATTTCATTAATTCAGGCAAGAAATAATGAAAGTTCACAGCCATTAATGAGAATGGAGACTAAAGGACAGATTTTAGGCCCCCACTTTTGTGAAATTTTATAAAATGGTATCTACCTGACATGGTATATTTAGATACAATTACAGTGCTATTAACAAATACTTAAGAAAGTCAATTTTTTAAAAAATAAAATTGTTATTTTGAAATATTTCCAGTGAACACAAAAGTAGAGAGAATGATACAATAAATCACATATAATACATTTCCCAGATTCAATAATTATCAAGATTTTGTTACATTTGCTTCATCTACTTTTTTAATGAAGTATTTCTTTTTAATCTCAAAATACGTCATTTTACCCCTGCATACTAAGACCTACGGGCATAACTACAATCACATCTAAAAAAATTGATAATAATACTTATATCATCTAATATCCAGCCCATAATTAAATATTCTTGTCTGAAAAATAGCCTGAAGTACAATTTGTACAAGAAAGTCAATTTAAGTTCTCAACTTATTTTTTCTTTTCGCAGTGAGGATTCAGCACCCTAGTTACTGCCAATAGTGCCCCAGCTTGTTTTGACTTATTTGGTTTTTTCATACTTTTGAGAATTACAGCAATTCAATGTGTGTTAATTGATTTCATTGATTATTACTTTTTATGCTTAAATTGTCCCAGCTTTGGCCAGTGGAAACAATATTTCTTAGTTCGTGCTAATTACACAATAATTTCCCTTTCATGAGGAGAGTTGGTGTGAATATATAACACATAATATTGCATACAGCTATCATAAAACTCAAATAAAGAAGAAACAGTAACTTGTAACACATGATTCACAACAATACTATGTAATCATCATTTGTGTTTCAAAACTTTGTTAAAATTTTGATAAAAATTTAAATAGTTTGATCAGACAAAACAATCAATTTAGAATACTTTTGGGCATTGTTTACATTTGACAAATCAAAACATTGTTAAATAAATTTCCTAGAGTATTTGATATTTGGCTAATTGTTTTCCCAAGATCAGGATGCTTCCATGCCTATCTTCATATTAGGAATTTTATAATGCTCCTTCTTTTTGCCAAACGTGTTAATCTAGATACTCTTTTTAGATAATCATTGTTTGAGACATATATGAGAAGCAGAATAACAAGAAGCAAAATTAAGCACAAATGCCTACATAACTGAGGCCTTACATCTCACAGCTCTAAAGGTATAATTAAATTAGCACAGTCCAACCTCACAGTGCAATGCTTGAGGCCTCCAATTTCTAGTAGTAACAGAAAGTTGACTTCCAATCAAATCCTATTCTAGTTTCCAAACCCTCTCAGTTACCGGCCTGGTTCAGTCTCACCGCAGATTGCTGATGGCCGTTGAGGGCATTGCCGTTGACTTGAGGAGTATCCAAATCTTGACAGCTGGGTGTGGCTCCCAACTCACAACAGTGCCCCAGTTCTGTTGCTTCCTATGGAAACTAACCTTCAGGAGGTGGGTGCTCATTTATCAATGTGATGTTCCATGAAAGGGATCCCAGGTTATCATGTTAGGGCTATTTTTGGGAAAGCTTTTTTGATTCCCTCTTACCTCGTGGGAAGAGATTTTGATGTGGCAAACCAATGGCTCTGGCATTGGCGCTGAAATGCCTCTTACTTAGCATAAGGTAACCCAGGAACACCTCAGTGATGGCGACCTTCTTTGTGAGAGAGCTGAGGCTGCTCAGTAACGGGAGGCAGCTGAGTCTTTCCAGTAGACAATGAAGGCTACAGGAAGGTGGAAGGAGGTGCCTGCAGGGAGGCTCTTTCTCTGAAGATTGGGCATGGAGGCACTGAGGCTGGGGGTGAGAGTTTGTTGTGCTGGTTTCTCTGATTTGTCTATTCTCATGGGAACAAGAACAAGACCCTCTTCCAATTCAGTTATTTCCTCAGTATCAAGTTCAGTTGTGTTATAACTTTCTATAAGGCATTCAAAGTATGACAATTCCTGGTGATGAATTTAAATTCACAACCACATTTCAATTCAGGTCACAAGCTGGCCTTAAGTGTGCCATGAATCCATGTGCGTCCCTGCAGACTCAAATCTAACATTGTCGATTGCCTCTTTCTTTGCCAATCAACTTCAGAGGTAGTGGGAATTCTTTTTTTTACATTGGAAAAATACAAATATCTTGTTATACACTTCTTGGGACTACTTGCCTTATATCTACTTGTTAGAAAAAAAAAAAAATCTACCTTTAATGATTCCAAACTGTAAAAATTAAAACACAGAAGTTTTATTTCAGAAGTAACTTACTACAATAATGATACTTTTTTAGACTAATTAACATTTAAAAAGCAACAAAAGGGTGATAGATATCATTGTTTTGCAGTATTATTTAATATTATATCATCAAATCATAAAGTTTAAAGGTTAAAAGAGACTTGAAATTTTTTTTTTCCCATTAAAAACATTGTAGAAAAATGATATTTGTTCTCTAGGTCTAACACACACACACACACACACACACACACACACACACCCCACCTTATTGATTCAATGATAAAACACAGCTTTTCTTCTATGTTACATAGTTGAATCATATGAGGTTACTATTTTTTCAGACAAAATAGCCAAATACCGGCAATTTCATACAGCTCAGTCCGCATATGGATACTGTATTTACTCACTAGGCCGAATGGTATGGACACATGGCTGGATGAATTGTTTTTCTTAATGAAGTTTCTTTGAATTCATTTAATTTAATTAAAATTTTATAACAAATGGAATCTTTTATTAAAAAAAAGATGACATTAAATAAAAATAAAGGAAAAATTCTTTTGAGATATATCAATTACCAGACTGCTTATTTATTTACTGTTTAAACTGATGGCCTATTGTGCTGTTTTTCAGTATTTGGAGGACTCGGCTGCTCAATAATGCTGTATTTTTTTCAATGTTTTCAAACATCTCTTGGCAAGTCTCTCAGAAATTCATTTTTACAGTTCTTTTGGGCGTTGGTGGCTTTGTGACCCTTCTCATTACATGGGATTGTAAATTAACAAGCAGCTACTTTTGATCACTGAATTCGTAATGGCACTGAAAGGAAAAATACGTGTGTCATCTTTATGTTTGGAATATTCATTTTCTTACAGTGACAATCATCCATTATGTTCAACCACCAATGTTTTCACCTTGTCTCATTCAGCAAGCAATTTCTCATTACATCATGATTCAGAGGAAATATGTGTTTAAAAAGATTATTGTATGACAAAGGAGAAAAAAGCACATTTCTCAAGTGCCCACGCCTTCTCTGGATTATCTTTTTGGAGGTTCTGCTTTCTCTAGCTGAACCCGGGTCAGAAGTTACCATAGTCTGCTTTATAAAGGATTAGACCGGTGCTGTTCAAGACAACTTTGTGTTACGATGCACGTGTTCCATAGCTGAACTGTCCATTACCAAAGCCAGTGGCCACATATGGTTACCAAACACTTTTAAGTATGGCTACTGTGGGTGAGGACCTGAATCTTTAATTTTATTTGTTTTCATTAAAATTGATATAGTCACATGTGTCTACCATATTAAACAGCAGTGTGAGTAAGGTGAAAGGGTGAGGAACTCCCAGGGGCAATCAACCACTATCTGCTGGCTTCAGAAGCCAGAAGTATGTGAAAAGAATAACGACTGTATGTGAAAGAATACGATGGGGAAGGTGCCTGGTGATCTATTGCTGGAGGGGCTGATGCTACCTCTTTTCCCTTCAATTTGCATACTTTCAAAATATTTCTAATTATGGTGGATTCATTTGTATACCTGGCCAGTAAAGGGCATGATTCTTTTCATTAGATTAAGTGAAGCTCAACAGAATATGAGACTGTGTATTGGAAAGGAATAGTATTAACCTAGGAAACAGATGTCATGCATATTACGGACCTCGATTTCATTATCTGTAAAATGCAGCAGTTGGCCCAAATGCCTTTTAATGTTCCTTCTAACTGTAAGACATAACTAGAATTGGGATGTGATCGTAGGATCCATTATTTTCCCCCTTTGTTCCTCACACTCTCTTTAACTGTCCTTTGCTTTTTCCCCCAACCCTCATGCATGAAGCAGCTCTGAGCATAATTTAGTCTTAATCTTCATTCATTTGTTCATTCATATTCATTTATTCAACACATTACTGAGAACCTACTACATGTCTAACACTTTGTTAGGTGCTGATCATACAAATTTGAAGAATGAAATAAAGAGTAAAAACAGATTTTTTTTAGAAGTACTGGGAGTCCCTGGGTGGTGTAAATGGTTAATGCTTTCACCGTTAACCGAAGAAGAAAGGTTTGGCAAATTTACTTCGGAAAAACAGTGTGGAGTACTGTTGGACTCTGATATGGGATTGTCATGAGTTGTAATCAGCGGCAACTGGTTTGGTTATTTTGTTTACTGCGTACATGAGAATGCATGAAAAGGACAATTATCCTAGACTTAGTGGAGAGGGCTCTTAAAAAAGCTCCTGAGAAGTTAAGTTTCAAGATGAAGTTCTAAAGGTGAAATTGGTATTGGGAAGGAAATTTGTGAATGGTAGCGCCGTTTATTAAAAGAATGAACATTGCAGAAAAAGCAGGCCCTGGGGAGGAAGATGATAAAATTTTGTTTTATAGATGTTAATTTTTAGGTCATCAACATAACACAGGTTGTTAATGAGTCTTCCTCCAATCTTGATGCTTCGTTTTTCTTCATAGAGTCCAGCTTCTCAGATTATTTCCTTGGCAAACAGACTGAATATGCGTTACTTTGATGACACAACCTTGCTTGCTGAAAGTGAAGGGGACTTGAAGCACTTACTGATATAGATCAAAAACAAACAAACAAACAGCCTTCTGTATGGATTACACCTCAACATAAAGAAAACAAAAATCTTCCCAACTGCACCAATAAGCAACATCATGGTAAACGGAGAAAAGATAGAAGTTGTACAGAATTTCATTTTACTTGGATCCACAATTAACACCCATGGAAGCAGCAGTCAAGAAATCAAAAGACACACTACATTGGGCAAATCTGCTGCAAAAGATCTCTTTAAAGTGTTGAAAAGCAAAGGTGTCACCTTGAGGACTAAGGTGCTCCTGACCCAAGCCTGGGTGTTTTCAATCTCCTAGGAAGACTGAAGAAGAATTGATGCCTTTGAACTGTGGTGTTGGAGAAGAATATTAAATATACCACGGACTGGTAAAAGAACGAACAAACCTGTCTTGAAAGAAGTACAAACAGAATGTTCCTTGGAAGCAGGATGGCAAGACTGCGTCTCACAGACTTTGGACACGTTATCAGGAGGAAT
Organism: Loxodonta africana; assembly: GCF_030014295.1. Lineage (NCBI taxonomy): Eukaryota > Metazoa > Chordata > Mammalia > Proboscidea > Elephantidae > Loxodonta > Loxodonta africana. Next base: position 13,083,473 of record NC_087362.1, read on the forward strand.
CAGTCCCTGGAGAAGAGCATCATGCTTGGTAAAGTAGAGGGTCAGCAAAAAAGAGGAAGACCCTCGAAAAGATGGATTGACACTGTGTCTGCAACAATGGGCTCAAGCATAACAACGATTGTGAGGATGGTGCAGGACCAGACAGTGTTTTGTTCTGTTGTACATAGGGTCGCTATGAGTCAGAACCAACTCAACGGCACCTAAGAACAACAAGAGTTTTTAGGTATCTGTTGGAGATGTCTGTTAAGAGAGTGAGAGACAGAGAAAGAGAAGGGAGAGTAGAGAAAGAGCATTATGTATAGACTGGAGATATAACCCACTGAAAATATAGATTTAGGATTTATTAGTATTTTAAGATGGTATTTAAGGCGTTTAGCATCAATGAATCACATACAGAGAGTCTATAGAGAGAACAGAAAACAGCAGAGGACCTGCAAATGAAGGAATGTTAACATGCAGGATGGGTACAGAAGGAGAAGCCTAAAAAGGAACTGAAAGAAAGGAGCCAGAGAAATAGGAGGAAAAAAATCAGATTTGCTCTCAGGGCAGGCTAGGGCATTTCAGGAAGGGAGTAGTCAGGGTCTCAGAGAGCATTTTGGAGAGGGAGTAATGTAATTTCACATGCTGCTTAGAGTTCAAGATAATGCCTGAAGAATGCCAACTGGGTCAAACAAGAGGCAAGGGCTTGAGACTGGTTCTGGTTGGACTTGCCTGGGTCACTAGCCCATCTCTGAGCCCTGGCTGAGACTGGGAGAGGATATTGGATTCATCTGGGGAGAGTCTAACCTCTTGTAACTATGCAGTGGAGGAGAACAAACCAAAAAAACCAAACCCACTGCTGTCAAGTTGATTCCAACTCATAGCGAAACTTTTTGGACAGAGTAGAGCTGCCCTATAGGGTTTCCAAGGCTGTAATCTTTACGGAAACAGACTGCCATGTCTTTCTTCCATGGAGTGGCCAGTGGGTTCAAACCCCTGACCTTTGGTTAGCAGCTGAGCACTTTAACCACTGCACCACCAGGGCTCCTTAGTGGAAGAGAGAACTCCCAAATAGAGTGCTGTTGCTGGAAGAAAAGAGGTGGATGTTGGTCAAGAAAATCAAGAGATGTCCACCACAGTGATTGTCAAGTTTCTGACTTGGAAGGTTCCACCTTGGTACTGTCAACCAAGATAAAGAATAATGGAGGAAGGAAGAGGACATTTGGTAGAGATGGGGAAAATTCGTGCTTTGTTTTGGACCAACTGAACTTGAGGCTTGTGAGATATCCAGGCTGAGCTATGTGTAGTGAGCCACTGGATATCTGGATCTCCAGAAACACAAGAAGCTTGGTCTTTAAGTGAGATGTAGTGATAAGTCAAATTCTTGATTTCAAAATATGGTAGAAACATTACTATGATGTTTCTTATATTATCTGGAATACTGCAACTCTCTTTCTTATAACATTTCTTAAATTATCTTGAAAAAAAAAAAAACAACCTCTCTCCCATAAACAAGAAACACACCCCTCACGAAGGACAGGAAGTAATCTCTAGTGTAGTGACTGAAATCAGGAACTCGGGGTCTGACAGGCCCAGGTGTGAGTACTGGCTCTGCTACTTATTTGGAGTGTGACCTTGGGCCAATTAATCTCTCCAATCTTAGATTTTTTTTTTTTTCATAGAAAAACTGTGCTAGTAATATCCAGTATTACAAGATGTTTGTGAGGATAAAATTAGATGATATAGGGAAGAAATGGCAATTTGTACCAAATCAAAGCTCACTAAATAGGGGCTATTATTACTATTTAAAATTATCAGGCAGACAAAAATCTAATTTGTCACACTTGCCTTAATTACTTCTGCATTTATTCATGGCATCTGCATTTTCTTGCACCTAGATATACTTTTTGAACTCCTGTAGTTTTAGCATCAGCTCATACACAATAAAGTCAAGATTTTGTCACACACAGAATTCTTTTTTGAGAGAAATGACTGCTTGTGGGTGACAGTGGGAAGGACAGAGAGGATATAGGAGGAAACAGCAAATAGCGCCATTACTCTCAAGGTGTGGGTAATCCAGTATGGGAGTCAAAAAGTGCTCTTACTAAACAACTAAGATTTCCAAAGCGATGCATCTATGAAAGAAGCTATCGCCAAGTAAGCTAGTTGTAGTTGGATATAAAATAGTGAGGTGGTTTCCCTCCACTGATATTCAACTTGGGTTGTTATGAGTTGGAACTGACTCAGTAGCAATGGGTTTTTTGGGGGGGGGAGGGGTTATTCCATAACACCACTATCCATCTGTCAGTTTGTCATACTGTGATGGCTTGTGTGTTGCTGTAATGCTGGCAGCTATCCTACCCGTATTTCAAATACCAGTAGGGCTATCCATGGAGAACAGGTTTCCATGGAGTTTCCAGACTAAGACAGACGAAGAAAGGCCTGGCAATCTACCTCCAAAAATTAGCCAATGAAAACCTTATTAATCACAACAGAACAATGTCCTACTCATTTGTTTTGGACACACCATCATGTTGGTTGAAGTAGAGGGCCAGCGAGGGCACAGGAGACCCTTGGTGAGATCGATTGGCACAATAGCTACAACGATGGACTCGAACATGCTAATGATCATGAGGACCGGCAATTTTTTGTCCTGTTGTGTCTACTCATGAGACTACGTGAATCGGAGTCTACTCAACAGTCGCTATCTCTATCAATCAATCTATCTCATAATAACCATATCACTGTTCCATTCATGTCCAGAAACCCAGGAACATTGTAACTGTAGCCACTCCATCATTTCCTCTAATATCTGGAAGAGTATGTAGGTAAAGACCATTATAGAAGGTGATTTTATTGGAGAATAATCTTAGTATCTTCATGTTAGCCTGTTAGACACATCAGGGATGCTGACAAGTATTTCTCCATGACAAAACCTTTAGTTCAGACGGAGTCAGCTTCAAATAGAAGTCTAGGGTCATCCTTCCCGTTCTTTCCACCCATCTGCCCTCACCCCACTCCTTTTAAACAGGATCCTGGATTCCTTTTTACAGCATGACAAAGCCAAACCCTGTGTGTCTTTCACACTTGGTTCCACCTATAGGGATAGATCCTTCCTAGGAAAAAACATATGCTGTTCTTTTAGATTTTCCAGGAGGGAACTCTTTCCAAAGTAAAAACATCAATAACAATAAAACAACATCTTTCTCAGGCTAAACCTTACCATCTCTAAATTGTTTAACTTCCATGTGTAATTGCGCTGAAAAAGACCTTCTCCTTACTAAGGGTGAAGAGATGAAGGAATGAAAGATTAAAAGGAAAGTTAACGTTTCAGACTGTCATATAATATTTGGGGAATGGGGGGAACAACCTCCTCTTATTCTTGCCTCTTACCCCATTGAAGGGTCCTTCCTCCTTGTTCCCTAGCCGTCAGAAGTGTCCAACAGCCAGCGGAGAACTTTGCTGACTAGACTCTGAAAAGAGCCCAAAGGCAAGCAGTCTTTTTGAGTAGTTCCAACGTGATACGAGGCTATTCCATTTATGGGACTCTCCCATCGGGAATCCACATCCCCAAGAGTGAGGAGTAAAACAGAGTTATCTGGCCCTGGCATGAATACACACTCTGTTTAAATTAACACAGTCTATTCAATTCAATCCAATAAAGGTTTATTGAGTGCCTATTACATGACAGTCATAGTAATAGGTCCTAGGTTTTACTGAAGATAAGATCTCTGCCCTCCTGGAATTAACAGCCTAGTGAGATAGACAAGTACGCATGTAACATAATGAGCTAAAGGCTTTAACAGAGGTGATATAAGGTGCTAAAAAAAAATAAAAGATGGAGTACTTCGACGCATTTGTATGCCTGTCTGTGGGGGAGGTTGGAGCCTTGAAGGATGTCTGGGAAAGATATAAAAAGGGAGTTGAGCAAAGAAATAAGTAAATACAGGGATAAGCATGTTCTAAAAAAATTGCTTCTATCGTATACTTTCAAGTTTACGTCAGGGGCCTCCAGTAATATTACCAGTTGCTCTGTGTGCTTATAGAGTGCTAACTACACGCTATACCTTTCCTATGCTTGTCCATTTATGTTTCCTATTCTCCAGTTTGCAGAAGGAAATACTAATTTTCCCTCATGCATAATTTCGCCTGTGACATGCTGTGTTATCAATACAATAAGGCTGGGGAGCATAACCTCGGGGCTGACTCCGTAGGGTAAACATGTTTTTGTATTAACCACTTATGCTCCTTAAGAAAACTATTTTCTATCCTTGCTCTTTAATGGGGCCAGGGCGAGGGCTAAGGAAGGCTTTGGTGTACAGAACATAAAATTTCTAACCGAAAAGAATTTTTGCAGGTGATTCTGACACTTTTTAGATAGCTGCTTCAGGGAAGGGCTGCAGGTTTCCTCCACATTTGGAACAATGAAAATATCATACTTTAAGAAAGGCGTCTTTATTTTGGAATCTAGAAAACCTTAACATTCTTATTTCTTGGTTACAGGAATAGACTGCTTGTTAGGAAATTAACCATTCTAAACAGCTCAGGTTAACTCTTGGTTTTTAAAGGCTTTTCCTATTCTGATCAGCAGGGTCACCCTTGAATGTGTATTATTAGTGAGAGTGGGGGAAAAGGAGATTATACTTTACAATGTCTGAGAAATACTGCTAAATAACCCAAATCCCACTCTTCTTCCCATCTGTGGAATAGTTTACCTGATTTCAAAGGGAAAGTATGATGTACAGCATTTATGTAAGAAAAAAAAATATTACAAATATGAGCCACTGAGGTCTACAGAAGTTAAGAAGTGTAACTTAGGGATAATTGGGTAAAGACTCACAGCCTTGGAAAGCCCATGGGGCAGTTCTACTCTGTCCTGCAGGGTCACTATGAGTTGGAATCGACTAGAGGGCAATGTATCCAATTTTGCAAGGTAACAATAAAGAAGGGCTGGTAATAGAAAGTGAGGGCTGTAGAAGGTGACCAGAATGGGACTGAGGGAATGGAAAGCATATTATGTAACCAAGGGTTTGGTTAGTAGAGACGATAGCTCCACTTTGTCCCAAGGGACTGCGTTAGATAAGAGCGCTCCGACTGATTACTTTGGAACATGGAATTCAAGGGCAAGGTAGCAGCTAAGAGTTCATCCATTCTGCCCCTTTATGGAGGAAACTGGGCTTCAGGGTGCTTGTGACCTGGTAGAAAGAGAAATGCGACCTAGTTATCATAACTTTGGTTCTGGGGCTCTTTAAACTTCACCACATTTCATAATGCCATTGGCGGGTGAAAAATTAAAACACAGTCATGACATTTAAATTTTAAATAACCGCAATTTGTCAAATCAAGGTTCGACTATGTTAATAAATTCAACCGGTTTTCTGATGGAAAAGCAGTTGCTTTGTAAGAAAGGAATCGGCTTATTTTCTACCACTAGGTGGCATAATATATATTTTTTGCTGATGCACTTTACTTAGAAAAGGAATCTAGCCCCTCCCTATGCACAGAGCACACGTATGAGCGTGCACACACACACGCACACACACCTTCCATTCATGGTGAATTTTCAGTGTTTTACTGCTATGCAGTTTGGCTCGAAGTTTCTGTCTTCAGAATGCTCACCGTTGAAACCAAACCCATTATTTTCTGCTTTTTCCAGTACGTGGGTTCTGCGTCATTGGTACATCAGTCTTGTCTACTCTGTACGGGAGGAAGAACTGGGCTTGGTTTTAATTCTTGGATGTGTGCAGTTTAATAAACAGTGGATAAAGTCTCTCCTGTTGCCTTTGGAGCTAAGAAAAACAGATAAAGTGGTAGTTGATTCTTTAGTGGTCACCCATTCATTCACTCAGCGTCCATTCGGAGCTAGTCATTTAATAGGTAATTATCTATTAATAATTGCTTTGAATAATTACTTAGCCTATGGTATTTTTTTTTTTTTCCAACTCAAAGAACCTTAAAAGTTGAGACCAGAATTATCATGAGCAGGAAACTGTAAGTAAGAAAGACAGGCAATCACCGAGTATGGTCTGAAAGTCACTAGAAAGATCGAGGATTCAGCAAGAACAAGGAATTGAAGGAAGACTTCAACTATCTCACCAAGTCAGTCCTGCCACCTGGCTTTTCTGAGTCATCGGAAGCTTCAGTATCTGAGGTGAAGACAAGGAACTGCAAAAAGAGGACTTAGAGAACAGACTCTTTTAAAGTTTTAATGTTAACTTCCAACGCTGTGTATTTCTTAATAGATTTGTTTCTTCATTTTCCTTTTTCATTCCTCACTGTCTTGGTTCTCTAGTGCTGTTGGACCAGAAATACCACATACGGGTGGCTTTAAATAACAGAAATTTATTTTCTCAGAGTTTAGGAAGCTAGAAGTGCAAATTCAGGGAACTGGCTCTGGGAGAAGCTCTCTTTGTCAGCTCTGGGGGAAGATCCTTGTTTTCTTCAGCTTCTGTAGCCCCAGCATTCCTCAGTACCTTGGCAATCTTCACGTGACATCTGTCTTCCCCATGCTGTCCTCACTTCTGCATCTAATCTTCTCTTTTATAACTCAGAAGCGATGGGGTTTGAACACAACTACACTGATACGCCCTCATTAATGTAACAAAGAGAAATATCCACAGCTGTGGGAGCTACGATTCCAAGACATATTTGAGGGGAAGAGGGGGACACAACTCAGTGCGTAACGCTCCCCTTATCCTCTGCCTTTATTTTCAGCTCCATACTATTAAATGTCCTAATTTCCAAGTTTTATGTAAAGTGGTTTACTATTTTAAGTAGAAAGATCCTTTAGAAAATAAACAAGAATTTACAAGGAAGGGCCAGATGCTTCAGATGTAGTTTGTTCTCGACCCATGGACACATTAAAGTCATTGGATGTGGGGGTAGGGAAGGCTTTTAAAAAAAAACACTAATGCCCGGAGTCCACTTTTCACCCATTTAGTGATAATCCCTGTGGCTGAAGGGGGGGATTTATATCTTTTAAAGCCCTCCAGATATCTCGATACACACCAAGGTTGGAAAATTTCAAAAACGCAGAAGAATACCACATATCATCTTCCTCTTAAACCAGTGTCCCGGTCCCACACAATTTTCCTAATGACTCATGCTCACAACTCAGTCATCCTTGACTCTGGTCTCTGCTGTACCTGTGTGTAATTAGTCCCTAAATTCCACAGCTTTCATCCCACTAATATACCTTTCTACTTTGTCCCGTCACAATCACCCCAATTCAAAGTTTCCCTTCATTCACTATTTCAAACACCCCTGTATTTGACTTCTTCAGCTGATATTTGATTTTACAATTTCTGTAGCACTCTTGAATGGCAAAATAACAAGAGAAAGTCAGGATAGGCAAAAGCAATACTCTCATGAGTAATTTAAACTCTGGTTAAATGGGGGTGTGGAAAAAAAGTAGGCTTAACTTTACAGTCTTCCAGAACCCCAGCTGATGGAAACTCTGACATCTCCAACACGAGACTTCTGCCATCATCATCTCGTGAATCAAATCCAGCCAACGTACAGAGAAGAGAGAACAGAGGCTCACAGAGAAGGATTTTACTACTTCTGCTGACAGCCAATGGGTTGGCGGTAAGCCAGTCTACCCTCAGATGGTCAACCTCACCGAAAAGGAGGCTGGGAAATGTAATCTTGCTGCATCCAGGAGGAATGGCAAGAGGGTTTTGGAAATTGTTAGCCAGTGAATACCACAGCAGTATTGTAGCTGTGGGAGGAAAGAATAATCAGAAAAAAATTATGAAAGGAATGCTTTGTGAGATCATCTTTGAGGCATAGGTCTTATGTTTTGGAAAGCAAAAAGCTGTTCTTGGAAGAAAAAAGATGTAGCAAAGATCTGGAGTTGGGAAAATAATTGTGTTTGGGAGGAGTGATTACAGAATTGTTGTTGTTGTTAGGTGCTGTCAAGTCATTTCCAACTCACGTCGACCCTATGTACAGCAGAAGGAAACACTGCCTGGTCCTGTGCCATCCTCAGAATCTTTGCTATGCTCCATACCCCATTGTTGCAGCCAATGTGTCAATCCATCTCGTTGAGGGTCTTCCTCTTTTGCACTGACCCTCTACCAAGCATGATGTCACTTTTCAGGGACTGGTCCCTCCTGATAACATGTCCAAAGTATGTGAGATGAAGTCTTGCCATCCTCGCTTCTAAGGAGCATTCTGGCTGTACTTCTTTCAAGATCGATTTGTTCACTCTTCTGGCAATCCATGGTACATTCAATATTGTTCACTAACAATTCAAAGTTTTCAATTCTTCTTTGGTCTTCCTTCTTCATCATCCAGCTTTCGCATGCATATAAGATGATTGAAAATACCATGGCTTGGGTCAGGTTCACCTTGGTCCTCAAAGTGACATCCTTGCTTTTTCAACACTTTAAAGAGGCCCGATACAGAGTTAAAAAAAAAAAAAAAAAGCCAAACCCGTTGCTGTCGTGTCGATTCTGACTCGTAGCTACCCTATAGCACAGAGTAGAACTGCCCTATAGGGTTTCCAAGGAGTGCCTTGTGGATTGGAACTGCAGACCTTTTGGCTAGCAGCCCTGGCTCTGAACCACTATGCCACCAGCGTTTCCGAATACAGAGTAGTCACGTTGAATTGTAATAAAAACTGAAAAGGTAGTCACCTTTATTTGGCTCTTTTTTTTGAAAATGTCTTCTCTAGACCTGAGAAAAATCAATTTATTTTCCCAGACAATGGATTCGAGATGGAAATTATGCTGATATTAAATAGTGAGGAAGAACTAAAGTTTGAAGGAAAGATAATGAGCAAAACTTGATTATAAATATCTATCTTGGTTATATCTTGTGTTCCCACTCTGTCCTTCGGCATTCTAGGCTGAAACTACCATCCTCATTTTCTTTTCAAAATATCAAGTTGGCTTGATATATATATAAATAAAACCAAACCCGTTGCCATCGAGTAGGTTCTGACTCATAGTGACAGAGTAGAACTGCCCCGTAAGGTTTTCCAAGGCATTACCTTTACAGAAGCCGAATGCTGCATTTTTCTCCCCTTGAGCAGCTGATGGGCTGGCACCACTGACTTTCTGGTTAGCACCTGAGTACTTAATCACTGTGGCACCAGGGTTTGTATACTGTATATACTATATAATCGAACCCGTTGCCATGGAATCGATTCCGGCTCATAGCAACCACATAGGACGGGTAGAATTGCCCCATGGGGTTTCCAAGGCTGTAAAACTTTGGACTAAGATTGCCACATCTTTCTCCTGCACAATGGCTGGTGAGTTCAAACTGCCAACTTTTCAGTTAGCAGCCGAGCACTTTAACCACTTCATCACCAGGACTCCATATATATATATGTATGTATAGTGCAAACTTATTTCTCAAGATAGGAGTTTGGAACAACCAAGATCACTATTAATATATTTTTATTTTCAGTCTCTGAGTCTTCTTACTTAAACCCAATATATTAATATGCCTGTATTTATATGTAACAGTTGTTTTTTTTTTCTTGGATGGCACTAATCTCAACTAAATTCCTTGCAATAATAATGGGAGGGTTTTTTCCTTTTTGTCCAGGATTTCTTTTAAATCAGACATCTGGTATTTGGCGCTTGACTTTTATTAGACCTACTGAGCACTTTTAAAGGGGGATAAATCATATGACTTTTATTTTAATTTTTACTGTAATGGTTTAGGGTAGCCAACACATGCTGAGTAATAGCATTAAAATAAAATCAGTAAATGAAGGATTAAAATCTGTCTGTTCAATTTTACAAGGACACTAATTAGAGAAAGGCATTTCAGATCATAATTGGATAAGCCAGCAATTTAAAAAAAATTATAATAATGTGATGAGAAATGCTTGGGTTTTAGCATGTTCTTACTGAGAAAGAAAAATTACATGGGAGATAAACACTTTGCCTTTAATGCCAGATTGTGGGGAGAGTTTGACAGGGGGATGCTTTTGAATGCCCCTCCCACCGCCAAAAAAGCATTTAGACAAGTTCTTGAAGTCATGTTGCAGTTGTCTATTTCAAGTAGGAATATTGGCTTAAAAACTAGAATGATTTGAGTTGGTCTAAGCATAAAAGAGATTGGTCCACATGACAACGAGCATTCGTTGTAGTTTTCTCACTTCACTAACTTGGAATACGAGAAAGCCTTTCTATCTCATTCCCTAACTTTTGACAGTCAGCCAGCTATTTTCTACGGTTCTACTTATTGGGGTACAGAACAGTGTTAAGAATTAAGTTGACATTTTATTTATAGCTTTGGAATGTCTTGCTAAATGTCCCTAAATACAGCACTTCTCTGTAAAGGGGAATAAAATCTCAGTAACTTCACAGAGAAATTAAGCAAAGAGAAAGTTTATGAGGTAACACTTCTTAGTTCCTTTAAATTTCTCCAGTTATGGATAGCATAAAGAAGAAAATTAAATGGATCAGTCTTACAGAGAGATCCTAATTCTAAGTATTTTTTGTTCATCTGTGTGGCTAGTAATTAACTCAAAGGGGGCCTTGACAAGTGACTTTAAACATGCCAAATCACACTATAAGAGATAGTTTTCTGGCTTGTAAGTAATGTGGAAAGGTGCCGTTCTGATTAAAAGAATCAAAGACATTTTGTTCAGTGAGGTATAAAAGAAAATTCTTTCAATATCATGTGTAGGACAAACACATGTACGTTCATCTAGTCTCCTTCGATAAACAAAAAACAGGGTTGGTTGTGCTTTCCTGTTTTTAGGCCTTCGATATAGTTATAATTTCTTTACATTACAGAAATTCAGAGCAGGATAAACCAAATCTGTGCTCAATACAGTAACCGAAAAATGACTTTCAAAAATGCAAATATGTTTGCCTTCCTATATTCCCTCAAACTAGCCTCCCCCATTCCATTTCCAAAAATCCTAAATTTCAGGCTCTACTTTCATTTTTTGTTCATTTTCTACACCATCACAACCAGAGGAGACATTTCAAGGAGTACCACAAAATTATACTTATCTAAATATTTCTGTTTTGCCGTTTGCCAATTTGTTCTTGTGTCTTCTTATTTGGGTAGTAATTCTTACTATTGAATTTATTAGAAATTAGACAATAAGGCAGGAAAATTATCTTAAAGGATATAATATATGCAACGAGAACAAAGGTACTGTGGCCGGTATGCTCTCTAGTCTTTCTACATTTATATTATTTTACACTTGTGTATTAATTACTCTTAGCGAAACAAAAATAATATATGATGTAATTTGGCAGTTATGTAATGATTCGGTCATCTTTCATTTTGTGATCTGATGTGGTCTGCCCCCGTTTTCAGGTAATGCTGATTTTCTCATAATGACCTGGTCTTTGAAACCTAACCGTGTCGATAAGTGAGAAGTGGGTGTGTTATTTGCCCTCAAGGAGTTTATCATGAAACAATTAATCCACATAAAACAATCTATAAACAATTTAAGAAAGCTGCTAACAAATTGAGAAATTAAATATAATCATTCCAAGTACATATGATACAGATAGTAGCCAAGACAGAAAAAACAGTTGCCATGGAGTCAATTTTGGCTCACAGCAACCCCACGTGTATCAGAGGAAAACTGTGCTCTGCAGAGTTTTTAATAGCTGATTTTTCGGAGGTAGATTGCCAGGCCTTCCTTCCTAGGGACATCTGGACGTGAGGCTTTTATAGGCAGGAGTTTATGAGTCAGGTTCAGATGTGAAAATGACTTGAGTTGGGTCTTGGATTATTGTATATAGAAAGAGTGGAAGTCCAGAGGTTATCTTTGAGTGGTTGTAATAAAGGTAAAATTTCAACTACAATAATCACTAACATGGCAAAAAATAAACTTGGAGAAGCCCAGGGTATTACTTTGAGTGTGCCAAGTCATGAACAAAATCCCTCAATTTATTTAGCACCCATCCAAGGCTAACATGAGGAGAAATTGAAAAGGTGTGGATGTACAAAAGAAAGATAATCAGAAGATCAACATTGACTGCTTTAAAATTTTGACTTATTCTGGCATTGTTCCAAGTGTATTTTTGCCTTCTCCTTCCTACTCCCAGATTTTCAGACAACAATACAATTAGATGTTTGTCTAAATCTTTCTATGCATTCTACTGCTTTAATCGTACCTTCGTAGAGATGCCCATAAGCACAGAGAATCGAGCTGCAACACTTTTTAAACTGCTCAGGTAGTGCCTCCTCATTGACCAGGTGTTCGTGTTCTTTTTCACACCTGTCAGACTCTACAGAGGTTTTGGGGCACTTGGCAGCTTTGTTAATAGCTCTGAATTTCTTGTGAAAATGCAACCACTGGTAGTTCCCCAATAAAACTGTTCTTAAGTGTATGAATATACTCTGGAATATTTTAACTCTTTTCTCCTCAGACTGACGTATTCATTAGTTGTTGTTGGTTGCCATCCAGTTGGCGCCTGCTCATGGTGAACCTATGTATAACAGAACAAAATGTCTGGTCCTGTGCCATCTCCAAAGTTGTTGCTAAGTTTGAGTCCATTATTGTGGCTATGTGTCAATCCATCTCACAGAGGGTTTCCCTCATTTTCACTGATCCCCTACTTTACCAACCGTGAGGTCCTTGTCTGGAGATAGATCTTTCATTACGGTGTGTCCAGAGTAAGCAAACCAAAGTCTTGCCATCTTTGCTTCTAAGGAGTTTTCTTAGAAGCATGGTTGTATTTCTTTTGAAGAATGATTTGTTCATTCTTCTGGAAATTCACAATATATTCAATATTCTTTGGAACACCACAGTTCAAATGCATTAATTCTTCTGTCTTCTTTTTTCATTGTCCAGTTTTCACATGCATGTGACATGATTGATAAGTATTTATCTGTCTAATATTTATTATCTTTTTGTCTCCTCAAGATTGTTTTTTCTTAATTTAAAAAGAATAATTTCAGAGAAACCATGAGAATAAACACAGAAAAGTGGAGGCATTTGACATCACAAGGCCATGGGAATTCCCAATCACGGGAAACGATGAGGTCATAAGGGAAATGGACAACCTTAGCTCAGAGTATTTTCAATGAAATATATTAATTTCACACTGTTTTTACCTGATTCTCGAACTGCTTCTTTTTATCAGTCTGAAACATGTTCATCTCTTCAATCATATATAAATGAGGTACAAGGCAAAAGAAAGCTCAAATAATGACAAATGTCTCTTTAATGCACTTTTACTACCATGTCTATTTCCAGGTTTCTCTCCTAAACCAGCTGCCTTTATGGTGACCCCATGGTGTCAGAGTAGAACTATGCCCATAAGGGCTTTCAATGACTGATTTCTCCAAAGTAGATTGCCAGGCCTTTCTTTAGAGCTGGCTCTGGGTGGACGTGAACCTCCAGCCTTCTGGACAGCAGTCAAGTGTGTTAACCAGTTGTTCAAACCACCCAGACCCTTCTATCCTTGTTGCTGTTGTTTGCTGTTGAGTCAATACTGGCTCATAACAGCCCTATAGGACAGAGTAGAAGGCATCAAAAAATTTCCTAGGCTGTAATCTTTAGGGGAGCAGATCACCAGATCTTTTCTCTCGCAGAACTACGGGTGGGTTCAAACTGCTGACTTTTCCCTTAGCAGCTCAGTGCTTAACCTTACTTCTACCCTAGTCTCTTCAGTTGACTCAGAATGAGCACACCCGCTGCGTTTGTGCTAAGTGGAGGGAAGGCAGAGTTCTGATTATTGAGAGTGTAACTACTCAGGCATAGATAAAAAGATTGGTTCTCTTTGGGCAATGTTTTGGGCAGTGAATTCAGCACAGAATAAACTGTTTTGTATTTACAGGCAACCAGCCCTTATCTTGTTGACTTCTTGTTGCTATCTGAGGTACAATGCTGAGGCTCAAGCTTTGTGTAAATTTAATTTTGTTACTCACTCTGCTCAACTACTCAATTTAGAATGAAGAGAAAAAAAAAAAATTTGATGCCACCACATATCCCAGGGCTACCAATTTCCCCTTTAAGGCTAAAATAATCCAAGCATTTCCTGGGAGTAATTGCAATTAGTTTCTCTACATAGACTCTCCTGAAAACTTAATAAAAGGAAATAGAAATGAGAGGCTGAAACTATTGTCAGCCCACTGCCTGATTTCCATTAAGTTTGACAGTATTTATTTTTGAAGCTAGGATAATGTACTTAACTAGGATTGTAAAAAAAAAAAAAATTGTCAAAGCATGTAACTTCTAAACCAAAACGAAACCTATTGCCGACGAGTCCATTCCGACACAGAGTGGAACTCCCCGGCCGGGTTTCCAAGGCTGCTTGCTATCTCTGCAGAAGCCGACTTTCACATCTTTCTCTCCCTGACCGGTGGGTGGGTTTGAACCGCTGACTTTTCAGTTAGCAGCCAAGCACTTAACCACTGCGCCATCAGGGCTTGTTGTAAACTATCTAATAAGCAAAAATTAAATGATAATGACACTGGTGGGAAGTGCCAGAACTGAAGTTCTTCTGGCCAATTGGTAAGCCATGGAGATTCCATCGGGTGGACAGACACCAATACTTCTGTCTCACTGTAACGGTTTTTGGTGCTTAATTTTAAGTCTCCAGTTTTAGTGGCATATCAATTGTATTTAATCAGTGTATTAGTGTTCTAGTAAAACTGTGCTGTCAGCTATTAAATATTTATATTCATTGTGCCTTTCAAAAAAGTTGTAGAAAAGTCACAGCAGTGTTTTTTTTTTTTTTCCTCCAAATGTAACGGTATAGCGCTCTTAGTGTAATAGTAAAACTGTCTTAAAAAGTTGTCACTTAGAAAACAGTTTTCGTGTGTGATGGACTCAAATTTTAAGTGTTGGCCAAAACTTTATCTTTCTACTCTACAAATGTGTTTTTTGATAGGTGGAAAAAAAAAAAACAAAAAAAACTAATGGCAGCTCTTGTTTCATGTTGTATTTCACTAAGCAGAATTATTTTTCTAGGGAATGAAATCTAGGTACAATGGTGTCAGTAAGAACCTGAACAAAAAAGTCTTAGTATGGTGAAGGATTGCAAGTTCTCTTAGAGGCAGAATTTTCTCACACTTGTTGCGAAATTATTGCCCTTACTTTTCAGTTTTTCTTTCTTTTTTTAAACGGAGGACTTGACACAACGGAATCTGATTTTTTTTTTTTTTTTTTTGGTGTGGACTGCATTTATTATAATACGTATTTTAAAACTTTAAGCTTCCTAGACACTAACCTGGCTTACTATTACTGCTGATACTACCTTTCAGGCAAATGGTATTCATTTACAACTGGGCTCTGTGTTTTTGTTTTTTTTTTTTTAAGAAGAACCCTTTGGCTTTAGAAGTAGAATGAGAACATCGCTGGATTCTTTCACCCCTCTTTAACGGTGGGGCTCAGTGTTCTTTCCACTGAAGGAACGAGCACTGTCAACTAGTTGCCACGAGCTATTGGAAAAATCCCTCCACTTTGCCTGGGCGGAGTAATTGCACACAAATGGATTCAGGAATCCTGTAGAAAATATAGTGCCGTTAACTGGCCTGGTTACAGCACAATTTAGCAAGTATGTTAGAACAAATTACCTCCTTTAACTGTAAGCCATTCTGCTTCACGCTTTTTAATGAAGGCCTGTGCCACACACTAGAATACTTCTCACCTCATTACTGCTCATAAAAAGCAATGATCCGTTCAAAGGCTCCTCATATCTCCCAGATGAGCGGTAAAGTGCCTCGAGGCTCACTCTGGCTGCCCAGGACAGGGCAGCTTCTTCCACGCCTGCCTTTGAAGTAGATCGTTTTACGTTTACTAGATAAAAACAACTCAAAAATCGATCTGTGTAATCTCATTGTTGTCATGTGTTAATGTTCTACTCTGCCTTAAAAAACAAAACAAAATAAAATCCGCAAAGATCCCTGTCCTTGTTTAGAGAACACAGGAGGTTTGCAAGGTTCTCAGCTCAATTCTCCACCCGCATTCACCAGATATTTTCAAAGAAACTCCGAAAAGCAGGGAGAATTCAGTGGGCCGCTGAAATACCAAGTATGGATTCAATAAAAAGGCAGGCAGAGAAGCAAGCTGATAGGTCAGTTTAGAAGAAATATTCTGATTTTTGAATTAAACTTCTTTTACTCTCCCCAAAGCATCTTTAAGAGAAAAAAAAGAGTTGAAAGAGTTGATTCTCTTTGGAAGTACATACCTTTATATTGGTTACTGATGACCACAGTCAGATTTTCATCTAGACCTGAAGATTTTTTCCTCCCCAATTAATTTGAAGGACGATATATGAGAATATTAAGATGCATTGTATGTATTCAATTTGAGGTGAACTCAAGCTTTTTACCTGGGGCAATGTGTACAGATAATTATTTTATGTATTTTGCAGAGACATTACAGGGCTCATCTAACTGTAGAATTTTACACTTTTTTGTTTTTGATCTGACTACGATAGGAATAAAAAACCCTACGAAAGAACATGTCCAAAAATATTCTTTTAAAAAATCATTTGTCAAAGTCATGACTTAGGCATCATTACATTATTTCCACCAGCAAGAGAAGTATTTGTTCATCTCTATTACATAAGAATTTCCAGTTCGGCCAGTAGCCTATAATGTGCAACTGAGTAGCAGCATTTAATTTAAGAAAAAGTATCAGGTATTAAAATAGTTCGAAAGCAGAGAACTAGCATCTCAATTCTGTCCTGTAACAAAACCCTGAAATCTGGCAGGGGTTATAAATTTAAATTATGTTTCAAATCAATCCCTTTGTAGGAAAACTACATTTCATGTGAACTTTCTGGTGAAATTTCCAACTTCGTTTGTGGTATCTCTGAAAATCTATTTGATCACCTAGGAAGCAGTTAAGCCAGCAGTTTCTAAATTAAATTGGTATTCTCCAGGCACTTTCCAAAACACCAGCTCAGGTCGGATCACACTCACAAAGCTACAAGCGGGAAATGGGAGGTGCTGAGCTGTAATAGGCCAGAGGAAGCACATGGTCACAGAGATCAGTCGACCCCAGCAACCGTTACCGCACAGCTTTGTTTCATTGGAAAACATAAATCTGTACGCACGTACTGCCTTAGACATGTATCAGTGTGCACAGAAAGAAGTCCAGCTTTTAATAAAAGGATGGACATTGGCACTGTAGACGTTGACAGCATTATGCAAACTTTTCAATATTCTCTCGCATGCTCAGCTCTAACTTTTGTTTATAAATCCCACTTAGACGTAATTTACAACTTCTGTTAACTTAAGCTGGGTTCTGTAAAACCTGTCTAAAAAAATCAACCCAGAGCACTTTGAGATGTTACAAATATATCTAGATATCAAACACTGTACTGAGCAAATTATCTCCATTTGGGAAACTCTGGATTTGTATTTATGTACATAATACATTTTTGTCCTGATGAAATGATGAAGTCAGTCTTGCTTTTTTTTTTTTCCTCTCTCTCCGCGCCTCCCCTGACTCTTCTAAACCTGGCTGTAGTATCTACGAAACAGGCTCAGGAGCCCAAGAAAAATAAAATGGGACGTTCTGGAGGTCGTCACTCATTGAACAAATTATTGAATTTTGCACTTTGTTAGGTGATTTGGGCAGAAAAAATATATAGGATAAACAAAAAGTCCTGCAAATTGTCTGAAGTTTATAATTTTATTCTAGCATAGTTTAAAGGCTTCAGTAATTAAAAATGTCCTAAAATTTTGTATTGGTTATGTCATTCATGTAAAGCCATTGCAGAGATCTGACCCCCTCATTCTCCTTTAGGAATACTTACAGATGTCAGTCAACCTGGATTTTTTTAAAAAAGGGCAAATCCCACCTCTTTATTTACTCTTTCTACGAAAACTTGCTTTCAAGATCAAACACATCAGGAATGGAAGCTCTTCTTAGGGTTATCATTTTAAAGTAGCTAGAAGGCGGCAAAAAGCACCCAGCTTCGTTTTCTCTGTGCTTGCTTTTATTGAAACAAGAGCGTGTACTTTTCACTCCACTAGTTGCACAGAGTGGAGAACTGAGTGCTGCCCCTTTAAAAAAAAAAGCACACTTATTCAAGCAGCACTACTTACAACAGGCTTTGGTCAAAGTGGAGTCCCTGGGTTGTGCAAACATACAACGAACTTGGCTGCTAACCAAAAAGTTGGAGGTTTGAGTCCACCCAGAGGCTCCTCAGAAGAAAGGCAATCTAAATCCGTTGGCCAACGAATTGTTTCTGAACTCATAGTGACCCTAAAAGACAGTAGACTGCCCCATAGGGTTTCCATGGCTGTAATCTTCGCAGAAGCAGACTGCCACATCTCTCTCACAGGAAGCGGCTGGTTGGTTCCAACTTTCGACCTTTCGGTTAGCCGCTGAGTACTTGACCATTGTGCCACCAGGGCTCCCACCCTGGCAATCTACTTTGGAAAAATCAGCCATTGAAAACCCTGTAGAGCACAATTCTACTTTGACACACTGGAGTCACAAGGAGTTGGAATTGACTCAGTGGCCACTGGTTCTGGTCAAAGTAAAATATTTCCAGTTCAGGATGGAAATTGAAGGGATTAAATGAAAAGTAAAATAGCAGAGAATAAAATAATTTGATAATATTTTGATAAAAGAGTTTTAGACTATAAAATATGGATGTAAATTAAGTAGCAATATAAACCAGGAGGGCCAGTATCATGGCAAAATACAGATGAATGCACATGATGAAGATTTTCTTGAGGGGAAAGATAGATTTGACGGCATTTTTCTTCCCCCTGTGGTGGAGCACAGTGGTTGATGAAAAGGTTGACATAATTTTATTCAGAAAGGAACTTTAGACTTCCATCAGGTTTGAGTCACTTAGTAAACCCATAAAGGTCTCAATTGATAAGGTTTTCCCTTCTCTCCTGTTGACGTACCTTTCGTATTTCAGTGATATTTCTCCACATCACGGCTCTACAGGGGGTAGTCAAGGAGATGTATTTTAGCCATACTGAGTTTAAGAAACTCAAACCCATGTATCCTTCAGGATTTTGTACCACACCCTCTTCTGTGACCTATATTAAAAAAAAAAAAAAAACAAACCCATGCTATTGATTCCCACTCACAGCAACCCTGTAAGACAGAGTAGAACTGCCCCCTACGGTTTCCAAAGAGCCGCTGGTGGATTCAAACAGCAGACGTTTTGGTTATCAGTCGAGTTTTTAACCACCGCGCCACCAGGGCTCCTATAACACCACAAACCAAACCCATTGCCATCCAGCGGATTCCGACTCATAGCAACCCTACAGGACAGCGTAGAACTGCCCCATAGAGTTTCCAAGGAGGGGCTGGTGAATTCCAACTGTCGACATTTTGGTTTGCAACTATAGCTTTTAAACACTGTGCCACCAAGGCTCCGGGGCTTCTATATACTGCCCTAAATCTGATCATCCATTTTCATGGTGTCAACTACCATCTGTGCTATTATTTCCCACACTGTAGTTTTACATCATTTGATTCTCTTAAGGAGCCCTGGTGGCACATTGGATAAGAGCTATGGGGACTAACCAGAATGTCAGCAGTTCAAATTCACCAGCCGCCCCTTGGAAACCCTATGGGGCAATTCTCTGTTCTATGGGATCGCTAAGAGTTGGAATCAACAGCAAAAAATCTATATAATTACTTACTCAAGGGACTCTGTGAGTTTTCCTTGATACTTCCCTTTTCTTTACCTTCCAATGCAATTCACCGCAAATCTTTATAATTTTACTGCCTAAATAACTCCTACATATCACCCTAGTTCGTGCCACTACCTTTTCTCACCAAGAATAAGGAAGCAACCTCCTAATTCCTATAATAGTAGCCTATTTGTGAGACCATGTTGGTAAGGGCTAGGTGGGAGTGCTTGTGGACCAGGGCCCCATAACTCGTTCTCTAAACTGAACTTAGAATTTAGGGTATTTGTTTTCTATTGCTTTCACTTGATGTGTTACATATTAAGAGGCTGAACACGACCCAGAGAAAAGCATATATACCACGTTGGTTACCACCCCGTTGTCTCTCACTGCCTCTTCTCTACTCCCTTTGTGATGCTGCTGCTGGGACTCTGTAAAGCACATTTCTCTTTGCTAGCTTGTCTGTAGGAGTCCTGGTAGCACCACAGTCAAGCACTCAGATACTTACTGAATGGTTGGGGGTTTGAGCCCACCCAACGGCTCGGCAAGAGAAAGACCTTGTGATCTGCTTGAGAAAGACCTGGTGATCTGCTCTGTAAAGATTAGTGTAGGAACCTCTACAGGGCAGTTCTACTCTGTGACATGGGGTGGTTATGCATCAAAAATCGCCTTGATGGCACCTAACAACAGCTGGTTCCTGCCAACTCCAGTCAATAGGAGGTGTTAGAAGGAGTCTAAGCCAAAGAAATAAAATTAGTTGCCATTGAGTCGATTCCAACTCAAAGTGACCCTATAGGACAGAGTAGAACTGCCTCCCAAGATTTCCAAGGAGCAGTTGGTGGATTCAAACTACTGACCTTCTGGTTAGCAGACGAGCTCATAACTACTAAGCCACTAGGGCTCCAGAGGGAGACTAGAGAGTTGGAAAAGGGAGAAAAGGCCAGTTCCTTCTTGTTTTCTCCTGACTGTGCAGTGCCACCCCCGTGATACTTCTTTACTCTGGTAGCGGTGGTTTCCAGCTTCCACCATTTTCTCCCACGTTCCCCAAACCAGCCTTGTAATGCTCCTCAGATATAATGACCATCTCCTGGCTTGAGTCTCTTCCTCAGAGGCCTGGGTTCTGTCTCTGGCCCCTTCTCCAAATTTTTAGATTTAATAACCTATCCTCTTCCCTTTGTTCTTCCAGCCTTAGAGGTTCCTGCTTCCTGCAGTTACTACGTCTTCTTACCTATTACTCATGAAGAACTCCTCATTCTCTCTGTTAAAATAACCAGTATGCCTTCTGTTTCCTAACTGACCCTGATTAATATACCTGCTTTACTCCACATAGACTAGATTTCTTAAGTTCCTCAGACTATCTACGGTTCTACTTCCTGACTCTCCCACATTCAGTTCTCTCTGCTAGGAATTGTTTTCTGTCCCCGCTCTCCTTCCCTCCCTCGCCTCTGTTCCCTCCCAGATTTTCCTGGGTAGTGCCTCCTGAAATGTCACTTACTCAGGGAACCTCCCCTGACCCTTTAGACAAAACTGAACCTCTACTCAGCTATCACCTTTTCAGAGACCAACCACACCACTTTGCCACCCAGTGTCCATCTTCCTTCCTACTCCAGTACAAGAGGGCAAAGGAGCATATTTTTTTCCTACCCAGTACCAAGCTCAGCGCTAAGCACATTTAGGCAATCAGTTAAGACTGATTGATTCATGATTAAATCAGCTTTCAATCTTATAATCAAACAGAATAATGGGTAGAGTTTTTCGGCTAAGTGTTTAATTTTAGGATTTTTATTCCCTTCTCATTTTAGCCAGAGTCCCTGAAATAGTAGACAAAAACAAATCTAGGCAAGAAATTGAAGTCAAAGCAAAAGCAGTGGCAGCTCCAGAATCTCTACATAGGAGAGGCTCGGGGGCAGAGAAGCTAGAGAAATTTCCTTGACACAGTATTTGCTTAGTAAACGCAGGGCTTTCACTTACAGAACACATTTACTTTGGGCGGCTTGGCACTAGGAGTTGAGAATAGGTCTATTAGAGACTATGAAGGAGCTAAACCCCTACAAGAAAAGGAGAAAATAAATCCCACATTTCTTTGGCCCTGTACATGTTCATCCATCAGTCGATGAATACTTGGGATGTGTCCACCTTTTGGCTGTTGTGAATAATGCTACAATGAACATGGTGCGTAAGTATCTTTCAGTTATTTGGGGTATACACCTAGGAGTAGAATTACTGGATCATATGGTAGTCCTATGTTTAACTTTTTGGGAAACCACCAAAATGTTTTCTACAGAGGCTGTACCATTTAACTTTCTACCAGCAATGCACATGTGTTCAAAGGGATACTTTTAACTCAGTTGAAGCACTTGTTCCTGGTAGCTACCTCAGAATATGGCTTTCTGTGGTTAAAAAAGAGTCAAAGCAATTTCACAAAATGATTACAAAATTGTTCAAATCTCTGTATTAGTGAAAATAACCAAGAAAATAATCTTGGTGTCTCAAGAAAAACAGTGATTTTATGGCTGTGGCCAGAAGTACTTTCACAAAATATTGCAAAGTGAGATAATTTTGTTTTTCGCAGCTGCCCTTTTTTCTCTCACCACACCACTCTCCTGTGACTGCCACATGCCCAGGTCTGTCATCCTGCTGTGACCTGCTCCCCTGTCCAGCAGCAGCTTCCCACCGCACCAAAATAAATCACAGGTTCTTTCCTCCCCTTCTCTCAGAAAACAAGCCTGGTGATTTGTTTCTGAAAGATCACAGCCTTGAAAACTCTGTGGAGCAGTTTAACTCTGCACATGTGGGGCCACCATCAGCTGGGATCAACTCAATGGGAACTAACAGCGACAATCCATAGCAGAAGCTCCAACAGTGTTTTTGGGATATTTGAGGCCTGAGGTATCCTCTACAGCTGATGCAAATTTTTGCCTGTTTTGCCTTTGAATGAAGTCGGCCCAGAAAATGAATCTAGAGTGCGTTGCTAACCTTGGTATCCACTACAGTCTGTTTGGCAGAAGGGTTTATGTTTTCACAATACCACCACTTTCTCATCTTACTACATGCCGGGTAATTTTCATATATTCTCTTATTTAATCCTTACGGTTTTGTAAAGTAAATATTGTAATTCCCAATTTATATTTGGGGAAACTGAGGATTAGACTGGGTAAGTAATTTCCCAAAGTAACTTGGTTAGCTAAGTGACTTGACTGGAATTTGGACCTGGATCCTCTTTGACTTCATCTCTCTCATCTTTTTGCTCCACCTACTATGTCTTGCTGCCTCTTCATTTTTCAGATGTACAGTTTGTCTCCTATCTAAAGATAGGACTTATGTTTAAGGATCTTTTAGCTTAGCTTTCCAAGAGGGTTCAAGATCGCTTAATAGAGTTGTGCCCAAACTCTGATCTGTATTGAAGACGAGGCTTTGGTAATTTTATAGACTCTGGTGTTTTATACTATAAATAAATTTTGTTCAGAATGATTTCAGTGAGAATAAGCAGACTATTTGTCTGCCAGTTCCATTTTGATTACTGTAATCTGTTACAGAAACAAAGAAAGAGAAAGGCATTATATCCATAAAGTAAGTAAGTTCTCTATTGCTGTTCTGTGGTGTGTAAGCACACATTCTAGCCATGGTGGTGAAGGGGTTAAGAGCTTGGCTGCTAACCAAAGGGTCGGTGGTTCAGACCCACCAGCAGCTCCTTGGAAACCCTATGGGGGTAGTTCTACCCTGTCCTATAGGGTTGCTATGAGTCAGAACCACCTCCATGGTGCCTAACAACAACAATAAGCACACACTGCAATTGTATCAATAGAATCGAAGTTGCTAGGCGGTGTAAGAGGTTCACAGCTTTAGTAAACGGGCTTTCCAAAGCATTTGTCAAATTTCGTATTTGTTTACCAGTGGGGATTCAGTGGTAGAATTCTTCCCTTCCAGGTGGGAGATCTGAGTAGATTCCCAGCCAACGCACCTCAAGTGTAGCCACTACCCATTTGACAGTAGAAGCACGTGAGTTGCTATGATGCTGAAAAAGTTTCAGCAGAGCTTCCAGACAAAGATGGGCTAGAAAGAAAGGCCTAGCGATCTACTTCCAAAAGTCAGCCAACGAAAACTCTGTGGATCACAGTCATCACAAGCTGACCATAAGGAGGACGTAAGACCCGGAGCCTTTTTGTTCCCTTGTGCAGGGAGTCTCCATGAGTTGGGGGCTGACTCCACCAAGGCTAACAACAACGTTCTTAGCTAAAGTTAAACTAAATATAATGATCATCTTCCTTTCACTTCTGATAATTCAATAATTTTTTACCTGGGCAAAAACTTAGGTTCCTGAAACTCTGATAAAATGCCAAGTACTCAAGCCCCTGGTAGATTTTGGACAGGAAGCAGTTGTGTGTTAGAGCTGGTTCCTACTGGTTCAAGATAGCAAATTGTTAAATTTTCCAAAATTTTGTGAACCAGTTATTAAACATAGCCATTGTCGAAAATTGAGTTGTATAAGCTTATAATGGTGGCATAGTGGTTAAGTGCTGTGGCTGCTAACCAAAGGGTCGGCAGTTCAAATCTGCCAAGTGCTCCTTGGAAACTCTATGGGGCAGTTCTACTCTGTCCTATAGGGTCGCTATGAGTCGGAATGGACTCGACGGCACTGGGTTGGGTAAGCTTATAATTAAAATGAATACTCAAAATTAATTACTTCCTAATTATTTTCTAGGTCCCTCAGTGACTAAAAAGTTAAGCACTCTCCTATTAGCCAAAAGTTAGTGGTTGAAACCACCCAGATGTTCCCAGGGAGATAGGCCTGGCGATATGCTTCCAAAAACCCTTGAAAACTCTATGGAGTAGTTGTACTCTGCACACATGGGGTCAGCAGAACTCAGAGTTGACTTGACGGCAACTAACAACAACAACAAGGAGTTATTTTATGGCATGATACTATTATCTAAGCTCTGGAGTTGATTGTATCTGTATGGTGGAAATACTATATAATGATGTGTTACCACACATTTCTTCCTAACTCCACATTCAGTGATGTACTTTGGTAGCGTGAACTTGGTCCTGTGGGGAGTATTTAAACCACAGAAATTGGCAAACAAACAAATCAGCACTTTATTATTTTTTTTAAATTGTCTGAACTTAAGAAAATAATGCAAACTTAAATTATGTTATATATATAGCAGTTACAGTATGAATAGCAGTAAGTTTAACAAAATGGTTTTCTAGTATGTGAAAACTAGTATTTAAAAACAGCCAAGGAGATGTACACCTCATTGATGAATTAGTGAAGCGCCAACATAGTTCTTTGATGTTTCATTTTCCTCTTGCTTATTGAGGTAAATGAAAACATCAGTGCCATTCATATTGGAACTACATTTATTCATCAATTGCAACCATAGAGATGAGTTTGGAAAAAAATCAATGACAGCTTTATGTGAAAATAGATTGACTATATAAAATTTGAAACAAAGTTTTATATATTTTATTATGATTTGTAAATTGTGTGCTATACATTCCTTATGTCACTAAAATTATAATAAACTAAAGCATACATGCATGTATGGGAGCCCCGGTCAGCAGTTTCAATCCACCAGCCACTCCTTGGAAACCCTAAGGGGTAATTTTACTCTGTTCTGTAGGATCACTATGAGTCAGAATTGACTTGACAGCAAAGGGTTTGGGTTTGGTATACATGTACGGAGCCCTCGTGGTGCAGTGGTTAAGAACTTGGTTGCTAATCAAAAGGTTGGCAGTTCAAATCCACCAGCTGCTCCTTAGAAACACTGTGGAGTGGCTGTACTCTGTTCTGTAGGGTCAATATGAGTGGGAATCGACTTGACAGCAATGGGTTTATGTACGTATACTTACATACATATATATCTATATTTCTGCCTTCCTGCCCATCTATCTATCTACCATGCCATGCCATGCCTTACCATACCACACAAGTTGTCAATCCTATTTCAACTCTTGGCAATCCCATGTGTGTCAGAGTAGAACTGTTTTCCACAGAGTTTTCAATGGCTGAATTTCCAGAAGTAGATCACGAGGTCTTTCTTCTCAGGCACCTCCCAATGGACTCGACCTCCGAACTTTTGATTATCAGTTGAGTATGTTAGCCACCCAGGGGCTCTCTCTCTCTTTCTCTCTGTGTGTGTGTGTATATATATATATTAGTGTGTGTGTGTATTTACTGATGTGTACATGCACACACACATTTTATTCTTTCTAGAGAGCTGGTTGTTAAAAATTTACCAACACATTACAGACAAGAAGTACATAGAAATTTCATTTTGATTCCAATTCATGTTCTGTAAATTGTAAAGTTAGCCTCTGCCTTTACAGACTTGCCCTTTAATACCAATTAAAGTATGACTACTGTAACTTAAAGGGATGTAAGTCCTAAAAAGGCTACTGGTAGAGCTATCATGAAATGTTTAGAAGTATTCTGGTATTAATGGGTGATTTGCCCAGAATGGTCAGGGCAGAAATTATTTTCCTCCTGGAACACATACTGAAGCAACGCGTGGAGTCTCTAAGGCATCCAAGAGGGATTTCAATTTTTAATTGAATATAGTAGCATATGATCAAGAACCGATAGTGCTGAAGGAAGAAGTCTAAGCTGCTCTGAAGACATTGGTGAAAAACAAGGCTCCAGGGAGTGACGGATACCAGTTGAGATGTTTCAACAAACAGATGCAGTGCTGGAGGTGCTCACTAGTCTATGCCAAGAAATTTGGAAGACAGCTACCTGGCCAACCAACAGGAAGAGATCTATATTTATGCTTATTCCCAAGAAAGGTGATCCAACTGAGTGTGGAAATTATTGAACAATATCACTAACATCACATGCAAGTAAAATTTAGCTGAAGATCATTCAAAAGCAGCTGCAGCTGTACATCAACAGAGAACTGCCAGAAATTCAAGCAGGATTCAGAAGGGGATGCAGAACGAAGGATATCACTGTTGATGTCAGATGGATCCTGGCTGAAAGCAGAGAATACCAGAAATATGTTTACCTGTGTTTTATTGACTACGCGAAGGCATTTGACTGTGTGGTTCATAACAAATTACGGGTAACATTGTGAAGAATGGGAATTTCAGAACACTTAATTGTGCTCTTGAGGAATCTATACAAAGATCAAGAGGCAGTTGTTCCAACAGAACAAAGGGCTATTGTGTGGTTTAATGTGAGGAAAGGTGTGTGTCAGGGCTGTATTCTTTCACCATACTTATTCAGTCTGTGTGCTGAGCAAATAACCTGAGAAGCTGGGCTATATGAAGAAGAATGGAGCATCAGGAAGACTCATTAACAGCCTGAGATATGCAGGTGGCACAACGTTGCTTGCTGGAAGTGAAGAGGGTTTGAAATACTTGCTGATAAAGACCAAAGACCACAGCCTTCAGTATGGATTACACTTCAACATAAAGAAAACAAAAATCCACATACCTGGACCAGTAAGCAAAATCATGATAAATGGAGAAAAGATTGAAGTTGTCAAGGGCTTCATTTTTCTTGGATCCACAATCAACACCCATGGAAGCAGCAGTCAGGAAATCAAATGACATATTGCATTGGGCAATTCTGCTGCAAAAGACCTCTTTAAAGTGTTAAAAAGCAAAGATATCACCTTAAGGGCTAAGGTGTGCCTGACCCAAGCCATGGCATTTTAACTCGCCTCATATGCATGCAAAAGCTGGGCAATGAATAAGGAAGACTGAAGAAGAATTGAGGCCTTTGAACGATAGTGTTGGTGAAGAATATTGAACATACCATGGACTGCCAAAAGAATGAACAAATCTGTATTGGAAAAAGTACAGGCAGAATGCGCCTTAGAAGCAAGGATGGGAGAATTCTTCTCACATGTTTTGGACATGTTATCAGGAGAGGTCAGTCACTAGAGAAGCATATCATGCTTAAAGAAGTAGAGGGTCAACAAAAAAAAAGGAAGATCCTCAATGAGATGGAATTGACACAGTGGCTGTAACAATGGGCTCAACCATAACAATCATCATGAGGATGGCACGGACCAGAAAGTTTTTGTTCTGTTGCACATAGGGTTACTATGAGTCGGACCAATTTGACGTCACCTAACAACAACAGCATAGTTTCTTTTTGGCTATAGTTAATGAATTGAAGAGTATGTGAAGTTTTTCCTAAAATACTTTTTCAAACCTTAGAAACTGTTATCACCACTGTCAATGTTGAAAATCATGAGTAAAAATTTAGAATGAGTTGCTGCTGATATTAGGTGCCATCAAGTCATTTCTGATTCATAGTGACCCTATGTACAAGAGAAAGAAACACTGCGAAGTCCTGCACCATCCTTATAATCATTTTTATGCTTGAACCCATTGTTTCAACCACTGTGTCAATCCATCTCCTTGAGGGTCTTCCTCTTTTTGCTGACGCTCTACTCTACCAAGCATGATGTCCTTCTCTAGGGGTCTGGTCCATCCTGATAACATGTCTAAAGTGCGTAAGCTGAAATTTCCCATCCTCAGGTCTGATGAACATTCTGGCTATATTTCTTCCAAGACAGATTTGTTTGTTTTCTGGCAGTCCATGGTATATTCAGTATTCTTGGCCAACACCAGGATTCAAAGGCATCAATTTTTCTTCTGTCTTCCTTATTCATTGTACAGCTTTCTTCACACTCATATGAGGTGATTGAAAACACCATGGCTTAGTCCTTAAAGTGACATCTTAGCTTTTTTAACACTTCAAAGAAACCTTTTGCAGAAGATTCGCCCAATTCAATGCAATGAGAGTTTTACCATTATTTAAGTTACTTTTAATTCCTACTTTTCTCCTTACTATTTTTTATTTCTTCTCTCTCGCTTCTTTTCTCTTTTTCCCCCTGTATTTATTTGTTTATTTAACTGGAGGACTGTAGCTGAGAACAAAGGTACTCATGATCCAGAGATTCAAAAGAGTTCCTGGAAAGCAACTTAAAATCAAGGAAAAAGCATCATTTAAAACATTATTATCTCGGATATGTACTGTGAAAGGGAATTCACTGGAAAAATGGCATTTGAGTCATCATATTTGAAACATTTCTAGCTTGTTTCCATACTCAGAACCACTTGTAGGCAACACACAAGAAGTAGGAGAAGCGTCTAACACAAGAAGTCAATGACTGGTGAAAAGTTTCCATACTGATCAAGATTTCAGCTCCCGAATGTTCCCAGGATGATTCAGCCAAGGATTAAGAGGGCATTTTTTGCTGAAGCTGCTAGAGCATGTTTTTTTCTCATTTCCAAGAAGGGCTCTGTGTGTGTGTGTGTGTGTGTACATGTACAAGCACCCAGGATAACTACCTTCCAGATCCTCAGAGTTTTGTTCCATCATTCCATGGAAGGAAATTTAAGAAGACAGTCTATTTGTTTAGAGCAAAAGAAATTGGTGCTCATCATGTGGTCAGTAAGATAAAACCTGTTCTTGTTTATTTGGTTTTAAGAATCTAAATTCTTATGATTATCCTAAGACCTGAGTAGTCAAACAACTGCCTTTGTCTTTCTAACTGCAAAAGTATTCTCTTAAAGATCAAATATGAGTTATTTGAAAGATCTAAAGATTGTCACATTGTCTAGTGTGATAACCAAAAGAATGAAAAATACTGTAATCGTATGATCGAGCCACTACACTCATAGGATGTTTGGTGTATGAGGTTTAACAGCAAAATGAATTTAAAGGGAAATTAAGAGACTCACTGCTGTAATAGACAGGAGCTGTTCCATCCTGGTTCTAGAAAAATTTCCTGCTATGATAATATTTGTGAAAATGAAATCTTCCTTTTTTTTGTTTTCCTTTACCTGAAATTCTAAAAGCAATATTAATTTTTGTTAGAAAAAATATGTATATTCTTCAGTATGTATTCACCCTCTGCTTTCTTTGGAACATAAGGTCCACAGAGATAAACTGGTTCCTCAAAGCCTCAGCAACTGCTACAGCCTGAGCTAGAACTTGGGATTCCCGTTTCATAATCCATGCCTCTTTCCACCACGTTATGACATAATGAGGTAGTCAGTGTGTGCTTCTTTTGTCCTAGGCGAGAAGCAGAAATAAAAAAAATAAATAATGAATGCACATACCCCAGACATTCCTGTTTGAATTCGTTTAGAAGCATGGGACCAGAAATGTTTGATACACGTGGATGAAAATATGAAGAGGTTTTGAGTTTCACCGCAGGTCGCTTCTTGAGTTCAATGAGCTCCTTTGATAATCATAAATAGAATAGAGACCATGGAAATTTCTCAGTATGGAGAATAGCTCTGCTATCAAAATGGTTATGGTTTAATGACCACAAAGGTGTAACTGATTAATTCATACCTCACCTTTTTCCAAAAACATTTGAGGCAACAAAACTATATGTAGTGCTAAAGGAAAATGGCTAAGCATGTGTTCTCCTCATGGTCATGCTGGCAGAGACAACTTGTGTGTTCAGTTGATTCCCTTTCTTCCCAAGTATACAATGGACTACATTTTCCAGTCTTCCATGGCTTTAGCTGAGGCCACAGGATTGAGCTCTGGCCAATAGAATGTGGCAGAAGTCATATACACCACTTTCAGACCTGGTATTTAAAAGCAGTCTTGTGATCCCCCACACTCTATATCTCTGCTAGTCTGCCAGCTGGAAGCAGGGGAGCCAGTGGAGGAACATGAGGCCCTACAAGGTGGTAAAACCACAGGAATAAGGAAAATGGAGTCTTTGAATGACGGCATAGAGAAGAATCATTCCCACACTACTCTCGAACTGCAGATGACGGTAACAAACCTCCATCGTGTTAAGATATTGGGTTGTTTGCATAACCTGATTAATGTTCTTGTTAGCTGCCATCGAGTGGCCCCACATTCATGGTGACCCCTTGCACAATGAAAAGAAATGCTACCTTGTTCTGCACTAGTCTCATGATCATTTGCAGACCAGAATATTGTGATCCATAAAGTTTTCACTGGTTGATTTTCAGAGGTAGATTACTAGGCCTTTTTCCTAGTCCATCTTAGTCTGGAAGCTTCGCTGAAAACTCTTCAGCATCATGGTAACACACAAGCCTCCAATGACAGTTGGGTGCTGGCTGAGCACGAGGTACTTCGGCCAGGAATCAAACATGAGTCTCCTACATAGAAGGTGAGAATTCTACCACTAAACCACCACCAATGCCTCAACCTAATTATTAAAGCCCATTTAACCATAGAGGAATTATTTGCTTTGGAAGTTTTTGGATTGAGAAACAATTACTTCAACCTGAAACAATTCTTACTGTAGAAATTTTGTACTTAATTAAGCTTATCTTCTGAAAAATCAATCGAATGAATAAATGAATGAATTTATAGTATTGGAAGATAAATCTTTAAATTTATTGAGGGAATAGAGGACAAATAAGATACAGTAGCAAACGTATGTTTATCCTTATAAGAAAATGCCAAACAATTTTAGAAAATGGTAGGAACCTTATGCATTGTACCTATAATGTAGGAGAACTCCAGTTGCTCCATGGCCTTGATAGAACTTATTATCGGTATTTTTAATTTCAGTCATTCTAGTGGGTATTTCGTAGTATCTCATGTAGTTTTCATTTACATTTCCTTGATAAGTCATGATATTATCTTTTCATGTCCTTATCGGTCATTTACATGTCTTCTTTAGTGAAATGTCCATT
Organism: Loxodonta africana; assembly: GCF_030014295.1. NCBI lineage: Eukaryota > Metazoa > Chordata > Mammalia > Proboscidea > Elephantidae > Loxodonta > Loxodonta africana. The sequence goes on from NC_087362.1 coordinate 13,114,652, forward strand.
CAAATCTTTTTTGTCTGACTTCTTATTATTTCATTTTAAGGGCTCTTTCTATATTCTGGATATAAGCGTTGTATTAGATATGAGATAATAATATAGTTTCTTTTTTTTAGTCTGTTGATATAATGACTGACATTTATTGATTTTCAGATGTTGAACCAAACCTCACATTTCTGGGATGAATCCTGCTTTGTCATGACGAATTACCTTTTTTTTTACCTATTGTTTGATTTGACTTGCTAAAATATATAGGATTTTGCATCTATAATCATGAAGGATGTTTTTCTTTAGCTTTCATTTTTATTAAGTCTTTGGTTTTAATAACAGAATAATGGTAGATGCCTTAATTTCTGGAAAAGCTTATGTAGAATTAAAATAACTTCTTCTTAAATGTTTAGTAGGATTCATCAGTGAAGCCATCTGGCTATAGAATTTTTTATTTTGTTTATTTGTTTTTTAAATTAGCCATAGTGCTATTGAGGTTATTTATTTTTTTCTTGAGTGAGCTTTGGTATCTTGTGTTTTTTATGAAAACCATATGTCATTTTAATTGCTTATTTACTTGTTTGTCTCTGTCATTAGACTATTAAAGACCCCTTGAGGGAAGTGGCTCTGCCTTTTATTTTTAAGGTTACAAAGCTTAATATAGTGTTGAGCACATGGTGAATATTCAATAAACTTTTGTTAAAATAAACAAAGAGGTGGATGAGTTTTTAGTAGGACCCTGAGGAGTTTCGTAGGTGGAAACCAGAAGTGGATCAAGAGGGATTAAGGTGAGAGAGGAAGATATCCACAAAGAAAGGACAGCACCAGCCATAGTCAAGAAGAAGCCAGGGGAGGGCTTGATTAGGGAATAGCAGAGTGTGCATTTGGGGTGTTGAAGTAGAAATTAAACTGGATTACAATAAAGCCGAACCAAGTCAAAGTGATTACTAAACTGAGGAGCTCCAAGCATATCCTGGGAATTCATTGAAGATTTTTGAGGAATGGAGTTTTAAGAACTCTTCTGTGCTAAGAAGGATGTTTCTGGTGGCAGAGTGTGGGACTGAGTAGAGAAGACAGAGACAAGAGACAACAAAAGAAGTTAGGAGGCTGCTGCAACACTACTTTGATGAGAAATAATGGGAGACTCAGACAGGGGCCATGGCTATGGATGTCAGAAAAAGAAGTTTTTTCAAATTTAGGATTCATAAAATTTTTCACCTGAATGAATATGAGGACTCATGGCAAATCAAGATATAAAAAAAAATAATCCTGAGGTTCAGTAGGATGCTAAGGCTGCTAACTAAGATGTTATTGCAGGTGAAAGAACACATTGACTGGAGAGAAGAAGCATAACCACAACCAAACAGAAGGTTCTGGAACTCAAGAAAAGCAATGGAGATGTTGCCACCACACCCATTGCAGTAAAAGTCAAAGCAACAGAAAAAAATGGCAACAGTGGACGAGAAGAAGCCCAGGAGATGGGGAATATCTTCCATATTTGTATAGTAAAAGTGAAAAGCTGGTGAAGGTATTGAGAAGAATCTTGCAGAAGGAAGGAGGAGAACCTGAAAAGCACAAAAATGTATGTAATACCTTTCAAGAAAGAGTTTCAAGAAAGTGCTGAAGATTGGGAGGTGGTGTAGTTATGAGTCTGGACCCAAAGTCAGAAAGACTTTGTATTGAATCATTGCTTTAACATTTGTAGACTGTGTGATCTTGAACCAGTTACACAATCTTTATCTGTAGAGTGAAGACATTTTATTACCTTTCTCATAAGGTCTTTGCAAAGAATAAATGAGAGCTAATGCCCACAGAGTAGTTCTCACTTTGTGTGGTACATAGTGACCTTGAAAGCATGAGGGAGGTTGAAAAGTATGAGGGAAATGAGGATGTGAGTTTTGCTTCTCTGGAAGGTCAGCCGAAGATTACAAATGTGTAGAAACTACTCTTACTTTAAAAAAACACAAAAAAACTCTTACTTAGATGTGGGGTTTTCAAGTCTTTTCTCAAGAACAATAATATCTTTATCATTCTCACCTGAAGAATGTTTGGATGGTGTGTGTGTGTGCGTGGTGCAATAGGTTTTCTTTTATGTGGCCTTTCTGGTCCAGGATTTTACCCCCAAAATGGCTGCAGTCTTCTAAGGGATCTGTCATTTTGCTGTCCAAAGGGATTGGTTGGTTTACAATCCATATTTACATGGATTGGCTGGGCTGTCCAGTAGTTAACATTATCAGGATAGGCTGGAGGGGAGAGGAAGGGGATGGATTCTCCTAGTCTGACCTTTACCAGGATTGGCTGGGGGACCTCCCTGATGGACAAAAACCCTAGAATGCAGATGCTCAGACAGAGACCTCTTGATCAAGAGCCAGGAGAGAAGTGTGTCTTTTGTTTCCTAGGATCCCTGGGCTGAGAACCTCCCAGTTCCAAGTGAAAGGGCTATATGGAGCTGGACTCCAGCAGCTGAGAAAAGGTGGCACTGGTGCGAGCAATGGGGAACCATGACACCAGCAGACAGCAGTGGTGGGGGACTAGGCCCACCGGGTAGAGATGGGCACCTCCAGGCAGGAGGTCACCAATGGAGCAGAGGTTTGGGCATACACAATACAGGTTGTAAGTGTTAGGTGCCTTCGAGTTGTTTCTGACTCATTACAACCCAATGTGCAACAAAAGTAAACACTGCCCGACCTTGCACCATCTTCACAACCCTTCGTAGTCTTGAGCCCATCATTGTAGCCACTGGGTTAATCCATCTCACTAAGGGTCTTCCTCTTTTTCAATGACCCTCTACTTTACCAAGCATGATGTCCTTCTCCAGGTCCCTCAGATAACATGCCCAAAGTATGTGAGAGGAAATCTTGCTATCCTTGCTTTTAAGGAGCATCCTGGCTGTAGTTCTGCCAAGACAGATTTTTTTTTTTTTATTCTTCTGGCAGTCCATTGTATATTCAGTATTCTTTGATAACACCATAATTCAAAGGCATCAATTTTTCTTCAGTCTTCCTTATTCATTGTTCAGCTTTCACATGCATATGAGGCGATTGAAAATACTATGGCTTGGGTCAGAGGCACCCTAGTCCTCAGAGTGACGTCTTTTCTTTTTAACACTTTAGAGAGAGAGGTCTTTTGCAGCAGATTTGTCCAGTGCAATATGTCATTTGATTTCTTAACTGCTGTTTTCATGGGCATTGGTTGTGGATCCATGTAAAATGAAATCTTTGACAACTTCAATACTTTCTCCATTTATCATGATGTTGCTTATTGGTCCAGTTGTCAGAGTTTTTGTTTTCTTTATGTTGAGGTGTAATTCATACTGAAGGCTGTGGTCTTTGATCTTCATCAGTAAGTGTTTCAAGTACATTTCACTTTCAGCCAGCAAGATTGTGTCATCTGCATATTGCAGGTTGTTAATGAGTCTTCCTCTAATATTTATGCCCTGTTCTTCATATAGTCCAGCTTCTTGGACTATTCGCTCAGCATACAGATTGTATAAGTATGGTAAAACTATACAACCCTGATGTATACCTTTCCTGATTTTAAACCATGCAGTGTCCCCTTGTTCTGTTTGAACCACAGCCTCTTGGTCTATGTACACTCATAAGCACAATGAAGTGTTCTGGAATTCCCATTTTTCATAATGTTATCCATAATTTGTAATGATCCACACAGTCAAACACCTTTGCATAGTCAAGAAAACACAGGTAAACATCTTTCTGGTATTCTCTGCTTTCAGCCAGGGTCCACCTAACATTGGCAGTGATATCCCTCATTCTATGTTTTCTTCTGAATCCAGCTTGAATTTCTGGCAGTTCCCTGTCAATGTACTGCTGCAACTGCTTTTGAATGATCTTCAGCAAAATTTTACTTGTGTGTGACATTAATGACATTGTTGGATAATTCTGCACTCTGCTGGATCACCTCTCTTTGAAATGGGCACAAATGTAGATCCCTTCCAATTGATTGGTCAGGTAACTTTTCCAGTTTTCTTGGAGTAGACGAGTGAGCACTTCCAGTGTTGCATCCATCTTTTCAAACATCTCAATTGATATTCTGTCAATTTCTGGAGCTTTGTTTTTTGCGATACTTTCAATGCAGCTTGGATTTCTTCCTTTAGTACCATTGGTTCTTGATGATATGCTACCTCCTGAAATGGTTGAATGTCTACCAATCCTTTCTGATGTAGTGGTTCTGTGTATTACTTCCATTTTTTTTGTGTGTGTGTGCTTCATGCCTCATTCAATATTTTGCCCATAGAATCCTTCAGTGTTGCAACTTGAGGCTGGAATTTTTTCTTTAGTTCTTTCGGCTTGAGAAATTTCGAGTGTGTTCTTTCTTCCCTTTTGGTTTTCTGACTCCAGGTCTTTGCACATTTCATTATAATACTTTGCTTTGTTTTCTCAAGCCACTCTTTAGAACCTTCTGTTCAGCTCTTTTACATTGTCATTTTGTCCATTTGCTTCAGCTATTCTTCATTCAAGAGCAAATTTCAGGGTCTCTTCAGACATCCATTTTGGCCTTTTCTTTCTTTCATGTCTTTTTAATGACCTTTTTGGCTTTTTTTTGCGTACGATGTCCTTGATATCATCCCACAACTTGTCTGGCCTTCAGTCATTAGTGTTTAATGTGTTAAATATATTTTTGAGATGGCCTCTAAATTCAGGTGGGATATGCTCAAGGCCATACTTTAGCTCTTGTTGACTTGTTTTAATTTTCTTCAACTTCAGCTTGAACTTGCATATAAGCAATTGATGGTCTGTTCCAAAGTCGGCCTCTGGCCTTGTTCTGACTCACGATATTGAGCTTCTCCATTGTCTCTTTCCACAGATGTAGTTGATTTTATTTCTGTATATTCCATCCAGCAGGAACCACGTGTATAGTTGCCATTTATGCTGTTGAAAAAAGGTATTTCCAGTGAATAGGTCATTGGTCTTGCAAAATTCTATCATTTGATCTCTGGCATCGTTTCTATCTCCAAGACTATATTTTTCCAACTTCCAATCCTCCTTTTTTTTTTTTTTTTTCTAATTTTTGCATTCCAATCACGAGTAATTATCAATGCATCTTGATTGCATGTTTGATCAATTTCAGACTGCACAAGCTGGTAAAAAAAATCTTCAATTTCTCCAACTTTGGCATTAGTTGTGGTGTGTACATTTGAATAATAGCCTTATCAACTGGTCTTCCTTTCATGTCTGTGGATGTTATCCTAACACCGACAGCGCTGTACTTCAGAGTAGATCTTGAAATGTTTTTGACAGTGAATGCAATGCAATTCTTCTTTAATTTGTCATTCCTCGTATTGAAGAACATGTGATTTTGCAATTCAGATTGGCCAATACCGTTCCATGTGATCTCACTAACGCCTAGGGTATCTATCTTTAAGCTTTCCATTTCATTTCTGAAAACTTCCCATTTTCCTAGATTCATACTTCATATGTTCCATGTACCAATTATTAATGGAAATTTGCAGCTGTTTCTTCTCATTTTGAGTTGTGCCACATCAGCAAGTGGAACTCCCAAAAGCCTTTACTCCATCCACGTCATTAAGGTCAACTCCACTTTGAGAAGGCACCTCTTGCCCAAGTTTATTTTGAGTGCCTTCCAACCTGAGGAGCTCGTCTTGCAGCACTATATCAGACAATATTCTGCTGCGATTCATAAGTTTTTCACTGGCCATTTTTTAGCAATAGATTGCCAGGTCCCTCTTCCTAATCTGTCTCAGTTTGGAGGATCTGCGGAGGGTTGCCCACCATGGGTGTCCCTGCTGGCTCTTGAAATACTGGTGGGATAGCTTCTAGCATCACAGCAACTTGCTAGCCATGACACTACAACAAACTGACAGAGGAGAGGTGGCACCATTCAGGGGTTGCCCATAAAAAGGTTTTGCCTCAAAGGCTGTCATAATGTCGATAACTCTGGCACTGGCCCTGGGTTGTCCCAAAGCTGCTGGTTGAGCAATGGGCCAGTAAGCACAGGGGGCCTGACCTAGGACTGAGAAATACCTCAAACCAGAGAGAGAAAGAGAACAGACACAGCCGCACCATACGTGACCTGATGAGAAGGCACACCTGCTGAGAGACAGAGAGGGCTCAAGAGAGACACCTGATGATACCTGGTGCATGGCGTGCCCACCTGGTGATACAGAAATGAACATGGTAATTGGTGTCATGGAATGAATTGTGTCCCCCCAAAATGTGTGTCAACTTGGCTAGGCCATGATTCCCAGTGTCGTGTGGTTGTTCTACATTTCGTGATTTTCCTATGTGTTATAAATCATAATCTCTGCTCGTGGTTAAAGAGAATTAGGGTGGGAGTATAACATCCTTGCTCAGGTCACTTCCCTGATCCAATGCAGAAGGAGTTTCCCTGGGGTGTGGCTTGCACTACCTTTTATCTTACAAGAGATAAAAGGAAAGGGAAGCAAGCAGAGAGTTGGGGACCTCATACCACCAAGAAAGCAGTACCAGAAGTAGAGCACATTCTTTTGACCTGAGATTCCTGTGTGGAGAAGCTCCTAGTCCAGGGGAAGATTGATGACAAGGACTTTCCTCCAGAGCCGACAGAGAGAGAAAGACTTCTCCTGGAGCTGACACCCTGAATTTGGACTTCCAGCCTACTAACCCAGTGAACCCAGTGCAGTTGAGTCGATTCCGACTCATAGTGACCCTATAGGACAGAGTAGTAGTCTAGCTTACTAGACTGCGAAATAATAAATTTCTTTGTTAAAGCCATCTATTTGTGGTATTTTTGTCATAGCAGCACTAGATGACTTAGACCCCTGGGAAGGGTCGTTGGGCCCCCTTCTACACATAAGTGTGTTCCTCCCCTATGATGCTTAGTGGAGTACTCATGGACGTTGGGGGGACCAGTTCACCTCAAATCTTTTCCCATTGTTTACTGTTTACCTCATGTACATAATAATGATTTTCAGTTGCCAACACTGGCACTGTATATGCGTCTTGTGTGTAAAGCCCAATCTAATCGGATAGTAGAGTTCTTATCCTAGACTTCTCCTGATAATTTGGGATTTAGAGGTACAACCTGTTTGTAGGTACACATATGTATATATGCACACACTTCAGTGTGCTGGAATAAAAATAGTAAATTCTAAATAGTTCTGATAATTTCTATAAAAATTACTATTTCCTCTGGAGAGACTTATAAAGAAATGCCTCAAACCAGTGAATCAAAGGTGAATGTATGCTAATTTGGTTTCATTTCTTTGCTGAAAATTACTTGGTATTATTTTGTTACAGTGTATTATGCTCATTTTTGTTCCTTCAAAACAACTAAATAATTTAGACTTTGTGATTTGATCTTAAGCCACTTGGCTTATGAAAGTATTAAATCAACAAATGCCAAGTGTCCCTGAATTCTAATGTCCAAACAGAATCTATAGAAATAAAGATAAAGTCAGTTTTTTTTTTTTTTAACATTTTATCACTTCATAGACTAATCAAATCAACATTTAAAAAGAAGTTCTATGGAGCTTAGTAAAGAGATTGTAAAAATACAATCTCAAAAATTTGAGCATGGTTTTGAAAAATGTGTTTTAAATGTCAGTGAAATGTTAGGAAACTCGTTATCATCAGAGCAGTGTTGTTGTTGTTGTGAAGTGCCATCGAGTCGGTTCCATAATGACCCCATGTACGACAGAAGGAAACATTGCCCAGTCCTGTACCATCTTCACAGTGCTTGCTATGCTTGAGCCCATCGTTGCAGCCACTGTGTCAGTCCGTCTCACTGAGGATCTTCTTCTTTTTCACTGACCCTCTACTTTACCAAGCATGACGTCCTTCCCTAGGGACTGGTCCCTCCCAACAACATGTCCAAAGTACATGAGATGAAGTCTTGCCATCCTCGCTCCTAAGCTGTACAGCTATTCTGGCTGTACTTCTTCCAAGACAGCAAGTATAACCAGAGACATCACACATAATCTACACACCTGCCCTGTGGGCTCATATTCCCTCTTATAAGAGGACCCTTAAGCAGTAGTAGCGGGCTTTAAACTTTTTCATCTACTTTGTGATTTCTGCAGGATAAACTGAACTGCTGACTTATCTTTCTTTTTAGCAGAGCTCAATGATCCGCCTTCCTCCAAGGCACCAACATAGTGCCTCCAGAACTAGGATCCCTAGTTTCTTCCTCCTGGATAAACAAGGTATAAACGAAGACTATTCTTAGCTTGCTTCTTTGCTCAACTTTCAAGGCACAAGAGCAGAGCCTACCTTTGATTATGGATGCAGTTCTACTGTAGCCATTGCTTATTATACAAGAAACTGTTTACGTAGCAGCCCTTTTTACAGGTTTTAAATCTTCCCAAGCTGCCAGTTTCTGAAGCTGAGCCCGCCAGCTGGCAGACAGAGAGGTGCTTGTGTCCTGCTTGATTGAGGTAATTAACAGCCTAAACTGTCAGAAGGTGACAGCAGGCAAAAAGTTCTTGCCCTGGGGTCACAGCTGGACTCCAACTTGCTCCTGATTTATCAGTAAAACTAATAATGTAAGCAATATTGGTATTAAATTATAAAATCAAGGGCCAAGCTGAAGTTCTGGTTTGTACCACAAATTCACTGCAGCAAATTAGGGATAGTGTCTTGGAGTTACTCTGTTCTCTTAAACAACCCCTGGAAAAATCAGCACGTGCCCGTTTTGGCCAAAATATGTGGATCTTGGTACATGTAAAGAAGCAAAGTCGTGTCTTTCACTTTTTTTTTTTTTCCCATAAATGTAGCCATGAATAGGATAGAGTTTATTTTTATGTTTGAGAAAATCAAACCCTCAGGCATTGACTCTTCATGCTTAGATGGTGATAAGCATCAGAGTATTCTTATATTTAAGGGCAGAGAGATATACTTAAGGAACCCTTGTGGCACAACGGTTAAGCACTGGGCTACTCACCAAAAGGTCAGTGGTTGGAACCCACCGGCAGCTCTATCTGCTCTCGTAGATACCCTATGGAGCAGTTCTACTCTGTCCTCTAGGGGCACTACGAGCCAGAATTCACTCACCTGTATACAACAACATTCTTATACTTAATTTTGCTTTGCAGTTCTAGATTGAGCAACACATTTTACTCACAGTGTTATATTTTCCTATACTGAACCCATATTTTAGATAGACAGATAGGATGATTGATTCAGATATATAGGTGAATTATCACCATCCTAAACATCTTTTAAAAATGATTATGATTTTTAAGGCATAATATTCATTAATATCAGAGACTTTTCAAAAATTGTAAGAGAAAAAAAACAGGATCATTGGTAATTTGAATTGGATATTAGCATCCCAAATGTTCTTATACTTTTCTAGCCAAGGTCACACCTAATTTTGCAGAGGAAAAAAATAATTACTAATTCTCATAGACATTTTCTTTCATAGAAAGAAAAAAGCCTCAGAGGCTCTGTACCATCATGAACTTATGACTCATTTAACAATGTTTATTTTTTTAGATTAATTTTTATTTTGCTTTAAGTGAAAGTTTACAAATCAAGTTAGGCTCTCATATAAAAATTTATGTATACCTTGCTTTACACTCCTAATTGTTCTCCCCCTAATGAAACAGCATACTCCTTCCCTCCACTTTCTCTCCTTGTGTCCATTCGGGCAGCTTCTGACCCCTCTGCCCTCTCATCTCCCCTCCAGACAGGAGATGCCAACGTAGCCTCATGTGTCTACTTGATCCAAGAAGCTCGTTCTTCACCAGTATCATTTTCCATCCCATATTCCAGTCCAATCCCTGTCTGAAGAGTTGGCTTTGGGAATGGTTTCTGTCTTGGGCTAACAGAAGATCTGGGGACCATGGTCTCCGGGGTCCTTCTAGTCTCAGTCTGACCTAACAGTGTTTATTTTATAAAACAAAATAAAAATAACTTTTTAGATTTATCAGGAAAATTACATAAATGTGCAAATTTAACTTTTCTGAAAATGACTCATGCAAAACAATGTGCTCAGTGTTCTCTTTGAGAGCTTTAGATGCACTTATAAACAAATAGATTCCTTTGAATTACATCCTATCTCTAGTCTCAGACATGTAGGAGATGGAGCGTAGAAATCCAGAACCTGAAACTTACCCAGTTATCTTGTTTAGCTTTCTTATCTTTGTCATCTAAAGAAAGTCAAGTGCTAAACTGAATCAAGTGAGCAAGAATTTTTTAATTCTAATTTGTTGACTAAGTGTTAAAGCACAGCGCTAAGAAGATAATTTTAAGATGTGGCTTCTAGTGCTCACAAAGTTTAGTGTCAAGGTGAAGATAGAAAGAATGAAGTCATAATAATAAATAAGAATGTTGTAATCTAAAATGTGCCACTAGGCTGGACAGGTTGTTGGGCAAGGAGTCAGATAAGCAAAGACCCTGAGGGAGGGAATGTTGGGATGTTCTGGGGTCAAGTGGTAGACCAGTGCTATGGATTGAATTGCGTTCCTCCAAAATATGTGCTGGAATCTTAAACCCTATACATGTGGATGTAACCCTATTTGGAAAGAAGGTTTTTCTTGTTATATTAATGAGATCCTATCAGCGTAGGTTGTGTCCTAAACCTAATCCCTGCTGCCTGATATAAGGAGTAGCACAGACACAACTGGACCAACAAGCAACTTCATGATAAACAGAGAAAAGAATGAAGTTGTCAAGGATTTTATTTTACTTGGGTGCACAGTCAATGTTCACGGAAGCAGTAGTCAAGAAAGCACACAATGTATTGCATTGGGCGAAAATATTACAAAAAACCTCTTTAAAGTGTTGAAAAGTAAAGATGTCACCTTGAGGACTATGGTGTGCCACCCAAGTCGTAGTATCTTTAATCGGCTCATGTGCATGTGAAAGCTGGACAATGAATAAGGAAGACCAAAGAAGAATTGATACATTTGAATTATGGCATTGGTGAAGAATATTGAATATACTACCAACTTCCAGAACAACAAACAAATCTGTCTTGGAAGAAGTACAGCCGGAATGCTCCAGCCAGAATGCTCCTTTGTCTCATATACTTTGGACATGTTATTGGGAGGAACCAGTCCCTGGAGAAGGACGTCATGCTTAATGGAGTAGAAGGTCAGCAAAAAGAGGAAGACCTTCAATGAGATGAATTGACACAGTGGCTGCAATGATGGGCTCAAGCATAGCAATCATCATGAAGATGGCACAGGACCAGGGAGCGTTTCCTTCTGTTGTACATAGGATCACTATGAGTCGGAACTGACTAGATGGCACGTAACAGCAACAATAGACACAGAGGCAAGCAAGCAGACACAGAAGGAAGGCATGTTATCTGAAGTCCAGAAACTCCAGGGATTTCTGCCTATTAAAAGCTGAAATAGACAAGGAAGGACCACCTCTTAGTGCTACACTCTGAGTTTAGAATTCTAGCCTCCTAAACTGTGAGAGAATAAATTTTTGTTCTTTAAAGCTATTCACTTGTGGTGTTTCTGTTACAGCAACACTAGGAAGCTAAGACAATCAACTTAAAGGATGCAAAGAAGTGTCTGGTAACGTGAAACTCTAAGGAGCTTCATATTTGTTTTATGGGAATGATCCACCATTGAAGGTACATGAGCAGGGAGTCACTTGATCACAGGAATGCTTTCAGAAGACCATTTTAGGGCAAAGATTAGGAGAAATTGATGGGAGCAGTGATTCCCAAAAGGGATTTTTTTCTTATCTCACACCCAACAGTTAGCAGTGGTTCATTATGAGATGATTGTCATCAGGAGATGCCTTGCTTACTGTGGAAATCACTGATGTAGAGGAGAAAGAGGTTTCCATTAAGATGTAGATACACCAGTTTGGGAGTGAAGTCATGAGGGCCTTAACTAGGAGGTGGGGTAATGGGAAAATTGGAATAAAATGTATGAGAAGAGTGTGAATCATTTGAAAGGGAGAAGCTAAAGGAATAACTGAACTCTGAAAATAGCACATACAATGAACTGAAAACTTGAAATTTGTAGTGATGAGCACCCTTTCAAGATTGTTACATGTGTTCATTAACTGATGATTGGTTTGTTTGATACACTAAATGCTCTCACACATCTTGTGCACTTAAAGAACCATTTAGTAGCCTGCTATGATGTAGTCATTGAATTGTTCTGGAAGAATTCTGTTTCTCATCATAAAATTGTACAGCTTTAGTTCTAAGAAGAAACAATAGGGATCATTCTGCACCCACTCCTTACCATAACGTTGAGTGCAAGAGCACTTAGAGAAAAATCTAAAAACGTAGAGACAGTCTCAGGAAAAGACAACTTCCAGTGCAGTCAGTGAGACAAAGCCATACTATGCTGAACATGCTATCTAATTTTAATCTGGATTTCTAGACTAATAGCTAAGTTTTTTGAGAAAAACATATTTTTCCTCAGTGGTCAAAACCGGGATGTGAAACCATAAGCTCCGAAGGGCCTTAACCAAGTGACCATATGCACCCTTCAGTAACATGTACTCAGGAAGAGTACATGGTCACAAGATGCTTACATGTATTTTCTTTCTCTATCTCACAAAAATATCTTGTTTGTCAAGATATTTTGTGACCATGATCTAAGCACCCTGTGAAACTATCTGTAATCACTGACTATACTATTAATAATCAGTAACCAGAGTGTGATTATTACAATATGCATTGATTTTCCTGTAATTGCCCTCCCTATGATTTGGCTCCTCTTTTTACCTCATAAAATACTTGAATAACAAAACTTTCTTGGGACTACCTGGTTCCATTCTCAATGGATTACGTAGTTGCCCAATTGCAATTGCTTTAAAACCTTGATAAACATCTCTGTTTTAACTTGAAACAGCAGTCAAGTTTTTCTCTACAACGCTTTGGTGTCAGAAGTGGGATCCAAAGGCAATTTGCTTGCTAAATGACCCCAGGAGAGGACTGTGGAACATCAGCACTCTTACAAGCCCTTTGCCTGCTCGATCCACTTTCCCAGATCTTGGAAGTCCTCTCCAGGTAAATCCTTTTGGACTACAAGACCTTTGCCATCTTTGCATTTGCAGTCCTCTGAGGTTTGTTAACTGTCTTTTATATCTTTCCTTTTGGCTCACTTGAGAGTGTTTTGATGAGTTTGTCATCTGGATAATTGCAGCTTGGTTCAGGCTGTGTTAACTTGCTGTATTTTTCTCTAAATGCCCATTAAGCTTTCTTCGGGTGTATTTTTGGAGAGAAGGCTCTGGAGTGGTTTTCACATGTGTAGTTGCAGTCTTAGTGAGGATAGAAAGTACCATTAGCAGTGGTATGCACTCATTAAGTGCAATTTAAAGTTCCTGTGCAGTGAATTAGGACCTAAGAGGCTCTAAATTAAAATCAGTTTGAATGTTTTTCACTGTAATTTAATTTTTAGATCAACATTGCTATCCACTGGCATAAAATTGCCTGAGAGAAATCTAAGTTTTCTTTTAAACTGTGGTGCACCATTTTTGTTTCCTGAAAGTTTTGACCGTTGCTAAGTAATTTCCAATAAAAGAGACTAATATACTTAAGAAACCCCAGTGGCATAGTGGTTAAGTGCTACGGCTGCTAACCAAAGGGTCAGCAGTTCAAATCCGCCAGGTGCTCCTTGGAAACTCTATGGGGCAGTTCTACTCTCTCCTGTAGGGTCGCTATGAGTTGGAATCAACTTGACAGCACTGGGCTTGGTTTTTTTTTTGGGGGGGGGGTTAATATACTTAAAATAAGAGACTTAGCCTCTAGCCAGCAAAATAAATTAAATTAAAAAAGAATGTCCCATATGTTGTCTTGTATATTATTTGAGATAGCCTTACAGAATTAAAAAAAAAAAATTTTTTTTTTCTACAGAGTAGTAAATTTATGTAATTGTTTGTCTCATTTCGTGTTAAAGTTTTTGTGTGCCTTTTCTCAAAAACCAAAACTAGCAGCTGTTAGTTTTGTTTTGTTTTGTTTTCCTCATAAGGAAGTTGTTTAAGTCATGGAGAAACTTAGTGTGCTTAAGCTTCTAATTATTTATTTTGAAGATTTTAATATAAATTCATTCTGGTAAAGTTTTTATTGTTTTATAATTTGTCAACTTAAATTAGGCTCCAGAATCCTTTTAAAAACTTAAGCTGAGTAGAATATATAGGAAATTTAAAAAATCTAAAGTCTGAGATTTCAGAGCTTATGCCTGAATTTTTTAGAGTTGAAAACCTGAAAATTCTTTTAATTTCTACTCTTCAAAGTGTACACAATTTTTCTTTTCTGGCCTGAAGCTGCCAGAGATCTTCAATTCTGCTTTTCTAGCCAAAAAAACAAAACAAAACAAACTGAAACAATTCCTGAGAGCTATCCTAGCTGCTGGGGTACATTCCCGAAGGCTATTACAGATCTTGACTAATCTCTTCTATCCAAACTCTGCAACACTGGATTCTTCTTGTCCTTTTGACATCATTTGCTACAAAGTTACTTTCATTTTTCTAAGCACACAAAGATTTTTTTTCATGTGCCTTTTCAGCCTCTAAGAGCAAGTTTTAACATTCTCAAGAACCTTCAAGAACTCATCCACAAAAACATCAAATGGGTGAGTAAACTCAGATCAAATTTTGCATTTGAATTTCTGTTTGATCTGTTTTGTTTTGTTCAGGGTAGATTTCCCCAAATATTATTGGTATAAATCTTATCTTTGTTAGTGTCATAGATTGAATTTTGTCCTCCCAAAATATGTGTCAGCTTGATTAGGCCATGATTCCCAGTATTGTGTGGTTATCACCCATTTTGTGATTGATATAATTTTCCTATATGTTATAAATCCTAATCTCTGCCTGTGGTTAATGAGGCAAGATTGGATTATGTTGAAAAGGATTAGGGTGAAATGTAATACCCTTGCACAGGTCACAGCCCTGACCCAATGTAAAGGGAGTTTCCCTGGGGTGTGGCCTGAACCACCTTCTATCTTATAAGAGATAAAAGGAAAGTGAAATGAGTAGAGAGATGGGACCTCATAAATCACCAAGAAAGAAGCATGAGGAGCAGAGCACACCCTTTGGACCCAGGGTTCCTGCGTGGAGAAGCCCCTAGTCCAGGGGAAAATTGATGACAAGGGCTTTCCTCTAGAGCCAATAGAGAGAGAAAGCCTTCCCCTGGAGGTGACACCCTGAATTTGAACTTCTAGCCAACTGGACTGTGAGTGAATAAACTTGTTTGTTGAAGCCATCTGCTTGTGGTATTTCTGTTATAGCAGTACTAGATGACTAAAACAATTAGTAACAGCAATGAAGTATTGTGTACGCTGAGAATTTTTGAGTTTGTGGAATCTCACACCCCATAAGCTGTTGAGACTGTTAATTATTAATTAATTGATCGACGGCAGTGGGTTTGGTTTTTTTGTTTGTTTGTTTTAATAAAACAATTAGTTGGTTAGTTTGATTGATTAAATAATGGTTGATTATTGACAGTCCCCACTAGGACTGTTGACTCTGAAAGTTCTAAACTTTAAACAAGCTCAAGCCTTAAATAGTTTTAATCTGTATTTTAGAACTTAAAAAAAAAAAACAAACCAGATATTTGTTTAAACTTGTTAGAACTGTACAATTACTCTTTCTGTCTACCTAGGAATACTTCCTCTTTTTGCTCTTCAGAGTTTTCCCCTCTTTTTGCTTCTCAGAGAAAGTTCTTCTTTCTGCTTTCATTGGCAGAATATCCTATTTATGTAAACTTGATTCTGAACTACTAAGTCTTCAAAACTGGATTACTAAAAACTAAGTTTTCAAAATCAAAGTTTAAAAAACTAAGGTATTTAGAGTTGTTGTTCTGGATTGTTTTTAAGTATACTTAGTAACTATTCTCAATGCTACCTACTGAGTGTATTTGGAAATAATTTAAAACTTTGGTAATCATTTTGAACTGTATGCAGAACTTTGTCTCTCCCCCCCCCCCTTTTTTTCTCCTAGTTGGTTATTGGTAAATGTCTGTTTATCAATAAGTGTGTATAGTTTTTTGTTGTCCAGATTTGCCTTGACTAATTTTATGAAATTTATTATGTACTTCTTGGTTGTCAACAAATAATTGTATCAATTTATACAATTCTTGTCTAATGTCTAAGCTTTATCTTGTCTTAAAAGCCATGAGTTGGGCCTACAGTAACTATTATATAAGAGTCCATTTAAAAGTGCATGGAAGAGGATAAATTGTTCGGTTCGTACAACCAGGCCTTTAAGTTACTCCAAAACTATCTCTTCACAAAATCTTTTTACCTGATTCTATAAATTGTGCAAAAGAGAAGATAATAACCTCTAGATAGTATTGTTGAATTTAAGTTATGATGTTTCTAGTTGCCTTAGTGACAAATGAACAATTGTAAAATTAAAAGGTCTCAGTGTTTTTAGAAAATGATAAAAATAAATCCATTTTGTTAATTAAAAAAAAAAGGGTTAGCTTTTACCTTTCTAATAATGAACAGCTAGAGGAGAAATTTAAAAAAGGATTTTATTTAAAAGAGTTAAATTCTTATTTATTACAACTAAAGGTTTAGTAGGTTAATTCATAAAAATTCCAATGTCAAATAGCATATGAAACAAAGAATTGAATTTCTCATGAGTAAAATAACAAAATTTTATTTAGGTTCTAAGTTAAGGGCTTAATTTTGTTCTTTATACAATCTACCTTAAAGACGAGTTCAATCTCGTTAAATTAAGGTTCCCAGGTTGAAAAAAAGCTCCTAGTTTTGAGGGGACTAAAGTTTTTACCATTAAAATCTTTGCTTTAAATAACTTAAGTATTGTTTCTCGATAATCTGTGGTCAACTTCTGACAACTTTAAAACTTCATAAAAAACCCAAAGGATTTATTTTAAATGTTACAAATTATATGAAACATTGTCAAATCCAGAAAAGTATCAAATTTTCCTTAAGTTAAAATTTTTGTTAGTAATATATGCCTGATACTAGATTGCAAACACATAATATTATGTCATATTTTTATTATTTCAATCACTAAAAACTTTATTTATTTTTAATCTAGCATCATCAAAGCCAATGATTTGACTCAGGGATTCATGTCATTGATCCATAATTTTTTTTTTACTACTACTCAGATTTTTTTTACTCAGATATTTAGAGACTTGATAATCTTGGTATATTCTTGTTCTATCCTGACTATATGATATTATATCTCAAGATTGTTATGAGTTATATCTGAAGGTCTTTTAAAATAAGGTTAATCATTATATTTAAAGATATTTTTGTCTAAAGTTTTTAAAACTGACTGTATTTGGCTTTGCAAAACCTTTTTAATTAAATTATATCAGGTCTTTCACTTTTAGGAGTATTATTTTTATAAATTAATCATGGCTATGTTAAGTTTCCGACTCATAGCGACCCTATAGGACGGAGTAGAACTGCCCCATAGAGTTTCCAAGGAGCGCCTGGCTGATTCGAACTGCCGACCTTTGATTAGCAGCCGTAGCACTTAACCACTACGCCATATGAGTCGGAGTCAACTCGATGGCACTGGGTTTGGTCTGGTTTTTGGTATGTTAAGTTTTGTCACCTGCAGATAGGTTTTTACTTTGCTGATTGGCTGAAAACATTTCACCAAAATATCTCAACACAGAGATTGACTATTCTGGACTCATGAAAAAGACTGTGACTAGACTGAATCATGATTTCTAAAACTCTTATGTAGAAGCAGACGGGTTTACAGACTGCAGCTGATCTAGAATAACATGGAACCAAAAGTAGCTACATGGGACTAAGTAAACTAAAAAAAAATTTTTAATTGTACTCAGAGATCAAGTGTACTTATATTAATTTCTTTGCTCTTCTATTTGTTTTATTTGCTATATTGTTTTTAATTGCTTTACTCCATAAACTTCAAGTTATTCCATGTTTTGATATAATGTTTTTTCCCACCTACATGATAGACATCACCGCTGCCCAGTGC